>NW_020955033.1:11842011-11899511 GCF_900497805.2 Vombatus ursinus
TATTGAAACCATAATAGGGAAAGTTGTGATATGAATGGGATAACTGTTCTGAATTCCATCCTGTAATAGAAAATGACATAGAAAATTTTGAACAAATTATTCAATGTTCATTATATATGTCTAAGTGTGTAAAATATAGACATTTTAGATCATCTAGTCTCCCACCCTCCTTTTGTCTCTATGTAGGAGGCAATCTGGTGAGAGAAACACTATGGCTGGATTCAGAGCCAGAGGATCTAGGTTTGAACCCTAGCTCAGCTACTTATTGTTGGTAGTCATGCTTCATTTTTTTCAAAGAGGCTCAATGACATCATACATGACTCATGCATGAATTGGATTTAAGTGAGGTAGAGTTGAACAAAGTTGTCAGTCTCATTCTTTCTTCCAGAGTCATCAAAGTCCAGTGGCAAGTAAACATTACCTAGATCCTCTGGCTCTGAATCCAGCCATAGTGTTTCTCTCACCCGATTGCTTCCTACATAGAGACAAAAGGAGGGTGGGAGACTAGATGATCTAAAATGAATTTATTTTAATTCTGTGCTTACAGACTTAATTTTTAAAGAGGTCAACCATTATGCTCATCTAGAAGTAATATTAAAATCATTTAGAAACAAAAAATAATACTTCATAAAGTCTGGAAGACTAAACAGAGAAATGAAAGAAAGCCACAATTAAAACAGATTAAAAACCCAGTTCTAGTATATTTACAGAGTGATATCTTTGTCTGTTCACCAAAATGGCAGAAAAAGGCAAAAGGAATTATAAAACATCAATGGCTCTCAAGCTATAAATGAGCTGTTACAGATGTTTGAGGTTAAATGATAATATTGTATTCTGATATCTATAGTGAAATTACAAATGTGGGCTTACATGCTGCTAAAATTTTCTAGCCACATCCTCAGTACACATTGTATTCACAATCCCTTTCAATAATGCTTCTGCCCTGTCTAGTAAAGCTCTTCCTTCAAAGATCACAATTGACCTCCTAAGTTCCAATTCATTTTTTCTCTCTCTTCCTCCTTGACCTCTCTTCAGCTTTTGAAGCATTCCTTCCTATTGGATATTTTCTCCTCCTTTGGTTTCAGAGACATCTCACACTCTTAGTTCTTCCCTATGATTCTCACTACTCCATTGCTGTCTACTTCACTGGGTGCCCTTCATGACCTCTTAATGTAAGTGTTCCCTCAAGGTCCTCTCCTTGCCCTTCTTTGTCTCTATATGCTTTCTCTCTTTTTCACACCTTTGCTTTTGAGTACCACCTCTCTGTAGATGACTGCCAAATCCATATTTATAGTCCTGTCCTTACTTCTGCGATGCAGCCTTGCACTTTCAAATACCCATTCAACTGGCACCTCAAACTCAGATTCCAAAACTATGTCCTGTTATGAATGCCATATATTAAAGGGCTCATTGGCAAACTATAGTGTGTCTACGTTTACAGTAGGTCAACCAGGATAGAGAAAGGTCTGGGAAAAAAAAGTCAAATAAAAGATTACTGAGGGTTTAAAGTGAAGGAGAAAATGAAGAACTGATTGCTGTCATCAAATTTTTGAATGTCAATCAAAAGGAAATGGGATTTCACTTATTCTTAATTGTTCCCAAAGTTAGAATTAGAATAAGTGCTTAATAATTACAGAAGGCAGATTTCACTTCTAATAACTGAATAATAATTGAATTTCTAATAATTGAAATAGTTACCCGGTTAGTGACCTTCTTCTCATTAAATGCATTTATGTCATCATGGGATCATAGAGGTGGAAGATATTATAGAATAAGAGATATTGAAATCGAGGGGATCTCAAAAGCTGTCTAGACTAATGTCCTCATTTTCTCAACAAGGAAAATGAAGCTCAGAGAGTTTAAGTTACTTGACTATCTTCACACAGTAAGTAACTGAGGATAACCGACAGGCTTCAAAACCTTTGGTGAATTAGGGGTGTGTCTACTCCAAGCATATGAGGACTTTCCCCAGCAGAATGGGCAGATGAGAACAATTTGTTCCAGCATCCATGAAGTTGGCTAAAGTGGGCACTGTGGAGCACTTAGAGCTTGGTCAGACATCAAAGATGCTGAGGTCATCCACTACATCCTGGGCCATCACCAATCTTGACCAGTCTTGCCACTGGACTTTGATGACTCTGGAAGAGAGAATGAGACTGACAACTTTGTTCAACTCTACCTCACTTAAATCCAATTCATGCATGAGTCATGTATGATGTCATTGAGCCTCTTTGAAAAAAATGAAGCATGACTACCAACAATAAGTAGCTGAGCTAGGGTTCAAACCTAGATCCTCTGGCTCTGAATCCAGCCATAGTGTTTCTCTCACCAGATTGCCTCCTACATAGAGACAAAAGGAGGGTGGGAGACTAGATGATCTAAATGCATTTATTTTAATTCTGTGCTTACAGACTTAATTTTTAAAGAGGTCAACCATTATGCTCATCCAGAAGTAATATTAAAATCATTTAGAAACAAAAAATAATACTTCATAAAGTCTGGAAGACTAAACAGAGAAATGAAAGAAAGCCACAATTAAAACAGATTAAAAACCCAGTTCTAGTATATTTACAGAGTGATATCTTTGTCTGTTCACCAAAATGGCAGAAAAAGGCAAAAGGAATTATAAAACATCAATGGCTCTCAAGCTATAAATGAGCTGTTACAGATGTTTGAGGTTAAATGATAATATTGTGTTCTGATATCTATAGTGAAATTACAAATGTGGGCTTACATGCTGCTAAAATTTTCTAGCAAAAATAGTTAAGAATTATACAACACTAATGAAAGAAGACCTCTAAAAGGTGGTATCTTTCTATCAAATTTGTTCATTAAAAGTTAATAATGAAACTAATGCATCACACAAACCTTTTCCTTGTCATGGCACCCCAGAAAGAGAATAACCATCATGACTGACCAAAAGAACAAAAATTAAAATTCAAGAAAATGTGTGTAGATGTGTATCTCCTCTATTAGTCATGTGAAAACAGAAATGTTTGACTAATTTCAATGTTTTGAAAGAATGACTTATACCTAAGTCTGTAGGAGATAAAAAACAAAAGGCAGGGATAGTAAACCTACTGCTTGGCAATGTTATGATTCTTCACAACATTCTCCAGAACTGAGTCATGTTTTTGCCAAATTCTTACAGAAGTTTGGCCACTCATCCAAAGCAAGATATGGTGACCATAGCCTACTGATAGAAAATAATTTAGAATTATCTGGATCCCACCACCTGACAGTAGTGCCCTTTTAAGACTCAAGAGGAACACAGCTGAATCAGGCAACCTGGAGGAGAGAGACTACATACGTATTTTAAAATATATTTTATTTATTTCAGTAAATATTTCCTAATTACATGTAAAAAATTTAATATTCATTTTTTAAAATGTTGAATTTCAAATTCTCTTTCTTTTTCCTATTTCTTCTCACTCCTTGAGAAGTCAAGAAATTTGATTACCAATTATACATTGATTATGCAAAACATATTTCCATATTAGCCAGGTAGCAAAAAAAAAGATAAAAGAAAAATAAGGAAAGTAAAAAAATATAGTCTTCAATCTACATTCAGAGTTCATCAGTTTTCTCTCTGAAGGTGAATAACATTTTTGTCATGGGTCCTTTGGAATTGTCGTGGATCATTGTATTGATCAGAATAAGTCTTTGAAAATTCTTATGATGTTGCTAGTACTGTGTACAATGTTCTCTTGGTTTTCAGTTTGCATCAGTTCATATAAGTCTTCCCATGTTTTTTCTGAAACCATCCTGCTCATCATTTCCTATAGCACAATAGGATTCCTTCACAATCATATACCACAACTTGCTTAGCCATTCCCAAAATGACAGGCATCTCTTCAATTTCCAATTCTTTGCTGCCACAAAAAAAAAAAAGAGCTGCTATAAATATTTTTGCACAAATAGGTCCTTTTCACTTCTCTCTGATGTCTTCAAGTTACAGACGTAGTAGTATTCGTGGGTCAAAGGGTATGCACAGTTTTATAGTCCTTTTTGTACTTCCAAATGGTCCTCCCAAATGGTTGGACCAGTATACAACTCCACCAACAATGTGTTATTGTCCTGATTTTTCCACATCCCTACCAGCATTTGTCATTTTACTTTTCTGTCATGTTAGCCAATCTGTTAGGTGTGAGATGGCATCTCAAAGTTGTTTTAATTTGTATTTCTCTAATTAGTAGTAATTTAGACCTTTTTTCATGTGACAATTGATAGTTTTTATTTTTTCTTCTGAAAACTGCCTTTTCATATCCTTTGACCATTTATCAATTGGGGAATAGCTCTTATTTTTATAAATTTCACTGTTCCCCATGTATTTGATAAAGGAGGCCTTTATTAGAGAAAATTGCTATAATCTCCCAGTTTCGGTTTTCCTTCTAATTTTGTCTGCATTGATTTTATTTGTGTAAAAACAATTTCATTTCATGTAATCAAAATTACCCATTTTACTTCCCATGATCCTCTCTCTTTTGTTTGATCATAAACTCTTCTCATATCCATAGATCTGACAGGTACATTTCTCCATGATCCCCTAATTTACTTATGATATTACCCTTTGTGTCTAAAATTACTTATTCATTTTAACCTTATCTTGGTGTATGGTGTGAGATGTTGGCCTATGCCTAGTTTTTTGTTTTGTTTTGTTTTCCAAACTGCTTTCCAGTTTTCCCAGCAACGTTTGTCAAATGGTGAGTTCTTACTCCCAAAACTTGTATCTTTGGGTTTGCCAAACACTAGATTACTATGGTCATTACCACTGTGTATTGTGTGCCTAATCTATTTTAACGATCTACCACTCTATTTCTTAGCCAGTACCAAGTTGTTTTGATGATTGCACTTTGTAATTTAGTTTGAAATCTGGTACTGCTAGGCCACCTTCCTTTACATTTTAAAAATATTCATTCCTCTAATATTCTTGCCCTTTTGTTGTTCCAGATGAATTTTCTTATTATTTTTTCTAGCTCTATAAAAAATTGTTTGGTAGTTTGGTATAACACTGAGAAAGTAAATTAACTTAAGTAGAATTATCATTTTTATTTAATTGGCTCAACCTACCCATGAGTAATTAATATTTTTTAATTGCTTAGATCTGTCTTTATTTGTGTGAAAAATATTTTACAACTGTGTTCATAAAGTCCCTGAGTTGTCTTGGCAGGTAGACTCCCAACATTTTATATTGTTTGCAGTCATTTTAAATGGAATTTCTCTTTCTATCACTTCTTGCTGTTCTGTTGGCAGTATATAGAAATGCTGATGATTTATGTGGGTTTATTTTATATCCTCCAACTTCGCTATAGTTGTTAATTGTTTCAATTAGTTTTTTAGTTGATTTTCTAGGAGTCTGTAAGTATATTTTCATATCATCTGCAAAGAGTGAGTTTTGTTTCCTCACTATTTTTATTCTTTCAATTCCATTTTCTTATCTTATTTCTACAGCTCGCATTTTTAATATAATATTGAATAATAGTGGTGAAAATGGATTTCTTGCTTCACCCCTGATCTTACTGGGAAGACTACACATACACACACACACGTGTGTATATATATATACATAATATATATATATATATATACACACACACACATATGTGTATGTATATACATAGATACATACATATATAAAGTAACTTTTATTTAAAATTGCTAAGCATTAATTTTCTTTCCTTTTCCTCATTGGGGAAAAAAAAAAGAAAAACCCCTGTAGCAAATCTGCATAATCAAGTGGAATAAATTCCCACATCGGCCATGCTCAAAAATGTATGGCGATACACACCCACATATACATACATATACACATATATTAAGCACAGAAAAAATAAAATTAAAAACCATTTGCCAGAACTGTTATTTATAAGGCATGTGTTAGTAATATATTAAAAGCCAGAAAAATGACCTCAGTCTCAAAATTGTATGATCTTAGGTAAGCATTCAAATATAAAAATATTTCAATATGAAAACATAGCATATAACAAAACACTGCACAATTCAGAAATTATATCATCAAGAAATCATTCAACATTTTCAGAGCTTCACCAACTGCTGGGTTCAACCTGAGGATTATTGTGTAACCAAAGACATTTAAGGGCAAATAAATCCTTTAGTGTGTTGATAAGTTGCTTGAATTCAAATCAATTCAGCTCTTCAAATATTCATTAAATGCCTACTGTGTGCTAGTCCCTGCCTAAAGCAACTTGCATTCTACTTGTGGGATGTAGCAATCACACAAATAACAACTGCAAAGCATCTACAAAGGCTGAGGATTTTATACTTTTTTCCTAGAGACAACAGGAAGATTTTTGAGTTAACTGAGTCATGTCTGTGTTTTGGGAATATTAATTTGGCAGTTGTGTGGAAGGTGAAACACTGGTAGTGGGGAAACCAGTAGGAGGCTACTGACTCTTGAGACTGCTTGGTGACACTACACCTAGAGTTAGGAAAAGCTGAGTTCAAATAAGGCCTCAGATGTTTACTAGGTGTATGACCCTGGACAAGTCACTTAACCTCTGCCTCACTTCCCTTATCTGTAAAATTGGAGTAAAAATATAACATACCTCGTATATTAGAGCAGCTACATGGTATGGGTGTGGTACATAGAGTGTCAGACCTAAAGTCAGAAAGATGTGGCTTTGTGAATTCAAATGTGGCCTTAGACATTTACTAGCTGTGTGACCTTGGGCAAGTCATTTAACCTTGTCTGCCTCAGTTTTCTCACCTGTAAAATAAGCTGGAGAAGGAAATGGCAAACCACTCTAGTATAAGTGGGGTTACAAAGAGTTGGACACTAGTGAAATGACTCAACAACAACAAAGCCTCATAGGATTGTTGTGAGGGTCAAATGAGATAATATTTATAAAACATTTTGCAAATCTTAAGGTGCTCTATGAGTGCTAGCTAGTCATTATTGCAGTATTTCAAGTGATTGGGGATGATTAGCTTGGTTTTTTAGGTCACATATAGTTTTTTTCACTGAGTTCAATGAACTGGCAAATTCTGATGAAACTAGACTTTTGAATGAGGTAGAGAATTCTTACACAAATTCAAAATAATTAACAGAATCAGAGGATCTTCTAAGTTGAAGAAGCCCTCCACAGTTGTCTAGTTGAATTCATACATGAGTAGGAATTCCCTCTACAGCAATCTTGCCACGTGGCTATTTGGCCTCTGCTTGAAGACCTTTGGTGAAGGGGAGCCCACTGCCTCCTGACATAGACAGCTCTAGTTTTTAGGAAGATTTTTCTTATATTAAGCCAAAGTAAGTGCCCCTGACAAATTCTACCCATTGCTCCTAATTCTGCCATTTGATGCCAAACAGAATAGGTCTAATTTCTATTCAGTATGACAGTCCTTCAGCTACTTGAACATACTGATTAATTTGCTAAAGGGAGGACTTGAAGAAAGCGACTTGGGGAGCCAAAGACATTTGCAATGAGTGAGTTAATATGCTAAATAAGACATTATCAAATTATCTTTTCTGTACTGCCACTGCTACTGAGAAGGGTGCATTCATATGCTCTGCTCTGCCTCCATTAACTGTCTCCATAGCTTCTGGGGGGATCCCCTTTTCTGGCTACCACTCCTCCCTGTTATAAGCTCCTTGAGGGCAGGGACTTTCCTTGCTTTTGTTTTAATATTCCCAGTCCTCATAAGCACTTAATTTTAGTTTCCCAGAGGTATTTCCACCTGCTCTTTTTTCTACTTTATTTCTGAATCCAACTAATTTATAATATCTGTCCAAGATACAAATATATGTACATACATACACACATATACACATATGTGTGTGAATACTGATGAAGAGCTCTATAGGTTGTCTACCAACTGAACAGTCTATATACATGCATACATATACTCTACATATACAGTCTGTATACATACAAAGTAGCTATGTGGTGATTTTTGAGGAGAAGCTAATAGCATTCCGGGGAACTAGAAAAATCTTCATGCAGAAGATGGTACTTGAAATGAGGCTTACAGAAAGACAGGTATTCTTAGAGGCAGCATATGCCAGGTATGATAAAGGCACAGAAATTGGGAGATGGGGTGCTTTGTGTGAGAAAGAGCCAGTAAGTAAGCCAGACCATCAAGTGTGTGAAGGGCAGGAATATGTAAGAAGACTTGGAAGAAAGGAATTGGTAAGGTTGTGAACAACTTTAAGTGCCAAAGAAGTTTATATTCGATTCTAGTGATAACAGGGAACCCCTGGAGTTTTTTGAATAGGAGAGATGACATGCTTTTCCTATACTTTAGGAAGATCACTTTGGCAGCTGTGAGGAGGCTGAATTGGAGGGGAGAAAACCTGAAATTTGAAATCAGTGTAGAAGGCAGTTATAATAGTATAGAGAAGAGGTGATAAGAGTGGTAAAGGTGATAACTAGCAAAGTGACTGCATGAGTGGAGAGAAGGGAATATATATGAGAAAATGCTACAGAAATCTGAATGGTGAGATCCGGCAATTGATTGCATATATAGGCTGAGTGAGAAAAAGGGAGTCAAAGATGTGATACCAAGAAGTATAGAAGTTCCCTCAACAGTGATAGGTACATACTGAAGAGGAGGAAAATTGGAAGAAAAGATAAAGTGTTCTGATTGGGACATGTCGAGTTTGAGATGCATATGGGACATCCAGTTTGAAATATCCAATATTCAGCTCGTGATGGGAGACTGGAACTCAGAATGGAATCTAGGTCTGGATACACAGAACTGAGATTCATATATATGTAGATGATGATTGAATTCAGGGGAAGCCAATGAACTCACCAACTAAGAGACTATAGAAATAAGAGAATTTGCCCAAGACAAAAAGTTGGGATGTACTCACAATTAGTGGGTATGACAAGGTTGAATATCCCACAAAGAAGACTTGCTTTATGAGCACATCTTGTATTATGATTTTAGACTACAAAAGCAATGAAAAAGTATGGTGTTTTTTTTGTTGTTTGTTTTTTAGGCAATTGAGGTTAAGTGACTTGCTCAGGGTCACACAGTTAGTAAGTGTCAAGTGTTTGATCTGAGACCAGATTTGAACTCAGGTCCTCCTGACTTCAGGAGTGGTGGTCTATCCATTGTGCCACCTAGCTGCCCCCCCCCAAAAGTATGTTTTAAAAATTCTTGACATACCTTTTCCATACTTCATCTATTTTTCCTTCCATTCATCCTTAAATGCCCTTGGGATGACTTTGCTTAGTTGGATCTCTCACCAAGATTTCTTTAAATTACTTTTTCCTTCCATTGCTTCTTGCAGTTTTGTGAGTTGATTCTGTTCATAATTTTGTACCTTCCATCTCTGTAAAATTTCATAGATGAGTTTGCATTGTAAGCTAATTTGGTCCTTGGCTGCTATATTTCTCTATCTGACCATGACTCCAAGTTTCCCCCTGACACAAATACACATCTTTTAAATACCATTATTCTCCTACTGGTCTTATAGGATTTCAAGTCATTTACACTGTCTGAAGAACTAAAATTGAGACTCACTCATAGGGCAATAGAGAGGCACATGGTAGACATGAATAGGTTACATGTGTAACCCTGGACAAATCACTTAACTTCTGAAGAATAACATATAAATGTTTACTATTATTATCATCATTATCACTATCATTATTCTTATTGAAGAGGAAGGGAATAAACAATTATGTAAGTAAGTGACTTAACCATGATCAGATAGTTAGTAAGTATACAAATTTGAAACCCAGGTCTTCCTGACTCCCAGGCCCACTGTTCTATCTACTGTACTACCTAGATGCTAATGTCATCGTCATCATCATCATCATCATCATGTTATAAATAAATTATTATAAAGGGAAAACCTTGTAAATGATGCCCTCAAGTACATATGAGTGAAAAAGAAAATGTCCTAGTCATGTGATGACAGCAAGAGAAAATTAAAACACAAACAACATGCTCTATGTCTGTCCTTAAAATGTCAGGAAGGAAGAAGGAAAGAACAAAAGGAAAGGAAAGGGAAGAAACAGAGGAAGGAAGGCAGTAAACTGAAATTAAGTAAATTAAGTATCTTACAAATATTATATAATTTGATCAAGAGAAAGCAAGAAAGTTCCCCTGAACAACAGGCAGATTTCCTGTGATTAATATATGAGATAATGGCAGGAGTCATGGCAGACATGGATGGGTTATGACCTGCACTATTGGAGGAAATATTCACATGGATAAGACTACAGATACATTTGAGTATTTGAAAAACTCATAGTTATTTTAATGAATCACATTTCTCTTTCCTTTCTTTAAGTGAGGCAATTGGGGTTAAGTAACTTGCCCAGAGTCACACAGCTAGGAAGTATTATTATGTGTCTGAGGCCAGATTTGAACTCAGGTCACCCTGACTCCAGGGCTGATGCTCTGTCCACTCTATCCACCACCTAGCTGCCCCAGGAATCACATTTCTATATTACTTTAAAGCTTACAAAGTATCTTCATTCTAATAGTATTATGAAGTTGGTTGTACAAGTTTCATTATTCTAGTCTTTCAGATAACTCTGTGATAGCTTTAATTATGGAGCCCATGCCTTCAATTATGAAGCTCAGAGACTTTCTCTTGGTCACACATTGAATAAATGGCAGAATTTGTTGCAGGAAAATAAAGGTCTCGTGATTCCAGTCTTTCTTGCCTTTTGCAATACACTGCCACTTCATTAATTTTGCTTTTTAAAAGAGAAATACAATTTTTTTTCTCTTTAATAAGTGATTCCAAAAGATCTGCTTCGTTCAAGTATAATTTTTATTATGCCTTGGAACCAAAAACATTGTCTATTGGAACATAGATAAAACCTTATAATTAAGGCAATGGGATTGGATTCAGAGGATCTTTGAATTTGGACCTGGAAAGAATCTAATAGGTCCAGTCCAAGCTCCACAAGCTCCTCAATTTATAGATAAAAAATTGAGACTCAGGGAGGTTAAGAAATTTACCCAAGATACATACTAAATTGGAACTGAATCCAAGGACTGAACTCCCATCTACCCCAAAATAGTGTCATGAAGAGTTGGTCACAACTGAAATGACTGAATGACAACCATCACCTTAAAATTCCATGCTATTCCCATGAATTTGTTTTCTAGGAATACATGTATTTCATAAAGTCAGAGTTGTATTCCTTGAACTCCATTTCATGATAGAAACTCAACTTGTTCTATATAGAGTTTTACAAAAATATTATAGACATAAGTCAATATTTTTCACATTATTGTGAATAAAATATGTGCAAGTTAAAATATCATTAGGACAATAGTGACAGTGCTTCAGCCTATGGCAAATGGTCCATGACCAGTCAGTAAGAGGCTAGTCAGGACAGGTAGAGTATCTGGGAGATAGAGAAGGGTTTAATTGGAAAACATAGGTTCACTGATTAAAAGTTATTACCCAAATTCCAATAGTAATTGGAAATGTAAAAACAATGCTGTGAATCTAGTACACTTTGATTACCTTTGGTGATATCCCCAGTTATGAATAGAGTCATGACACAATGACTGAAATCTGCCTAAATAAGAATATAGCCTGTCTACTTGGAGGTATCATAGTTACACACGGGTACAACTAACTACCAGGTCCAGCCATGAAGCTGCTCTAGAGAGGTACCCTCAGCCAACACATACTTGCTCCTACTAGATTTTGGCTGTAATTTAATTGTCTTATTACAAACATTTGCTAAAAAGTGAAATAGATTTGGGAAAAAAACTCAGTAATTTATTCAGAATCGTTCTTCACCATAGCTCCTTGTACTTATTTTTAATATCAGAAAAACATCAGTTTCATTCCAGAGCCTCTTCATCTACAAACCCATGGAGCTGAAAAGGATCATAGAAATCATGTGGTCTAAGTGCTTTTTTTTATAGACGGGGAAACTACGGCTGAGAAAAGCTAAGTGACTTTCCACAACTACTCATTTTTTTTTTTCATTTTTATTCCCCTACTTCTCACCTTCAATCCATCCCTTTAGCTTGCCTTGAAAAATATTGATGGCTGGCATTCAGATAGTGCTTTATTGTTTGCAAAGCACTGTATATGCATTAGCTAATTTGAGTCTTAAAATGACCTTGTGAAGTAGGTGCTACACTTATTATTAGTGCCATTTTACAGATGAGGAAACTGCAGTTCAGCGAGTGAGGGTTAAATGAATTGCTCATGGTCACATAGCTAGTGAGTGCCTGGGGTAAGATTCAAACTCAGGTCTTTGTGATTGCAAGTCCAAGACTTGCCATATTTCCTCTCAAGCAGAAGGTCTTAAATATGGCAGTTTCCTTCCTCCTCCTACTTACATCTGAGAGGCCTTTTCTGGTAGTGGTAGTGTATAACACCAGCAATTCAGAAGAGGATTTGTACTACATTATCTGTAGTCCTTTTACTTGAAGATGGTACAAAAAAGTGGCTCTCTTCAGAATTCAAGGTAAAACTATCATGATACTAGGTGTATTGGGTATATGAAGACCAGCCTAGCTACGTTCAAAGATGATCATCACCAGAAGGCCAGCTACCAAATGATGAATCTATTTTGGGCATAGCAGCTCATAAAAATTGTCTGTCAATGTGTGAAAATATTGTGATTTATGCTGGTAGAGGGAGTACCCATATGGACAACTTCACTAATCTTTTGAAGTATATCAATCCATACAATCCCACTTTTGAAAGGTCAACTACTATGGGTTAGTATAAAATTATATGGATAATTAGTTCTACTCAACAAGTATTTATTAAACACCTACAGTGTACCGTGCACTTTGCTAGATTCTGTGGATGAAAAGACAAATAAAATAGTTTGGTTAGGGGCAGGTGGATAGAATACTGGACCTGGCATCAGGAATATCTAAGTTCAGATATGACCTCAGGGACTTACTACTGGCTATGTGACCCTGGACAAGTCATTTAATCTCACTTTCCTCTAATGTAAAATGGTGATAATAACAGCACTTACCTGTTATGAGGATCAAATGGGATTGATATTTGTAAAGCACTTAGAGAACCTGAAGGAGGTGCTTAATAATGTAATTTAATAATTTCCTATTTCCTTCCTTCCCAGTCCTTGACCTCAAGAAGCCTACATTCTTATCGGGGAAAAATAGAATATTGACAGATAAGCATATACAAAAATCATACAAAGTTAATTAAAGATTTCTCTTCCCATTCTGTCCAACCCAGCATGTACATGTTTCAGATTTTTTCACACTTTTTTATTTTTATTATTAGGCAGATATGAATTATAATCTGGTCTGATTTTTGCCTCAGCTTGAGCATCAACAACAAAAATTAGCATCTTATTTTTAACAAACCAAAACACCCCCACATACATTATGCAGGCAAGACATTTTTCATGTGGACAAGTCATCTTGATGTTTGGGGGGAGGGGAGTTTTTTAAGATACAACTTTTAAGTTTGAAAATTAGCAACTAATGGAGCATGTCCAGGAGATATTTTTCATACAACTTAGCATTATCATTACCTAATGATGCTTTTTTGATGTGAGATTACCACAGACAAATGATTTCAAGTTCTACAGACAGTGAGCGCAAAACAATACACACTACATTTATAACGCCAGGGCAATATTACATTGCAATTAAAAAAGAGAAGCCCAATTTTTTTGCCTTAAATTATTCTTCCTTAAGATTTGTGCCATTTTTAGCAAATATTATAGAAAGGAGACATGAAGTTACCACAGACTAATTTCATGGATTGACTTTAGATTAAAACCCATTTTCAAAAGAGATGGGTCCCCCTAAGCAGTAACCAAGCTATACTGTTTTGCACATCTTATCTTTGATCTATTTTATGAGAAAACTTTGTACCTGGAATTTAATACTTTAAGTTTCATGGAAGATAGTAAAAAAAATGGCATAGATGAAAATATTGGTATTTTTTTAAACTACCTTCTCTCTCCCTTACTATCTCTCTCAGATAATATATTTACTTTCAAAACGCTTTATTAAAGCCTTTTGTGTTACTATGACAGTCATTTTACCACAGTCTTCCTCCATTAAATTCTCTCTTTTAACAAAGACAAAGTCAAGTAGACAAGCAATTATTAAGCCCCTACTATGTGCTAGGAAGAAGCACTGGAAATACAAAGAAAGGTTAAGAAAAAAAAAAAAAAAGAAGCTCTGTTAAGGAGCTTGTTGGGGTGGGGGAGACAACATGCAAACATTTAAACACAGCATAAAAACATCCAATATGGTGTCAGTATCTTAGAGTCTATGCACTTTTCTGCCCTTTATAGTCCCCCACTTCTCTGCCATGAGTGAGGAATTATGCTTCATCATCTGTTCTCCAGTGCTTTCATTGAAAAAAAAAAAAGAATTGTTTAACAGCTTCCTTTTAGTGAGCTGTTTGTTCACTTCTACTGATGTAGTCATGTTGAGTATTATCCTCTTGGTTCTGCTTTTGTCACTCAGTACTGGTCCAATTTTTCCCTTTTTTCTCTGAATTCTTCATTTTCATCATTCATCAAAACTAAATAATAATATTTCATTACATTGATATACCATATATATTTTTCAAAACCATTTCCCAGTAGCCATCCAATTTTTCCTATCATAAAAAGCATGGATATGGATATTTTGGTATGTAAAATGTTTTGATGCTTTTGTTGTTTTTGTTGTTCTTGTTACCTTTGTTTCTATACTTACTTGAGATATGTAATGAGTAGTGGAATTATTCAAAAGGTATGAACAGTTTAGTCACTTTTTGTGCTAAATCCCTAATTGATATCCAGAATTTGGGGGCTAATTGCCAAACGCCACCAATAGTACATTAGTGTTCCTTTCTTTCCAGGGCCACTTTAGCATTGACTGTTCCCATCTTTAACAATCTTTTATCATGAGATGAAATGTCTCCACCTTGCATAGAATCATGGCGTCACTAAGTCCCCAAGGTGGAAGAGACCTTAGAGATCACTTGCTATAGCCCCTACCAGAATCATGAATTCCCTATACAACATACTTGACAAATGATTGAAACTATACCCAGATTCATCATAGCCTTTTGCTTGGGCTTTTCCTTTATACTTCTCTCACTCTCCCTTTTATGATAGCTATTTGAATTTTTCTTACAATTAGTGATCTGGAGAAAGTTTTCATGTGGTCCCTTGTAGTTTCTAATTCTTTTTTTTTTTTAAATGTGGTTCATCTCTGTTTTCTTATCTATAGAGAAATGACTTAGTGTTATGTTTGGATTAATCCCTTCTATGTATTTTAAATATCAGACTTTTATAGACGATTTTTGACAAAAATATTTTCCCACTCTATCTTTTCTCTTTTAATTCTTTGCTTGTTGCTTTTTTTTGGTTGGTTCATAAACTTTTTCATTTCTGTGGTCAAAATTGTGTGTTTTAGCTTGTATGACCTTCTCTATCTTTTGTTGTCTTAAAATTTCTCCCCCAGCCAGAGTTGTGAAAGGAACCAGTCTCATTCTATTTTAATTGTTTTATTGTGTGACCTTTTATGTAATGGTAATTATCCATTTTGAGATTGTTATATGGTATAAAATTTTGGTCTAATCCTGATTTCTGCCAAACTGATTTCCAGTGTTCCTAGAAATTCTTGTCAAAACTCAAATACTCTCCCTAATAACTTATGCTCTTAGTTTTATCATACTTTGTGTTAGTTTTTGACTATTTCTGTTTCTTGTTTACCCAATCTGTTTAACTCTTCTACTTTATTAGTTTTAAACAATGCCAAATATGTTGATAATTGTTATTTTACAACATAGTTTAAGTTCTGGTAATACTATGTTCTCTTCATTTGTATTTTTTCTCATTATTTCCCTTAAGGTTTGGGAGCTTTTGTCCTTCCAAATGAATTTTATTTTATCTAATTCTCAAAAGTATTTCCTCAGTAATTTGTTAAGCATGGCCCCAAACTTGTCAATTAATTTGGACATTATTGTCGTAAAGATGACTGAAGAGAGATTATGCTGGCATAGCACACCATCTCTCTTCAGTTATTTAATCTCCCTTTATTATTGTAAAGAACATTTCCCAGTTGTGTTTTTATAAATTTGGTGTGTCTTGGGAGATTAATTCCTAGGCAATTTATGCCTTTTATAATTATTTTGAATGGAATGTCTCTTTTTTATCATCTCTAGTTTTTTCTATAAAGCTATATTCTATAAATTCTAATGATTTTGTGTACTTTTTTCCCCTACCTTGCTAAAGCTATTTATTATCTCAGTTGATATCTTTACTAATTCTCTGGGGTTTTCTAAATATTCAATCCTGGCATCTGCAAACAGAAATGGTTTGTCTCCTTTTCTGTTCTGTGTACATGTATATGTTTTATTTAAAAAAAAATCTATAACTAGCATTTCTATAAGTATTTCTACTATAAGAGAGGGATAAAGAACCTTACTACATTGTTTTAGCTTGTACTTGGAAAGCTTCTAGATTAGATTTCTTAAACTTTTTTGGGGGGTGTGTGTAGCATGGAACTCTTTGGCAATCAGTTGAAACTCACGGACAGCTCAGAATAATGTTTGTTGCCTACTACTTTCATAACTGAAGGAAATGCTAAACTTTAGTTAAAACTTAATGAAATTAAAGATGTAGCTTTCCTCTAAACCAAGTTAATGGAGCCCATGAACTTTATCAGCAGATCTCTTGGGGTTTCATGGGCCCCAAGTTCAAAACTCCTATCCTAGAGGGTTTTCCCCATTGTTAGTAGTGCTAGCTTTGGTTTTAAATATATGTTTCTGACTGCAAGAAAAGGCCCTTTGCATTCCTGTGATTCTGAGAATTTTTAACATAAAATAATACTATATTTTGTCAGAAGTTTTTTCTAGTATGTATTAAAATAATCATGTGGTTTCTAAAAAAATCTTTTTCACAGGATTAATAATGCCAGTTGTTTTCCTAATGTTCATCAATTTTTGAATCACTAGGTTGGCTCCAACTTGATCATAGTGAATTTTCTGGATATGTTTCCATATGTTTTGGTGAGGCTTTTATTTAAAACTTTTACATCAATATTCATTATTGTGATTGATCTGTAGTTCTCTTTCACTCCTTTGTCTCTCCCTGGTTTGGATATCAAGAATATAATTATTTCATAAAAGGAGTTTTTTTTAAAGTGCCTTCCACCTCTGTGAGAATAATTTTTTTTAGCATTATGGAATTCATTTATAAATACATATGGCTTAGAGTTTTTATTTTATTTTTCCCCTTTTGGCAGTTCATTCATGGCTTGATCAATTTCTTTTTTCTTTTCTTTGAGATTGAGTTAAGATCTATATTTCTTGTTTTGTTGTCAAGGTAATATTTTTCAAGCTTCTTAAGTTTCCTAAAATGTACTTAACTTCCTTTAACTTCCAGAAAAATATAGAACTTAGAGTAGAATCTGATGAACTTAACAATCACAACAGTGATTATGAATAGTTAGAAATCAAGGGGGAAAAGGAAGCATCTATTTAGAAATCATTCACTAATATAGGCTAAGTAATGGGACCAATATTAAGGAAGATAAATAATCAGATTTTAGAATGATGATGGACTCTGTCCAGTGGCCTTTTGGACTACTTGTATTTGAAACCGATTATACTCAATTCCATTAGTGCTCTATTTTCCCTACGCTTATGACACATTCCAGTGCACACATCATGCTGTACCACAAGTTTGAAGATCAATTGTTTATAAGTACAAAGCTGCTTTTTGGCAGCCCTTCTGTTTTTGTCATTACCTGAATTAATTATGGCAGCTCAGCCCATCTCCAGGAAATGTGTTGATAGATACATCATAGATGATAAACGCATCTAGTGAACTGCTAACCATGGCTGCAGAGCAGATTATGTTATTTAAAGACACTGGTTTTAAAATTTAGACATATAATTTAATTATCTTTTCCCAGAAGTATATAAAGAAATCAGAAACCTAGTGTGAATAACATTATCCTCACAGAAATGAAAACTTAGAAGAGCTCTCTCTTTTTTGCCACAAACTCAATAATTTTAGTTATAATCACTAACTATGTTTTTGTTTTACAGAACCAGTATGATTTGGGGAAAAAAGAGTAAAATTGCTTTTAAAGTACAAAAATAATTATGAACCACTTGAAACGTAATGTCTGTGTTTTATTTCTCATCAGAATTCATTAGTGTGTAACATCAATAATTTAGCCCATCATTTGCCAACACTGACTTGGCTCAGTAGTTCAATCATGTAACCCTGTAAACTCACTTTCCATTAAAATGAATGTTGCTGACAAAGGATAACTAAAGAGATACTTCATTTATTAACTAAAGAGATACTTCATTTATCAAAATTTTTAAATTAGGAGTTTGGGGCCACAGACGCTTAGCTGGGTGAATTATTTGAAGGAATCTTTACATGAGACCTAAAGTCTTGTTTCCAATCCTATGGAGCTCCCCACAATGATAATCGCCTTTCATTTGTGTCACATGTGACTCAGAGCACACTGTTCAGAAGCAGGCATAGCCACCTGCCGTGATTCAAATGACCTACCAGAATGGAAACTTGACTGCTTAGTATAAAATTATGAAATGAGAGGCAGTTTTCCTACATCCTGATTGACTCCGTCGGGCATATTTCTCACAAAAACCTATAATATCTTACATCAAACATTCTAATCTCCTAATGCTGTTCAAATTGATTTGAGGCATTAAGTAAATATATTAAAATTATTTTATGATGAGTTCAGGACTCCCCAAGATCCTCAAATTATACTTTAATACATTCAAATTCCTTCTCTCTTGTTTCTGTCTTATGCTTTCCCTTAGATGTTAGGACTGGGACTTCTGCTTTCTCTGTTTTAAGCAGGGCACTTTTCTTTTCTCAAAATGATCTCTAATCCTGATGCTAGGTTAATATGATGCTATTTTGAATGCTTGTTCAATGACTTTCTTGAAAAAAAGTGAGGGTGGGGGTGGCAGGGGAGGGAAAGAAAAGATGATTTTGCAACAAAATATGTAAAGGTTTTATAACCCATCTCTATCATAACCTTGATTTCATGGCCCCTTACACACATCATTTCCAATGCACAATTCAGAATCTTCTTGGATCTCTGTTAAATAAATATAAACTTGTGGATGTAGCAATAAACTTTTTGTTTCTCAGGAACTATGGAGATCCCAGTATCTTAGCTATTAGCTGGAATATGTCCCTATTTTCATTGCAAATTTCTAGGCTTCCTGATTCCTATGAAAATCCATACCCAAAGCTAGAACCAGATTACAAATTGTAACTTCCCTATGACGCAGCTGCTTTTGTGCCTTGCCTCATTCTCTTGCCTAGCTCAACCACACTTTAACTTTTCTTCCTCCTTAGCATTATTGATCCTGAGAGATTGTAAATAACCATGTTTTTCTAGGGGAAAAATGTCTTTTATCTTTTTATCCTACTATTACCTTGTATCAAGTAACAGTTGGAAAAAAGCCCTTCAAACATCATTATAGAGGAGTTGTTTAACTCATGATGACTTATCAATGGTGTTCTACAACACTTTTTTCGTAAAGGACTGAACGAATCTTTACACTGTCCACTCTGCCAGCCCTAATGATGAAGAATAAAGACCAACATCCTATCTCTAGAAGAAAATCACCTTTTCTTTTTCTACTGACCTTTGGTTCCCAGGCCAAAATGAACAGGATGATCAGGCTGATGCCTTAATCTGCTCAATTAGAGTGTGGATCTACAGTCCTGTTCTGGTTTATTGATAGGACAAGAGAGGAGCCATAACTAAAACTGACCATTGGCACTGTTCCTAAAGTTAAATATACTTTGTAAAAAGGATTTGTTACAAACTAGAAGGTAAAGTTGGGGTGATTGGTTTTCCATATATATGCATAATACTTATACACACATACACGTATAGAAGTTTATATACACATATAAGCATATATGTATATGTATATATATAATATGTATACACATATATAAGCATGTATATGTATATACAATATACACACATATAAATATGTAAAGGTTTTTCACATATATATATGTATGTATGTATACACACACACACACACACACGTTTTTCCCATGGGTTATCACTTGAGGGAACACACCAAAAAAGAGTTAGGGTTCACCTTACAAAAAACTCCAGGAGACATAAACTTGTAAATCATCCTTTCCAGTCTGCCAGCAAGTATGAACTGAGAAGACATTATATACCTATGGACCTGGCACTTTACTGAGTAATATAGGTATATAAAGGAAAGCATGAGGCCTGAGCTTCTAGTCCTATTAGAAAGACCAAGTCTAATATGCATAAAAAATCCTAAAGAAGAAATAAGCTTGTAACAGCTTGCAAATGGTGTGGTAAATACTGTAAGCACAGTCATTATTCTAAAGAAGAGATCGCTGAGAAGTGTTGGTTAATTGGGAAAGGCTCCAGTGGAGGAGGGACTTAGGCAGGTCCTTGCAGAATAATTATGATTGACAGTGATAAAAAGAAAATAAAAACAAAGCATCAGCAATAAAACTTTTAAAAAAATAATTCATAGGATTTTGACAGATGAGATCATTATTATAGGTGGGAGGGGCAACACGAACAAAGACAGAAGCAGAAATCAGTGGTTTGTTCAAGGAGTTGTGAATAGCCCAGTCTAACAGGTGTGTAGGGATCATATTAGGGATGAGTGATAGACAAATGTGCATGAGTACTATGGAGCCATTTGATGGGGCCTATAAAATGATTCAGAAGAATTTGGGTTTGGTTCAAGAGGTAATGGAAAGCCATCGTAGATTCCTGAGTAATTCAATGAAATGGTTATTCTAATAGATTAGAGTGGGGAGGATCAAGTCAACAAGCATTTATTAAGCACCTACTATGTACCAGGGACTGGGCTAAGTACTGGGGACAAAAAAAAAATAGATAAATAAACAGAGAAAAAAGTCTCTGCTCTTCAGGAGCTCACAGTCTAATGGGGAAGACAAACATACAAACAACTCTATACAAATAAGATACATACAGCATAAATTGGAAACAAACGCAGAGGGAAGGCACAAGTATTAGTGGAGCAGGCTGTGCAAAAAATTATTCCAGTGATAATAACTCTTTTTTTAGTTTTTAAGGTTGACAAACTATTATCTTAACCCAATTGCTATAGGTAGTATCAAAATTTTCAGTTCCTGGTACACAGTAGGTGCTTAATACATGTTAATTTAATTGATTGAATTTGAGATCTAGAGCTGGAAGGAGTATCAGACACCTTCTAGTCCTGCCTCCTCATTTTATAGGGGAGGAAACTAAGACCCGTAGAGTTTAAGTGTCTTGACCAGAGTCAGAGCTAGTAAATATATAAAGCAAAATTCAAAACCAGTTCCCCTGACTCCAGGGCTACTGCTCTTATTTAATTGAATGATTATTCCCATTTCACAGATCCAGAAACAAAGACTCAGAAAGATTAAGTGTTTTGCCCATATGACTGCTTTAATACAAGTCCTCTTGCTTCTAAAACAGGGCTCTTTCCACTGTACTGTCTCCTATTCTCTTTTAAGCATGGGAGCTGATCGAGTAAATCAATAAAATCACCCCACCCCATTTAAGGTAAGGGTCAAGCAGCTAAGTCCTAATATGTTTATCATGTTAGAACACATTTCAGTTGTTCACAAAGTGTAAACAAGTTCGTACAGCTCTTTGAATTAATCAAAGGCATTTTAATTGGGTGCAGCAGGAAGTCTCTCGCTGATTGGATAAGGGACTTGATCATTCCCAGAAGAGTTTACATAAAAGGAGCAGCTTGTTTAGAGGTGAGGAGAGATTTCAAGTCTCAGGCAGCAGAGGGGAAGGAGTAAGAGCTAAGCCAGAAAGAATCTGCAGTGTAAGGACAACCAGGGAAAGGAAAATGTAGGACAGAGCTGTGGCAGAAAGAGTGTAAAGAGAGTAAAGAAAGCCATTAGCCCTATGAATATCTTGGAGCAGAAGACTGGGGCTGATGCCACCAATAGTACCTATCACATTAAGAATTGAACAAAGTTCCAGGAAAACATCCTGTCATCCCAAATTCCCCTCTCAATGCCTGTCTACTCTTTTAGTTTGTTATTTTTATTTGTCAAGTAATAGGTTTTTTATTAATATGTCGTTCCCAATGCCTCCTTCTTCCATTGAACAAACTAAAAAACAAAACAAACCTCAAAAAACAAATCCCTCAATACATAACTACATAATCAAGTAAAACTAATGACCTCATTAGCCTTGTCTGAAAATATTTGTTTCTTTCTACATTTTAAGTTCATAATCTGTCAAGAGGTGGGTTGCATGTTTCATCTTCATTCTTTTAAACTCTTGGTTTATCATTTTGTTGATCAGTGCTTTAAAGTCTCTCAAAGTTGTTTTTTTTTCTATACTGTTGTTTACATTGTATAAATTGTTCTAGTTCAGCTTACTTTGCTCTAATTCAGTTCATAAGTCTTCTCAGTTTCCTCTAAAAATATCCATCTCATCATTTCTTGTAGCACAATAGTATTCCATTCCATTCATATACCATAATTTGTATAGCCATTCCCCAATAGGAGGAAACTCCCTTAATTTCCAATTTTGGTTACAACAAAAATAGCTGCTCTCTTTTTTTTCAAATATAGATCCTTTTTCTTCATTTTCTTTCTTTGGCAATATAGGTCTCATTGTGATATAGCTGGGTCAAAGTGTATACAGATTTTGATAAGTCTCTGTGCATAGTTCTAAATTGCTTTCCAGAATCGTTGGACATATTTATAGTACCACCAATAGCGGACTGGCATACTAGTTTCATCACAGCATCTTGGATATGTGACATTTTCCTCTTTTGCCATCATTGCCAATCTGATAGATTTGAAGTAGAATCTCAAAATTGCTTCAACTTGAATTTCTCTAACAATGACTTAAAGCATTTTTTCACATGATGATTGATACTTTGGATTTCATCCTTTGAAAACTGTATGTTAATATCCTTTGACCATTTATATATTGGGGAATATGCTCTTAGTCTTATAAATCTAAATCAGTTTCTTGCAGTCTTAGAAATTAGACCTTTATCAGAGACACTTGTTAGAAAGATTTTCCCCCAGTTACCTGTTTCTCTTCTAATTTTTACTATGTTAGATTTGTTTGGGCAAAAACTTTTTAATTTTATGTAATTAAAAGTTATCCATTATATCATGTATGATCCTTCCAGTCACTTGCTTAGTCATAAGCTCTTTCCTCAGTGTCTGTGTATTAATAGACACTGTAATATCCTCTTCTCTTTCTTAACCTAAATGTTTCCAGAATTTTGCCTCAACCATAGAGGCTGTGAGTTGGAAAGGGATACATATAAATGTAAATTAAGACAGAGAACAAAACCTCTGCCTAAATGTTAGGAATTTTCCTAATGGGAGATCAGAGCATTAAGATGGCATTTCTAACTTTCTGTTTAATATAAACTCCCTGAAGCAGCAGAGGAGAGAGTCACATAGACTTGAGCATCTATCATATTGCCCTAGGCAAAAAATGAACTAATTATTGGGTATTTCACTATACTGCTTTATAGTCTGACTAAAAGAACAGAATATCTAAAAGTCCTTTTAAAGAAATAATCTACAGGCTTTGGTAAGAGATTTTGTATGGAGATAGGGGATAGAAATTAGGTCTTCCTTCCCTCCCTCCTTCCTTCCCTCCTTCCTTTCTTCTTTCCTCTTACCTCTGTTCACATAGGGTATCACATTCTTAGCTGCAGGTGGTCTGCTCAAAGGGAATGTAAATTTTAATCTCTGAAACTTTTTTTTCATTGATTGGCCAACAGTTGGTCCCAGGCCAAGCCCTCCTTTGTCATTGTTTGGGCCCTGATTGGTTCAGAATATATAGCAATTGTTTCTGTTTTGGTCAGAAACCCTAAGGGTCTTCCCTTCCCAGATCGATTTTTAATAATTTTATTTATTTATTGTTTGGGTTTTTTTTTTAATTTTTGACTAGACAAAGAGGCCATTCTCTGCCTCAATTCTTATTAAGCCTTAATCACTGAATGGGTGTTTCCTCAGTCAAACTGAGACTTGTTAAGGTCAAAGCCCCCCCACTGCATCCTGGGCCATCTCCAATTGTCCTGATCTACATCAGGCCACTGAACCCAGATGGCTCTTACTATCTACCAATTACTACCTCTGTAGCAGTCATTGCTGTGATACTCAGCATCAACATAGTAACAAATGAGTATAATATCAGTGTATATGGATAGTACCTGAAAAATAATTCTTTCCCTTACTTTGGCAGTAGTCAAGGTCATTTTAAAATATTGTCTTTTATTTTTAAAGTTAGGCCCATGCATACGTGGGATAAGTAACCAATAGAATATGATTTAACAGGCTACAAAAAAGCGACACATCCACCAGTATTTCTCCTACTGGAATGCCAAAGGCCCCCAATTTCCCACTATCTGAGTAACTTCTTTAAGTTTTGGCATTAAAACGCCAAAAAGACTCTCTCAAAATAGTCAAACAAGTATCAGCATTCATCATGGCATTAGCATGGTGCACTGTATAAGAGGATCTATCAATCACCTAACATGGAAGTCTAAAAGGAAGGAAACTCTGAAGTTGTATGTTCTGGTGATACAAGAGGAGAGTAGAAGAAATGGATTTTTGCCAAGAGAAGGCTCACTTTGGTCAGATACTCCCCTGGGCAGTTAGGTTTCTTCTCTTTCAAGTATCAGTTCAACATCTATCCCTTCTTAGGAATTCCAGGGCCCAAAGAGACTGCCCACCAACTGACCAAGTGTCAATTTCAGGCCTGAGTGCCCTGGACCCTGAGAGCAAGAGATGCAGCATTTGTAGGCACATATAATAATCTAGCATATAATCTCTAATTTCAGAATATAGGGGGAGAAAAAGAAGTCAAAGGTATTCAAACATATTCTAACTACTATGAAATTTTGCTGAGGGTGGACCCTGTCCTAACATAAATTTGCTGAAAACCTCAGAGTTCAGGGGAGAACAGTGAAAAAGCTAAACAGACAAACAATTATTAAACACTTACTATATTAGGCAACTGGGCAGCTAGAGTGCCAGGCCTGAAGTCAAGAAGACTCGTGTTCCTGAGTTCAAATCTGGTCTCAGACATCTACTAGCGGTATGACCCTGGTTAAGTCACTTATTCTTGTTTGCCTCAGTTTTCTCATCTGTAAAATGAACTAGAGACAGAAATGGCAAACCACTCCAGTATTTTTGCCAAGAAAACCCTAACTGGGGTCACGTAGAGTCAAACATGACTGAAACAACTGAACAGCAATAACAATATTAGGCGACAAGCAAAGTATCACAGAGTAATGGCCCTGGAGTTAGGAAGAACTCAATTCAAAATCAGCCTCAGATACTTACTAGCTGCGTGACCCTGGTGGGTAAGTCACCTAACCACTGCTTGACTCATTTTCTTCATCTGTAAAATGGGGATAATAATAGTACCTACCTCACAGGGTTGTTGTGAAGATCAAATAAGATAATATTTGTAAAAGCACATTGCAAACATTAAAATGCTAGCTATTATTATTATTATTACTTTGATAGAATCACCCTTAGTGCATATTGGGAGTTTATTTTCTTATTTGTTTGACCCCCACTTATGTTTCACGTGTACATTTCATACAGTATGCCACTTCTGTTGTTGCTCAGTCATGTCCGATTTTTCATGACCCCATTTGGGGTTTTCTTGGCAAAGATACTAGAATCGTTTGCCATTGCCTTCTTCAGCTCATTTTACAGATGGGAAACTGAGGCAAACAGGATTAAGTGACTTCTCCAGGGTCACAAAGCTGGTAAGTGTCTGAGCTCAAATTTGAACTCAGGTCTTCCTGACTCTTAACTCTGGCTCTCTATCCACTGTGCCATTCAGCTGCCCTATGCCACCTTTAGAAAAATGGTAGAAAGTAGTAGAAATAGCGTTGAACTGGGAGTTAGAAAACCTGGATTCAATCCTAGTACTCCTACTAATTCTCTGTAACCTTCAGCGCAACTCTTCCTCTCTCCTGGCCTCAGTTTCCTTACTTATAAAATTACAAGGTGAATTAATAGATGATTTCTAAACTTAATCCCAATTTTTAAAATTGTCTATACCCTTGATGTTTGGCTATAGATGTCCTTTACCTGTACCTACTAAGTATTCCTGTCCTCTGCTAAGAGAATATTACCAATTAAAGCAATAAATTACCAAATTTCTTTTTAAGTGCTGTTAAAATGAAGATTTATGTTATATACAGTAATGAAATGTTTCTTTGTCCACCATACTTTTCACTGCCTTTGTGTTAAAATTACAGAAAACTCCCTAAGTGCAATGAAACTTGTAAAAAAAAAAAAAAAAAAAGCGCAAGGAGTCACCAAGAGAGCATTTCAAATGCTCATGTAGTAGTTAATCTTTACTGCTAAGAAAGAATTGCTATCATCCCCTGATTTTTCTCATTAAAAAAAAAGAAGAATGAGTGTTAGAAATTAAAGAAGGGGAAAAGACCATAAAAAAAGGGACTAAATCAGGTAAGGTTTTCAGGCACAAGAAACCAGACACAATGGAATGAATTAATTTTAGATAACAGAAAAAAAAAATTTAAAAAGACTTTTCTCAACATATCAGGAGAGAAAATAGACTGTCCAAGAAATGAAGAGAAGAATGAAATCTTTGATGGTTACCAAATGGATTAAGAACAAAGATCCTTTTAAAAATAGTAAATTGGTCTTGTATTAGAAAAGAGAACAGCATCTGTGTATTTAAGTGGCCCCTATTACTGGGTACTGTGAAATAATGAACAACTTACACAAATTCCTGTTGACCAAAAGTAGATTACGGCTCACGGAGAAAATGGGAAGAGAAACAAATCAGTGAATCTAAATGACATGAATTGTAGATGCTCAGGGAATTAGCTAATGAATTTACTCAGTCACTCACAATTATCTCTGGAAAGAGTCGGAAATATTGAGAAATTATAAACAGCTAGGCAAAAGAAAACACAACACCTATTGCAAAATTAAAATAGTAGTTCTTTCAATGGAAGAATAATTTTCTTAATCTAGAGTTCTGATAACGTCACACCCCCAGAACCCCAACTCAAATCTTTTATCTACCTGATTACTTGGTTTGACACAGAAGATCCTCCACAATCTAACCACTACTGATGTTCCAGCCTTATCTGATGCTTCCATCTCTTGTGTGGCTATGGATATGGGACAGGACAGCTAGGTGGCCCAGTGGATAGAGTGTAGGGCCGGAAGCCAGGAAGACCCTTCTTCGTGAATTCAAATCTGGCCTCAGACATTTACTAGCTGTGTGACCCAGGATAAGTCACTTAAACCTGTTTGCCTCAGTTTCCTCAGTCTGTAAAATGAGCTGGAGAAAGAAATAGCAAAATACTCCAGTATCTTTGCCAAGAAAATCCCAAATGAGGTCATGAAGAGTCGAACATGAATGAATGAAATGACTGACCTACAACAATCTTAGGCAGCAAGATGACATAGAGCACTGAGTCTAGAGTTAGGAAGACCTGAGTTCAAAATCAGCCTCAGACATTTGGTAGCTTTGGGACCTGAGGGTCAAAATCTACTCATTGGACTTTCTGTTAAATCACAGCGTCATATGTCTAGATTTAGGAGGGACTGCAGATGACTAACCCCTGATCTTATACATGAGGAAATTTAGGCCTAGAGAGTTTCAAGTCAAATAGATAATAAATCCACCAGGGGTGGGATTTGAACCTGGGTCCTTTTACTCCAGTGCCAACACTTCCATTTATTCTATATCTTAGCATAATGGCTACTTCCACCAACTCAGCAGGGTGGTGTTAATGTTCAGCCTCTTTCAGCCTAGCCAATAACGACTTGATATAATTTTTGACAATGTTCTGCCTCGCCAGGAAGCTCATAGTTGCAAGGGATATTAGACGTCATCTAGTCCCTCCTCTATGTAAGAATCCCATCACAGTTGTCATTACCTCCCCATTGACCTTAACCCAAATGCCTTCAGTTCATAAATTTCCTCACTCACATAAGTATATCTCATACTGCAGAGTAGTACTATGCCATATCTTTTAGTTAATCTATCCCTTTTGAATATCATACAGAACTTTCCATTACTACATTATAGATGTGACCCACAGCCCACCAGATCTCAGAGATACTTAGGTGAAAGAGTTTGTCTCTTCTTTGTCCTATTTCACTTGTATCTTCAACACCTTGAGCCCTTGTGTTTGGGGCTGAGGCCATATGTTTTAGCACTGCCTTTCTTCTTGGATAATTGCTTCTTATCAGTCAGATGTCCTGTAGGCTTCTTAAACTCAACATGCACAAAGCAGATCTCATTATCGTTCCCTCAAATGTACCCTTCTTTTGAGTTCCCTTATTTCTGTCAAGGCCCCAGCCATCCTTCTGGTCACCAGGATTTATAAGCTAGGAGCCATCTTCAAATCTTCATTCTTTCTCACCCCAGATATCTAACTAGTGGCCACATCTTGTTGATTCTACCTCCAAAACATTTCTTGCATCTGTCCCTTTCTTTGTATTCACAAACCCACCATCTTGGTTCAGGTGTTCATCACCTCTCACCTGGAGTCTTTCAACAGCCTCCTACAAGTTCTTGCCTTAATTTTTTCTCCTCTGTAACATCCTCACAGAGCTGCCAAAGCAATATTCCTAAAGGACCATGTTGTTTTCCTTCTCAATGCTGTTGTTTAGTTATTTTTCAGTTGTGTCCAATTCTTCATGACCCCTTTTGGAGTTTTCTTGGTGGAGGTACTGGAGTGTTGCTGTTTATGAGGAACTGAGGTAAACAGGGTTAAGTGACTTGCCCATGGTCACACAGCTAGTATGCGTATGAAACTGGATTTGAACTCAGGTCTTCCTGACTTCAGACCTGGTGCTCCATCCACTATACCATGTAGCTGCCCCATTCTTTCTCAGTAAATTCTAATAGTTGTCTATCACTTTCAGAATCATCAAAGAAAAATTCCTTTATTTGGCATTTAAAGACTTTCATGACCTAGTTCCAATCATCCTTTCCACACTTATTACACATTTCTCACTTTCACATACTTTATGGACCTGACAATCTGGCCTTCCTACCATTCCTCTTGTATGACATTCCATCTTCCACCTTCATTCATTTATTTAGGCTAACCCCCATGTTTTGAGTGTACCTTTTAGTTACTGCTACTTCTTAAGGAAATAAGCATTTATGTCATACCTATTATGTACCTGGTGCTATGCTAAGCATTTCTATAAATATTCTCTTATTTGATCCCCACAACAAACCTATGAAGAAGGAGCTATTATGATCCTCATTCTATAGTTAAGGAAACTGAGGCAAACAGGGATTTAAGTGACTTACCCAGAGTCACACAGTTAATGTCTGAGGCAGGATTTGAACTCTTGTCTTCCTGACTCCAAGCCCAGCACTCTAGCTCTGTAACACCACCAGCTGCTTCTACTTTTTAGAACCTTTTGTTTCCTCAATGCTCAACTCAAGCACCACCTCTTATATGAGAATTCTTTTAATGCTTCCACCAGCCCCTTCCCCACCAATTACCTTGCAGTTATTTTGTATATAATTAAATACAACACATATATACTAATTATATATAACATATATTATCTCCCCTGATAGAATGTTAGAATGCTCCTAAGGGCAGGGACTTTCATTTTTGTCTGTGTCACCCAAAACCTAGGATAGTGACTAGCTCAACTTCCCTTATAATTTCTACTTTGCTTCCTCCTCCAGACTGAGACCATTCTAGAGTTCATCCTGGGTGGCCTGGCTACAGCAAGACCCATCATTTCCCAAGAGCTTCCTTCTCCCTTGACTTTACTTTCAGATCTGGCTGCTTGGCAGATCACAGGGCTTAGATGAGGTGGTTGTCAGCATCTCTAGTCTTTCTCATGAAAGGGGGAATACTCAAACCACGCCATCTGCCCCAACTAACCCCTAAGGTCCTCCAGGTTTTCCCATCTGCCCTTACTCTGTCCTGCAGTCCCTCGGCATTGTCTTCCGAGCTACTTATACAACCCAGGGACCTCTGAGTCTTGCCATATGTCATTATTAGGACTCCCAAGCTTTCTTTCTATCCGTCCTATAGCTGAACTTTCTTTTACTTTATGTATTTTCTTCCACAACTAGAGCATGAGCTTTGTGAGAGCAAGAACCACCTCACTTTTTTTATTTGTATCCCCAGTGCTTAGCACAATTCTTGTCATATAGCAAGTACTTAATTTTTTATTCACTCATATCCTAGAGAGTCAATAAATGACCATCAATTTACTATTGAATATCTTCACCAGTCCCCTACTGGATTACTACTTTGTCGTGGCAGAGGGGCTTATATAACTCAATGAAACTATGAACTATGCTGTGCAGTTCATAGTGGAGAGTTCTAACAAAAGGTGATCCACTGGAGAAGGAAACGGCTAACTACTGCAGTATCTTTGCCAAGAAAACCCCATGGACAGTACTAAAATGACCAAGGGATGACATCGAAGATAAGCCCCTCAGATCAGAAAATGTCCAATTTGCTACTGGGGAAGAGTGGAGGAAGTACTACTACAAGTAATTCCAGTACTAATGAAGAAGCTGGGCCAAAGTCAAAATCAGCTGCACGTGTGTCTGGTGACAAAAGGAAAGTCCGATGCGTAATGATCAATATAACATAGGAACCTGGAATGTAAGCTGGAAGTGGTCAAACAGGAGATGGAAAGATTAAACATCAGTATCTTGGGTATGAATGAACTTAAATGGATGGGATAGGGTGAATTTGATTCAGGTGATAATTATGTATACCACTACGGGCAAGAATTCCTAGAGAAATGGAGTAACCCTAATAACCAATAAAAGAACAAGAAAAGCAGTGGGGGAGGTATAATCTCAAAATGACAGAATGATGTCTCTTTGAATCCAAGGCAAACTGTTCAATATCACAGTAATAGAAGTCTATGCTCCAACCACTGACGCTTAAGAAACCAACGTTGCTCAGTTCTATGAAGACCTACGTAAGGGATTGGAAAGCTAAAGTAGGAAATCAAAAGATAATTGGAATAGCAGGCAAGTTTGGCTTTGGAGTACAAAACAAAGCAGGGCAGAGACTAATAGAGTTAGTCAAGATAAAGCACTGGTTATAACAAATGGCTTTTCAACAACACAAAAGGCAACCCTACACATGGACATCAGCATATTGTGAATATCAAAATCAGACTGATAATATGCTTTGTAGATAAAGGTGGAGAAGATTTATGCAGTCAGTTAAAACAAGACCTAGTGCTGACTGTGGCTCAGATCATGACCTTTTTATTGCAAAATTCAGACTTAAATTGAAGAGAGTAGGGAAAATCATCAGATCAAATAGGTATAACCTAAATAATACCCCTTATGAATATGAAGTGGAAATGATAAATAGATTTAAGGGATTAGACCTGGAAGATACAGTACCTGAAGAACTATGGACAGAGGTTCACAATATTGTACAAGAGGCAACAAAAAAAAATTTTTTAATTCCAAGGAAAAAGAAAAGCAAGAAAACAAAATGGCTATCTGATGAGGTAAGACTTTACAAAGAGCTGAGGAAAGAAGAAAAGCAAAAGGTAAAGGAGAAAAGGAAAGATATACTTAACTGAATGTAGAATTCCAGAGAATAGCAAGGCTATATAAAGGGTTTTTTTTTTAATGAGAAATGTAAAGAAATAGGAGAAAACAATAGAATGGGAAATACAAAAGATATCTTGAAGAAAATTAGTGATATCAAGGATAACCTTTCATGCAAAAATAGACAGAATAAAAACAAATATTGTAGGGACTTAACAGAAACAGAAGAGATTAAGAAGAGTTGGCAAAATGCACAAAAGAACTACACTAGAAAGATCTTAACATTACCAATAACCATGATTGTGTGGTTACTGATCTAGAGCCAGACATCCTGGAGAATAAAGTCAAGTGAACCTTAGGAAGCATTGCAAATGATAAGGCTAGTGGAAGTGATGAAATTCCAGCTTAGCCATTTAAAATCCTAAAAGATGATGCTGTTAAAGTGCTGCACTCAATAAGCCAGCAAATTTGGAAAACTCTACAGTGGCTACTGGATTGGAAAAGATAAGTCTACATTCCAATCCCAAAGAAGGGCTATGCCAAAGAATGTTCAAGTTACTGAACAATTATGCTCATTTCACACTTCAGCAAGTTAGGCTTCAGCAATGTGTGAACTGAGAATTACCAAAGTACAGACTTGGTTTTTGAAGAGGCAAAGGAACTAGAGACCAAATTGCTAACGTTTGCTGGTTTTGGACAAAGCCAAGAGAGTTCCAGAAAAATATCTACTTCTGCTTCATTGACTACTCTAAAGCCTTTGACTCTGTGGTTCAGAACAAAATGTGGCAAGTCCTCAAAGAGATGGGAGTACCAGATCATCTCACTTGTCTCCTGAGGAACTTCTATGTGGTTCAAGAAGCAACAGTTAGAACCAGATATGGAACAACTGATTAGTTTAAGATTGGGAAAGAAGTATGACAAGGCTGTATATTGTTTACCAGTTATCTTTAGTTAACAAACTTTTTTTTATTCCTTGTAGCTGAGAGCCCATGAGTATTTGGTGTGGCAACCTTTATTAAAACTATTGTCTGCATGTATGGATTACTGTTATGTCTGGATGACTATGGACAACAACCTATCTATGACAATGGCCTGGTTCTGTTTTGGTGTTAAACTCTTTAAGAATTCATCATTTGGTCATTTGTGAAAGAACAAAATTTTATATATAATTTTAGGTGCCAGGTCATGTCTTGCTAGAAACATGGCAGATGCTAAACATTTGGAGCTTGTGATAATTTGCAGTTGCAACTCTTTCTTTGAATAATCCTCCCTGATCAATAAATCCAGTCTCCTTTAAGGATAACTTATCTATAATTTGTAGTGGTAATGACCTGCCCCTGAATTGTCATCATAAATGGCTCCATGTCTATATCATTATGATTCTATATTATAATGATCCTCACCCCTTCCCTAGGGATAGGATTAGTCAGCATTCAGGTTCATTTTAGCTCAAGAAGTATTTATAGAAATATAATTCATTATCATTGCATTCTTTTTTAAGTGCTGTTTATACAAAAATTGTCCTAAGACAAATCACTATCCTGATAGTATTTTTAAAAGAAAATATTTCATAGTTTCATGGACTGCTGCACAGTTGGATAAAATGACTGCTTATTGTAAAAGAATGAAAATATTGGCATCTAAGTTCACCCTCTATGAGTTCACTGCTAATATATGCAGGATACCTCTAGTAGCAGACAGGATGGACAGTTACATATACCTCATCTCCTGCCACTTAATTTTGATAAATTCTGGTAGGTCTCCATATTTTTAAAGTTTTTCATTCCAGATAACTTATGGATTGTAAGTATTTGGTGTGGGGAAACATGTAGAGCAACTCAGTGGTGCAGTAGATAGGATGTGGGGCCTGAAGTCAGGAAGACCCATCTTCTGGTGTTCAAATCTGGCCTCAGTCACTTACTAACTGTTTGACTCTGGGCAGGTCACTTCACACTGTTTGCCTCAGTTTCTTCACCTGTAAAATGAGCTGGAAAAGGAAATGGAAAACCACTCTAGTATCTCTGCCAAGAAAACCCCAAATAGGCTCACAAATACTTGGACATGACTAAATACAACAGTGAAACATATTAAAAATGTTGCTCTTAAATTTTTACGAATCAACATCATATCCAGGTGATGATGGGCAACAATTCTGCCTGCAATGATAAAGCTCTAATTACATTATTGTGTTTTGGTTGCTTTCTCTAGGATTTTTGGAGGTTTGTGGTTGTTACACAGGATTTGTCATCTGTTAGTTGGTGAAATATATGATCTATTTCTTTAGCATTTTGATGTGTTTTTCATGTGTTCTTGGAATATCTATCAATTTTCTTCCCTCTGACTATGAAGTATTAAAACTTCTATAGTCCCCTTATTATTTATTATCTCATTCTCTCTTTTTTTAATTTTGTGGTGACATCAAACAGGGTACTATTGACAAAAAGCTGTGTGAAACCCTAACTATAACTGGTAAGATCTATTTCCAATTGTTTTGTGGATATAGTAATGGTACAAAATAAAAGGCCTCATGTCTTCAGTGCATTTTTTGTGCTGAGTCTTCCTATCTTCCCCAGGCTGGAAGCGCAATAGCCACTCATGGACCCAATCTCTAAGACTGATCAGCCCAGAGGCTTTACCTGTTTTGTTTTTCTGACCTCTGCCAGTTGACCAGGCCACCCCACTCCAAGGGGCTCACCATATTGGTAAACCAATTTAATATGTATAGCTGATCCTCTTTAGTTTGCGCCACAGAACTCCTCAACTCAAGCAATCCGCCAGTCTGAACCTCCTGATCAGCAGACTGCAGGATTGGGCAACCACCTCCCATGCATTTCTTATACACTTGTGGTTTATCCGCTTTAGGAGTCTGCTATTAGAATTTTTTATTTGTTCTTGTCTTCTTGTAGTACCAGAACACAAAGGAATGCCACTCATTCCATTGTCTTCTTTGTCGAATCTATTCCTATGACCATTTTGAAGATAGTCATCCTGTAAGCCTTTACTACCTTGACTATTTCTTGGATTCCTGGAAGCAATGTCTTCCCATTTTGTTCAGTTCTTTCAGTCATGTCCAACTCTTCATGATCCCATTTGGGGTTTTCTTGACAAAGATACTGGAGTGGTTTGCCATTTCCTTCTCCAGCTCATTTTACAGATGAGAAACAGGGTTAAATGATTTGCCCAGGGTCATACAGCTAGCAAGTGCTTGAGGCTAAATTTGAACTCATGAAGAAGAGTCTTCCTAATTCTTAGCCCAGTACTCTACTCATTGTACCACTTAGCTGCCTTTTCTTCCCATTATTAACCCAATAAGTGGTATAATCAGAGCCCAGTTTGCCAGTGTTTCAGTTAGGCCTTCACAACTATCATAACAATTTCAGGGTTTGCAGGGTGTTGATTGTACATCATCCTTACTAATATTCCCTTATTTTTCCTCTCCCTCTCAGTCTTTATAATGATAATGGATTATGTATCTGTGATAATAGATTATGGGCTTTGAAGTTGTTGTTGTTATTACATCATCATCATCATCAACCTCTCAATTCCTCCAAAAGAATAACTCTTGCTTCAATTAGTTGCCCCCTAGAAGAGAGCTATACTGTGGCGGAGGGAGACAAGTTAGAAGAGAAAAATCACAAAAATGGGTTCTTGAATGGTATCCAGATGCTCAGATCTAGAGGAATCAGAATCCAAAGATGAGCTGGCAGAGGATGATGCCATTTGCTTTCCTTTCCCTTAACACCCTCCCCACTGCACAAAATATTTATCAGTCTGTTTTCTCTCTGGCTCTTCCCACATTTCCAGATGTCTCAGCCATGATTCATTTGGTGTCAGTGAGCATCATTAGTGCTGTGAATCATGTTTCCCATTTGTTTTATAATTCTTATTTGCTCACAGCCTTATTTCTTCTACACCCAGACTAACTTCTTATGAGTACTAGTTCTAAAGGCCTGCTATGATTTGCATGTTTGGATAAGGTTGTGAACATTAATTCACAAATATAATTCAAATGGATTTAGATTTGAATATTATCACAGAGATCCAGAAGAGTCTGAAGGAGTCCAATGAAAGCTGATGATAAATGGCCAATTCTCTTCTGGGAGAAGTGCGAGGAGAATTTTGCAGGGACTGATGTTATTTAGCATCTTGTTTAATGATCTAGAAGAGGGAGTAAGCACCATGGTTATGTTCTATGCCAATAACACTAAATTGGAAGGTGCTGCAAACACAAGTAAGGGCAAAAATACTATAATAAAAGGACCTATGGATATTAGAAATGATATCACATTACATCCAATGAAATGGACACTAGCCACCAAGGTCTGCTCACAGAGAGGAGAAGCAGTGTGAAAGAGGAGAAAGAAAGGTGGACTTACAGTCAGAGGACCTGGGTTTGAACCCTAACTCTAATACTTCTTACTTTGGAAAAATCGCTTCAGCCTTCTAGGCCTCAGTCTTCTCATCTGTAAAATGATTAGGTTGAATGAGGTAGAGCATCTCTAAGATCCCATCAATCACACTCTAAATCCTACAGGGCTAGGTAATGTCAGTCCTATATCCAAATAAAAGTAGGAAGGGGACAGACTTCAGAAGTGGAAATAAGTTGGAAAAAAGCCAAGGCCACCCTCTGTCCACCACCACTACCCCGCTCCCCAAGGATAATCAGATAAGAGAATTTTGAGATAGTAGGAGTTAGAGTTAAGGTTTGCAGGCTGGTTCAAATACACTGGATTTTATTGAGTGGAGCAGAAGCTAATCAAGAAAGTTGAAAAAAAGCCAAAAGTAGCAGAAAACCAGTGAAAGGCCAGATCAGACTAGAAGCAAGGTTTTTAAAAATCAGAAAATGTCAGAGTAGGAAGGGAGGTTACAGATCATATAGTTTGTTGTTGCTGTTTGGTCATGTTTGACTCTTCATGATCCCATTTGGCAGTTTCTTGGCAAAGATATGGGAGGGATTTGCCATTTCCTTCTCCAGCTCAGTTTACAGATGAGGAAACTGAGGCAAACAGAGTTAAGTGACTTGCCTAAGGTCACATAGCTAGTAAGTATCTGATGCCAGATTTGAACTCAGAAAAATGAGTCTTCCTGACTCCAGGCCTGGCACTCTACCCACTGTACCACCTAGCAGCCTTCATATGGTTTAATTCCCTCATTTAAAAGGAGGAAACTGAATCCCAGAGAGGTGAGGATGATTGTTCAATGTTCTAGAGCTTATAGATGGCATTATAGACACTATGGCCAAGGTCTTCTAACTGCTAATCTAATTCTCTTTTTCTCACACCATTCTGTTCTATGATCATTTGTGATGAGCTGTGGAGATAAAAAATTGTGTATGGAGATTTGAAAAGTGCTCAAGATAACAGAGCCTAGTACCCTCATTTTACCTATGAGAAAACAAGCTGTGGAAAGTTAAATAACTTGTCCAGAGTCGAACAGCAGATAAATAGCAGAGTCAAGATTAGAATTCAGGTCTCTTACAGCAATACTAATAATACTAAAATTGATGTTAATAATTATAGCAGCTAATATTTAGTACTAGCATATAGTATTTTGTGCTATATAGAATTAGTGTTGGTGTGTAATGCTTTAAGATTTTCAAAAAGCTTTATAAATATCATCTCATTTTATCTTTACAATAAACCTAAGGCATAGATGCTGTTATTAGCCCCATTTTACAATTGAGGAAACTGAGGCTAATAGAGGCAAGTGACTTGCCCAAAGTCATAAAACTGAGAGGAATTGAATTCAGTTCTTCCTAATTCCAGCTCATAAGCCACCATAGTGCCACCTGTCTTCCACTATGTCACCTAGGAAATGAGCACCTTTGTTCTTTCTACTATATTATATAGCCTCTATTAGCTAAGTTTATAAAGCAGATATTCAATAAATTCCTCAAATATTTGTTAAGCACATATTATTCTAGGTTCTTGGAACACAAAGATGAATAAAACACAACTTCTGTCCTCAAAGAGCTCACTTAAAGTTATTGTTGTTGAGTAGTTTTTCAGTCATGTCCAACTCTCTGTGACCCCATTTGGGGTTTTCTTGGCAAAGATACTGGAGTGGTTTCCTTCTCTAACTCATTTTACAAATGAGGAAACTGAGGCAAACAGGATTAAGTGATTTACCCAAAGTCACACAGCTAGTAAGAATCTGAGGCCAGATTTGAACTCAGGAAAGGAATCTTCCTGATTCCAAGCCCAATGCTCTATCCACTGCACCATCTTGCTGCCCCTACAGTCTAGTAGAAAAGATAAAATGTGTATATAAATACTATAATTCAAAATGGACATGATAAGTGCCTAGGAAACACACATGTCCTTCAGGACTATGTCTATTTTGCATGTCACCTTCAATATCTGGCAGAGTGTCTTGTAGTTGGACATAACACTATTTTTTTGTTGTTAAATTTAATTGAATTCAATATCTGAGACCACAGAAGGGGAAGAGATTACTTCCAACTAGAGACCATTTCCAACTAGAGGTGTCAAGAAAGGTTTTCTGGTGGAAGTAGCACCTGAGTTGAGCCTTCAAGAAGGATGAGAAGAATTTCAGCAGTAAAAGATTAGTGAAGAGTATAATAAGGGATAGAGGATGCTGGAAGCAAATGTATGAAAATGGAAAAAAGTGAAACTAATTTAAGAGGGGAAAATTGATTAGTTTGTAACGTATGTATGAAGGACAAAAGTAAAAAATAGGCTTGAAGTGTAGTAAGGGTCATATATTATGGAGCAGTTTGGATGCTAGGCTAAGAAGATTTTATTTTTGTCCTGAGTGCAATGGTTTTGAAGAGAATCACATGATCAGAACCCTACATTAGGAAGATGAATCTGGAAGCATTATGTATCATGGATTGAAGGGGACAAAGATTGACACAAGGGAAGACTAGAGAGCTTTAAATGTCAAGTAGTCAATATACTAATACTAATGTTTATCAAAATACTAATGTTTATCAAGTACCAGTTCAGTGCCTAGTACCCAGCTGAGCTCTGGAAATACAAAGAAAGGCAAAAACAGTCCTTTCCCTTGAGGAGTGTACATTCTCAAGTGAAAAAGAATATGTAAATAACTAAGTTCATAGACAATATCTTCAAAGTATGTGAAAGGTAAACTAAGAGGGAAAGGCACTACCATGGATGGCAGGGCAGAAGAAGATTCAGGACTAAGGAAGGCCTCTTGAAGAAGATGGGACTTGGTGAGAGAGAGAGACAGAGAGACAGAGAGAGAGAGAGAGTATAAAGAGGACTACAATGGAAGAAGACTAGTAAAGTAGGAAGAGCTTTAAATGCCAAACAGAAGAGTTAATATTTGATCCTAGAAACAATAGGAAACCACTGGGGCATGTTAAGCAGGGGGTTTCTACACCAGAAAAACCATGTTGGCAGCTGAATAGAGGGTAGATTTAAATAGGGAGGAACTTGGAGCAGGTGCTTGGCTTATGGCTCTGGGAGTGGAAAGATGGGGTCTTATATGAAAGATGTGAGGGCAGAAATAACAAAATTTGGCAGTAGATAGGGTATGTGGGGTGTGTGAGAATGAGCAAGTCCAAGAGGATACCAACCATCCAAATCTGAGTGATTAGGATGATAGTGATGCCACTGACAAATAATGAGGGGCAAATAATGAGTTCTGTTTTGAACATGTTGAATTTGATGCTATAGGTAATAGGAGTCACTGGAGCTTTTTGAGCAGGGAAGTGTCATGGTCAGACCTGTTCTTTAGGAATATCACTTTGGCATTGTGTATGAAGAATAGGTTGGAGACAAGAGATACTTTATTCCAATAATTCAGGCAAGAGACGACAATGAAGGCCTAAAACTGAGTAGTGGCAACATGAATGAAATGATGGGGATTAATATGAGAAAGATAAAGGGAGAATGGACAAGACTTAAGAACAGATTGGATATGAGGAGTGAAGGATGGTGAAGGGTCAAGTGTGACTCCCAGCTTGTGACCCTAGGTATCTGCAATGTTGGTAGTATCCTTAACTAAAATAGAGAAGTTAGGGAGAGGGAGAGGTTCATGGGGAAGGATGATGAGTTCAGTTTTGGATTTGAGGGGTTTGAGACACTTTTGGACATCTGCTTTGAAAAGCCCAATAGTTGATAATGCAAGTCTAGCGCTCAGGAGACAGACTAGGAGAGGATTATCAATCAATCAATAAGCACCTACTATGTGCCAGGCACTGTGCTAAGTGTTGGGGATACATAAGAGAATCTCTGCCCTTAAGAAACTTACAGAAATCATCTGTCTATAAATATTAACTTAACTCGTGTGAGCCGAGGAGTTCACTAGGAGAGAACGTAAAGAGAAAATAAAGGAGTCCAGGACAGAGCCTTTGGATATGACTTTGGGTACTGAGACATAGATGATGATTCTGTAAAGGAGACGAAGAAGGAGTGGTCAGGTAGGTGGAAGAACCATGAAAGAGCAGTGTCAACAAAAATCCAGAAAAGAGAGAGTATCTAGGAAAAGAAGGTAATTAATATTGCCATGGAGGGCTTAAGTGGGATGAACACTGAGAAAGTCCTATTGGATTTAGTAATTAAGAAATTATTGGTAATTGTGGAGAGAATAGTTTTAATTGAATAATAATGTCTAGCAAGATTTCAAGGGACTCAAAAGAGAATGAGATGAAAAGTGGAGGTAATAAGTATAGACAACTTTTTTTTTCTAGGATTTGTTCTGTGAAAGAGAAGAGAGATATAAGATGATGCCTTAAGGGGAATAGAGGGTCAAGTGTGGATATTTGAAGGAAGGGAAAGACCTTAATATGTTTTTAGGCAGCAGAGAAAGAATCAATAGATAAAAGTTGTTCAAGATTAGAGAGAGAAAGGGGAACAATCAGCTGGAAAATATGAGAAGGGATGAGATCAAGGTTACAAGTAGAGATCTTGGCCTTGGATAGGAGAGGGACCACATTTTCATTAAAGACTGAACTATAGTAGAAGAGAATGAAGGATAATGTCAGGAGTAGGAAAGAAGAGAAATTTAATGGCAAATAACCTCTATTTTTTTCAGTGTAAGAGTCAGGCTGAAACCATTCCATCCCATTTTAGCCTTGATAACTAGATGAGAACATATCTCAATAAATCAGCCAATCATAGGCCTTAAGATTAAGTGTTTAAAAAGTCTTTAAAAGACATTGATGAAGTGAAAGTATACTAAACAAGAGATTTGTTTCAAAAAGCTTGAGGATTTATTATGTTCTATGTGACTTGTTTAAAAAGCATCAAGGTAGCTGGAATGGGGAATTCTGGAAAACGGAGCAAGTATGGAGCTCTAGTTGAACCTCCTTAAAAGGAATCAGGAGGTAGGGGGGTGGGGAGGGGAAATAAGGAGCTTTTGCTTTGACTAGGTCTCTACCCCATCATCACTTTGACCAGAACAGGATAATCCATTTTCAAAGGATCTGGAGGATGATGGACTTCCCATCTTTCCATCATGTCATAAATGATGTCCCCAAATCATCTGACAGCAGTATTGACACTGTTGGAAGTCAAGGACAGATGGACATATATTTACAATATTTAAAGAGAATTTCTTTTCTCCTAATAAAAGGAAGAAAAGAACTAGCAGCCAGGAGCTCTGTTACCCCTTTGCCACATGTGCTTTCTAAGCTGAAGCTCAATTTCCCCAAGACTGAATGTATTTGTGGGAGAATTTGTCAGAGATTGGAGTGGGGGGGTGTATTTTACGCTCATAGTGTTCTTATTGTACCACCTTAATAAACACCCATTTTCTAAAAGCTACTTAAGGTTGGCTGACTAAATTGATTCTTGACTAATCATCTGGTGGGGAAAGCACACCAGTGAGGACTTGAGTCAATGGTATTAAAGAATTCTTGCTGATCCCTCAGGGTGGGGGCGGGGAAAGAGGACTGTAAGATAGAAGGGATACAATCCGCCTAACTGTGGGAACCTGACTTATCAGTGGGAGTGGGAATTGGGATAAGGATCCTCAGAGTTTATATAGATTACATCACCAAAGTATGATGCATGGTTCTCTGGTGACAAGAAAGAAGGAAAGGTGATATGGCAGGCTTAGGGAAAGAAGAAAAGATTTGTAATAGCTGCTGTGGGAAATGTGATGGTCAATTAGGAAAGAATAAAAGAATTGTCTTGTTTCAGAGAGAACACAATTGAGATTAGATAACATGGATGTCATCTACAGAGAAACATACCTCCCTTCGTGCTTCTATTGTTCAAGTAGGGAATCTTTTTCATTTTTTTCTTTGTATCTTGTTGTTCAGTTGTTTTTTAGTCATCCAACTCTTCATGACCCCATTTAGAGTTTTCTTAGAGTGGTTTGCCATTTCCTTCTCCTGGTCATTTTACAGATAAGGAACTGAGGCAAACAGGGTTAAGTGACTTGCCCAGGGTTACATAACTAGTAAGTGTCTGAGGCCGGATTTGAACTCAGAAACATGAGACTTGGGGCAGCTAGGTGGCGCAGTGGATAGAGCACCGGCCCTGAAGTCAGGAGGACCTGAGTTCAAATCTGGTCACAGACCAAACACTTGATGTGTACTAGCTGTGTGACCTTGGGCAAGTCACTTAACCCTGATTGCCTCACTAAAAAAAAAAAGAAAGAAAGAAAGATGAGTCTTCCTGATTCTAAGCTCAGTATCACCTAGCTACCCATATATCCTGGGCACTTAACTTAATTCCTTACTTATAGTAGTCCTTTAATAGATGTTTGCTGAATTTAATATTTTTCACATGTTGCAAGACAAAGATTTTTCCATTCTTTGTGCAATCTATTTTTGAAACAATGTAAAACTTCCATATTAAAAATAATGTTTTTAGTTTTGGCCTAGAATTATTACTATAATGATATTTATAGCTTGAATTTGTCATATTAGCTATCTCTATCAACATTTTCATCTACAAATTTGATAATTATCTTTCTATATCTTTAGCCTAGCCACTGATAATGTTTAAAAATGCAAGAACAAAACTAAAGCTTTGTGGCACCATGCTGTTGATCACCATCTTGGCTGATAGAGAACCATCTAACAACACTAGTTGGGCCTCATTGTTGAACCAGCAGTACAGTTGTCTAACATTATCATCTGGTCCATATTTTACTCTTATTCTTCCAGAATATCATGAACACATTTTTCAAATGTTTTGCTAAAGTCAAGTTACATTATATCTAATTATGTCTGAAATTTCCCTGATCTGCCAATTTAGTTATCCTATCATAAAGGAAAATGAGTTGTTCTTTATGAGCCAAAGTTGCTCCTGTTAATTACCAGTCTTTTCTAAATGCTCAAAAATTATCTGTTTAATAATCTGTTCTAACATATTTCGGGGGAGTCACAATTTTGATTCTTCATGGATTGTGGTTTTCCTAGGCAGCTAGGTGGTGCTGGAGTGAGGAAGAACTGAGTTCAAATCCTGACTCAGACCCTTAAAAGCTATGTAACCCTGGGCAAGTCACTTAACTGCTATCAGCCCCAATTTTCTCATCTGTAAAATGGGGATAATAATAGCACCTACCTCCCTGTACTGTTTTGAGAATCAAATGAAGTGACATGTAGATTGCTTTGTAAACTTTAAAGCTATATAAATGTGAGCTATCATCACCATCATACCATTGGTTTTAAACACCATTGGTTTTAAAAATATATTCAGTGCTAGGGAGTAGATTTGGATCATTAAAATACTATGTATTTTCCCCAATACAACCAAACATACTCTTTTCACCCTATTCAATTATTGGCCCAGATCATTATACATTTGCATTGCCTGTAAAAAATGGACTTTCTTAGTTGGCCTATCCATCCAACTGCTTCTCATAATCTGACTATTTCCCTCCTAGCTGTGCCTCTGAATTTATGGACATCAATACCATACCTCAGCTACAGTCTGAGGTAACAACACTCCGCCATTCCAGCCATCATTTTACATATGAGGAAACCAGGAATGCTAAACATCTTGACCAAGGTCACAGAGATAGTAGGCACAGGAGATTGGATTTGAACCCAGGTCCTCTGACTCTAGAGGCAATCCTCTGCACTCACTGTACCATACAGCTTTCCACTTCAATGAGGCACATAATACACTTGGACAGATCACTGGAAAAGCAATGTGCATCTCCCCTTTATACCATAGTCTTTTCTAAATCAATTTTTATTATAGAAAAGGTTAATATTATTCCTGAAATCTCTCACTTGCAAATTGTGTGAAACTCATTGACGTATATGTTGGAAAATGTAAAGTTTCTGTAGAAGAAAATGAAAGTGTATTATTATATGGGTACTTTCAGGTCCCCAAATCTTTCTGCTTGAATTCTATATCTTCTCATGCATGCCCTAAGTTGTGAAGAAAGGAAATGAGGTCCTGTGAGGGAAGGGAGAGGGAAGGGCTGATGGCCGTATTGTATATACCCCAGTGGTACTACCCATGTCTAGACCCACCTCAGAGAACTAAGGAGTATAATCAACCCAAAAAGACCCTCTAAGCCAAACAGCATACTCACAAAGCATTAAACTTAGATACAAAAGACACCCAGACTCAGTTACTCCCTGAAGTTATTGTGGTCTGCTCTGATGAATTCCTACTCCTGATATCAATCACAGAACTAATAGCTATAGATTTAAACACCATCATATTAACCTCGTTCGTCCGTACTTATACATCCTGGTTGAAGGCAGATATGGTATGGAAAGAGACAGTCATCAGGACTATTGGGTACAACTGCTCCCCACTCATCTCCACAACCCAGCCTTCTTACTTTGCTTGTAGGTTCTTGGAAGCCTGTCCTAAGCTTCCCTTAATCAACAACCAAAAATTAAATTAAAATAAATGGCTAACTCTAGGATAAAATTTAAAACTTTGGGCCTGTGGTTAAATTTTCAAAATACATATGACCATGTCCATGATGTGACTATAAAATAATATGAGAAAAAGAAAACAAAACAAGCATGTGGGCTCATGTTGCCCTCTTCGAAAAATAAAACTTAGGAAGGTACACATTTATTTTGCACAGTGGTTATATGTGACCACTGCTTCAGCTACACGGGGAACTCATCTTTTGGAATCTCCTTCAGAGTCTGTGGTATATCCCTGATAGCAAATCTTTATAATTTGATGGTGGATTTGATTTTTGGAAATAGCTAACATTCATTCAGAACCAAAAGTGCTGGATGAGGTGGATGATCAAGCTAGGTAATACTCTTTGAAGAAAAAAAAGTAAGTGAAGGAAAGAAAGCAACATAATGAAACTGCTTTTCTTGCCTGCCTCATAAACTGGTTCTGAAAGCAGTTTTCAAAAAAACGATTCCCAAACACGCTTTGATCCATGGAAAAATTGTAGGGATAAGTATAGCCTTCTGAGGTGTCTACTTGGAACGAGGTTATGGTCTGTTTGTTAAAATCAGTTAAATCATATTATAGCCACACCTGATACATGTAGATGTTAATTTGCACCCCTGAGGCCACCTTTTGAATACATAAATTGGAAAATGAAGTTGTAGACAAGTACTTTCCTACTAAAACTCATTTTCTCTTAATTATTATGTGATTTGTTTATGTAGGTATAGGCATGGCAGGAATAGTTTTCATGTTTAGGAATATGTTGAAAGTTTTTTGGTTGTAAATTTGAACCTAAGTCAAAAAATGTGAGTAGCTGGGAGAAATTTAATATTTTCCCAACTACTTATTAATATCTGACATGGAGATGGGACAGTGTTTAAAAAATCCCATTATGAGATTTATCAGTTGTTTTATCTAAACAAATAATTTTAGTGTGTAAAGAGCCACACATCTCACATGTGATAGGTGTTCAATAAATTTTTCATGAATGAACAAAGGAACAAATGACTCATAATTTCCCAAATAAAGAATTCAGGGTCTCTTGTGAATAATATTGCTTTAAATCCTGAAAATGTTGCAATTATGTGTGTGTGTGTGTGTGTGTGTGTGTGTGTGTGTGTGTGTGTGTGTAGCAACTAAAATGTGGACTCTGGTGTCTGCAACCAGGAAAAAAATAATTAGGCTATTCTTTATGTGTTTGTTGTACATAAAAACCTTAAATAATGCTTTTTAGCCTTAAATAATTTTAATAATCATTTGTCAGTTTAATATATTTCAATTTCTCCAACTGGGGATGAATTTCATACATAAGTCAATCAACAAGTCCTTTAGGGGATGATATCATGCCTAACTTTGGATTGGCACTCTGTGGAACTAAAGAACTCTGATTCATGGTCCCTGAAGAGAAGGAGCCCACAGCTGCCTGTCTTACACAGCTCTGGTCAAATTCTTCTACTGCTCAAAAGCCTTCGGTGCTTTCCCATTAACTATGGAACAAAGCCAAGACTCTTTAGCCTGGCATACAAGGCCTTCTACCATCTTGTCTAAATCTCCTTTCTAGCTTTAGGGTCCTTTTTATGTCACGTATGCAATGCTCTGACCAATCTGAACTACTTCCTTTATCCTAAACATTCCCTTTTTTCCTGCCTTCACACTTTTGGCTCATTTGACTTACTTTGCCAGGAATGCCCTCTTTTTGCTTTCTTAATTTTACCTCTCAAAATCCTTCCCATTTTTTGAAGCCCAGCTCAAATATCACCTTCCTCAAAAGTCCTTTCTGATGCTCCCCAGTCAGATGTAGCCTATATCTCTTCTGAATCCCCCTATGTTATAGTGCCCTGTTTTTTGTGTGCTCATCTCATCTCCACTACTAGAACAACTATGAGATTTTTCAAGTTGCATTTATCTCATTATCAGCTTTGAGCCCAGTTCTTTACATACAGCAATTGCTCAAATGTTGATTGACTGAATCACTGACCCAAGCCCAGTACTTCTACATAACAGTTGTACTCAAAGCACAGGGTCGCATTGAAGCTATTTAATAATTATCCTTCACAGTAGAAAGATAGAAACAGAGCACTAATTGGAAATAAATTTATTTTTAATAGGGAAAAATGAATAACTTCAATTGAAATTACTGGGATAATTTTAGGCAAATAGAATATCGCTATTCAAATTGGAAGTTGGCCATTTTTATTTGGTCATTTACAGGTGAGAAGACTTTATTTTTAAACAGCTAAAATTCTCCATTAAGAGCATACTAAAGCCACAATATCCAAAAAGGATATCTTTGTACCCCCTTGACTTATCTATAGAATCTCTGTTACATGAGTAGTCTCTCCTGACCTTTCTATATTTGTTATGTGGAATCAATAAAAATTACATCATGACAGCTTGGTCAGTGGCTGATTCACATAATTTTTCTTTGCTGAGAAGCTAGAAGGAAACATGGAAAATAATTTACTTTCCTCCAGCATGCTTGCTTTTCATTTTATGTCCATGACGTAATGACAGATTCAAAATTAAATCTAAATTTTGCCCTTTTAATTAGGATGGTGCCTGTGACTGAATTCTGTCCCACTTGGATAATGTAAATAGTAATCCACCTTCCTCTTCTAAAAGACATTTAAGTTGCCTAACAAATATAAACAGGTTCTAGACCTTCCTACTCCTTCTACTACTCTGGTCCTTTTCAATTCCTAACTGATTTTTTGGTGGAAATCTGATAATAATACTTGAAATACCAGTTAAAAATCTAGTAATATAGTTTTTTTTTCCTCTGAGTGCTCCCCCTCCAAATATCTAATAACATTACATATAAAAGCCTGAGTAACATAATTTTCTTTATTCAGAACCACTCAACTATGGAATCTTGAGTTCTTTTAGCCCTTCCAAAGGTATGATCAGTATGCATAGGAAAAGTCAAGTCTCTTACTTAACTTTGCAAGAGTGCTCCTCAAAGCATTAATAGCTGTATTGCCTTGTTAATAAACTTCAGCCAAAATGCTTTGGGAGATAATTTGATTAAAAAAAAGAATAAAAAACACCGAAGCTGAAATATTGCTTTTATGAGCAGTAAGATCATTTCAGCATGTGCTTTTTTAATAGACTGAAATACATATATTTTAACAGAAAACACAAATGAATTAGCACTCTCTCATATCATCACATCAGTAAGCGTGACTATTCCTTTTTAAAGTCTTTTCAAATACTTCGTCATGCTCAAACTTAAGGGGAAGAAAACAACTTTCTACATAAAATACATGCTGTTTCTTCACTTTGGGACTTGTCTGGCTCTGTCTTCTTAGTCATAATTACATGTAAGTGAATGACAAAGTATAGATCAATACACATAGCAACTATACTAAGCTCAGGGGCCTGTGAAATTGATGTAAATGTCACAAGAGTAAGCACTGAGCTCTGGGTCTTTCCTTCATGTAAGTGAGGTTGGATTCTGGCTTATCACAAAGGCGTCAACCCAAAAAGCATAACTGGGGATTACATTGACTGCTATTTTATCATCAATCAGTCCTGAACCCTGCTTCTTAGATAACTCTAGAAAGCAAGGTTCAGAATGGATCTAGAATTATAATAATAATGACTGATATTTGTAGGGTGCTTTATGGTTGGCAAAATTTTATTTATATATTTTGTATATTATATATCAAGTAGAACTATATATGTATAGGAATATATGACCCTAAATACATACATATATACAGATATCTAGATCTAGATATATATATATATATATATATACACACACACATATGAGAGAGAGAGCTATTTGATCCCCACAACAATCCTGTGTAGTCAATTCTACAGGTATTATTTGCCCCATTTAATAGAGGAGAAGATTGAGAGGCTAAGAGGTTAAATAATTTGCTTATGGTCACAGATCAAATACATATGAACCCACCTTTTCCTAGGTCTTCTTCCTGTAGCTCCATGTGACTCATATCTAAGTTACAAAACTTGACTTTTCTCACTAAAATTTTGGTCCCTACTTGCAGAGGAATTTACTGACTCTAAGCCCAACACTTTATCCATTATTCAATATTGCCACTCAAGAATGTTATTACCTGACAATGTGATAAGAGAGGTGGCCAGGCTTGCGGCTTGCTCTCAAGGTTCATCTCTCTGCTGGAATTGACCTCATTTACCCACCTTCATTTTTCTTTATGACAACAGGTAGGATAATGGACATCTCTAAGTGATGGTGGACATCAACACATGTAATGTAGTAGAAATCATATCCTATTTTTTTTGAAGAGAAAATTCCATATATTTATCAAAATCATTACAAATCCAGCCATATACCAACAGATATATACAAAAACACACACAAACGACCCCCGTCCCCAGAAGATATCTGTCCAGTACCATGGGGAAGGGAACAGAATCATCAAAGGTGGTCCTGAGATAGAAGTGGGAAGAGTATGAGAAGGGGAAACAAGGCTTCCCCTATCTCCTAACCATTAAGGTGTTGGGGTGAATGACAATGGCAACTATGATTTATTTTTAAAAATACTCTTTTCTTGATTATATTTCCAAAAGGAAAATGTAGCCTATTGGCCACATATAGACTTTAAGGCTTAAAAAGCACTTTCCTTAAAAACAACATTCTCAAATAAACAGGAAAAGTAGCATTATTTTCATTTTATAGACAAGAAAACCAAGGCTCAGAAAGGTTAATTAATTTGTCCATGGTCACATGTGTTGTAAAATGTCAGATCTGGGATACAAACCCAGGTTTCCTAGGTCCCAAGTCCAGCACTCTGGTCAATTTAGTAGATAATGTGAATTAAATTAATTAATTGCAAATTGTTTCATTCATATCCTTCTGGGAAAGCATTTATTGAATACTCACACAATTGGAACCATGCTAGTTACTTGAATATAAATTAATCGCTGAAAAAAAATGTTTCTCACATTCATAGTGTTTGCCTTCTAAGGTTTTGTGATATACGTTATATGCCTAGCAAAAAAGACTTCAGCAGGGAAATAGTTACAAAATATAGCCTATTTCCCTCCTCTCCAACAAAAACATTTTCTGGGCTTTACTCTGAAAATATTGAATGGTAGCCTTAATTCCCACCACACTTCATCTCTAATACTGGTTAGCCTCAAATCTCAGAAAGACCTAGACAAGAAATCAGACCAAGACAGTAAATAGGTTATTAGATATCTTTGAAAACATTGCCCTTTGTATTGGCTGCTTCTGTTTAAAAACTAGATAATAATTCAACAAAACCAATGTGATAAAGTCCTAGGACAGTTGTTGTCATCATATCAGTGCTTGCCTTGATGAAATACTAGTAATGTTGGAATATTTCTAGAATAATCACTTCTAGAGAAAGTGGCTGAAAATATAAGTGAAAATATAAGTTTTCATGGTGAATTCCTTTCATTACTTGCTTTTTGCACAAAGAAAAATGTTCTTAGAGCATCTATTGGTTAGTTCACTGTCATGGGCTTTTAACTGTCAACTAATATGAGGAATCAAAGAAAAATGTCATCATACTTTAAAGATGAAAATAAAATATATTCACAAATTTAGAAATTAGCCAGTAATTGAAATGATCATGGCAATGTTTTAACTGATGACCAATGAACTCTTTTCTTGCAAACGGCTCATAGAGCATTAATTACACGTCATATTATAAATATGGAGAGCTAAGATCGGTCTTGCCCTTGGGACTCCTTGGTTGAATGCAGCCTGGCAAGTAGCTTTTGAAAATCATTAGGCTGCAGAAATCCTACTTGGTCAGTAATTTTTGCATTGGCCCCTCCCCTTTCTCATTATTATCCTTTGCCCCTCTAAACCATGGCGCTTCCATACATTATTCCCTTCACCACTAGGATCTAAGAACATGACATCTTTCTAAGAAATATACCCAGACTTACCGCATAAGAGCAGGTTCTATAAAGAGAAAGCCTTAGCCAGGAAAAGTAGAATATTTTAAATCTTTTCTGACCAACACTTCTCCTTCAGTCTGATTTCCATTTAGCTTCTCCTGATTTCTTTTGCACTTTTGAACATAAGAGTCACTGCTTATTTTCATTGCTTATTACAATTAACTGCTAGTAGAGGGCCGCACTGAATAACAGGGCAAGTGATAGCTTCAGGATTTCTTATGAGTGTGATTGGGCTAGTTCCAAAATGCTGGTTAAGAGGAGGAAAGGAAGGAACAAGTATTTATTAAGCACCTACTTCATGCCAGGCACTGCGCTAAGCATAAACATTAACAAACATTATGTCATTTGGTTGAAGTCTTTCCAATGTGAAAGAACAGGAGAATATCATAGCAGAGGAGTTCCTGTGTGAGCAGGGTCCAAAATTATGGTCTTTTACCTTGGCTCTAGGTCAGATTATTGAATGTTGAAAGTGGTACAGTACAGCATGGAGCAGATACAGGGTCAAAGGAGATATCAACAAACTTTGAGGAGGCCGACAACGAGAGAGAGTTGGGGCAGGCTCCAACAGTTTCATATGAAAGTAAACAAGGATTCAAACTTTATAAAGCATTTCTCAATTTGTTGTACTTAGTGGTCTGGAAGTATAAGTATGGGTATATTTTGACACCCAGTCCTGGGTGGCCAGGTTTACTCCAAAGCTTCATCTGTCTGTTAGAATTCATCTCATTTAACCACCCTCATTTTTCTCCATGACAGCAGATATCATCATGGCCATCTCTAAATGATGGTGGACAACAACACATGTAATGTGGTATAAATAACATCCTCCACTTCTGAAAAGGACAAGAAAAAGTAAATTTTTCTCTCTAGCATCACTTGCAATGTTGTTTAAGTAGCAAGGGTATCTTCATTACTGAGCAAAAGCTTTTACAGCTAGTAAGAGGAATGGGAAAGAAAGTCAAGGAAAATGAATGAAAGCTAACTTTGAGCAGTTGCCATAATTCTACTCCAATATCATGTCTACCCCAAGCTTCTCTTACACACAGAGAGGATTAGACCTAAGCAATTATAGAATCGTAGAATAATTCTTGCTATTGGACTCCCTTCAAAAGAACTTCAGGATTTCACAGAAGCTGTAATATGCCTTAAGTTGACATTTAATGAAATACAAAACCAATTTTTCCCTAGAGTACTTTCTTTCCCAAAGTACATTAAAAAGCAATATTAGAGTAGGCAGCCTCAGACAAACATCCTTCTTGACTGTGTACAATTTCTTCATAAGCCCTTTATACTATTCCACTGTACCACTAGAAAGGACCTTAGAAGTCATCTAGTTCAATCTACAATACTTATTTTGCAGATTAGGAAATTGAGGCTTTAAACAGTGAAGTGATTTATCCAGGGTTACATTTCTTATAAGAATCAGAGCTGGTCTTTGAGTCTAAGCAAGTCTCGAATCCCTTGGAGTTCAGTACACAGTTTAGAATTTCTTATCATTCAAACAGGGTGTTAACTCAAATTTTCCTTTGCTGTTCTCTGAAAATAGTTTGCTATACAACTAAATAGTGTAAACAGAATGAAGAGGTCTGTTTCATCAAATAAAACATTTTCAAACACTTTAGAAATGCACATAGATTTGGACCACTGTGGGGGAAACAGCTAAGATTAGCACATTTTAGAGGCAGCTAGGTGGCACAGTGGATAAAGTACCAGGCCTGAAGTCAGGAAGTCTCATCTTCCTGAGTTCAAATCTGGCCTCAGACATTTCCTAGCTGTGTGATGCTGGGTAAGTCACTTAAGCCTGTTTGCCTTAGTTTCCTTATCTGTAAAATGAGTTGGAGAAGGAAATGGCAAACCACTCCAGTATCTTTGCCAAGATAACCCCAAATAGGGTCACAAAGAGTACTGAATATGGAAACAACTGAACAATAACAACAAGCCTGGTATTTAGGTATGCGAATTATATTACTTCACAAGTTCAATGGAGCACTCTATCAATACAAATGATAACCTCTCCACACAGTCTTTATTCATTGTTACCCAAAAAATTCAACATTGAGTGGCCAAATTTCTGGTTCTTGGTTCTCTGAACTTAGTACAGAGCACAGACTATTTGGTAGCCCTGTGTTCAAAACCCCTCCAACTATATAAGACTGAAGTGGGAAGTGGGGAGAATCATACCATTCCAGAATTCGACAGCTACTCTAGCTTGAGACATTAGATAAGGATTTTAGCTGAGGGCTAAATATAAATGATCATTATTTGCTTTTCAAAGCAGTACTTCTACTAGTTAATGTAGTATGCATATGTAATCTCCTGGGAGCTGCTGTGAGTTCTTGATTGAATATTTGAAGGATCTAGATTTTGTCAGGGTGGGCAGATTGCAACCCTTCTATGCCTTAATAAAGAATGTTCAATATTTGCTATGGCCAAAACACCCATCGCCTTGTACCTAATCTGGGCATGAGCTTCTGCAACTGAGTTAATAAGGCTGATTCCCAGATGACATCTGGTCTGTCCTGGTAGACAGTCCAGAACATGCCTTCCCCCAGCACAACCTTGGAGAACCTATTGTCATCTTCATCTATGATCAGGCTCTGGATTAGGATTTGAATAAAGATGCATATATATTTAAGAAAAATAAAATAAAATTTCCAAAATCTACAATTTACACTATTATTTCAGTTGAACTTGTACCTCAACCTATCTAAATTGGTGGGGTTTTATATAAACATATGTGTTGTTATAAATAGATACAAGCACAGACATATACATCACATATAAAGACTGGATGCTAATATCCAAATCAGTGGAAAATTACTAGAAAATGTTTAAATTATTCTCCTATTTACATTTGAATATGTTTATACTAAGATATTTTTCCTTCACTCAAGCTATCATCAGTAAATTACCTTATTTTTGAATTTATCAAAATGTGTTCATTTCCCATTCTTTCTATTTTACTCTAGCGGCCCAAGTTCAATGAACCTTCTTGTGCTAATAAATACCATTAAGGTCTAAGTTGACTCAATTAATTTAAGGATATTTTTGTTACAGGTATTTCCTACACAACCACATTCTATCTCAGTAGATTTTTTAAATTTTTAAATTTTTTTTGTTTTAACATAAACTTATTAATCATCAACTAACATGAAAATTTTAGGATTGAATGAAAAACAAAAAGGGGGATTGTATATGAAACCATGAACTTCTATAATATGTGTTGTTTTTTAAATGTATGTTAAGACATGACCAACAAGATGGAGAATGAGATATTTCCTCTGTCTTCACAACCTCTCAAATCTTTCCAAAATAGGAAATAAAGCAATTTCATATGCCCCTACAGCTAGGATGCCAAGAACTCTAACTAGGAAATAATATGGTAAATTAACAACAGAGAAAGCTAATCCCTAACTAGTAATAAGCTCAATCAGCAACCCTTTCATCACTGTCCACAATGGTCTCACAAGTTTGCACAAGCCAGCTTACTAGTTTGAAACAACAAGAAAGAAGGAGGAAGAGGAGGAGAAGAAACTTGCTCAGTTTCTTCTACTCTCTACCACCATAGAGTTCAGCCAGAGAAGTAAGGAGCAGAGTCAAGTCAGAAAGGACACATTTGTGTAGCTATGTGACAAAACACTCACCCTGAGGGAAACAGCCAGGCATCTACCTGGAGCCAGTGCTAACCCCACAGAAGTCACTTAAGAGAAACTGAAAACTGAAATATGAGTTACATAGTGTGGGAGGAGGCTGAGACAGTTCAGAGGTCCATTCATAAAAGAAAGTGCCATCAAAGGAGACAGAGTTAATAATGAATAATAGGGAAATATTAGGAAAGGGCTAAAATAACCAGAGATCTCAAGAGGAAGAAGACTTGGTTTAAGACCTTGAGGATAAGCAGGCAAACCAGCAAGGATAGTAATAACAGAAAGGAATTTGGCTTCCAGATCAGCTAAAAGTGTCCAGAAATCTATCAATAAACATTGAAGACAAAGAAAAATGAATCATCACCTGATGAGCCAAGGAAACCTAAGGATTCTTAAGATAGCATGAATACATAGTGGGTTGTTCATGAATGATATAAAAGAGAAAGAAGAATTTATGGACCACAGCAGAAATAATTAGCAAAATAGCAAAACTTGAATTCACAATATCAAGTCTCACAAAACAAACGAACAAAAAAGAATAACTGACTGAGGATTCAAATACTCAAACACATAAATGAAGGACAATCTGGGAAAAGAGAAGCAAAAAGCAATAACATTACAAGAAACCATGGTCGCAATACAAATATGACACACTGATCTTGAAGATAGAGTGCATAGAGACTACTTAAGGATTATAGGTCTCTGAGAAAATACAATAGATCAAAAAACCTGAACACCATGATAAAATAAATAATATAATAAAGGCCCAGAACTTCTGAACATGGAAAACAATACACCAATCAGAAGAATCCAAAGATCACTTCCAAAAAAAGGAAATTTTTAAAAAAATGTGTTGCAAACTCCAAGATACATTATGGTTAAATTTAACATTTCCAATGACAACATATTCTGCAAGGCGAAAGACATTAAGCTATAAAGGAAAAGAAATCCAAATAACAGAATATTCTGCAATTATGTGTTCCAAAGAGCAAAGGATCTCAAGATTCAACCAAAGGTGAAATAACTTGCGAAACCAAGCCAATCATTGATAAGAAAACAGATGGATGATGAATAAAAAAGAAGCATTCAAAGAATTCCTAGAAAGAAAATGAAACAGTCTTTCCTTACCTCCCTCACTTATTTTCTTTTCACTGACTTCCTGATTCTCTGTCCAGTCAGGAAGAAGAAAACTCAAAGAACTTAAACATTGACAGATAAATCAACCGGAATAACAGTAACAGCAAAAGGAAATATGGCCTCTAAATCTAGTAAATTAGTTCAGGCATCTATGAATAAATACTGAAAACTAAAGGAAAAGGATCCAGTACTTGTTGAGACAAAGGACTCTATGAAATTTGAAAACATGGAACCACAACTTGCTATTCTTGTGTAATTTAAAAGAAATGAGAATTAGGAGAGCTAAATTTGTTATATATCCACAAAAAAATAATGAACAGAATGGCAAAACTTGAATCTGCAATGGCAAACCTCACTAAAGAAACAAAAGAGAAAACAATAGACTGGGGATGCAAATAAACAGAAATGAAGGACAACCTAGAAAAAAAGAAGTAAAAAAAATAAGAAAATATGCTAACTACACAAGAAAAACATATAGCTCTCAAAGACAAGATATATAGTCATACTAAGGATTGTAAGTCTCCCAGAAGAAAAGCACAGGACAAAAATTTAAAAAAAAAACCCTTAACACTATAATGAAGGAAATAATATAAGAGGACTGCCCATAACTTCTAAACATAGAAAAGGAAATTCTATTCAAAAGAATTCACAGATTGACCACCTCCAGAAAAACAAACAAACAAAAAAAAAGAAAACAAAACTACACACTCCAAGACACATAATGGTTAAATTTAACAATTCAATTCAGAAGCAAAAAGTTCTACAAGCCATCAGGAGAAAGACTTGAGTGCAAAGGAAAGGACAGTTGAATAACTCAAGATTATTCCTCACCCACTAGAAAAAGGAGGCAAGAATAGAATAATATATTCTGAAGAGTAATGGAGCTCAAGATGCAGCCCAGGATGACCTACCCTGCAAATCTGAGCTTAACCATACTGGGCAAAAGATGAATGTTCAATTATAAATAAGGGTTGGAAACATTTTTAGAAAGAAAACTAGAACTGCCTGTGGAATGCCCCAAAGAATAGAAATGCAGGAGTGACTAAATACTACAGGCAAGGAAAGTCTTAGAACAGAGTAAACAACAGAGAGTCCAGTAAGAGGCTTCTTTTTTAAATGTACATAAAAAGACAGGGATGAAATCAGAAATCTGGTAGAGGTAAAAGAGAAGCGGTATACAGGGGGCATCTTGAACAGAAACTGGCAACACCTTGCCTACAAGTGAATGAATGCTTTTTATGAAGGACTCTGTTACAACATGGGAGTGTATCTAAAAGACAGGGGTGGCAGTTGAGGGGGTTATAAAAGAATGAGTGATGCACCAGAGTCAAATCAAGGGCAAGCAATAAGGGGAAGGTGACATCTGTGGTCTCCGAAAGAGAAGAGCCTATGGAGAATGAATAAGGTAGAAGATTGAAAAGAGGAAGGAAGGAAGGAAGTCTTTGGATGTGAGAGACAGTTCTGCTGATGAATGCTTTTATGGGTGAAGAGAGGTGGTTGATGAAGAGAGATGAAGACTTTGCAGTGGATGAGGTCTGGAGGATTTGGTGCTTGAATATCTACTTGTTCTGAAAGAAAGGAAGTTGGCTCCCCTGTGATGACACAGCCTCTCTGGTCACCCTTTCTAGTACTGGCTACCCCTTACCAATCATTTCCCTCAACTCACTGGATAGGGTAGGTAAGTCGGAATACTCCCTGTTTTCCGTTGACATTCTACCCAGTAACATCTCCTTTGAAGTTCATAGAATCCATATCTACCATCCAATTAAAATCCTGGTAGTTGTTGTCTACAGACCTACAGGACACGCCCTTTCCTCGACTAGTTTGGTTTCTGGCTCACAATTTTTCTCTCTTCTGACTCTCCCTCAAACACCCTAACAATTCAGTTCCTCTCCCTACTTGCTTCCCATGAGCTGCTCCCGAACATACCCCAGCTACACCCAAACCCTTATCTAGTTGTATACTAGTCAATGTTTAACTGGCTTTCAAAATAAATGTACATATGAAACATTTTGAACTTTACTCTGAATCTCTGAATATCCAGGCAAAGCAGTTTTATTTTTCACAAGTACTTTAATGAATCCAGTTAAGAGGTATATATTCCATAAATAAGGTGATACTGATGGACTCTCTTCAGGAAATACTTTATCACAGGCTTCTTTCTCTTTATACTGGATCTTAGGAATTCACTTTCCTCACATTTTGCTTCTATTTCTAGTGAGAAAGTTGATGGTTTTCTTTAATTACCCTCTTTTTTGAGAATAAGTATTGATGTCCAAAATTGTAAACCTGAGTACACTTTTGCCAAATCTCTCAAAGTTGGAATTAGCAACCAGTCTACTTATGTCCTTCATTAGGAGTGCTCTGATCTTGCTTAAACTTAAGCTAGAAAGCTTAAGCACAAGCTTTTTTTGTCTCTATTTTAAAACTTTTTTTTTAATTCATG
>NW_020955033.1:11902011-11953897 GCF_900497805.2 Vombatus ursinus
ACATACAGATATAGATAAATATAATATACATATACACATACATATATACATATACACATATATACAGACACACATATGTCTATATATCTGTAGATATATATTTATAATATGATATAATGTATATAATACACTCAAAAAGAGTCTTCTACACGTGTGAACCAAAGCAACTTTGGAATAAGAAAAAGCCTCCCCGATGAGCCAAAATGATTTACTGATTTGACATAGTTCAGTGGGATTCATAACTATACTTCTTAGAACCAATCATTTCCCAACCACTAGGTCAAAGTATCAAGGTTTTGCTTTGTTTTTTAAATCCTCTGTTAGAACTTTACACTAGCTGTCCTCATTTTTGTCTTTACACATTTATAGCATTCATTCCTTGAAGTACAAATTAAAGGCTATAAAAACCACATACCAGGGGATTTTTAAGACAAAACTCCATTAATGACTGTAAAACTACATGGCCACATTGACAGAAACTTCTTGAAGGTTTTTAAAAATATCCATGATTTAATGAGTATGGGTTACCAAGTCCATTGAGAAGACTGCAACTCCTCCCACATCCTATCATCCTGAGTGATTCCTGAATACATCTTCCCATGAATTTTCCGTAGATGATAGACCAAAGGCTCTAGAGATCTTCAAGGTCTTTAACTCTTGCCAGCACAACCCTCAGGCTGCATCTTCTTCCGTTTCATTACCTTAGTGACCTACCTTCTTTTCCACCCATACTTCTCCTTGATGAGGTCCTTTCTTCATTTATAAGCCATCATTTGGAATATGCCATAATTTACTTATAGCTATCATACATCTCTTTATTTATCTTTTAGGTCACTTGCAATTACCTCTTGTAGAAACTTCTTCAAGAATAAAGAGATTGGTTATTTTACCATGATTTTTTTGGTATCTGAAAAGAGTCTTCCTTCCTCCTTCCCCCTCCCCCAACTTTGGAGTGGGCCCTATGATTTCATCATGTAAGGAACTACCAGTGAAGGAACTCCCTCTGTTAATACAATTGAGCACAGCTCTGCAAGGTAAAGTCTTAAAAAAGTTGCGTGGGGACCTAAGAGGTTAAATCAGGGGTGTGGAACCTGTCACTTCAAGGCCACACACGGCCCTCTACATCCTCAAGTGCAGCCGTTTGACTAAATTCAAACTTCACAGAACCCTTAATAAAAGGATCTGTTCTGTAAAACTTGGACTCAGTCCAAAGTCTTCACTCAAGGACCTAGAAGGCCACATGTGTCCTCGAGGCCGCAGGTTCCCCACCCCAGGAACTATACTTGCCCAGGATCTCAAAGTCAGTAAGTGTCAGAAGCAAGATTTGAGCCCCCAGTTTTCCGACTGGACATCAGATCTCTATCCACAAGGCTGTCTCTTTCCCTTATGAATGTTAAAATTTAAGAAGTTCTGAACACTAAAAATTGTTTATTGAAAGTAATATCAATGGCAAATACACTGACACTGGATTTCTTTTGGGAAACACGCAAGAACCTCAGAAACAAATGAGATAATATGTAAAGCACTTGTTATATAAATACGAACTATTAAAATCATATGCAATACGATTTTTTGAAAGAGAAACTTCAAGGTGTTTTTTATGAATAAAAATAGGAAAACAATGGTATGTGGTTACTTTAGGATTTTGAATCAGGCACTAAAAATGTTAGATTATAGGAAACTGGTAGTATGGTTTCACATCTGTCTACCAACTCCCTGAAATCACTTCAGTAATGTTCCATATGACAGAATTAAGCTGAACAGGAGCCAATATGCAGAAAAGCCTGCAGGTGTAGAAATGACGCAGTTCAGTCCATCTGTCATTTTACTTTGTGTTTTCTGGGGGAGGTATGTTTCTTAATTCAAACAAAAGTGGCTAGAGAATAGTGAAGGGTTTTTTTCTTTTCCTGTAGCCAACTAAAATGGTCAGACTTCTCCAACGGTAAAAATTGTAAGAAAACAGAATAATCTGGATAGTAAAGATAGATCAGGAAGGAATGGTAATTACTTTTTTTCTTTATGTATTTTATGAATCATGGATTGATCATGACATTTGCCTTCCCTGCTCATAAGCCTTCAGTGAGTCTCTATTGACTTTAGTATTAGACATGAATGTGTTAATTTAGTATTTGATGTCATTCACAATCTGGCTCTAAGCCTCCATATTTCACATTTTTCTCCTCCATGTGCTCTAATTTCAGCCAAACTGAATAACTAGCTATTTCCCTGTTTTGCCTTGCTCCTCTCCCAGATTGCCCTAAATGCTTGGAACATATTCCCTCTCCATGTCCATCCATCTTTTGAGGTCTTTCCCTTCCTTCAAGACCCAGATCAGGTGTCACTCCATGAACCACTCCCTCATTTCTCTGACTGATCTCTCCTTCTTCCTATGGCGCTTGGCTTGAATCTCTCCTTTGCCACTATCACATTCTACTTTGAAGCTTGTCTCTTTGTATACATAAAATAAACTCTCTGTTCTTCACAGTCAAAGATGGCTTGATTTTTATCTTTGTATCCCCAGTGCCTGGTACATACTAGATATTTAATAATGTTTTTAAATAATTTTTATGGATATCTTTTTATAGCATTTAAATTTCTCCCTATGTCCCTTCCTGTCACCCCTGTCAGAGAATTATCCCATGTAACGAAAAAATATTTTGCTTAATAATTTGTTTTTGGATTGAATTAAATTTTAAAACATGTTAAATGTTACAATGAGGTCATGATGAAATGTTAAAGTATAAAGTATAGTCTGCCCTCAGATATTCAAAAGAAAACCTCCTCATGTCAATGAGTATTTGAAGACATTAAATTTACTTCTTCTCTTATGCAAGTATATAAAAGAAGTCTGTGTGCTATCCATGAGGCTATAAATGTAATAGATTATTGTGTTTTGACAATATGACAAGTCACGTAACAAAAACTTCAAGCGAAGCTACCAATATCCCAGCAATGCTGAAAACAGGATCCCTGGGGTAGCAAACAGAGCCCCTTTTCCGGTAATGATGAATGGTGTAAGGTGTAGCTGGAGGTCACGGCACTGGGTGAGCAGGAGTCAAGAATTCATTTGAAAGGGGGAAAATAAGTGGATGGAGTTGGTACAAAATCAAGTGAGTTAGAGGCCTCAGGACATAGATCCAAAAAACAGCTTGTAGGCTTTAGATACCACCAAGACCTCTGTGGAACACACCTCCATCATTCATATCAGTCTATCTCTATGGATTAAGTAAACATCACCCAAGAAGCAAGCTAAGGTACATGCTGGGATATGAGTGGAACACAGGCTAAAAAGCAGTCCCAATGATAATCAGTTCTCATTTATCCTTTGAGAAAAAAGAGGGAGGGTCCCCAGAGACCTAAGGCTTCTTCCCAATATCATGTCATAGGACTAAAAATAAGGTAGCTCAGTAGGGGAAAGGAGTGACATAGAGGGAAAGGTATTAGTTATTTTAGCATTTTGAATCAGGTAATAAAAATCTTTGGATTGTAGGAAAGTAGTAGACTGGTTATCAGTGGGGGTGGGGAATAGTGGAACTTTAAAAGATCCTTTAATTTAAATGAAGGTGATTTTGTAGTATTTCCTTTTTAAGATAAGATTTGGGAAGTTTGTCAACTAATCCTTATTTTTTTTAGAATGGTATATGGAGGAATGTGTCACTGCTGACTCCTCTGGAAAATCACCTGCAGCTAGAAAAATACTCCATCATTGTGGTGGGAGTTGTTATTTTTCAGCCTACTACAATCTCATTGCAACCAAAAATCACAAAGGAACCTGAAAAACAGAATTTCGAAGCTAGTTGGATTGAATAATTCATTACCAGCTGGTTGTATTATGCTCTGAAATGACTAGATTTTAGTAAATATTTGTCTTTTCTTAAGTATAGAATATGCTTTTATGTGATGCCACAGAGTATAAGGCTATATGTTTGCACTAACCGAAAGAATAGTGCAGAACATGAATCCTGGGGAGATTGGCAAGATGCTTCAACAGGAAGGACTGTTTGCAGAATTATGTGGCTTATTTTCCCCAAGTACAATGGCTTCAGCTCACAGGATAGTTTTAAAGACTAATCTACTCGTTGTTAGACTACATAAGGCTACTTCTGTTTTCCTTTGGCCTTACTGAATTAAACAGAAATTCTAAAAATCAGTTCCTATTGATGGACTATGTTTTTCAAGGCATCCTGGCCAAAGAAAAGCTTTTTTAAAAAAAAGTAGATCCACCATTTTCTTAAACTTGACTCAACCATTTAAGTCCAAATGTGACTGCTAAGCATGGCAGAATGGCCTTGTATTTTTCATCGTGTTAGGATGCTCTAACAACAGATATTTTAAGATCAAATTGAAGTGCCTCAAGGAATTGTGACCAGATTCAGACTGGATACCATCTGGGAGTCTTACAGAGTAAGTCCTATGCTCAACCCAAGTTTTCAAAACATTACTTTTGGCCTCAGTGCTCTATAATGGATCTAAAAGAAACCTACAGATTTCTGCAGAAAATGCATCTAGATTGCCAGTGACCCCCCTTTCATGTCTCCAATTAAAGTTTTTAATGAAATGGATTGCATATGTCCCCAAAGTAGAAAATTTCCATTTTTTTATGTTTATGCTGGCTACATAACAGTGTAATAGAATAGCAAAATGCCAAATATTTGTTTCATTTGTATGCATTTATCTATTGTCATCATATATTCATAACCTTGTCTATATTTAAAATATGCATAGTTAGGATGTCTATAAAAGCGTGGAAGAGGGGAAAACAGGTCAGAGATAATGGGAAGGAAAAGAGGACAAATAGAATAGAAATATATTTGTTTAAACCATTTAGACTAATATATTATCTTAGATGCTTCATCAAAATCACTAAGCAGTTTCTGTGTTATAACAAAATTACTTATGTCTCTCTTTTTTACTATCGTTTTACATTTTTTTAATTTGGGGTGTTGAGCTGAACAGCCGCAGGTTACTGTGAAGTGGGAGTGAGCCCAGAGGGTGATGATAAGGATGGAAACCAAGTCATTTGAAGACTAGTTGAAGAAACTGAGAATGTTCAGCCTAAAGAAGAGGTCATTTGCTATGACATAAATATTCAAATAATTGAAGGATTGTCCCCAAAAAGAGATTAAACTTGTTTTGCCTTGCCCCAGAAGAGAAAACTAGAGGCAGTGAATGGAAGCTGAAAGAGATTTCAGTTTGATATTAATACATTACCTAAAAATCAGAGTTATCCAAAAGTGGAAGGAGCTGCCCTGAGTGCAGACATAGCAACTATCCTACCACTGAAAGCTTTCAAGTGGAGCTGGATTACTATGCTGTTGCAGAGAGGATTTTTGTTTAGATTAGGAATGGACTCTATGACTTCTAAGGTTTTGTTTTTTTTTTCCAAATCTGAGGCTCTGATTTCATTCATTTATTCATCCATTCACTCAATAAGCATCTATTGAGTATCTATAGAAAAGGTTCTGTTCTTAGTGCTGCAGGGGCTACAGTAATGAAAAAGATGTTTTCTGCCCTTAGGATGCTTATACTTTCAAAGAGAATTTTACCATTTCCATTGGAGAGCATATTGTAGGCACCATACTGCCTGTTATGAGTTAATTCTGGCAGGTTCCTTACAAAGTCGGTTATTTTATTCCCAAACAATTCTACCGTGTTGTACTCATACAATTGGCCTGTGAATGTGCCTGATATATCAAGCATAAATTTGAGTTTGAAAGTCTCACATGGTTGAGTTTTACAGGTGTCCATATTGTTCCATCTCTAATAAAAGGTGACATTCGTGCCATTGTGGATGAGCTTGGGCTGTAATTTAGAAGTTCTCACAATTTCCCTTTGTTCCCATACACGACTGGCTTACTTTCACCTTTGAATCCACAACCTCACATTTGGCATCCTAGTCAACACAATGGAGCATTTTGCAGGCTGAGCTTCCAATGGGTGAATTTCACACAAGATTTTTTAATCTTATTAGCTTTTCTCGGCATCAGGAAGTCCAACTTAGTTTTTAGTGAATTTTGTGGCAAATTTTATTATTACATTAATCAGCCCATAAATGATTATTAAAAAGTCAAATGGGGCCTTTAACAAACATTATGACCTACTATGTGCAAGGCATTATGCTATTCACTAGGAAAACAAAGTTTAAAAATTTACTGTCCCTGTCCTGAAGGAATTTACATTCTACTGGGGGGAAGTTTAAATACCTATGTGCATAATTATATGTTTGTGTATATATATATATATGTATATATGTATATATGTATATATGTATATGTATGTATGTATATATGTATATAAAGTTTGTGTATATGTGTATATACTATGTATATGCACATATAAATATATACATGCATATGCATGTGAGATATATAGACAGATCGATCTATTGATCAATTGTTAGATAGATGGATAAATGTAAATTTAGGTTAAAGAAATGGAAGAATCCAGCCAAAATACTGCAGGAAATTATGAAGAATGCTTTCCATTAGAACCAGAGGTAGAGATCAGATGTTTCATGGAGGTGCCAGCACCTGAGTTGAGCATTATTGATCTCTTAAGGGCCACAGTAAAGTGTTAATACATAATATAGTTCACACACTTAGGCAGCATACAGTCTAATAGGGGAAGCAAGAGAGATGAATATATGGTAAGGAGTTGTGTCAATGTATTAAGGGCCTGTGATTGTCAGAACTCTCTCCAACCACCTAAGTTGCAACCCATTTCTGTCTGGCCCAGAGAAATTAAGCAGCTTGCTCATAGTCACATGGCTAATAGCGGAAGGACTTGGACCCAGAATTTAGGGATATCTGTTGTCATTATTAAATTTTTGTCCCTATGAAATTTGATTGTGTTCTTATGCAACCATATAGGAGAAATCTGTGTACTACCCATGGAACTACAATTATAAGCAATCTATCCACTATACCGCACTGTCTCATGAATATATGGTGAATGATGAATGCATTGCAATGTGTATATGATCTTGACATAAATATATAAGCAAGGAAGGGGTATAATAATTTCAAGGATACATTAATGAGGGGAGATGAGTATGTGATATTTCAGATGGGTTTAGAAGCGTTTACTTTTCTGTGAGGAAAAAGTTATTTAAAGTTGAATATGATTTGAATTGTTATTCTATGGCACCCTAGAATAATGGGAATATAGTGGGGATCACCAATATTTACTGTGTTTATTACTTACTGTACTAACTAATTATAAGTCATGCAATCATAGACAAAGTTAGTTATCACCCTGGGATGGTATATGAAATCTATCTAGCCATTAGGAGACCACTCATCTTAGATATGTCTGTCTGTGGTTATCATTCAAGGAGAGTAGTAAAGCTACCATACACTTGCTTTCAAATAAATACACTACAACAATAATATAGTAATAATAAGATCTGGCACTGATGAATAGAAGCACTTCTAGCCCATACTATATAAACTAGCACTGGACAACTGGTATTGCTCTCTAATTTTTGTGTATCACAAAATTGCAGAATTCATCACTGGATGGGACCTCACAGGTCATCTCCATTCAATTTGTGATCAAAGGTCCATGCTATACTTCATACCTGAACAGGTACTACACCACCTCCAATGAGTGGTTATCCTTGCTTCGAAACTTCCAGAGGCAATATTAACTGAGCACCAATCATGAGGAAGTTTTTCCTTATGCTAAGCTCAAATCAGCTTCATTTCAACTTCCAACCGCTGTGCCTACTTCTGCCCTCTGGGAATGAGTTCCTTCTCCATATGACAGCCCTTAAATTATTTAAGTTAGTCAATTAGTAAGCATTTGTTTAGTAACTCATTCTTATATTTGTATTTTAAGCCAGACACACAGTAGGCACTTGTTGATTCAATCATAGGTTTTTTAGTCTGGATATCTGGAATAATGGTCATATATTCAGCAGAAATATGATATTTAAGGAATCAATAAACATTTATTATGTGCCTACTGTGTGCCAGACATTGTGCCAAGCATGGGTTTAATGGAAAGATCATGAGTTTCAAATGTCTTTGAGACATCCGGGTATATACATCCAATAGTCAGAGATTGGAACTCAAAAGAGAGATGAGGGTTGAATATGTAAATTTTAGAATCATAAACAAAGAGATTAACTATAGGAGTTGGTGAGATCACCAAAAGAAAGAGAAGAGAGGACCCAGAACAGAGCTCTGAGATACACCCCTAATCTGTGGTAGGACATGGATGAAGATTCTTCAAAGGAGGGATCAGACTGGTAAGAGTAGAACCAGTCAGAACAGGGGTGATGTGAACACAAAGCCAAGACACAATATACTTGAGAAGGGAGTAGTCAACATTGTCAAATGCTAAGCAGTTAAGAAGGATGAGGACTGAGGAAAATCCACTGAATTTATTTATAAAGAGATCATTGGTAATACTGAAAAAAAGCAGTTTTGATCCAGTGGTGGGGAGATATAGAAAATTAGAGAGGGAGAAGGGACAATAAAAGAGCAAACTGCCAGAGGAGAATAGAGAGAATGAAAGCAAGGGTAAAAGTAGAGGAATTGGCATGGGCAAGAAGAGCCACTTCTTCTTCTGAGACTAGCAAAGGAAGAAAGAATGGACAATGGTGTTGGGTGTCTTGAAGTGTGGAACTGGAGAGAAGATGGGGACTTGATACAAATGGCAATAATTTTTTCTGTAAAGTATGACAAGGTCCTTTTCTTAGAGAAGGGAGGAGAAGAGCTGCAGGAGATTTGAGGAGGTAAGAAATTTATAACACCTCCTGTGGGGAGTATGGTAGAGTCATTCAATGAAGAGTAAAAGGTCTGTCACGTAATAGGGCCAGGAAAATATTGGACAACATAATTTGGTAGCAGATCTGGACAACGTGACAGTGTGACTTTCTCCAGTGGTGTTCATCAGCATGTAAGCAGAAGTGGAAAAGGCAGATGGTGGAGGTAAACTATGGTTGGGATTTTAAAAGGACAGAGAGGAAAGAGTAAGGACAGTAAAAATATATTAAGGTTGTGATTTCTAGGGGATAAAAGTGATTACAGAACAGAGGTGAGAGTCTGAGAAACCTGGAAGGGATAAAATGACTGGAGTTTATGGTGAAGATGAAAACTAGATTTAGGGGATAGAATCTTTTAAAATGTGGAACAGAGAATTAAACACATCACTTTAAGTAAGGTAAAACTGCTGCTCCTGCTACTACCACTACTGCCACTACTACCACCACTACTGCCAGTACTACTACCACCACCACCACTACTACTACTACTATTACTAGTACTACTACTACCACTACCACCACCACCACTAGTTAATATTTATATAGCATTTACCATTGCCAGGAGCTGTGCTAAAGTCTTCATAATTATTATCTCATTCAATACTCACAATCCTGAGAGGTAAATACTATTATTATCCCAATTTTACAGAAGAGGAAACTGAGGCCAATGGGTTTAAGTGACTTGCCCAGGGTAGTAATGCTACTAATAAATAATAAATTTATTTTCTGAATGAAGTCAAAATTGAACTCAGGTCTTCCTGACCCCGACCTTGGCACTGTAATGGGATTATAACCTTGTTTGACGTATCTACTACTTCTGTTAATGGAGTCTGATTTTAATCTGCTTTTCTATTTATCTTCTTTAGCAGAGGTCAAATGTTGGAGATATCACAAGAGACTACTCAGTAGACCCAGGCTAAGAGGTGGAGACAGTTGGGGCAGTGATGGAAAGAGGTGTTGCAAGAGCTCACGGCACAGACAAACGTTTGTTCACGTGACCCAAGAAGCAACTCCTGGGCAATATTCCTCTTGCCAGACATGAGAGATTTTTTTAGAAAATACCAGTGTTGGGAACTATATCATGGGTAACTCCAAGGACAAGGGTTTGGAAATTAGAGCTTTTAGAGAGGGAAGAGGTTTATTTATACAAACCCTGAACTTGGAAGAGAAAGTATTAAACCCATGACATGGGGAAGCAGAAGAGCTATATTTTGCATCTCCTTCCACCTTCCCCCCTCTTGCTGCATGAATTCTTCAAATAGTGCAGGCCCAGGGTTACCTGTCAAGCAGCCTCATAGTGTTGCTGTTGTTGTTGTTGTACTTTTTCTTGTTTTTTCATAGTGTGTGTCAGGGACCAAAGAGATGCCTGCCTTTGTCATTTAGAAGAAATACTGTCAGACTGAGGTTTAAGTGATAGAACAGGCTTTGCTATAAGCATGGGTGTTTGAGAGAAGGAAGGAAGTCAAGAGAGTTGGTTCCCCCTTGCCAGTGCCCTGCCATAAAAGCCCAAAGTTTCAATCTCATCGGAATGCATATCACACTTACCAGGACAACTCTCCTGACAATTGGCTAACTAGTACTCAGGTCCATTTATAGCAATGAAGAGTCAGCCATGAGATGGAGGTGACATATGTCCAACTGGAATTCCTATAACAACATCAGGAATAACTACAGCACATCAGGGTGAACACATGGGCAGGACAGAAAATCCAAGAGATTCTACATTGTAAGAGGAAGAGGTAGAAGTAGAATCATTAGGTTATTGAATGAAAGGAATATTAATGATATTAAACGTGGGAATGAACTAACAATGTCTTTCTCCCTGATCAACTCCATCAGAAATAAAAAGAGAGACCTCATCTGTCTGAAGAAGGAGGTAAGGGTCAGTATTCTTAACAGGAGGGTCATTATTAGTAGTAGAAGAAGAAGAATATTGATAAAAACTCCAGAACTTTATGGACAGAGGAGGGAACCATGAATAAGCAGTGGCTCTAGAAATTATATCTGGCAATTGGGTTTCTTTAAGACAATGATTGATCCCAAGGAGATTAAAGATGGACTTCAGGGTCACTGAACAATCTGTGTTATTAGGGCTAATGTCATTTTTAGTGACAAAGCAGAGTATTGTTCAAGCATAAAGGAGACTTGGGAGGACTCTCTAGTGCAGTCACAGTAGTCCTTGGGAGCTCCGAATCCCATCCTTGTGGGATTCCCTGTGGCATGCCTTAACTTGAGAGGATGCTCATGGGGCCACACCAGGCTGTATGTGTATTCCAGGGAGAGAGGCTGTGGAAATACCATTTTTCTTGTCTTTCTGGGGCTGTGGAGGCAACCAGCATGGAAACCAGGGCAAGGAGACACAATGGGAATTGGCCAATGATGAGATGAGTCCCCTCAGATTCAGCTGAATGCGACATGCCCATCACTCCCAGCAGAGGCCTTCCCCATCCCCCTAAGGACATGCTAGCAGGGAAAAGCTCTGAGCCCATTTCATCAAAAGTCATCACCTTAGTAATCTCAGAGCTACCGAGTATGTGAGTGGAGAAGAGGGTGGGAAAGTGATTATGTCATCAGGCCATCTTCATCTTTAACCATCATGGATTGCTATCCCTTTAGTTTATAAAAGTTCAAGTGGTTAAAGAAATGGTTAGCTGTATGGTCATCTTGGTCCAGCAATGGCAAGAACCCAATTTAAAGTTGTTTGGATTTCCACACTTGTTTATACCCTAATGAGAGTAGCTTTAGAGGAATCACTAACATTAAGCAAAATGGCAAGTACATATGGGTCTGCCCTGGAGATGGTAGAACTGAGGATGCAGAGATTAAACTTTGAACTAGGGCAAGTCAGGAAGAGGAGGAAAGTATCAGGTGTCACTAGGTGTTGATAGCCAACAGGTGCACTCCTTTCACTGCTGGTGATTCAAAGAACAAACATTTATTATTTATGGGTTATTACATTCCTTATATATGTATTGTAATGATAAGTCCTTTGTATTTGTAATCAGCTGGAGTGGAGGCTTCTCTTCCTCCTCCTAACTCAACTTTCACGTGACTTCACCTTTTCAATTTAACACATGCCACCTGTGTTTCTGACCCTGCTCCCTTCTTGTTTTAGGTGCTTCCCCACCTATTCTGTCATTCCCATGATCCTAGACTCAGTGTCTCTGAACCAAGCCTTGGTCATCTGATCCTACCTCTTGGTTGCACTCCTTGGTTCTGTGACTTGGTATTCTTAATCCTAGACTGTACCTTTTCATTTATAAAAGACTCAGAGTCCTTCCCTAGGCAGGAAAGGGTACACATGTACACATGTATGCACAGACACAGACACTTACTATTCCTGTGCAAGGGTAAGGTTGATTGATGTATTCAACCTATCCCACTTAAAATGAGTGATAATATGTTTATTCAATCAATCACTCATAGGTTTTAGACTAAATATGTAAAAGCCCTTCAAACTATATAGTGATTTTGCCCTACATTCCTGTTCTAGTTAGGGTCAGGAAACTTGGCCATGCCCGAGAGGTCATCTATACATTACCAAGCTAGAGGGTCGCAGTAATTCAAGAGGTTGAAATAAGCTAGGTTTTCTAGTATACCCCAAAGAACCACTGGGGGAGGGAAGGGACAGAGAGGTCTTTTTGGCCTTGCTCAGATCTTTTCTCCTTTACCCCTTTTTTGGCCAGAGGAGAACCTTGTGAACCTGAAGGGTCAAGAGGATATTAGAGCTCCTACCTGTGTCCTAGGAATATCACAGGATTAACCTGTGGCTTTGCCCTCAGGAATCAAGGATCCTATCCAAGGGGATCTTCTTGAGTTCCCTGTGAAAGGGAGAAAGGGACTTTTAGCAATGAGGAGCTAGAAATTATCCTTTTTCTATATGTATTCTCTAAGCTTGAGAACACTTCAGTCTTGACTCTGTAGGTCCTTGTAGGAGAGTGTGTCATAGATTTTGGGGAAGGGAGGGTGATATTTTATACCACTAATTCTTAATGTATCATGTTTACCCTTTCAAAAAACTACTTAAGGTTGACTAACTAAAAGCAGGAGTGGGGAACCTGTGGCCTTGAGGCCACATAAAATAACATTTATCTATAAATAAAATAACATTTATCCTGTGAAGCTTTGATTCAAAGGGCCTCACTTGAGGACCTAGAGGGCCACAAGTGACCTCAAGGCCACAGGTTCCCCACCCCTGGGCTAAAGGATTATCAACTAATAATCTTTGGGAATGTATACTGGAAGGGACTTAATTCAATGACATTAGAAAATTTTTCTTGACTCTACAAGAATACCCCAGAATCCTAAGAGGGAGATTTATCCAAGTTCTGATGATCTGATCATTAGTGGGAGTTTGGGTAAAGATCCTCAAAGTCTATCTACCCCACATAGCCAGGAAAGTTAGGTATGAGGCAGAGATGAGGAGAAAGAGAGTCCAGGCATGAGGGAAATATATAAATACATATATACTATACATACACATACACACACATATACATATGTGTGTGTGCATATATCTGTGCATTTATGTCTCTGTGTGTATATGTATATGTATATATATATGATAGATAATGCATAGATAATTATTGTATTCATTTTTCACAAGAGGAAATTGAAGGTCTTAGAGATTATCACTTGCCCATTGTCACATTAGGTATATGACCTGGATGAGGATTTTAATCAAGGTCTCGTGACTCCAGGCTAGTATTCTATCCAGGCAGGCAGACAGGCAGTCAACAAACATTGATTAAGTTATTACTATGTGCCAAGCACCGTACAAGCTCTGAGGATACAAAGAAAGACAAAAGACAGACCCTGCTCTCAAGGAGCTTACAATCTAATGGGGGAAATATTTATTATGTAAACATCTGTGTAAAACAAGATATATACAAGATAAATTGGATATAATCAACAGAGGAAAGGCATTAGAATTAAGGGAAAGGCTTCTTAAAGAAGACTGCATTTTAGCTGAGACCTGAAGGAAACCAGAAAAGTTATGAGACAGATGAGGAGGGAAAGGATTCCAAGCATAGAGGGAAACAAGTAAAAATTCCCAGAATCAGGAGGCAGAGTGTTCAGTGCAAAGAAGAGCAAGGAGACCAGTGCCACTCGATTGAAGGATTGGGGACCAAGGTGGAGGATTGATGTGAAGAATAAGATTGTAAAGGTAGGATGAGGCAAGATTTTAGAGGGCTTCAAAAGCCAAGCAAAATATTTTATATTTTATTCTGGCTGTAATAGGGGGCTATAGGAGTTAATTGAATAAGGGAGTGATGTAATCAAACATGTTCTTTAGGAAGATCAGTTTGACAGCTAAGTGGAGGATGGACTGAAGTAGAGAAAGATAAGACAGGGAAACCATGGTTGGCTCTTGTAATAGACCAGTGGTGAAGTGATGAGGGCCTGGACCATGGTGGTTGTAGCATCAGAAGAGAAAATTAGACAAATACTAGAGATGTAGTGAAGGGAGAATGACAAGCCTTGGCATCAGATTGAATAAAGCAGGTGAGGGAATGAGGAATTGAGGAAGACAAATAGGTTGTGGAACCCAGTGACTGGGGTAGTCCACAACAATCCACCACACTGCCATGTTTCAAAAATACCATTACTTATAAGTCTGAAGAGCAATCTTGAAAAGAAGAAGTTGCCCTAATTTAGCATTTTGCTAACTAGCTACTTTTACAAGTCTAATGGTAGCACCAAGCCTTCTTAAAAATTAACTTGAATTAAGATTAAATATGGATTTAAAATCAAAACATAAATGTCTTCATAAGCTTTTTTTTTGCATTAGACACCAAAGTCAAGTGCTTTGTATGTAATTGTTTTACAAATGTTTGAGAAATAAAATTAAATACTCCAGTCTTGGAAAATTTTATTTCTATGATTTCAGACTTGGAAGAGTCCTTGCTGATCAGCTAGTCCAACCCATGTAATGTATCATGTCTACAATATCCCCAACAAGTTGTCATCAAATAGTTGTAATGAGGGAAAACCCACTACCTCTGAAGACAAATTCATTCTACCTTGGGGTCATTTTATTTGTTAAGATGTTTTTGTGTTTGTGTGACATAAAACCTGAATTTGCCTCCTTGCAACTTCTATCCATCATAATTGGTTTTGCCCCATAGTCAAACAGAATGAGTCTGAGCCTTCTCTCCTTTGCAAGTTTTCAAGGACTTGAAAAAGAGAAACTATGTCCTCTAGCTCTAACTCACATCCCTTCCTCTGGTCGTTCACATAGAGTGCTTTAAGGTTTATACATTGATTTCCTCAGAAAAGCCCTGTGAAGTAGGTGGTGAAAATATTATTCTTGACATTTTGCAGATAATATAAGGAAATTGACTCATAGAATTTAAGTGACTTGTCCATGGTCAAAGTTGAGACCTGAACCTAGGGCTTCTAATTCAACACCTGGCACTTTCCATTATACCAAGAAGTCAATCTGAATAAACAAAAGGAAAAAAAGAACCCACAACAAATTTTTAAAATATACATATTTTAAAAGTTGATTGATGAGTCAATACCTATGAGTCCTTGTAATTGCTGCGAGTCATTATTCAAAAAAGACTTTATACATTTAGCTTCAGTTCAACTCAATTCAACAAACATCTATTAGTGCTCAATAATGACCAGAACTACTCAAAGTCCTATTCCAATGTCTCATCTATTCTGGATTCTCTAAGACTTTACTAGTGAAGTAGAAGTACTCTAAGTTTACCGTGTTGGAAAAGTTTTAATAATGGCCCCAGCACCAGAGTCTGCTTTCCCAGAACTATACTAGTCAAGTATTGAGAGGCTCCTCACTAGCAGGGCTGATCACTCTATGATGAATTCTTTGGTCACAGCAACCCAAGAAACAAAGCAAAATACAAAATAGCCCTCATTTCTGTGTGGCCTCCTTCTCTTCATCAGTGATGGTGAGAGAGTGGCAGAGAAAAGGGGCAGAGGATGATAAGAATCACACAGCTTAGTTGACCATGGTTGCTCTCAATGTGAGATGGTTGTCCTTAGATCAGTTAAGGAACTTAAATTCTATGAGTCAATTTCCTTATATTATCTGCAAAATGTCAAGAATAATATTTTCACCACCTACTTCACAGGGCTTTTCTGAGGAAATCAATGTATAAACCTTAAAGCACTCTATGTGAACGACCAGAGGAAGGGATGTGAGTTAGAGCTAGAGGACATAGTTTCTCTTTTTCAAGTCCTTGAAAACTTGCAAAGGAGAGAAGGCTCAGACTCATTCTGTTTGACTATGGGGCAAAACCAATTATGATGGATAGAAGTTGCAAGGAGGCAAATTCAGGTTTTATGTCACACAAACACAAAAACATCTTAACAAATAAAATGACCCCAAGGTAGAATGAATTTGTCTTCAGAGGTAGTGGGTTTTCCCTCATTACAACTATTTGATGACAACTTGTTGGGGATATTGTAGACATGATACATTACATGGGTTGGACTAGCTGATCAGCAAGGACTCTTCCAAGTCTGAAATCATAGAAATAAAATTTTCCAAGACTGGAGTATTTAATTTTATTTCTCAAACATTTGTTGGAGGTGCTAAGTGGTATCAATTTTGACATTCTGAATATAAACAAAACTACAATAAAGAAGGAAGTTGTAGCTCAATAGAGGATGGTTCAGAGGTTATCCTTGAAGAGGTTAAAAAAACGGACTTGACAGAGTTAGTTTTACCGTACAACCAAAGGCAACAAGAAATATTTTTGTGGAATATTTGGTCATCTTATATTGCAGTTTTTGTGATAAATATTTTCAAAAAAAGACTACCATGAAAATAATTTTAAGCTTAAGTCCCAACATTGGTTGCAGGGGATTAAAAGGTAGAAAAATTCTCTGAAAAATTCAATAAAATTATACGGGGTGGAAAGGTGAAAACAGGTGAGGATGGTAAAAAATTTGGAGGAAAGCATAGTTCAGGAAGAAGGAATGAGAAATGGCAAAAAGTTGTATATTACACAAAAGCCTCATGTCATCATATCATGAACACTGTTGTTGAGAAAGTAATTGGACATGGTAGGCACCAAATAATGTTACAAAAAGTAAAATTGATCCTATTTTAACAGACAGGATAAGATTCATTATTGATGTGGAAGTTATCCTGAATCCGTTGTCTGTGCACAGCCAGATCACTGTTTTGTCATAGTAAAACTCAGAATAAGTAAAAAGCTAGAATTAGAATAGTGAAAGGAATATAGGACACACTCTTGAAATTACTCAACCCTGAATTATTTAAACAAATAATTAATATGGGAAAATAAGAGATGGACAAAAGAAATAAAATTCATACCAATTATAATATTATATAGAAGTTTAAACTATAAAGAATAATTGCCACAAGAAGACCAAAAGAGCCCAGCAAGGCCCAAATACCTGACTTACTTGCTAAATGGAGAAAGATGGCATCTAAAGGCAATAAAGATTTAAAATTTAGCCTTGTCTGAAAACCTTATAAAAAGATAACATTAAAATAAAAATAATTAAAATTAAAAATTTAAATTTTAGAATAAAACGAATAATTATGAGAAGTTTCATTTCATTCAGGGGAGGGAAAAATAGTTTTTAAAAAGCTTGACAAGAGATCTAACTAAGCAAGTTATCACAAAATAATTTTAGACGTAAATATAATGACAACAAAAAGAAGAAAAATGGAGAAGATCTGCAGAATAAGAGTATGTAAGGGAATAACAAACTGGCTTTTGTTTTTCATTTGCTTTTTCTTATTTTTTTCCCACTCAAAGAAAATGGAGTCACCAGATTTGGATTCAATCTCCTAATCTCAGAAGTGTAGTTGTATCAGATCAACTGTATAGAGATCTCCTCAAGAGACAGTACAAATGTGAGGGGACTGAGGGATTGAAATGAAGTAGGGGACATTAGGAAAGACATGGGAAAAAAAAACTCAAACCTTATTGATATAGGAAAAAATGGAACAAGAGAACATTGACAGCTACTGACCTAAATGACTACCTTCTCATGCATACAAAAATTTTATGAGAGTCTCACATGAATACATGACATATTTTTGAGGGTATTACTAGGGAAGAAACAGGTTTTTATAAGCAATATTCACCAGTGGATTACATCTTTACAATTTCACAGTTGACTGAAAAATCTAAATATGAACTCGTGTTTATTGTTTGTTGACTATGAAAAGGTATTTGATTTGGTAGAGCAAAACTACCTCAAGGACTCTTTTCCAATTAGATGTATTCTATAAGTATATTAAAATCATTCAAAATTTCTTGAATCATATGAAATAAAAATAAGCCCATTCAATGACCATCTGATATCAGGCAAAGTATACAAAGAGAGATACATGTTTGCCAAAAGTGTTTAACACTATGATGGAATAAATCCAGTGCAAAGTCCAAGGTGAGAGAGGATTTTCAATAGGCAGTGGGGGCCTCCAAATACCAAAATTTGTGGATGACACTATGCTGGCATCTAACCATGTAATGCTGAAGAATCTCCTAGAAGAGATCCATAATCACGCAAAAGAATTTGAAGCCTGACCATCCACACAGGACAGACCAAGTGGACAAAGAATATGGCCCAGATGATGACTTGAATTTGTATGGACAATCTACAGAACTTATCAGTGTGTGTGTGTGTGTGTGTGTGTGTGTGTGTGTGTGTGCACGTGTGTACGTTCGCACATGCATATTGACATCGCATATGCATCGTGATATTCTGACCATAAACAAAACTATGCACACACATACACATACATATACATATATGACCTACCACCCCTAACATTATGTCCACATATGTCTGGACAGTTTTGGGAAATAGCAAATTTCTTTTAATGACCTCAAGCTTCTTCCTCCTAGAACAAAAGGTCATCTTTTTCATACATTCTGTCATCATTCTTATATAGCAGTGAGAAACAGAATGACTAAAGTCTCTAAAGAATTAAAAGTGAATGTCACACAGAGGATAATAGAGAAGGACATCATGGGTATGAACAGGCTTCAACGAGGAAGAGCAGAAACAAAAGATGTTATTAGGGAAATAGATAATATGGAGAGAAGATGGGTTCTTCATGTACCAAGAAGAATGGATTCAAGCTGGTCAGCGGAGTGCATTTTTGATAACCCCTTTGACCTCAGGACAAAGCAGGGAAGGCATCTAGCATGTTGGGTGGATCCCTTCTGGTGGACCTATGAGAGGATGTGATCAAGAGCTGCACAAGATGGATGAGCATAGATGGGTAGCAAGCTATATCATTAGATACAACATTCAAATTGATGAGATGTTAAATGTGTTTGAACATGACAGGCACTGGAGATGCAAACTCAAAATTAAAACAGTCCCTGTCCTAAAGGATCTTACAGTCTATTGATTATGGCATTGTATTTATGATGATTAAGAAAAACATATATTTCATGCAAGTCTATCTATGAAGAGTGAAATGATCAGAATCAAGAGAACATTGTATATACTAACAGTGATATTGTTTTAAAAACAACTTTGAATGACTAAGTCATTTTGACTATCATACATACCCAAATTAACTAAAAGGACATGCAAAGAAATATGTTACCTGCATACAGAAAAAAAGAACTGATAAATAGAAGTATATATAGAATGATTTTGCATATATACATATTTGTGTGGTGGTAGCTATGTCTAGGGAAGAAGGAGGGAGGAAAGGAAAAAAAGAAAAAAGTTACATGATAACTTTATTATATATTTAAAAGGAATAGCAAGTTATGCATAACAGATTTGCAGTTTCATGTGCCATCATCTTTTCTTTTTTCTACTATGTTATGGAAATGATTGTGTTATTTCATAAATTAAAAATAAAATTTTTAAAAGGACACTAAAAATAAATAACTAAAAGAATTTTTTAAAAAGATGAATATTTGTTAAAAAGGGAGCTGAAGTTTAAGTTTCCTGTTTTTAGTAACATGATCAAACTATTGAGTTAAATGATTTCACTCTTCTCTAGAGCCGTACAGGTACATCATCACCCATTCATATCTGTTCCACTATATTTTGTGTTGGCCAAACTATATGTATAGTACTATACTCAGTTTATGGCAGGACATTTTAAAGAGGGGCACTGAGATAATGAAGCACATTGACAGATGTGTGACCAGGAAGGTAAAATGTCTATAACTCATGCAATATAAAGAACTGTTGAACTGGAAATATTTACCCCAGAGAAGAGAGTTTTTTTAAAAGAGAGAGCATTCCCAGTTGCTGTTCCTGTTATCCACTCAGTCAGCACTGCTCAGTCCTTTGCTACACTCTGCACCCAAGACCTCAAACAGCCTATAGTTCAGTCTAATTCTCAAAAATGTCCAAGAGACACACAAAACACATGAGAACATAAACATGCACACACAAGGAAAGCCACTCAATTAACCAGACTGCTCAGAGCTGTACTATCTGTGACAATAAAGCCTAGGTGGTGCAGAATGGATAGAGCACTAGATTTGGAACCAGAAAGACTCCTCTTCCTGAGTTCCAGTCAGACCTCAGACTGTGTGATCCTGGGCGAGTCATTTAACCTTGTTTGCTTCAGTTCCTCATCTGTGAAATGAGCTGGAGAAGGAAATGGCAAACCATTTCAATATCTGTGCCAAGAAAACCCTAAGAAATGCCCCCCATGACAACAAACTAACAGTAAGGAGGACCTGAAGCCTAGGGCAACATTACCCATAACTCAGGATTAAAACTTGATTATAATAATAAGCTGCTAAAAATAAAATTACAAATGAGTAAGCAAAGGAAAAAGAACCTGACCATAGATAGCTACTATGGTGTAAAAGAAGATCTGGGTTCATATTCAAAGGAAGATAGTGAGGTTAAAAAAAGCTACTCCTACCCCAAAGAGTAATGTCAAATTGTGTACTTCTTGCTCCTTCCAACATAATCAGCTTATGAGCTGATATGAGCCAACAAGCCACTTTGGTTAAGACCAGTTCAGAGGTGTGAGTTTTCTCTCATTTTATATGCTACCTAGAGAGAGCAGCTTGAGGAGAGGCTGGTGCCCTTATAAGGGTTATTGCCATCTGATGTCTTTCTGCCACCCAGTCTCCTTTACTGCAGTAACACACTGTCACTGACCCACCACTGCATCATCAACATGGTCAGTCACTCCTTAAGTGCATTTAACAGGAAAAGGGTATTAGGACACCCTGTACCTAAGACAGTCAAGAAACCAGGCAGGTGCGTGCTGTACCTAACCTATTCATATGGTTGACAGCATTTGAACTCCTCCAGTGACTGTGCAGTAGGTATCAGCAGCCACATGTTTTTCAATTTTCCTTTTCCAAAGCAAAACTGATTTTCTCTCCCTTTCCCGTACTCTCTTTCCCTCCCTCCCCTCCCCCCAGCCACAAATCATTGGCGTGCCTTCTGGTTGGTCTTCCCTCAGATGCGACCACCACCAAAAATTTAAATGGAAAAAGTTGATTAAGAAGCAGGCTGCTTTATGTTTCCCAGGTGTCTCCAGGGCAGCACAGATGAAGCTGGCAACTGGGTAAACTGTGTCAATGATGAAATGTAATGAAATGAGCACTCTGTGTACATTTCCTCTTTTACGCTGGAAGCCTTCTCAGGCACCAGGCTGGGGAGACATGTGGAAGGAGCTGAACTTGCCCTTCATTGTCAGCAAGAACATGTATGCCTGTTTCCTGAGAGCAAAATGAAAGATGGATGGGGAAAATGCCTAGTAAGGAAAGCACACTAGAAATAAGGGGTCATACTGTTCTAAAAGGAAGGAAAGATGAGAAAAGCATATCTCTCTCTCCCTCTCTGTCTCTCTGTCTCTCTTTATCTCTCTCTCTCTCTTTCTCTCTCCCTTGCTCCCTTCCTCCATCTCTCCCTTCTCTTTCTCTGCCCCTCCTTTTTTTAACCCTAACCTTTTTTCTTTCTCTCCCTTCCCCCACCTCACCAAATGTAAGGATAAGTTAATTCAAGTGTAAAGACTATATGGACAGATCAACTGCAGTATCTTGCATAGAAAAGTTGACACCCCATTGAGCGAATCTTATTGCAAAACACATCAGATTTTGCTGAGCTTTATGGCTTTCAGGCCTGCAAAACCAGTCCTACCCACCTTAAAAAAAGGAAGAAAAAACTTGATTTCTGTCCAACAAATCCAGGAAGAGTGATATTTGTTCATGGTTATAGGTTATAAGCTCAATCATTTTTCCAGTTGGTCATACTGTATGGAAATCATTTTTCTCAGGCTAAGTTTGTGACTGGTATTAAAAAAAATCAGCACCTAGAAAAATGGTTCAAATTGAGAAAAGTTCTTTATATTGTAGGTATTGGCTCAGTCTGAGCACCAAAAAGAGTACATTTTTAAAATGTTTCATCATAACTGTACATCATCTTAGATTTCCCAGAATCCTTTCCTATTGTATACTTGCTTATCAAAAGGTCATTCTTATTTCTACCCAATTTCAAAAGACCAGAAGCCTTCTGTCCTTGTTATTCTGCAGGGAACTGTGTGTTGCAGTAGAAAGGGTATTGAACTTGGAGACCCCTTGTATGGGTCTGAGTTCTGGTTCTGATACCCTCTAGCTATAGTGCTTGTATAAGTCACATGACCTCTCTAAACCTCACTTTTCTTATCTGTAAAATGGGTGTGATAATCATCATATTAGCTAACTCCAAGGCTAATTCCAAAGAAAGTTCTTTGTAAGGCTCAAAGTTCCATCTAAATGTGAGCAATTATTACCAAATTCTGTGTCCATTGGTGGTTCAACAAAAGCCTCTCCCTCTCTAGAAACCAAGAAAAAGAGAGGGCAGGATGGAAAATTTCAGAAGGACACTTAGGCTCAAAAGTCTCTTGGTACCCAAAGATTCTAACATGTCAGTACTCCCCTCCCACTTGCATTCCTCCTCCCCATTACGCAAAAACAGTGACAAGCCCAATATGAAACAGTTGCTACAGTTCTCATATTGATATTACCTTATGTTGCCATTACTGAACAGTTTAGGGCTTTGTGGCTAGCTACCATGACAATAGAGGCACAGCCTGGAACCAGTTTTAGTTAATTAGAGTCAATCAATCCAAACTTTGCTAACTTACTCATGTGAAACAATAGTATAATGAACAAAAGTCTGCAAGATGACGGGGAAACACAAATTATTGCACCCTGATAAATTAAATGTGACTATTACAAAGCCTGCTTTCTAAATGAATACTCAGAGATGGGAAGTATGGGTGAATAAGTGTAATTTAGAGAAGAAGGGGGGAACTAAAAGAAGCTGTGAGGAACTCCATCGTATTGTCATCATTGTTTCTTAAAGGGGGAAAAGAATCAGAGGGTGTATAATGCGGAATGCATGGGGCAGGGTAGAGGCAGTTTCAGTAACATCTTTTTAAGTGTTGATTTTGTGGGGAAGTGTTGGGTTCTAATTTCTTTCTGATTGTCCTCTTTGAGAGTACAGCCCATAGAGCATAGCTTTTGGGAAGAGTGAAGAGCTAGAAAATTAGGAGCAAAAATCATCTAGCACTTAACATAGTGCCTGGCACATAGTAGGTGCTTAATAAATGTGTGTTATTGATTGATCCACTTCCACATCACAACAGTTCCATGATTTCAAAGTGTAAATTTAGGTTTGTCTAATATGAGTGTAAGTCAGTCAGTCTCTGATCAATTGATTTAACATCTCCTTTCCTCCCCCCCAAAATTATATAATCATAGAAAGCAAATACCAGATAAAGTTTCGTTGAACTAAGTATAGAAATATTCCTTCCTATATTCAATTAGACCATTTCAAAAGGTTGATAATGTTCTCCTTGTTTAAACTGGAAGAGGCAACACCATTGGCCAGTAAATGATTAAATTTGTCCCTGATGGTATCTGGGGAAAACAGAATAGGAATAACTTTGTTGATTGTATGTCTATTGTATGTCTATGTCTATGTCTATACCACTTGGCATCTGGGGTTGGGGTGAGGGCAGGGTGTGAAGGAGAGGGAGGGAAGTTTCTCTCTCCCAAGCACATACAGAGTGACAATAGCTATGTCATCCAGCTGAAAATCAACTTAACCAGTAAGAGACACTCCATGCATCAGTTCAAGAGTCAATCAGTCCAAAAGAGTTTGAGACATAGTTGAAGTAGCTAAAACATATATTTTCTCTTCAGACATAGGCAGAGAGAGGCAGTCCCTCAAGGGAGGAAGCAGTTTCAAAGCTCATGACCTCTGGCAGCAGACAAAAAGGGCAACTATAGATCCAAGAAAAAATAAACCTGGGCAATACAGACTTGAGCTAAGGAGAGGGTTCCCCAAGGATAGAAAGAACATCAAATGCCTGCAGTACCAGAGGCATTAGTTGCCTCCATACATATATGCCTCACTACCATTTAATGCAATTTGTGACCATCCTGACCATGGATGCTCTGTGTATTTTGGGAAGATTGTACCAGAGGGTTATGGAGGAGGATGCTCAGTAGCCACGGTTTTTACTATTCCATCTTAGCAAATGCCTTTGTTTTGAGCTAGTTGTACCTACTGGCTGACTATTAAGGAGAAGGACACTGATTGGGGTTTATATGCTATCATTTTAGAAGCACGGACTCAATACTGCCTTAGAACCTGGACAGGATATGATCTTTTGTTGTTGTTGTTGCTGTTGTTTTTACCCCTTCTCTCAAAATTGCCCTGCTTCAAAACAATAAAAATGGCATGCTTGAGTTTATATAACAAGTACTCACATTTTTACAGTGCTTGAGGGTTTACAAAGTACTTTCCTTGCAAGAATTCTGAAGTGACTGGTGAAAATATTAGCTCCATTTTACAAATAAGATAAACTGAGGTATAGGGAGGTTAAGTGACTTGCTACACTAGCTACTGTTCAAATCCCTGGAGACCCAATCTGAAAACCTAGGAGTGTCATTTGGGAAGACATAAAGGGAGTACTACGGAAGTATTATATTATTCCCATTTTATTGATAGGAAAACTGAAGTTCATATCAATTAAATGTTCATGGTCATTCAGCTAGTAATAGGATAAAGAGCAGGGAAACAAGGTGTGTGCACAATGCATTCAGGGTTGTTTTGTGTGACTGAGCAGGCCAAGTTTATGAAAAAATTACAAACTTAACAAAAAAGTTTTCACAAATTTGTGGCAATACTATATCATATACAGTGTTTAGAGTTTGTGGATTTTGTATTGAGGAACATAAACATGTCATTAATCAGGTTTATTCCTATGCCTAGATGCAATAGGCTCCCTCAGATTTCTAACAATAATTCAGAAAGGAAGATTTTTGACTTGAGATGAGGGAAAACTTCCCAACTACGAGAGCTATCCCTTCCCCCAAAAAGGGCTCTCTCAGGAGATAGTGGTTTGCTCTTCAATGGAAGTCTTCAAGAAGAAATTAGATGACCACTTGTTAGGAATTCCATGAAGGGAAGTGGTACTAGATGAATGAATAAATGAATGGAAGTTAAAACTCATTTAATTGCTATGTGCCAGACAATGTGCAAAATACTGGATGTACACATATAAAAAGTAAGACAGTCCCTGCCCTCAAAATGATCTCTGAAATACCTTCCAGCTCCAAGATCCCATGAAACATCATAGGGAAGAGTGAAACCAGTACCACTGCCAATCATTTCATCCTCTACCTCTTGACCATATAATCCATAAAGAGATTATAATTGTGAAAACTGTTCCTTCACAAGGTGGAATGGTAGAAGGTGGAATGGTAAGTAGATCAAAAGAAAAGGCAACATGCTGGATTGGAGTCAGGAAGTCACGGGTTCAAATCCTCCCCAAATTTGCCTGCTGGGAGATCTTGTACAAACCAATTAACTTCTCTAAGCCTCAGTTTCATCATTTTGGGGGAGTAAGACTGGATGACTCACTCTTAAGGTGCTTTACAAGACCAGCTCTATGATGCTGTTCATCCATTCTGACTCTGCAGGACTTCTAGAGGAAATTACTAAACCGTTTTTCTAAATACTAAAACTATTTGTTTTCCAGCTTAACATATGAACCCTGCTCTTCTTTTGCTTGCTAACTCCCTGTTAGTTTCATAATCTCCTTGACCCCCAAATTATTGTTGATGTCAGTTAATTCTGCCTAATTCATTCAACCTGTTTTGCATGTCTCAGTGTTCACCATAACCTCAAGGAGGTTTTGGTAGCATCATTTACCACAGTGACACCACTTATCTTTCAAGTTACGTTGTTACTTCCATCCTCTGTCAGAGCCTATCACAGCAGGTCATGCAGTCACTTCATTTCCCCTAGGAGGAGTTCCTGGATGAATCATCATGATGTCACACATCCATTTAAGCTGACCTTCCCATTAGTCATTCATGCAGAAATCCAGAGACTAACTTGCAGCCCCAGAAGGTGTCTCCTCATCCCTGACCTGATATCCAAGGCTCCTATGCTAGGAGAGCAAAGAAGTCAAAGAGATGCATGGATTTGGCTTGGAAGGTTCAGTTCCCTTCAAACGTGTTAAGACGTTGGTTGGTCACTCAGTCAACAAACATTTATTAGGCACTTACTATGTTCCTGGCACTACAATCTCTTTTATGGGGGAGGAATTTTGTGTTCTAGGTTGTTCTCACTGGCTTTTTAAAAAGATACCTGACAAAATGGTTTTCTTCTTCTAAAAAAAAGAAAATAGAGAGATTCATTGAGTGCCTGGGGGACAGATTCTGTCTTAGACTAGTTCATATACTCCACAGTACCATTCCCTGATATGATGTGCGCTCAATCAATATCAAAAGGCTTTGAGGTCAGAAGACCTGAGTTCAAGTATTGCACTGACACATACAGGCTGTGTGACCCTGGGTAAATCATTTAACCTCTCAGACAACTTTAGTTTGCAGAGCAGGTACTGGACTGCATTGTTAGAGGTAGTTTTTACCCTGGGTGGGAGAGGGGAGAGAGGGAAAGGTAATAAGGGATAACTGCATTACTTCTATCATATGGCATAAGACATATATCCCCATATGCCAGTAAAGTTGGAGGCCCAGTCTCTATCCCTATCAATCAACACTGGTTTCATGAATAAATGAATGTATGGAAACATCATTAATAACAGCTATCAAAAAAATAATGGCTATCCCTAAGCATTTAATAGTAACTGAGTTTTTTAAAAATTGAACTCACAGAAGAAGAGTCATTAGGAGATACCAAAACAAGGTATTCTCAGTATCACTTTGATAATTTGATAAATTTATGATCAATAAGAATGGAGACCCCTTCCCATGATGTAAACTATGACCCATCCATATTGGCCTCACCTGAAATACCTTGTCCACATTTGCCCATAAATTCACCCAGTATATTGATGACGTCTCCTTTTTGTGACGTTGCATCAGTAGATATGAGTGACCCACATGACTGTCCTTTAGTTATCCCTCACCCTAGCTATATGACTGACTCCTCCTTTTGGTTTCCCCATTATAGACCCTGCTACCTCACCTGTAATTATGTACCCCAACTGTCTGGCTACATGAACTAGAGTAACAACAGCAAAATGAAGAATTTTTAAAAGGATTTTAGTTTTCTTCTATTCGTGGTTAATGTAATCTTACTTTACATAAGCAAGATTTGAATTTTCTTCTCCTCAAGAAGCAAATGGTGACTAATTAGATGGTTGCCAGGTGTGATCTGGATAGAACTAAAATCTGAAAGTCCCCTAAACCAACCATCTCTCCCCAGAAGACACAAAAGCCACTTGTATTATATGTCCTGACACCAGCAATTGGCAGTGAGGAATCTGCTTATACTCTTGACATTTTTGTATAAAACACCAGCTGCTTTTCTCACCACTGGGGATTCTTATCCCCAGTGGAAGTGGATGGGTACCTTGCTGGCAATGTACCATAAGGACAGAAGATCTTTAGTGGTCTAGTACTGACAGCTAAAATGAACACAAATTCTGGGAGGAATAAATTCTCTGATGAAAATGCTCTAGACCTGTTTCCCTTTGGGAATTGGGGAAGGGGTCTCTGTGACTCTATTTGTTTGCTACTGAATTAAATGACGTGCTCATGGTTACATAGAACAAGTCTGAAAGGCAAAAATCTTATACTGGGACTCCATCCTAAAACTCAGAATAAAAGTCCTACGTTATGATATAATAATGATGATGATATCATTAAAAACAATAACAACAATATTAAAAATAATAACCAGCATTTCTATAGCACTTTAAGACTTGCAAAGCATCTTTCAAATATTATCTCATTTGATCCTCACTCTGAGAGGTAGGTCCTATTATTATCCCCAATTTAAAAACGAGGAAACTGAGGCACAGAGAGCCTCAGGATCACACAGTTAGGGAGTACCTAAAGGAGGATTTGAATTCAGGTAGCCCTGACTATCCATTCTAACCCTCCTTTCCTTTGTTCCACCTAGCTATCTACGTCATGAACAGAGGACTGAGCCAACAGCTGGTCATATAAACAAGGTCAAAGATTTCAGGCTGGAAAAGACGTTAGAGGTCATCAAGTCAGTCTCTCTCTATCTTTGTCTCTGTCTCTGTCTCTGTCTCTCTCTGTCTCTCTCTCTTTCTCTCACACACACACACACCACGTTGTATGGATGAGTCAACTAAAGGACAGAGAAGCCCTGTTACTCACCTGAGATTACATATACACTAAATGGCAGGATTCAGAATTAGATCTTAGTCCTTTTGACTCCAAACCCCTTATCTTTTCCATTGCATTGTGCTGGGTGCTCAGCCTTCCTTATCCTCTCATCTTTACTATCCTCCTGCTTTCTTCTCTCTTTCCCTACCTTCCCCATTCTTAACCTCTTTGTTCACATTATCATTCTCCACTTCTCTTTCCCTTCTCCTTAGAGGAGTCTGCCAAGTGAGGCAGAGATGAGAGAACTTCTGTAGCACACATTCCTTCCCTCTAGTACACAGTAGGGACTTAATAAATTTGTATTCTTTCTCTCTCCCTTCTCTCTATCCTCTCTCCTTTCTCTTGTCCTTCCTGCCTCTCTATCTCTCTTCTCCCCTTCCCTCTTCATCTTTTCTGCCTCACCTTTCCTCTCCTTTTTTCCTTTCCTTTTCTTTATTCACATACCCTCACTTCCATTATGAACCCCAACATACATGAGCTTAGTCATCCTTTGTGCTGCAAATCCTTGAAGGTGCCTAGAAAAATACTGTGACGGTCCCAGTTGGATCCCAGACAATAAAAGGGAGGGGGAAGGCCATGTTTACATGCAGATTTGCTCCCAGAAGGAGGATGGGGCCTGGACATTGGTGAGAGGGTAGCAAAAGCATTTTGTAACCAATTGGTAGATTGTGTTCCCACCATCAGAAGCTGTTTGCTAGTGTTATGAGAAACTTTTTGAGTTTCATATGGTAGGTGACTGCTGCCAAAATTAATCTACCACAGTGCAGAAATTAAATAGGTAAAAACTTGGGTTTTATTGTGCTTAAGCATAGGTTCATGACTCAAGACAAAAAATAAATCTGAATTAAGAGTAGAATTGTAACAAGGACTCTTATAGACAAAGTTATGTCAGAGTGAGAGAGAAATAATTCTTTTACATATTCCAATCTTGTACATCCCTCTTAGGCTATGAAAGTTTAAAAAAAAAGACAGATTCATAATCCCGTGCTTCCTTCAATGTCATAAAATTTAGTTAAGCAAGGTCATAATCTCACACATCCCTTAGGAAAATAAACCTAGCTAAACAGACTTTATAGTAAACTAAGTTAGGTTCAGATTAAACTTCATTTAGAGGGTTCACAAATAGGCTGATAGGGGACCTCTGGGAGCAAAGATGGAGATGTTATAACTCTCATATTCACCTCCAAACAACCATAAAATAGCACCCCAAAACAAATCCTGGAATAGCAGAACCAGCAAAAAGATGGGGTAAAACAATCTTTTAGCCCAAGAAACTTGGAAGATCAGCAAGAATGGTTTGTCTCACTCAGGTAAAAGGGGAACACAGTCCAAGACACAAAGCATACCTGCAAACCAGCAACAAGCCTCACCTCAGCAAACCAGCAGGAGATCCAGTGCAGTGGAACAGGCAGCCACCAATATCAAGACCCCTCACGTGCCTCAGCATAGCCAGGTTAACAAGCAGACTCCTGCCTGTTAAGAAAAACAGAATGTAAGGAAATACATAGTAATCATAACCATGAATGTGAATGGGATAAACTCTCTCATAAAATAAAAGCAGATAGCAGGGTGGATCAAAAATCAGAATCCTACAATATGTTGTTTACAAGAAACACACTTGAAGCAGAGAGACACACACAGAGCCAAGGTAAGGGGCAGAAGCAGAATCTATCATGCTTCAGCCGAAGTAAAAAAAAAACCGAGTAGAGATTCTGATCTCAGACAAAGCAAAAGCAAAAATAGATCTGATTAAAAGAGATAAGGAAGGAAACTACGTCTTGCTAGAAAGTACTGTAAGCAATGAAGTAATACCAATACTAAACATATATGCATCAATTGGCATAGCATCTAAATTCTTAAAGAAGAAGTTAAGTGAGTTACAGGTTCATGATCAAACAAAAGATAGAGAGTGTTATGAAATGTAAATTAGGTAATTTAAATTATATTAAATTAAAAAGCTTTTGCACAAACAAAACCAATGCAACCAAGTTTAGAAGGAAAACAGAAAGCTGGGAAACAATCTTTATATCAAATGTCTCTGATAAAGGCTATATAAAAGGCTTTGATAAAAGAGATAAATGTCTCTGATATATTCTCAAATATATAGTGAACTGAGTCAAATTTATAAAACTACAAGCCATTCCCCTACTGATAAATGGTGAAACGATATGAACAGGCAGTTTTCAGATGAAGAAATCAAAGTTATCTATAGTCATGAGAAGAAAGGTTCTAAATCACTTGATTAGAGAAATGCAAATTAAAACAATTCTGAGGTATTACCTCACCCCTATCAAATTGGCTAATATGACAAAAAAAAAAAAGAAAAGAAAATGATAAATGTTAGAGAGGTTGTGGGAAAACTGGGATACTAATGCATTGTTGGTGGAGTTGTGAACTGATTCAACCATTATGGAAAGCAATTTGGAACTATGCCCAAAGAGCAACCAAACTGTACATACCCTTTGATTCAGAGATACCACTACAAGGTCTGTATCCCAAAGAAATCATAAAAAGGGGAAAAGGACCTACATGTGCAAAAATATTTATAGCAGCCCTTTTTGTGGTGGCAAAATTTTGGAAACTGAGGGATGCTCATCAGTTAGAGAATGGCTGAACAAGCTGTGGTATATGAATGTAATGGAATACTATTGTACAATAAGAAATGAGTAACAGGCAGATTTCAGAAAAAACCTGGAAAGACTTGTATGAACTGATACAAAATGAAATGAGCAAAACCAGGAAAACACTGTACACAGTATCAGCAATATTGTATGATGATCAACTATAAATGATTCAAGTCTTCTCAGCAACACAATTATCCAAGACAGGTACAAAGGATTCACAAAGGAAAATGCTGTCCACATCTAGATAAAGAATTGGTGGACTCTGAATGCAGATCAAAGCATACTTTTTTTCACTTCATTCTTTTCCAGGATTTTTTTTCCTTTTGATCTGTTTCTTCTTTCACAACTGTGACTAATATGGAGATATATTTTACATGACAGCATATGTATAATCTATATCAAATTGCCTACCATTTTAGGAAGAGGGGAGGGGAAGAAGGGAGAAAACTTTAGAACTCAAAATCTTATAAAAATAAATGCTAAAAAGTGTCTTGATGTGTAATTGGGGGGAAAATAAAATATATTTTAAAAAAGAAACATGAATAGGCTGAATGAGGTTCAAGAAGGAATTATATGTTGCCAAGGAGATAGGGACAGCTAAGATTCTTCTGGTTACTTGTCTAAGGAATGCTTGAAACCTTAAATAAATTTTCACATCCCATGGGACAGGTTTCAACCATCTTAATAACCTCCTAAACAAGGAGAAACAGCCATGACCTCTCCAAATAATAAAAATTAGTGAAAGTTAATCAAGATTAAAAAATTCCTATAATACTGACAAAGGGCAGCCTATCAGCACTTTTAGAGGCACCAGTCTTACCAATATAGGAGCTATGGTTTATTTCAATCAAGAACCAAACCAGCCCAGAACTTACTCAAACAATTGAATTTGCTGCTGACAGGATTGGTGAAATTAATGATGGATTCCCAATCTTGTTTTTCCTCTACCTTTTTTGCTCGTCATTAAGAGAATGGACACTTAAGAAAGCTAAGAAACAAGAGAAATGATGATAAGACCAATCTTGAAAAATCTGGGAATGATGTGGAATGATTAATAAAATCATTGAAGCTATTTTGTTGATTTTTTAGTGTCATTAAAATTTTGGCAGAAAATAAAATCCGTACCTTCTTATTCCCTTGTGGTCCCTTCCTCTGACTGTCAGCTCTTCCTGGAACCTCCATTTTAGGGAAAGTGCCCAGGCCAACCATGTTCATTCCATTCCTCTCTGGGCTCTACTTCAGACTCTGAGATATTAGTAAAGTACTTAGCATGGAGCCCAGCACATAGTAGGCCCTATATAAATGCTTATTCTCTAATCCTCCTGGACTTCTTCCTCCAATAGGCCCTTACCTGGATAACTCTCCCAACCTTGTTTAGCAACTTTTTATGTCTTGTCTTTCCCCTTTAGAAAGCAAGCTCCTTGAGGGCAGGGATTGTCTTTCTTTTCGCTTGTATGTACATCCCTTAGCACAGTTTCTGTCATATAGTATATGCTTAATAAATCCTTGTTGATTTGATTTTATGTGACTCACAGTGTTGTTGTGAAGCAAGTGCTTTGTAAACCATAAGTTGGGATATAAATTTGAGTTATTTCCCATAGAGTTTATAGTCTAATAGGAGAGATGAGACATAATCACAATTAACTATAAGTGTAAATGGAAGGTAGTGAGTACCTCATGTTAGCTAGTTAATGCAATCATAGAAGTACTCACATGCTAATAAAGTTCTAAGATGTGGATAAGCCTGTCACATCTTTTTGAAGTATGAAGTTTTCTGGTTGAATTGGGCATTTGTTGGGAAAGATTGACCACACTCTCAATAACTCTTAAAAAAAAAAATCTAGTTGACTAGACCTGTGAAGAGTCAAAAAAAAATTTTGACTTTCAAATAAACACATAGCAGATGCCTGAATAAATGAAATTAAAAGATTGGGTGCTTAGGTGGAGGCAGGAACCCTAAGAAAAAAGCTTCAGATCTCCAAAAGGCAAGTCTGTGAGGACCAATCAGCATGAGGAATCAGTACAGATATTTTTGCTGTAAACAGCCCTCCTCCGCCAGTCTACCTTCTCCAAGATATAATTTGGTATTTCTTTTCTTCCCTTTCCTGTCATGGAAGCCTGGAACCTTTTTTCTAAATACTGGGAAAATCTTTTTTTTAAAAAATTTGTTGGGGCAGCTAGGTGGCACAGTGGAGAGAGCACTGGCCCTGAAATCAGGAGTACCTGAGTTCAAATCCTGCCTCACACCAAGCACTTGACACTTACTAGCTGTGTGATCCTGGGCAAGTCACTTAACCCCAATTGCCTTTAAAAAAAATTTGTTAATTTTTCTTTGTTTTAAATGTTTACAATATCTTTTAAACCAGCAATTACAACAAATGGTGTTAACTATGGATGTTGTTATTCTGGGTATGCTTATTGGGAATACAGTTTAGAGGAGATGATGGTGGGGGGAGAGAGAGAGAGAGAGAAATAAAAGTAGTGTTTTGCCAGAGCATTTTTTCCAGCTTGGAACACAAAATTTTTTTTTTTAAAACTCATAGATTCATTTTTTACAACTCTAAACAGAGAGAAAAATTATATATGAGAACTCATGTACACAATGTGTCAATAGTAGGGTAGGAGCAAACAAGAGTGGCTAGACAATCCTGCTTACCACCCTACCACCCCGCTGGTATACACCACAAGGTATCACAAAATCTCACAGTGGGAAAGGACTTCAGTGGCCATCTACTCCAACCCATCCCTAAATAAGAATCCTTTCAATATATGTTACAAGCTACTATTCAACTTTTACCTAAAGGGACAAAATAGGGAGAAATTTCTACTTCCTGAGGTAGTCCCATTTTTAAAGTGCAATAAAAGAGAATGAAACAAAATACTATAGAGATTCAGAAGTGATTATTTCTGGCCAGGAACATCGGAGAAGACTTCATGGAAAAAGGGGAATTTGAATTGGCCCTTAAAGGATGGGTAGGAATTGTAGAGTAGAATTAACTGGTGGGGTTTAGGTGGGAATGAATTTGCCACACAGAGGGAGTACCTTTAGCTAAGGCATTAGGGAGAGGAAAACATGGGATATATTGAGAGAAAATTAAATAACTGGCTATGAGAAAGTGAGTGAGACATAACACTGGAAAGATAAATCTGTCCGTCTTCCCAATACTTAGCATGATCCCTGACCCTCGTTCCTGTTGTTGTTTAGTGGTTGAGTTGTGTCCAACTCTTTGTGACCCCATTTGGGGATTTCTTGGCAAAGACACTGGAATGGTTTGCCATTCCTTCTCTAGCTCATTTTACAGATGAAGAAATTGAGGCAAACAGGGTTAAGTGATTGGCCCAGGATCACACAGTTAGTAAAGTGTCTGAGGCCAGATTTGAACTCAGGAAGATGAGTTTTCCTGACTCCAGGCCTGGCACTCTATCTACTGTGCCACCCAGCTGCCATGCCCCTAGCTAACCATAATTGCTAAATCCATTCTGCATGACTCTAAGAACTTTGGTATGATAAAGCAATTCCCTTATTGATCCCTCAGCCCTGATATTGAAGCAGCTAAGGGGATGCATCAGTTTTAAAAGGAGAGACACCTGGCTAACTCTTAGAACATGTGGCCAGTAGGTCTCTCTCCCTGGGTTTACCATGAGGGGTGAGGGAAAGACAGCTCATGCTTTCCCCCATCTCAGCAGAAATGTCAAATTGTGAGTACATGGGGAGGTAAAAGCACACACGTCAGATAAAGTAAGTTTGAGACTAGTTCTCAAAGCCCTGCCCCTTCTCTGTTTTGTGTTTTCTTTCCTGAGCCAAATAGCCATTCCAAGATAGGTGTATCCAGTCTTGGAGTAATCTTGTGAATTTGAGAACTGAGATAACCTAGAGCCCTCAGGCAAGAAGCAACTAGAATCCAAGTGTGTCTGTGACAGGAGCTGAACTCCTCGCCTGGCTTACCAAAAAAATGTTTTGTTTGGGCAGTGCAGGTCCAAAGTGAAAGGTGAAATGCCAATTTAGCATTCCTACAAACTACTTTATATCTTTTTTTTTTTTTTGAGGCAATCAGGGGTTAAGTGACTTGCCCAGGGTCACATAGCTAGTAAGTGTCTGAGGCTAGATTTGAACTCAATGCCTCCTGACTCTAGGACCGGCGAGTGCTTTTTGGTTGCCCTGAAACTGCTTTATATCTTGATTGTTTTAAGTCTCAGCCTCACAGGAGCATATAATAGTATTTATATTACTATATTTTGTTTTAATTCTGTCAAAGCATATTTGTGAATCATTTTGCTTAGCATTTCTTTTGTGTGGAGGAAGTAATTGTCTTGCACATGATTCACATTGTACCCTGAGTACATTTGTAATCTCCTTTCTGGGGAGACCATAGTCATGAGCCAAATCTAAACGTTAAGTAATTTCCCTGGGGCTCCAGGAAAGAGGGATGAAGATGAAAGAGTGTGAATAAATGTTTCCTAACCTCTTTTGTCAGAGGTTAAGCTCCTCCATGCTTGAACTTGGTTACCTGATATGTTGTTTAGAGAAAAGGAAGGTTCCTTTCAGAAGAGAAAGCTGCGTCCTGGGGGCAGAAGAGGATACAGCACCTGAGACCCGTGGGCCCACCAGTGCTATATAAATATAGCAAAACTTCTAATTTTATTCTGTGCTCCCTATAAAGGTTCTTCTTGCTATAATAGCTTTCTCTCATAATAATGCTTCAAATTTTATAGAGCCTTTTCCATACATTATCTCATTGGATCCTTATGTCAGGCTTTGAGACAGGTGGTATAATTAGTATCTTCATTTTACAGATAAGGAAACTGAGGCTCTCTGGGTAGTGACAAACCCAAGGGCAGTCAAATGGCTAGTAAGTGGGAAAGGAAGGGTTCTATCCCAAGTCTTCTGACATCAAGCCCAGTACCTTCCACAATACCAATATACTGTATTATATGGCCCAGAGAGGGGAAGGGGGTCATATCTGTTTTCATTTCTACCAATAGTTTCTGTTTTCAGAAAATGCTTTTCAGACTCCCTTACCCCTCAGGAAGAAAGGACTATATTCTGATTATGCCTGTAGTCATTCATTCTTAGGGAAGCAAATTAAATCTCTTTCTTTGGACATATATTGGTTGCCTAATAGTTTCAGAAAGGAATTCCTTCCTCAGGTATATTACCACACAAAAGCACGTGGGAAGGTGTGTTCTTTCTTCTAGGGCATCAAGCAGCTTCTAAATATGAAACCTCAGTGATCACCAGCCTGTCTAGACCAATCAAATCTTAAATCCCTATTTCTATGCCCTCCCTGAAGGCCTGATACCATGTAAATCCTCATGAATTACAACTGAGTCTGCCTAGTCTCTGTTAATGAACAGAGTTGCCTTTTTTATCAGACAGATCCACACACTCAGTGTTACCTCAGTTCTTCTGAAGTATAATGTCACTTTCATTCGTTCTTTACCTAGTTGATCTGAAGGGAATTCAGAGTTAATAGTAGGCCTCTGTTTCTGGCAGTTATCAATATGCACAACTTTCTAACAGCCAAGAAATATGGAGGGCCCCCCTTCTGTGGAGTTGAGTTTTAATGATTCATCAGTGGCTGTACTATAACTCATTCATAAAATCCCAAAGCATTAAAAGCTCCATCTTCATTATTACCAGATGTCTTACAGGCACCTAAGTCAACACTTCAAAATGATTCCCTGCAAGATTGCAAGAACAAGTGTATCTTCAAGGACATTCAGGGATATATTGGCAACAAAGATTCTTCTGGGAGCTGGTTATCTCATGTGAAAATGCTTTGGAATCCCAGGGACCTTCCCTGCACTGACCACATTCAGCGACACCTTCTCACTATTTTTGTCATTGATTAAGAATTTTCAAATTACTCCAAATCTAACCTGAGGGTCAGATCCCCAGATTCCAACACTGGATATGAGGTACCAACACCAAATAAGAGAATTAACAATAACTAATTTCCCTCCATGGAAGACAAATCAGCTGTAGGAATGCCAAGGTCTTTGTTGTTAATGGGGACATTCAATGGATGGGAAAAGCTAACTTTCAGGCCTTCATAGGTTTGGGGATTCACTCAGTACACTTATATTGCCAGTGCTGCATATATTGCAGAGTAATTTAGGAAAAAAAGAGCAGAATATTTTCCTTCCCCTTAATAGAATGTTAATTCCTTGAAGTGATGAACAATTTTTTTTATTTTGTCTTTCTATCCCCATCACAGTTCCTTGAATACAGTTGACACTTGATAAAATTTTGTTGGATTGGATTCCCATTGTTTCATTTATGAAGTGAAAGCACTTCAAACTGGGAACCTGGGATACCCAGAACTCTTGGTGGCACAGAAACAGAGGTTATTAATCTTTTTATGTGGGATCATGGACCTTTCTGGCAATCCGATGAAGCCTATGAATCCCTTCTCTGACGATTTTCTTTTATTTCATAATTGAAGGAAATGCTAAATTTTAGTTAGAGGTTAATGAAAACAAAGATATCATTTTTTCCCCATCCAAATTCAGAGACCCCCTGAAATCTAACCTTGGTCTCCACTTAGTAAGGCCTCTTTACATATAAAAGCAGAGGTGAAGCAGTAAAGGGGAAAAGATGTGTTTATGGACCACATTTTAAGAACCCCTTCACTAAAAGGTTGTAGCACTTGGAGATGCTTGACACTTCTTCACTACCAAGCCATGAAGGGCAATCTAATCCAGGGCTTCTTAAACTTCTTCCACTCACAACCTCAGCACTTTGTACTTAAACTGTAACAGTTTAAGACGCTCTGTATGAAAATGTGTCTTCACATCTAGCTTCACTGGGACCTTCAGAATATCCATCCCTCTATTTGTTCTTCCGTCATCTCCATTCCATCTAACCCAGAAATAAGTCGTTTCTTCTTTAATTACTGGAAATGCCATTTCTAAGCCTGCTGTAGTCATGCTTTTGTAAAAGTGCTGGTGAAAAGAAAAATAAAGAGCAAACTCTTTGGAGGCGGGGCAAGTTCCCTGCAGCCTGAGCCTACAGCCCACATTTAGCATTAACTGCAGATCAGAGAATCCTTGACTCAAAAAGAGGACCCGAACCAGCACGACCTGAAATGACATCCTGTATTTATACATTTCAATACACCAATTTCATTCTTTTCCTCATTTGAAGCCATGCCAGCCTCAATTTTTTTTTAGCTTCAGCATAATATACCTTTAAAGCATTGTATTAATAAACGGTTTGTTTTTTTCATCAGCTATAATCAGTTTTCAAATTCCGGGAGTTTTTTTGTTTTGTTTTGTTTTTGTTGTTGTATGTGTGTTTTTGTTTTTTTTATCCAAGTATGGTTCTCATGGTGTAGTAAATGACATTAGGCTTTTGTAAATTCTTGCAGAATATAACAGATCATTGGTTTTATAACACAGTCGCTGCTTTTGCATTCTGATGAGATTATTAGTAGCAGCCTAGAATACAACGTCCCTGCATACTGTTAGTTAAAAAAAAATAAAAGTTTACTAAATGGTCTCTTGTCAACTGTATCTGAAAATCATTATAGTTCCTCTGTTTCCTTTCCATGAAGGGGCTCTTCAGCAAGCTGGTGGGTTATGTCAACATGAGGTTACAAAATTATCACAGCAACCCTGTTTATTCCAGTATAGCTTGGGCTATATATTCCCATTCCTCTTGGAAGACTTGAGGGGGAAAGCATCTGTCAATCAGATGCTGAGCATGCCCAGGTTTCGAACCTGAACATTTCATAGTCATTTGGCCTTGGGTTATCTTGTGTTAGGATCAAGTATGGAGGGGAAATTTCTTAGGGCTTTTCTTTAAACCAAATTCACAGTAGAAATCTCTTAGAAGCTTTCTTTATTGTGTGGTCTCTTATCCTTACCTCTCTTCCACCTCACAGATTGGTCATTTGAAATATTTCCTGGCCTCCTGTAGAGAAATTCAAAAAATCACCAGAATGGAGAGAATTAAATCCTTCATGCCCCACCCTGGGACCATAGTCTTTGATGGAAAGTTAATGCATTTGGCATTGAAGGGGATATCATAGCCCCATCTGATCTACATTATTGTCACTGCCACAGACCTGTACAACTAGGAAAGACAAGCAGGGCAGGCACAGGAAGAGCTAAGAAACAGATCTGAGAGCCAAACATTTCCCAAAGATCGTGCATTTTTTTTTTTTAGGGCTGAGATGATGACATTTGAAAACTGTCTACTGCGTGAGTGACTTCCCTCTGTCTCTATAACATCTCTGAAATGCCTATCTGAATTAAGATCATGACATTCTGGATTCCAAATTGATACAAATGCCAAATAAAGAGATATACTGTGAGTCATAACGGTTCTCCAGGACTCCTGGCATTCAACAGAATCAATAATATACATTTTTAAATGTATAAATGCATATTTAAGTGAGAGATCTGATCAGCTCCAACAGTTCTAGTATATCAGCAACATAATATGCATTTTTAAAGATTGCTTGCATTTAGTTTACATTTTTACCTGAAAGATTTAATAATGAGAATTAATAATAAATATGATGAAGACTTCCATGACTGATTTTGGATTTAATCATTCCCCTCCCTTAAAAATATAATCAGTTTCTCACTCTTCTCTTGCTATTTTATGCCCATGTATTCATTATTAAAATATGAAGAGCATCATGTTGGATTACTCTGGTTTTCATCTGATATTGTTTTTGCTTAGTTTTCCTTTGAACAGTCTTCACCTTAATGAATTGAGGGTGACTTTCATAATAATAATAGCTTATATTTATACAGTGTTGAAAATTTTTCTTAGGATTTTGCATACATTATTTCATGGAAATCTACAACAACCTTCTATAGGAAGCTTTTCACAACCTCTCGATTCTAGAGCCTTCCTTCCTTCTCTTAATTTCCTATTTATCCTGTATAAACCTTATTTATGTATATTGTTTGTCATCTCCTTCATTAGATTATTAGTTCCTTGAGGGAAAGGGCCATTTTTGCCTCTTTCTGTTTTCCCAACACATACAGCACAACACATAGCACAGTGCCTAGCATCTAGTAGGTGCTTAATAAATAATTATTGATTAGTTGAATGACCTTACAAGGTAAGTACTCCAGGTATTATTTCTCCCACTTTAAAGATGAAACTATAGCTCATAGACGTTAAATGTCTTCCCCATAGAAGTTAAATGTCTAGCCTCAGAAATGAGCCTTGATCCCAAGTCTGATTCCAAGACCAACATTCTGTCCACTATGCTCTACTTCAATATATAGTAAACATTAATTCATATATGTTGATGGAATGAATGGATATTTTCATGTAAACTGTAGAAATGGATAGTGACAATCTTATGTCTTTAAAGAATTAGATGAGCCAAATTACATGTAGCATGGGTTATTCCTATTTCTGAATTAGGATGTGTGCATTTGAAGGGTTCTATGTAGGAAGGGGCAAAGTGCCTACAACAGGAGAGGTAAAGAGAGGTGAAGGTCAACAAATCCTTTACTCAGAAGGATTAGTGTCTTCCATAATCATTTTCCAATAACAACAATTTATTAAGGAGCATATATTCTCATATTTGGTAAAGGGAACTCCCAGGTGAGGTAGCATTCTTTACCAATGCAGAGGGGCACCTTCTCTTCCAATTTCTAGTTGCCTAGAAAATTGAGAATTTACATGACTTACTAACAGGCATATAGTTTGTATTAGAGGTCTGGTTCAAACCCAGTACATCCTGGCTTCAATGCTGCTGTACTTCACTGCCTTTCTCTCCCTCTCTCTTTCTTCCTCTCTCTCCTGCCCTCTTCTATCTATCTATATCAATCTATCTAATCAATCTATCTAATCAGTCTATCTCTTTTAATCTATCTTATCTTTATATCTATATTTATCTATTTATAAGGAACAAAGTCCCTGTACTTTTTTCAAACTTTTAAAAATGTCTTTAAGTAAACTAATTCCATCACTTCCTCATTTTAATAACATTGATCTTATTTTACTTCAACTGAAAAAAGAAAAAAAGGAGGAAGAAAAAGAATATAAATGATTTTCTTTCCCTTTTCCTCTCTCTCCCTTATTTCTTCTCTTCCTTTTCTCTCTCTACACTCACTTTCCCCCATGCCAGGAAAAGACTTACATGCTTTTCACTGAGTATGTATTTAAGCATAATATAATGATTTTTCATTTGATATTTTTGTGTAATAACTTTATTACTATCAGCAATATTTTAAAATTAGTGGTGGGAGGTTAAATAGGGGATTCCCCTGGACAATTTGATTACAGGGTATGGAGACTTTGTCAGTTTGTCTTCCAATGGAGGTTTGAGGTATGACCATTGACAAGCTCATTGAGAGGATTGGGGAACATCTACTGTGGCTTGCCCAGTACTCCCTTTTTGAGAAGTTCGTGTGCCAGTCCAATCTTGGTATTGAATAGAAATAATTTTATTGGATGAGGGTAAGTTGACAAGAGCTATCGCTTTCTGCAGGCCTATAAGAGGGATTGTTCATAGTAACCTCCACCTTTCTTCCCTTTTCAACAGCACACACCAGAATTTAGCCTAACTAAAGAACAGAATTAAGCCCTGAGAGATGGGCCCACACATCCACCTGTAGTCATCAGTGGCTCTCTTGGGGCAGAGGTTCATGAAAATTTTATGTGTTCTCACCCACAAGGCCCAAGAACAGAGTTCTAGACCCTGGTCCTAGTCTTCAAGAAGCAGCGGCTTATCATCTCAGCCTGCGAATCAGAGCAGCCCTGGAGAGGAGAGCCATAACATCAAAGTGATGAGAGGTCTTGACCTCTAGCTTTCTGGATAGAGAAGGGAAGATTTCCTGGAATCTAGTCACTTAGAAAAGAAGGGGATCTCCTGGTCAGTACAACTTTGGGGATGTAGTGATATTAACCCCAAGTTCAAGAGTTATAGAATCCTGCCCCCTAGAGGGAAACAGGAGAGTTGTTGGGTCATGCAATCCTGTAATTCAGCATTCTAGGGAGAGTTGGAGAATTCTTGGGCAGTGCCAGCCTCATGGTTGTCTCTGTAGCTATCTCAAGTTCAAGAGTTCAGGGATTCAGCCTTTTGAAGAAAAGTCAGTTCCTGACCAGCCTCCTAGAGAGATTAAGATTTCACAGGTGGCTCCCAAGGTCACAAAAGCAACAGAGAAATCTATGCTACTATGTGAGAAAGTGAAAAACCTAGACTTTGATTTCTACTCTTATCTTTGATATTCAGACATTGCAGGACAGAGGGGAAGTGGGTTACCAATCTAGCCATTCTAATCATATTTTTCCTCCCCAGGAGAGTCAAGTCCTCAGGGTGGAACCATTAAGCTAGCCTGGATGTCTTACAAGTCCCCTGGATAAAGTGGGATTCAGTGGGAAGTTGGGGGCTTGCTTTGGAAGCAGTCCCAAGTCCATTTCCTTCTGAGGAGAATCCAAACCAAAGGGTAGTACGATGAGTATGAAGGACTTCAGGACTCAGGGGGGAAGTGAAACACCAAAAAGGGAGGAGAATTCTGTTTATTGTTTATGGGCATTGTGATCAGAAGTGTTGAAAATCCACAACAGTTTCTATCTTATTTTAATGTGTTGATGTATTAATTTTTAAATGAATAAACATGGTTTTCTTAGTCAATATGTGACTGGCAGGGATCTTTTATGTAAGGTTTAATGGCCCCCTGTTTCTATTTGGGTTTGATACCACTGCCTTAAATGTTTTCTGGATTATATATTCCTTCAAGTCCTTTTTTAATTTTTTTCCTTTTTTTTCTTTTATGCATCATTATCCAAAGTGTGTGTGTATAAGATCTGAGAACCCTTTTACTCACATACATAAGGACCTATATATACACTATATTTGGACATTTTTCCCTAGGTAAACTCTGAGTAGGAGCAATATGAACTAAAGAGTAGATCATTTCTCTGGGCTGCTCTCAAGACTGATTTTGGTCACTGGGTTATGGGTTACATAATACCACCATACTTTTCTAAGTCCATCTTCTGATGCTTCATTGATATACAGAGGTGACCATGAGTTCTTGAAGTTTACTCTAACAGAGCTCAAGCTCAGTCTAGTCCTGCAGAGCTAGAAAACTTTGAGCATGGATGGACTCAGTGATGGACGGTCTGTCATACAATGAACAGCCTAAGTTTGGGAAGGCTTATCACCAGTTTGACTGTATGGTGATGAATTTTTCAGCTATAGCAACACTCAGAGAAAATCTCCTAAGTCATAGAAGAGTCGAGATTTGCATCAGTGGAAGGAGTATCCAGAGCCACCCACAGCAATGAAATCACAGATCCTTGAAGTATTAAACCATTAAGTACTTTTTTTTGTTCATGGCTTTAAATATGCTTTTTATATTTCTTAGAGGTAGTTTTTAACTGGTAATGTTTCAAGGACAGTTTTCACCACATTGATTTATGGGTCAAACTTAAGAATTAAACTCTTTGACAAGTTTTCCTTAATATGATCTAATAGGCATATGTATTTCATGTCATTCAACGATTTCATATCATTGCTTAATAGCTAACATTTACATAGAACTTTGAGGTTTGCAAAACACTTTATGAATATTATTTCATTGGAACTTCACAACAATCCTGGGAGGTAAGCCCTATAATTATCCCTATTTTACAGATGAAGAAATTTGGGGTGTAAGTGACTTGCTCATTGTCTGAGGTTGGATTTGAACTCAAGACTTACTGACTCCAAGTCTAACACTCCAGCCACTGTGACACCTAACTTCTTCAAGTAAAAGACTCAACTATCCGCTAATGAAACAACTTGCAAGGACAAAAATTTCAGGCACTGCCTCTACAGCTGTACACACAGTTGCATATGCATAAATGATTCACCTTTATGGTTATTCACTGGTCAGAGTACCTATTATGCCATTAGATACTTATCCATCTAACTGGGGTGACTGAGTGCTGCTGACAAGGGAGTGAATTTCATCAGAGAGCCCTCTGTGCTGAGGCCCACATAGTTTTGCAGTGAGATCATAACTAAGATGGTAAGTGCTTTTCTAATTGGGAGATGTTCCTCCTCATCCCATCACCTATTTTCCCCACAGAATTTCCCTTTGACTCTAGCTTGCTACTGCCACCCTACTATATGCCTAACCCCTACATACTCCTGAGTGACCCAGCCTGGTAAACCTACTTCTTTGGGGACATCGTGGCTTCCTGCCCATTGTCTTTTGGATTTAAGAAAAAGTGACACAGCTTATGATCACAGAAAAGTTATTGGACTCAAAACAAAAGCTACAGCAAGGACATATGTCACCTCGCAACATTATCAACCAGGTCTCTTTTGTCATGATTTGAGACATGAAAGAAAAAGCTCATTTGAATCTCAGCCAGGAAGTGGCTATTTCTGTTAACCCTGAAGATTGATCTAAGTGGCCCCCAAAGGTTTTATATGCAATAGCAAACAAAGAAGAGTCACAGCACATTTTACAGTGGGAGACAGTAGGCTCCTATAATCATTCAATGAACCAAATCAGAAGTAAGCCAGGATGTACAAAAGGGCAGGTGTAATTCTTTGGGCTACAAGATTTACTAATTACTCCATTGATCTCTTCCCTATCTGACACCTATGGAAAAGGCGCCCAGTCTTCCCAGACTATGCAATGTGCAGGGGCACAGGTTCCAAGTAGCTCCATAGGCAAGCTTGCCTCTGTGGATACACATAAAACTGCATATATATCTGAGGTGTTCCCCTTAATATACTTGGTGTGACCCCAGCTAAGATATATTATTATGCTTCTGTGACCTGTGTACTATCTTGGCTTGGAGCTGTGATTCTTGCTCGTACTTTATCCCTTTGAATGAGTACGTTCTGCCTATTTCCTTGGCGCCAACGGCTGCTTGATTTGTCCTCCGTAAGCTGCCAAGGTTCAGAAGATAAGCATTCCGATAGAAGCAGTGACCCAGTCTCCTCTCCTCACACATCTGCTGCTGCAGTCCTTCTCAGCTATTTTAACTCTTTTTCAGAGTACTCAATCTAAGCACCAGTCTTTTGGTCCAATGTAGAACTGTAGAGAGGGCACTGGCTTTACAGTCAGGGGACATGAGATCAAATTCCTCCTCAGTCACTTACTATGTGATCTTGGAAAAGTCACTTAACTTCCCTCTACCTCAGTTTCCTCATCTGTCAAATGAGGAGATCAGACTAGCTGTCCTCTAAGGCCCTTTCCAACTCTAAACCTATGATCCACATAGGGATCCCTTTCTAGGCCCAAACCTACCTCCCTAGTTTCCTTCCCTTAGTCATTTTAACTCTTTCAGAAACGTCACCATTTATTATCTTTCTGTATGGACACACGAGTACATGTATTCACACACACACACACACACACACACACACACACACACATTATATCCTCTTTCTCAAAGCTCTCTTTAAGCCAATATGATACTTCATTTAATTCCTCGTTGGCACAACAACATAAATGATGAAGGCAACTGTCAATGTATAGCTCCAAAATTCAACTTTGTTCCATTAATCAGGACTCCAGGGTTTACTATTCATAGCATATTGGTAGTGGCTTAGACACAGCAAGGCATCATGAGACATTAGTTCTACATGTAATTATCTTTAATGCATGGGAAGTTGATTATAATAGCTCTTCACTATAGAGCTGATTTGGTATACACAAGGTCCGCCATCTATCTTCTTGTAAGGTAGTCTAACCTATAAGAGACAATGTGGTGTAAGTGTATGGATCGCTGGATTTGGAGTCAGAAAGACCTGAGTTCAAATCCTGCTTCAGATACTCACTAGCTGTGTGACCCTAGAGAAGTCATTTAAACTCTCTCAGCCTCAGTTTCCTCATAATAAAATAAAGATAATAGTATCTCACAGGGTTGCTTTGAAAAGCTAACAAGATAATGCATGTAAAGCCCTTTTCATAGCTTAAAGAACTACATAAATGTGAGCTGTAGTTTTTATAAGCTTTTTGGTTATATAAAGATAGTGTTACAATAGGGATCCAATCTCCCCAAAATTATAAGCCCCATGAAGGCAGTTATCATATCTTATTTTTCTCTATATCCTTCATAACACTTAAAACAACAAGAGCAGTAAGAAACATTTATTATGTGCCAGGCATTATTCTAGGTGCCAGAAACGAGACAAATACGAATCAGTTCCTGCTCTTGAAATACTTACATTCTACTGTGGAGATACAACCTGTACACAGATAAATATAAAGTACATATAGAGTAATCACAAGGTGATTTTGAGTATTGAGAGAGGTCTAAGTGGGTAGACCAGGGAAGGCTCTATGTAGAAAGCAGCAGAGCCTTAAAGGAACCTAGAGATTTTAACAGGCAGAAATAAGGAAGGTGTGTGTACAGGACTTGGAACACAGCCCATGCAAAGACACAGAGGTGAGAGATAGAATGGTATTTATGGGGACCAAAAAGTAAGCCAGTTGATTGGCACCTTGAGCGTATGAGGGGGAGAAATGTGAAATATCTAGACAAGGTTTATGGTTGGGGTTTAACATATATTTGTTGAATGCACAAATGAGTAGATATAACAAAGTCATCTTTGTAGTTGGCTCTTGGGGCACGTAGAGTACGTTGGTAATCATGATGAGTTCAGTTTTCGGAGGTGGTGTATAGATGTTTTCCATGGGACACAGAAAGAAAGAGATGGAACAATTAGTCTTCCTTTACCCTAAAAATCACCCAGGAAAATCTGGGTGAACAAGGGCTGGGGGTGGAAAGAGGATGTTTTTTAATCAATCATGGTATAGATTGCCATAGGAGAGGTGCATCACAATGTGCAAATATAGTTGAAGAAAAATGTATGAAATAATGTAGAATCATTTCTGTCAAATGAATATAAGATGCTAATTGGTGATGTATGTAGTCCCAGAGATGCTTGTCATGCAAACAGTGAGCGAAGTACTGCAAAGCATTTGTATAGACCATCTGGAGGTGTATACTACACTCCTGCACTTTATGAGAAAGGGGCATTGAGTAGAAACTTTAGAAACCGAGACTTAAATATGCATCATGCTCTGTTTTGATTCTCGTAGACTTTTGTGACATTTTCCAGGTGAAAAGCCTGAGGATATCCCTCCCCTCCTCACCCCTACATACATACATACATACATACATACATACACACACACTCTCTCTCTCTCTCTCTCTTTTGATTGCTGCTGCCTGCCAAGGGGCATCCATATCACTAGGCATAAGGATTGTAGTTTGTGCGACCCTAACCCTCTGGACGTCTGCCAGCTGACTGACCATGCAGACGATGTTTCCCAAATCCTTTACACTTTAGAAATTCAGGGTATGCTGGCAGCTTCCTTCCCAAACTTGAGATTCTGTTTCCTGTTTTATTGAAACCTAACTAAAGGTATTCATTTGTTTGTATTTCTGGTCCTGGAATGTTTTCTCTTTCTAGACATTGGCACGTGCACGTATGTGCGTGCACACACACACGCACACACACGCACACACTTCTGATCCTTTGTTCATCCACACTCCTCATTAAAAAAATGTGTCAAACAAGACTATTTTCTCACTTGCATTCTATTAGTATTTGAGCAAGGGGTTAGGTGGGGATGGAGAATCAATGTTTAGTAAATAGAAACATTTTGAAAATACATTATTCTTTATTTCAACATTCAAAGGGTCAGAGGGCTTTAGGAATAACTAAAACTTAAAATGAAATTTTAAGGAAATATTCATTTCTATACAAATGTCATCTGCTCCTCTACAGAATCTTGGATGTGAGACAGACCCACTGTTTTTATTTTTCTATGTAAATACAATGTAAGAAACCATGTCTGCCTAGTATCTTTTAGCACAATAGCCTGCTCCTGGAAGAGGCCTATGTTAATATTTGACAATGAATTTTTAAATAATTTATCTCAGTATCCAGTGAGGAATAGCTGAGGCAAAGGATGGGGAGGTGGGGGAAGAAGAATTTTTCAAGACCTCCTGTGTAATCAGGCACGATAGAGCCTGAGTAGCAAACTGGTACCCTCATACTTAGAAATGCATTTAATCCTTGAAGGTTCTTGCTTTCTTCAGGTACCTTGACATCCCTGTCCTTGTTCTGAAGGAAAGTTCAGAAATTTTCCTCCCCCACAGCTGGTTAAAAGAAGAGTGAATCCAAAACATAAATGAATACCTGCAAAATTGCTTCTCTGAGTTCAATCTACCTCTTCTTGAGCACATTTTGTTTGTTTGCCTATGTCTGAGCATTAGCCCCTAGGCTAGAATTGGGTCTCTTTAACATCCTGAGTAGCACAAAGAATATTGGAAAAGCTGAAGCAATATGAATAATAGTAATAATAATGCCACTCAAAAAGAAATACTGATTCAATAGGAGAAGATTGCACAGGGGAAAGAAAAGCAGTTTGACCATGATGGCTAAAGAGTTTTTACTAGAAAAGGGTTATGGAACTAGACTTAAGTGGCATAGAGCTCTTGCCACCACAACCTTTGTTATTTTTATTATTCTCCCCTTACTGTCTAATGCACATTTCCACCTTGGTCCAGCAAAAAGTATGTGGGAAAGTCTTACGATACCATATAAATAAAATTAATAGGCAGTGAATGGGTTAAGAAAAGCCACAAGTAGGGATAATGTTTTTTAAAATGCGTTCATTAAAACCATTGCCCCGGAGACCATCATGAAATGTACTCATTTGAAATGGATGGTCTATTCATAAGAACACATCTTCATGGGTCACCTCTTTGCAAAGAAATGGCAGGGCTGGCTCTCCATGTACATTAGGATGTGGCTGATGAAGTGGCATAACTTGAGGAGACCTAAAGGGCCCACCTGCAGAAAGATGCCTGCCAGAGTGCCTGCCCTAACCTCCATGGAAGCTATCCCTTTCAGTTAAGGAGTAGTGAATCCTCAAGACTCCTTTACTGTATGCAACATGGCTACCTGAGCATGTCAAATAACAGGGAGTCTATGACCTTCAAACCATTTGGGTTTTGTTATTTTCCTAGCAAAACTTTTTATTAAAGAATGAGTATTGAAGTCTTAGAATGGGTTTTCAATAACTAAAGGAGCACAGTGACTACAATGATGTAAATAAAAACAATACAAAAAGACAACTGAACTCTGAATAAATGCAATGATCAATATTGAATCCAAAAGGCTACTGACTATTGATGCTAAATATGGCAGACACAGATGAATATGGTTGTTCTGCTGGTTAGTTTTATTTGATTATTTTTCTTTGTTAAAAGGTGTTTGGGATTGGGGAGGGACATGTAGGGAAAAATTATGATGTAAACAACTTTAAGGTTTTTGTTTTTGTTTTTGTTTGGGGGGGAAGGACTCATTTCTGGTACATGCAGAATGAATCTGACTAAAAAATGTCCCTGAGAGGGCTCATATTAGCATAATACTCATTAGCATCCACCAACATATTAGCATCAATTTGCTTAATCAGATTAGTTAGCTCTTACCTTGCAATAAATTTTGATAGAGAGGGGAGTATGGAACAGGGGTAGAGCCTAACAATATTAATTGCCCACATTTAAATAGTCCTTCATGGCTTACAAAATGTTTTCCTTATGACAATTCTGTGATGTAAATAGTATAAATGTTATTATCCCTATTTTACAGATGAGAATACTGAGGATTTGGAAATAAAAGTGACAGAGCTGGTAGGTGCTGGATTTGCTAGTTGACCTCAGGTCTTCTGAACCTCAGTTTAAAGCTCTTTTCATAACAGCACTGAAATGGAAAGGCAAAATGACAGGGGCCTCAATGGACAGAGCATATCTATGGAATTGGCATAGAAAAGAGGAAGGGGGAAAACACAAGGTTTATCTACCTAAAAGATGACAAATGTCTAGGCTCAAGAAGTTTATGTTTTGTTTTGTTTTTGGAAAGGACTATATTAAGTGTGTTTTATAAAGAAGGTAAGTAATGAGTACATATGAAATACTGAAAGTGAATGGCATAAACCTAGCTACTTTTCCAGGGTCTCCTGGATCACAGGATGATACTTAGCTTGTCAGGAAACAAAGACCCCAAAAAACTAGATGCCTTTGATGGCAGAATGGATAAATAAATTGTGGTATATGAATATAATGGAGTATTATGGTGCCCTAATAAATTATGAATATAAAGAATTCATAGAAACATGGGAAAGACTTGAATGAATTAACACAGAGCAAAGAAAGAAGTGAGAAAAACGCACAAAAGGACAAATAATATAAATGAAAACAACACAAAAAGGCAGCTGAATTCAAACCAATTGCAATGAATTCTTGGTTTCAGAAAACAGAGGGTGCAACATCTCTCCTTTTAGTAGGGATGATGGGGACTACCATTAGGTGTTTTGATTGTTTTGCTTAATCTTTTTGTTTCAAAAAAGGGGAGGGGTTGGGGAAGGTGGAGAGAAGGCTAGAACAGGAAATAAATGGTACAAAAAAGCGGAAAGAATGCCTCAAAAAAGTTTAATTTTGTTTCTTGTAAAGAAAGAAAAAAGGGGGCTAATGATCCTTTATGGTTTAAAATCCGGGGGGCATAAGAAAGATGTGACTCTAAAAAACTGGATGTCACTGGAAAATTTTTTAAATGTGAGATTTGTCACTAATAAAGTAGCTGCATTTCTTTCTAAGTGAAGATAGGGTCTTTGACACATATCTCTGAAGGACTCCAAAAACGATGGATCCTCCCAGGAGGCTTGGTTCAATAGACTATTTGATCATTAAGTGTCTGACCAAGAGTTATAAATGCCTCCCCCCAACATGGTTGAAAATTGGTGGCCCCCTCTGCCTCCTCCACTCACACAAAGAAGCAGGATCAGACAACAAGAGAGAATAGAAGAACATGAGAGATGCCCCTGTGTGATCAGCCTTCGAATGATTTTGCTTTCTAGAAGTACAAATCAGAACATTCTATACAATTGTCAAAACTTAAAAGCCTGCCTGAACTCTCTTCTCTCTCTTTTTTTTTTTGAGGAGGAGGAGGAGCTTCTAAGAACTTTTCTAGTTCACAGGGGAAAAAGAAGCTTGATGTTCTGTCTCTGTAATTACAGCCCATCCCTATCTTCATCACTTAAATCAAGATCACTAAGGAGTTCTGTTTGTTCTGTCAATAAAACTCTTGGGATTTTGAATTTGTTGGAGTGATGGGTTTTAGCTAAACCTTTCAGATTCAAACTAGTGGTTCAGTAGCTCTGAGTCTGTATCTCATTGAGCCTGAGGGGTAACTCAACTGATGGATTTGCTAGTTTTTAGATGAGATGTAAAATAGAATTCTGTGTGATGTGACCCTTCATGGTTGAATGTTGCATCTCTCTAGAAGGAGGATGTCTCATGACCATTCCAACCACAGTAACTCTTCCTCACGTTTCTTCCCATTGGGAGTTTCTAATTTAATTTCTTTTGAAATGAAAAATCTACTTCAGAGCTATTTGTCTGCTTGGTAAATATTAGCTGATAAAGATATATTTTTAAATGCTTCTGGACTTGGGCTAGGAGCTAATTGATGACCAGTCAGTTCTAGCAAAGGTGGATTTGAAATCAAAGACTTTGGTTTGAATCTTAGCACTGCTACTTGGTACCTGCATGACCTTGTCAAGTCACTGCATCACTCTGAGCCTCCTTGGATTAGATAATCTCTTAGGTCACGCAAGTCCTGTGACTCAGTGATCTCAGCTCAATGTTATTAGGAGGATTGGGACAAGGATATAATAACTCTGACTGTGGGTATCAGTGTAGTTATGATAAAGACTCAGTTCATTTCTCCTTGCCCCTCTACCCTAGAAAGACATGAAATAAGAGTGGTAGAAGGACTCTTTGGCTATATGTTAGTTGTCATAAGGAGATCTGAGAGGAATGGATAGTGAACAAGTCCTTTGCTCCTATTTCCTCACAAACCTCTGGTCACAGATATGTGGGT
>NW_020955033.1:11953907-11959928 GCF_900497805.2 Vombatus ursinus
CCTTTGCTCCTATTTCCTCACAAACCTCTGGTCACAGATATGTGGGTATGGGTAGCGTTAGAAGCAGTAGCCAGAGAAGAAGTGAAACACAGACTGAAAAGTAGCAAAGGGCATGTGAATATTTTATCCCAACAAGCAACTTAACCCTTCATTGTTTGATACATGAGGCAACTGAGGCCCAGAAAGGTAAAGGGATAATTCACATAGGTTGGGGCAGGTGTAAGACTTTATTTCATCTAAGAGTAAATCACTAAACTCAATGAATTTTTTAAAGGCTTCTAACCACAGGACTGAATTTCTTTATTTAACCATATTACTGATCATTCATTAAAACTGCACCTGGGCTGGCAAAAGTTAGAATAATCTGATGGGAATTGAAAATCTTTCCCTCTCCTGAATATGGGCATTAAGTGTTGATGGGGAAAGATATTTTCTCTGTGTGTGTCTCTGACTCTCTCTGTGTCTCTGTCTCTCTCTCTCTCATAGAAAGTATGAATAATCTTATGTAGCTACCCAAGACAAAGCACAGGGGACTAGGAAACCATTACAGACTCTTCCCTGAAACTCTGGACTGACTAAAAAACACTTATATGTATGGAAGACATACCCCTGAGCATTGGGGAAATGAAAACATAAATTATAATAAGCTACTGTGAACCAACAGGGCATTGTAGGGAGATAGGTGCTTTAAAAAATAATTAATTTCTTTGTGTTTAGTGTTCAACAATTCACTTCCATAAGCATATTTTCCCATTAGTCATGATGTAAAGAACAATTAGAACTAATGGGAGGAACCACAAGAATGAAGCAATAAAACCAAACAGCAAAGGCAGAGGAAAACAAATAGTATGCTTTGATCTGCATTCAGACTCCATAGTTCTTTTTCTGGATGTGAATAGCATTTTCCATCATGAGACTTTTGGAGATGTCTTAGATCCTTGCATTGCTGAGAAAAATTAAGTCTATCAAAGTTAGTCATTGCACAACGTGCCTGTTACTGTGTACAATGTTCTCCCGGTTCTGCTCACTTCTCTCAGAATCAGTCCATACAAGTCTTTCCAAGTTTTTCTGAAGTCCCCTTACTCATCATGTCTTATAGCACAATAGTATTTCATCATATTCATAAACCACAACATGTTCAGCCATTCCCCAATTGATGGGCATCCTCTCAATTTCGAATTCTTTGCCACCACAGTAAGAGCTGCTATAAATATTTTTGTACATGTGGGGATAGGTGCTTTTAAGATACAAGAAGAAACAGGTCTCTATGTTCCTTAGTGACCTTAGATATATGAGGCCTAGTGCAAAGAAGGTTCTGGAAACTGAGGCATAAAGTCATCAGAAAGTGAGACACACGAAACTGGTGGCACATTTTCTGAGCTGTAATTGTTCTCTGGCAATGACTGGTGCCATCAGCTGAGGAGAACTACAGCAGGAGAATTTAGCCTATGACAGAGAAAAGCACAGGGCTGTCATCTGAAGGGGGCTGAGAAGAACTGAGGAGAGAAAAGAGTAGAAAAGTGATTGAAGAAGAAACCAGTCATTTTTGCTGAGAACCGGAAACAAACGATGCAGGAAAAAAAGGAATACTGCACAGGCAGCCAAAAGAGCTATAGAGGGAAACACAAACCTAGAGGAACAAATTCTAGTCACTTTAACTGAAGTCCTTCCCAGAACAGTCTTGTAAGTAGTTAATACTATGCAAGCCTCTGGGGCTGGGGAGGTGAGGGTTCTGCCTGGCAGGGGTGAGAGGATATCATATTCTATTGACTCTGGTACAAGTTTTGTCTGTTTTCTTTTTCCTTGTATATAATACTGCTCATGTTTGGGCCTTGTGAACCTATGTGCTTGTAAGGAGAACTAGGGACCACTCTCAAGTTAAGGCCTGCACAACCTGCAGCATGCCAAAGAATTTTGGGTGGTTCACAAAAAATGTAAAGGAAAACATTCTCTATATTTTTCGTGGGCTGCCCAGAATCCCTTGGCATGCCTGTGGGCCATAAGCAACCTGTGGGCAGCAGATTGTGCAGGCCTACTCTAGCTAGCTGTCACAGACTAAAGTTCTAAGATCACCTGGTTGGGAACAACAAGAAAAAGAAATGAGAAATACCCCAGAGTATACTCAGGTCCTTAGTATCGGGAAGAAACTTCTGACAAAAATTGATGTGTTCTCCTATAAGATAAGGGAAGGGGAATGGGAAGAAAAGAGGAAAGAAAAGCAAAGAGAAGGGAAAGGAAGGGAAATGGCAATGGCAAGGAACACGTTTGTAGAAACTTTGGTGACCACAATTCAAATGGTGTGATCTCAAGGGTATTTAAGGATGAAATGTAAAGGACAATAGCAAGATGAAAGATTAAAATTTTCTACAAAGATTTTTATAAGTTCTGTTCAATATTATATAAAGTTGGACAACCTCATTTGGACTCTAACATCACAGTCTGCAATGGTTTTGTAGAAGAAGTAGAAATGACAATGAAATATATGAATGGTGAAAAAGTAGTTCAATAGTATTCAGAAATGGTTAGGGCTAGAAGTGGGATGTTTTTAGGGTGGTGAGGTATTTATTCACAAATTATTTGAAAGAGAGAAATAATAGTCATGGGGAAAAAATCTCAGCCCTTATGATTAATATTCCCTCCTCCCAAAAAAGAGGAATAATTTATAGACACATTGAAAATATGCCTGATGAAAGTATGAGAAAAGTACAGAGAAATTTTTGTGGGTGATATTCCATAAAGTAACATTAACATTATACAGTTCAGAAAGAATCTCGCTGTGCTCACTGCTTATTCACCGTAAAAAATGTGTTTTATTTGATAGAGCAAAATGGATATCTTAAAGGTATCCAGTAAGCTGTTTCCCATTCATTTTTCTTTCTTTTTTTTTCTGGAGGCAACTGGGGTTAAGTGACTTGTCCAGGGTCACACAGCTAGCAAGTGTCTGAGGCCAGATTTTAATTCACGTCCTCTTGACTTCAGGGTCAGGGCTCTAACCATGGCACCACCTAGCTGCTCCCTATTCATCATTCAAAAAACATACAAAATTCCTTGAAAGATATAGAAAGAGATAATTTTGTTTTTCAAGCATCTAAGAACCAGGCACATCAAGTAATACATTTTTAAGACACCAGAAAGTAAAAAAGTCTTAGTTGTTTCCACTTCATACTTCATGGTTTTTTCTATCTCTTTGCCATCAATGCTCCTTAGGATTATGAGAAATAACAAAAGAAATTAAATATGTGGTTCTTTCTTCCTATAAGGACCAGATGTGTCAAATGATGCAGCCTGGTCCTTCCAAGTATTCTTGAATTCTGGTCCTTCTCAAATGAGGTGTAAAATGGAGAAACATATACTTGCTGGAGATGTCTGAGGAGGTCCAGCACAGAGTCTAGATTGAAGAAATGAGATTCTCCATATATTTTTGTTTGTGCATAGAACTTGACTGATGGTATCAAACCTAGAGCATCTCTGAGCCTTTCAAATGAAATCCATAACTACTCAAAAGTTTTCAGTCTAACTATCCATGTAGGAAATACCACATGAATGGGATTTCCTAACCTCCAAAATATGAAATGCAGTTGGATGGATACTCCATTGACTTGGATCATCAGTCCATGCATCTCAAGTAGACATTAAAAATGTATAATGAGCCAGGTACAAAATTGATTAAGAGGAAGAGAGGGGACCATATTACCTCCAGGAGATTGCACATTTTTTTTTTACTGACTCCAAGCTTCTTTCTAAAACAGACCTTTCTTTTTAATACCAATATTCTTCCGGTGATGGTGCATGGTTTCATTATAAAATACTACATTTTCTGAAGAACTGAAGTTAAGAATCACCCGAAGAGCGATGAAGAAGTACATCGTGGATATGCAGGCTGTGGCACATTCTATTTAAGGGATTATTCAAGGGAAGCAGGGTAAATTACGTCATCAAGGAAATATGTATTGGAGGGGAAGACACAGGATGATCATTTTGTGAATGGGGGAAATAACTGATAAATAGGCCCAGTGCTCTATTGGCATCCATACAGTGTTAGAGAACTCAGGGATATCCAATCGGATGGATCCCTTGTGATGAATTTGTGGGAAGACATGGATAAGTCCATATCAAGCCACCTCCCCCTCCTCCTACCTATTTCTCTAGCTTTCCTGTATATATTACATTCATTAGAATATCAGCTCCTTGAAGGTAGGCACTGTTTTGCTTGTTTGTATTTGCATTCCCAGTACTTAACACAGTGCCTAGAATATAGTAAATAGTTCAAGAATATAGTAAATAGTTCATAAATGCTCTATGTCCATACTTACCATGCCAACCTACTAATCTATCTACCTATCAGCTGAGCAGACAAGGATAAATTACAGTCTGCCTTATTGGATGGAATTCCCACATCACCAATGTAGTATTGTAGTAAGACAATTAAAAATAAAATAACGCAAATATACTCTATTTGTCTGTTATTTTTTATTTGGCCAAAGTGCTTTTACATAGAATATTCTATTTTTATGTTCATAATGCATCTGTGAGGTACACAGGGTATTGTTATTCCAATTACAGAGCTCAAGATCAAGTGATTTGCCCAAATGGCACATGAAATTAGCGCCAGAGAAATTAAAATCAAGATTTCCCAGTGTGGTGAATAAGTAATGTAATGCAAAAGTTACCTGTGATAAGAAAGTGTCTTTGACACAGCTATTCAATGAACACAGATCACATAAGATCATATATTTAGTACCGAAATGGACTTTCAAGATCATCTATTCTTATGCCTCCACAATTTACAGATGAGAAAAATGATACTCAGAAATGGGAAATGGCTTGAAAACTAATTGTCATTAAATATCTTTTTTTCCAGATGTCACAGTGGGTGGAAACAAGTTAACTATATAATTCGATAAACCAGAGAGTTGTTAAATATTTTTGCATATACATGTGTGCTCATGGAGAAGCACTGTTGTCCAATAGCTAAAACACTTGACTTGGATTCAAGACATCCAAGCTTCATTCCTGAATCTGACATTTACTACCTGTGTGATCAGGGCCAAGTCACTTAACCTCTCTGAGACTCGGTTTTTTCATGTGTACATTGAGGACCAGCTCACAAGGTTGCTGGGAGGAAAGGCATTTTGCAAACTTTAAAGTACTATACAAATACAAGTTCTTACCCTATGCACATATATAGAAAAGACTCTATATATTCTGATAAATTTACAGGATGTTCCAAAAGTCTTAGTATAACTTTAAGCTAATTTAAGCTTTAACAGCTTATTTAATTTACTTATAAATTTACTTAATTTATTTAAGCTTTAATAGCTTGAAATTGCACTACTAGTTTTGGAACACCTTGTATATACAGTCTACACGTATTCTGATTAACTGAAAGTTTTTTTTATGATTTTATACTTCAAGGACCTATGATTTCATCAGTGTGGGTATTCCCTCCACTGATTCATGCTGAAACCCCTCTGAACCTTAGAGAATCTTAATGAGTTGTTATGGTTGGAAAAAAATTCATTACTGGTGGCCAACCCTTTACTGATGAGTTTCTCAAACTTAGGTAGGTCCTTAGACAAGAGACACAGGGACTGTCACCAGATCTGGACTTAAAGTCTTTCCAGTTTGGTAGTCAGTCAATAAACATCAAGTGCCTACTATGTGCTAGGCACTGTGCTAAGTGCTAGGAATACTAATATGAAAAAAGGATAGTCCCTGACCTTAAGGAGTTCATAACCTAATGAGACAAGATAACATGCAAAAGTAAGATGGAAAGAGGAGGGGAAGGAAGGTACCAGTGTGGGCACATGAGGGCCATGATGGAGAAGTCCAAAGGAGCATAGCTGGATAAGAGATAGAACCTACCAGAACTTGAGATCCATTGACATGGGCTTTGGGAAGTCAGTATGACTCCTATACTGCAGGGAGGTCTTGAAGGATAACCTTAATGGTGAAGAAGTTTTAGTTGCATGTGTATGAACTATATATGTGTATATATACACATATATATGCACATTATGT
>NW_020955033.1:11959938-12028305 GCF_900497805.2 Vombatus ursinus
AGTATAAATCTCAAATACCCACATATAAGAACTGTACATATATATATATACACACATATATATCCTATGTGTAAAAAGTGCCAGTTTACCAGAGTACATGTGTTTACATATATGTATTTATGATCATAAGATCATACATGTAGTCTGAAAGAGACCTAGTCTAAACCCCTCATTTTATAGGTGAGAAAACTGAGGCCCAGGGAAGTAAATGGTTTGTCCAAAGTCACACAGGCAGTAGTATACACACACATATACAAAGACATTATATTCTACCAGGTCTGTTATTTCACTGATGTAAGGAATTCCCAACAAGTTCCCATTCTTCTCCCACTGCAGATTGGCACTTTCTTTCTTTTCAATTTACTGTGTTAGGGAATTGCCTGAAACCCTAAGAGATTAAATTACATGCCTGGAGTCACACCTGTGCCTCATAGAATTCCTAGCTTCTTTTAAAGTTCAACTCAAGGGCTATCTCCTATGCAAGGTCTTTATTGCATTAGGTGTGATGCCATGCCCCTCCCACCATCAATTACTTCCAATTTACTTTGAATATATTTTGCATACCTTTAAATGTGTGGATGTTGTCTTCCCCAATAGAACATAAACTCTTCGAGGGCCAGGACTGTTTCATTCATGTTGCTATTTCAAATAACACCCTGATATAGCCTTGTTTCTTTATCTTCTTTATAATAGAATGATTTGTTTTATAATTGAATAAATTACTTCTTTTTAATAGAATGATTTGAAATGAGCTTTAAAGGAAAATGGAGATTTTAGGATGTCAGGAGGGAGTATTATCCAGGCATGAAAGGTAGCCCATGAAAGTCCCAAAGATGGAAAATTGTTTTTTATGTTGGCAAAGCTGGCCAAGCTTTTACACATATTTGGTCTCCAATGGTGATTTATTACATTAGACTTTATTATGAAATTGTAATCATCTGCATCAGTGTCCTTTCTTCCATCCATTTCCTATTTTTTTCAATGTTCATAACTTCTTTAAACAGTTCAGATTGGAATTGTTTTAACTGCATATCATTTCTTTTTTTTTCTCATGTTTATCCCTCCTTGCCATTTTGTATTTATTTTGATCTTTTTTTCTAACAACACAGTGGTCTGGCTGTACACAGACAGCTGACTTGTGAATGATTTCCAAATAAGACATATATGTAACCCCATTCCCAAAGCCCATTGGTGTGGGACTCTCTCCTCATTGGCAGGAAGGAATGCCTCACCTTAAATGAGGATCGGGGCAGATTTGGTAAGAGTAGGATAGAGGAAAGCTCTTCAGTTCTTCCCAAGCTTTAGTCTCATCAGTTTTCATTGATGTTTCTTTAAATCACCGAATCTCTTTTAACTGCAGGCCCTTCCAGCTTCCAAAAGGAAGATGGAACACACCAACCCCACTTCAAACTGCTGAAGGAAAAGATTCTGAGAAGACATGAGGGGAGAGAGTCCCATACCAACGGGTTTGGGATTGAGGTTACTTATACAAATATTTTCATTTCACTTGCTCTCAGTTGGTGCTCACCATATCCAATACCTTCAGATACTTTTCTCAAGCAAAGCCCTACTCTCCACAAAGCCCTACCTCCAATGCCACATTGTAAAATGCAGGTGATTCTGAGTTACTGAAGGCTACATGATCAGGGCACCAGCTCTAAGAGTTTCTACCATGTTGGAAAGGCTTTGAGTATGATTGTAACAAGAGATCATATATGCTTTCTGAAAATCAGCCTACCTATACATGGAGAGGCTCCTCATCAGTAGGAGAGCCGCTTGGTGATGAATTCTTTAGCTATGGCATCTCATAAAAAAAATATACACTGGCCTACAATCTTGTGCATCCCTCTCCTACTTCTTCAATCAAGGTGACAAAATGACAGAAAAGAGGTCAGAGGATAAGGGTCATACAGGGCTTGAACCATTCAAATGTTAACTTAGAAGTTGGTTGCCCAAACTTGAGATACTTGTCCAATGACCAATGAGCGGATCACTAGAGGAGCTGAATTATATCTGCTCTGACATTCTTGATACAAACAAACCCAGAAGGCAAAATAAAGTTTCATTTAAATGATTAGAAGGCACGAAGTCTTCTCTAAGAGGCAAATAAATGAGTTGGCAGAGTTGTTTTTATTTTTCTCCCAAAGGCAACAAGAATTTCAAGGGACATTTGGTCATCTTGTTCGCAGAAGTCATGGTAAGTATTTGCTAAAAGTCCATCTTGAAAATAATCACAGGTTTATGTGCCAATATCTGTTGCAGAGGATGAAGAGGTTGAGAAATTCTACGAAGAGCTTTGCAAAAGTCTCCAAATGAGATCATCATCTATTCTGAGCTATTCTGGGACTCTTCAAATGAAAAGATGGGGAATAGGTTAGAGTGATGAAGATTATGTTGGAAAAAAAAATAATCATTTAGGATTAAGAAATAAGAGAGGCCAAAGGCTTGTAGCCTTATACTTAGGAATACCATGAAATGTTATTATTACTATTCAATGATGGTAGCAACAACAAATTTACCAAAAACAAATGAGAAAATTCCTATTTCACTGCCTTAAATAAAAACTTTAGTGATGCAGCATTGCCTGTTGGACACAATATAAACTCCTTAACCTGGAATTTGAGAGGTTAAACAATATGGTTTGAATATATTGTATTTCCCTTCAGGTACTCTATGCTCCAGGCAAACTGGACTAATAGTTTGTTTGTTTTTTTTTTCCCCCAGTTCCACTGTCTTCTCCTATCTCCCTGTAATCATGAAAACCTACTCCCATATCTGGAACACAGTGCTTTTTCATCCCTGCCTATTGTAATTCTTCTCTGCCTTCAAAGCCTATCTGAGGTACTACCTCTTCTAAAACAAGTTCCCCTCAACTGAAAGCGATTTCTCCCTCTTCAAATTTTCCTAGAGAACTTTGTTTCTCTCCTTTGCCCTAATTACATTCTACTTTGTGTCATCTTTATTTGCATACTTGTTATCACTCCAACTCTAAGTTCCTTGAGGACACAAACTGCATCATTTTTCATCTTTGTAGCTAGCACTTGAGCCCAGGGTAGACATTTGAGAAATGTCAAATTGTATTAAACTGAATTGAACTGACTTAACAAAAGATGAAATCAGAAGACCTGTGAAATCATTAGTAAAGAAGAAATTAAAAAAAAGAAGAAATCAGCCAAATTCTTGAGTATCTCTCATACTTTTCCATCCTTCAGCATTGTTTCTATTTTTTTTCCCCACAATCTCAAATTTTGGGGAACACCATAATAATTAGAGCTATATAAAAGTGGAAGGAACTGCCCTTGATGATAGGTAAAGATAAGTGGTTCCCCTCTCTTTGCACCCAAAGGTCTTTAAGCAAAGACTAGAGGATCACTATAGGAGTATGTGGAAAGGGGAAGGGAGGGTCTTGTTCACATACAACTAGATGACTTCTGAGAGTTTCTCCGACACTTAGATTCTGTGATTCAGCTTTTACAGTAACCCCGATGGAATCAACCATGCTGTGCCTCCTCTTCTCCTCCCCTTCCCCATCTGGCTGTATTGCATCTTTACTTCTGACTCTTAGAATCCCTATATATCCCCTCCCCTCTTCAGCCATCAGGTCAAGTGGTACCTCCTGCAGCCACATGCCTACCCACTCCCTCTCCTGTAGCTACTAGTTCCTTCACCTCAGAAATTACCTTCTATAGGTTTTTTCTTTAATTTTCTATGTTATTTTCCCCCAATAGAATGTAAGCTTCCTAAGGGTGGGGCTTGTCTCATTTGTGTCTTTGCCCCCAGAATCTAATACAATGCCTGGCACAGAGTAGACATTAAATAAATGAGTGTTGAATGTGAATGGATTAATTCCTCTGCCCCTAAAAATCAGGAAAACACAATCAAATCAAATGAATTAGCATATTAGCATGAAATATGCAAAATTTTGTGTTCTTATTTGAAGTGCAGCATTTATTACTGTTAATCCAGTGTACAAATTGGCAGCTTTCAGAATCTACCTCGATGTGTGTTTGATTAAGATGCTGCTATATATTTAAGAGCTGGCAAGAGTGTTGTGTCAGACTGTGATTGCTGTGGTAATTACCCATTTTAACGCATATTAGTGTAAACAGCTGTGCAAAATCCATACAAATGGTGGAACATAAGTAATATAGTTTAATTAAAAAATTATAAGGTTGATTTCTAAAGGTGGCTAAATATGGGTTTGATAATTTTTCTGACAGAATCCTCTGTTTTCTCCATGGTGGCCTATAATAGTGAAGATATGAGTCTAGAAAACCCTGACTTTCAGAGAGATTAGTAAAGAAGACTAGAGAAGAAGTAGGCAACTTGGGGCTCTGTATTGGATTTCCAATTACTGTGATGTTCCCCGCAACATGTAAATGATCCTAACCCTTTTATATCTAGGTCTCTCCATGTACATATTTGGGACATTGTTCTCACCTTCCTAACAAAGTTAGAAGCCCTCCATATTTAAAGTAGGAAAATCCCCATGATAGCGAACCATAAACCATAAACAAAAAGCCAAGTAAGCTGGTCATTGCTACTCCTGCCTTCTGCTACATATAATAGTAACAATAGTGTTTTTATATACCTTTAACATCAACAAAGCATTTTGTTTTCCTACAACATCCCGGAAAGGTAAATAAATACTTGTGTAGATCATAAAGCTAGAGCTAGACGGGACCATAAAGGCTACTTAGCTCAGGCTTATTTTGTGATAAAAAATTGATGCCCAGAAGAATTAGATGACTCACCCAAGATGTCACATACAGCAATACGGTGTTAGGATTTGAACTTAGATCCTAGGCTCCAGAGCCAGGGTTCTTTCCATAGTGTTAATGTTGTTATTCCCATCTTTCGAATGAAGAAACTGAGACTCAGAGAAGCTATGTGATTTGATCAGAGTGGCACAATTAAGTGTCAAATCTATTTGGGGCTATGTTATAATCAGGATTCCTTTAGCGTGTATGCTACAGGGTGCTATAATTCTCAAATTTGACTCTTGACTCTAAGGCAAAACTTTTTCCACTTAATTCTTTCCCTTCTACCATATGACCTCAGGATGATGATGAGGAGGAGAAGGAGGAGGAGGAGGAGGCTACATTGATCAAGAAGACTATATATATATTATTCTGGCAGGGTGGAGGTAGTAGTTGGAGGGGAGGCCCATTACCTGAACCAAAACTCATTATATTTTCCAATGGAGCTAGTCTTCTAACCCCCAAATCTTTCAGGGTTGTTTGTGTTAATTATGCTTCTTTTTTAAAATTCCTAACCAAAGAAATTACATACACAGATTTGTCCTTGAAAAAAAGATTTTTTTCAAAAAGCCTTTTCTCTCTTTTATCATTGCTAAGTGCCTGAGTTCTCACCCGCCATATGAGTTGCACCTCAAGACTCCTTTAGGTGGATATGAGATCTGCTCTCTTGGGGGAAAAAAGATATCTGCTCATAATGGCAGGGGAAAAATATACTTTCTAGGCCTCATACCTTCTTTGTGCTACTATTATGTATTTTAGAGGCTCCAACTAGCTTTCTTCTTTATTTAATTGCTTCTTTCATGGTGGGGGTGGAGAAAATGGAGAAAAAACTTAGTTGGCCATTTGGGGTATCATCTGACCTTAGTCCAGCATTTCACAGGGTACTTGTTCTTATAAATCTGCCTAACTGTGGTGCCTTCACCATACCTTTGGCATCCCTGATAGCCACAAGCTGAGTGTGGCAATGGTTGAATTCCAGACAATAGACAAGTTTTATCTGGAGTTCATTCCATAGAGACTGGATTTCTGGGCACCTTTTTTGGATACTACACAATTGTATGACCTCTTCCACATACAGCTTCTTTCCCAGAAGCAGAAACAATGACAAAAAGGGGTATGGAAGACTGCCACACAACATACAGGAACTTGTGAGACAGCTGGAGAGAGGTCTGAAGCTTGTAGTACGTGCAGACATGGCCATCTGTCCCCACGCTCACAATCAGATGCTTGTGGAAGGACAAGTAGCTCATGGCATAGATGAGGAGAAGGTATACTGGGCAGATGCTTCAAAGAGCAGGAAGCTGGCAACCAAGTGTGTACCACCAACTGCACTGACACAGCCCATCTGAATGAGAAGCCTCCTTCCTTGCCCATGATTAATAGACTGGAACAACTGGAGAAATCTGAGTGTGTATGTGTGAGTGTGTGTATGTGTGATATATTGGTAAGGAAGTGTATGTTTATCAATGCAAGACTGAAATACAGTTTCTGTGTTTTACTCTGGGGAAATTTTAGCTCAAAAACAAATATGCCAATAACTTCTTTGCAGGGTGTATTTAGCACTAATACAGAAATCCTAAAAATCCATTTGCACGCCAAGCATACAAAAAAGACACTAAACTGAATTACTCCTTTCCAGAACTCTGACTCCTGGTCCAAAGAAAAGCCTCAACCGTCTAAGAAGCCAAAGAAAGAAACCCATGGTAGCCTGGGAAGGGGGCAGGGAAGAGGGGCAGAGGAGGAGAGGAAGAGGGGAAAGGGGAGAAGGAAAACAAGAGGAGAAAGAATAGACTTTCACTGTTATTGTCATAGCTTCTAAGTGATGCTGGAATCTAGACAAGCACTTGCATATCCCACTGTTGAATTCTTCATGCACACCTCTGTATGCCACTTTTAGTCATGTCTTTTTGTAATTTCTGTTCCAACACCCCTAATTAATGAAATATCCTCCACACCTTCACCATCTTGCAACAGCACTATAGGGAAGGGTAAAATATGCCTATGACTCTGTAGCCTGGGCACAGGCATGACCTTCAGGTTCCTCCTTCCTTTCCGTGCCCCCACTGTTAGTTCAAGAAAAGAGTATTCTACTCAATGCCTCTCTTCCTATCTTGTGCCAGGTCCATAGTTTACACAAGATTCTGTTGGGGTGGGAAGGGACAACTGGGAAAAAGGCACTTGGCAAAGTTAATTGGAACCTGAGAAAGACATGCCATTGTGCAAAGACAGGTATCTCTACAATGCAATCATACTGCCTCAGTACCCCCACCTTTTACCTTTATAATTCTATGTTCCTCCTCCATGTGATCCCCAATAAGTGCATGGTATCCAGCAAGGTCATTCAGGCTAGATACATGTGTAGATACCATGCTGTCAACACCACCCCTCTGAAAAATCAGAAACAGTCTGGACAACCCTCAACTAGTATGTGGAGTGGGTGGCTTCAAAGGGCACGTTGATCAGAATGCAAAAAAGGGCAATGGTTTAATCAGTGTGGTTTGGGGACCTCTCCACTGAAACAGATAGGTAAATCCTAGGGCGTGGCTGAGTTACACAAGTAAATAAATTTAAATGTTACCTCCAGTTATACAAATCACAACCCATCCATGCTGGTTGCTTCTATGTGATTCTTATACATGTCCCATAATAATTCGCCATAGAATGTCTGCCTCCAAACTCATGGAAGTTTTCTAAATACCAGCCTTTGTTTTGGAAGGAAGCTTGGGATCCTTAGAGGAGCTCTACAATCTAGCCTGTTCTTTTTCTTGTTCAACTCTGGACCCATTCTATCATCGGTTTTCACTGTCTATTCTGGATAGATAAGCTCTGTAGTTTTGTTTTGGTTTTTCCCCACTTGACTGCATGTCATAATCTGGGCAAGGGGATATTACTGATTCACTAGTTCTTTCCCATGAGGATAATCAGGCCAAATTACTTTGAGTGGTTATATATCTCTTCACGTAACTCTATAATGTTCCAAGGTATTCACAGACAAGAGAACCTCACCACCCACAGAAAATCTCTCTTCAACCTAAACTTTGAGCTAGAGCTCCCTCATAACAATGGAAAACACTTCTGGAAAGCACATATTTCTATTTTATGCCTTGTCTAAGGATGGGGGAAGGGGATGTGGTGGCGGTGTTTAAAAAGGGTCCTTTCCAATGGTATATCTTTTAAGAAATTTTGAATAATTTTTGTGAATGGATAGGAGACATTTTATTGTAAAAAGAGACATGAAAGTAGTATTATACTCTACCATGCCACTGTTTTTTTTATAATGAAAAACAATAATCTCAGTGGGAGCTTATGTTATCTACAACTTTCAATCAATTGCAACATGGTCAAGGTATGATCCATTGCTGAATATCACTTGTGAAAGTCTGCTTGTTTTTCTAATGCCTCTATCTGGGGTGCCCTTGATTTGTATATTGATGAGTCTCATAATTTTTTTGTTTATTTAGGAAAACAGGCACATAAAGTGGTGGTTATTAATGGCCTTTTGGTCACTTTTGGGGGGTATCAATAAGTTGTTAGATTTTCCCATGCCTTCGGTATCTTCCCTGCTTTTATGTCCAGTTAATATATTAACAATTGTCCAAAAAAAGACATATCTTCTATATACACTTTGTCCAATCAATTTCTCCTATCTTTTTTTTTCTCTTTAATGCCATTTCATGCCATTTCTATTTCCCCTATAAGCACATCTGGGATCTGTAAGTCACCAAGTATGGTGGCTCTACTGTTCTTGATGATCAAAATGGTTACAATATTCCTGGTAGATAATTTCCATTTTTCCTCTATTTTCTGTCTTACTTTCATTTTTGTCCTTATGTACCCTTATGATGATTTGCTTAGTTGTATGTTTTGTCAAGCTTCTTTAAGTTGGTGTTGCCATCTCCTGATTTTCTTTGTTTTATGAAATGAACTTGCTGATTATAATCCTTCTTTGTTAGGCTTTACAAGCAAGTTTATATTCTAAATCCACATTATCTTTAGCCATCATCTCTGTCTACTTAGCAAGTAAGTCAATTGTTTTTGACTGAGGTTATTTTTTGCTTCCTGTTGTCACTATTGACTTAGTTAAATTTCCATATAAAATGATTGCAATCAATGTTGATATCACTTCTTTTGTCTATTTCCCGTTTTCATTATCAATTCCTTATTTAAATAACTCACAATTGAGTAGTTTAAATTGTATGCCATCTTTATTTTTCATTATTATCATTTTAAATTTTTTTCCTAATTTTTATTTTTTGCTTTGTCAAGTCAGTGGTCTGACTGTACAAACACACACATATGTATGTGTATGTATATATACACATGTATATACACATATATACACCCTGTATGTGCATGCATAGGCATGTATGTACATATGTGCATATATACATATATTGCATCTGGCCTCACTATTCTTCTTCCAGTGTGTTTTGTATGCAAAGAATTGAGACTCAGGCTTAGTAACTGCTGAAAGTGGGCTGAGCAGGACTTTTGGTGAAAGTCACCATTTCCATCCATACCTTTTATCTTCTGATACCAAGCACAGTGTTTGGATCAGAAGCAGCACCTCATACTGGGTACAATTCTACCTTGGCTGGAGAATAGACATAATGATTTGCCCTTTGGGGGAGGAGGAGAAGGAGCAGGGAAGGAAGAGCAGAGATGATCATAAACAATGGATGTCTAACCTTAGGCACCTATTGACATAGCAGACATACTATGTATTTTTTAGCTTTCACTCAGAAGTATTTACTTCAGAAGGTATGATCACAAATATATAAACTCACTTCCCAAACACACGGCAGGCATAGTCCTCTTCCTTTTTCTGTACTATTTCAGTTTCTGGGGAGTGGAAGGAGACTAGGTTCATAACTTAACTCAGTTCTGCTTAGTGCACAGACTTAGATCAAGTCCAACCCTCCTTGGATTTGAGTTTCAGGCACCTGGTTTCTCAGGGCTTCCATGCCAGGCTGGCTGGCAGTATCATTCCGCCTGCAATCCTGGTTTCCGGGTCTCCATGACTCAAACTCCCAGTCCCCTAGGGTTCATACTATGCTATTTTTTTAGTAGATCTGATGCCTTTCTCAGTTCTCCATTTGTTAGTGTTTCTGAACATCCTCCCAATTACTTTCTATTTCTTTTTGTTTAATTTTTTTTTTCAATTTACTTCTCTGAGTCCATGTTTTCCCCTAACAGAAGGCAAATTCCTTGAGGGTAAGAACCGCTTCATTCTCTGTATCCCTACTAGCACTGTGCTTGACCTAGTAAGCACTCAGTAAAGGCTATTTGATTAATTGATATTAAGCACTTAATAAGTGAGTGTGAATTTGAATTGACTTTTTCTAAAACATCAGGCACTAGGTCAGTATTACTCATGATGGAACTATTAGCTCCACTCTGGGAACTATGGTTAGGTCATTATATTTTTTTTTTTACAAAAGCACATTGCAGACCAGTAGAACCAGGGGTCATGGAACTACACTCCTTCTATATTATTCCTGCTTTTATCCCATCCCATTTCCATCCCTTAGCATCAATATGATTATTCCAACAGCTAGCTGTACTTCTCTAGGGGCACATTCAATAGAATTTTGATGGTAAATCATATGAACAAAAAAAATAACTCCAATACGCATCACTCTAAATAAAGGACTCCCTACAGGGCATGTGGCATGTGTTGCTTATGTGGCTGGCCTCTGATCAAACTCACAATACTTACTGAAAATTAAACCAATGTCTCCAATAGCAGTTGCTGTTATAGTACAAAAATGTGCCTCATATGAATGTAATAGTGACTGGTGTTATTAAGCTGCAGACAAAGTATGGCCTCAGTTATGCATAAAATCAAACAGACCTGGATCCCAAAAGGCAGCTCCCAGCTCTAAATCTCTAATTTTATAATCCCATGAACCTTAGAGAGCATTTAATCTCATTCCCTGACTCTCAGAGGCTAGGCTGCTTCTGCAATTTTAAATAGATCCTTATCTAGCCTGATCTCAGAAATCACCAGGAATAATAGAATGTTATTCCACAATCTCTTTTGGGCAACCTGCCTCAGTGTAATTTCTCCTTAATGTCAAACCATAATATTCATCATGATTTAAGTCTGCAATCTTTAATCTTGAACTCAATGGGGACTGAAGAGCAGGTGGTCAGCAGCCTTCCAACTATAAGACTTCAAGTAGGATCATAGAATTTAGAGCTGCAAAGGACACAAGAAATCGTCTTGTCCAATTTTAGAAATGAGGAATTTGAGATCGAGAGGTTGAATGACTTGCCCAATGTTAGCAGACCCAGCATTGTTCTGAATCAAAATGTGACATACAAATGAGAAATGTAGTAAGTATTTAATAAGTATTTATATATTTAATATATACACATATAATAATGGGATAAGTGAAATAAAAAGTGTTATGTAAGGTTTAAACAGAAAAGGCATTAGTGATTGGAGACCAGGGATAACTCTATTGAAAAGGTAGTTTTTGAGTTGGGCTTTAAAGTATAAATAGGATATCAACAGATTACAGGGGTAGGTATAGAGGTAGAAGGGCATTACAGGTAAGCAGATAATTGGGAAGAGTGTGGGCAGAGGTGTGCAGATAGGGAAAGATAGGGTGTTTATAGGAGATTTTAAATAGTTGGGAGAATGCACAGAAGGGAAAATTATGAGGCTGCAGCCTGAAAAAGGTAGGACATTTCTATTAATGCATTCTAAGATTGTACTTAGAGAAGTGACTTGGAGTAGTAGAGTCTTGGAGTCAAATCATGTCAAATCAGTGAGCATTTATTAAGTGTCTTCTGTACACCACTTATTGTGCTAAACACTGAGCTTAAAAAGGTAAAAACAGTCCCTGCCCTCAAGGAGCTCATAATTTAATGCGAATTTGCAAATGATGATGGATAAATAAGATAGGTACAGGACAAATTAGAGATCATCACAGAGAGAAGGAACTAACAATAAGGAGGATCAGGAAATGCTTCTTGTAGAAGGTGGGATTTTAACTGGGACTTGAAGCCAGAGAATCCAGGATACAAAAAATTCCAGGAATAAGGGACAGCCAGGGAAAATGGACAGTCTTTATATGGAGCATCACATGCAAGGAACAGCAGCAAGGAAGCCAGCATCACTGCATCAGAGTTCACAAAAGGGAGTAAGGTATAAGAAGACCGGAAAATTAGAAAGGGCCCATGGGGTGAAGGGCTCTAAAAGCAAAACAGAGGGTTTTATATTTGATCTTGGAGGTCATAGGGAGCCAGGGGAGGTTATTGCATTGGGGGAAAGAGGAGACACAGTTAAACCTGTGCTTTAGGAATATTACTTTGATATCTGAGTGGAGGATGAACTGGAAAGGGGGAAAAACTAAAGGTAGGGAGATCAACCAGAAGGTTATCACAATAGTCTAGGCATGAGATGATGAGGGCCTGAACCAGGTGGCAGTGTCAGAGGACAGAAAGGGTCTTGTTGAAGAATATTACAAAGTGAGTAGGTCACAGAAATGGTAGACTGTCTTAAGGCAAAAAAAAAAAAAGAAAGAAAAACAAAAAACAGGTGTTAAGGGAAATACCAGGATGAGCCAGTAGTAGGGTAGGCATGTTTTAAAGTCCAGAAAGTTAAGAACAAGGCTAAGGCGGAATGTAATCAGCATGTATGTCATCTACAGCACCTTCTAAGTTAATGACCACAAATGTTGAAGAGCATAGATCAAGGTAAATTCTTTTTTTCTTTTTTTTAAATTTTAAAATTAATTTATTTTTAGTTTTCAACATTCACTTCCATAAGCTTTTATTTTCTCCACCTCTCTTCACTTCCCCCTCCCCAAGACACTCTATGTAGGCTGTACATATGCATTCTTATTAAACATATTTTCACATTAGTCATGTTGTAAAGAATTAAAACTAATGGGAGGAACCATGAGAAAAAAGAAACCAAAAAAAAAAAGAGAGAGAGAGAGAGCAAATAAATGCATTAAAAGGCATGTCAGTTGAATGTCCTATTGTCTCCCTCACCATCTTTGTGACTTTCCAAAGCAAAATACTCATCCTAGTCCATCAAGCCCCTTTTGTTTTGATCTGCATTCAGATTCCATAGTTCTTTCTCTGGATGTGGACAGCATTTTCTATCATGAGTCCTTTAGAGTTGTCTTAGATCCTTGCCTTGCTAAGAAGAGCTAAATCTATCAAAGTCAGTCATCGAACAACGTGGCTGTTACTATGTACGACGTTCTCCTGGTTCTGCTCACTTCTCTCAGCATCAGTTCATGCAAGTCTTTCCAGGTTTTTCTGAAATCTGTCTGCTCATCATTTCTTATAGCACAATAGTATTTCATTACATTCATATACCACAATTTGTTCAGCCGTTCCCCAATTGATGGGCATCCCCTCAATTTCCAATTCTTGGCCACCACAAAAAGAGCTATTAATATTTTTGTACATGTGGATCAAGGCGAATTCTTTAGGGCTTACACTGAGATGGAGACAAGGTAAGTTCTAATATATTCACAGCTGACAGGTTTTTAAAAATAGGTGTGGGAAGAAGACACTTAGGAGAGCTCCCACACCTTGGGAGAAGGATGGGCATGCAGTCAGTGAAAACATTTACTGAGCACTTACTGTGGAAATGTACTCTACTTGACTCAAAGTGAACTTTGCAAAGGATACAAAAAACCAACCTTGTGTTATATCCTCAGCCTCTCTCCCTTTTTCTCTAGATAAATTCTCCCTTAGCAATCCTATTTGCTCCTCTGGCTTCCACTCCCACCTCCACCCAGATGATTCCTTAATCTATAGCTCCAACCTTGGCCTCTCTTCTGAACTCCAAGCCCTTTCCCCTAGCTCTGTACAGAAGACCTCTACCTGGCTGTCCAACCAGTAGTTCATAGTTCATATCCAGAAATGAGCTCATTATTCCTTCCTCCAAATCTGCTCCTTCTTCCATCATTGCTAATTCTGTTAGTGGCACCACCAATCATCACACTCCCTTAGTTAGATTTATCTTGGGATTTTATTGAGGTTAACCTTGATTCTTCTTTATCCTCACTTCTCATATGCAATCAGTTACCTATTACTGATGATCACATCTCTAAATCTGTTTTCTCCTCTCTGTGTCAACTGCCACCCCTCTATTACATGATCTCATTATTACCCATCAGGATGGTTTCCAAAGCCATCTTTTTACCTGTACTCTTTACCCCTCTCCAATCCATCCTTCACACCACTGTCAGGGTCATTTTTGTAATGGAAATATCTAGCTATTTCACCCCCTTGGCAAAACAAACAAACAAACAAACAAACAACAATAACAAAAGCAATTGCTCCTTATCACATACTAAGTAAACTTCAAACTCCTTTGCCTGTCATTCAGGATCCTCCAAATCTGGTGCCTGGCTAGTTTTCCAGCTTTATTTCATATTAAACCTCTCTGTGCATTTTATGTGCCAGCCAGACTTGACTGCTTTCTCTCCCCAATATATATTCTGGTTTTTTCTGTCTCTGCTTTGGTTGGTTCTTGAAATGTTCTTCTCTTTACCTCTTTAATTCCTATCCTTCTCTGGTGCCACCCTATTGGTAACCACCTGGCCCCTCATGTTTTGCAAACAAACCAGACAGTTAGAGACCACGCCCAGAGGGAGCCAAACCACTCAGCTATGAACAACCTGCCACCAAGCTTCTTCACCTCAGTCGTTTTCTGCCCTGCTGCCACAGACATATCCCAAGGTCTCTTTCCACCTTTTTGCTCTGAAAACTGTAATCTAGTCAAATCCAATCAAGTCAACAAGCATTTATGAAGTGCCTACTATATGCCAGGCATTGTGCTAAATCATGCAAATACAAAGAAGGAAAGTCTGCCTCCATAAAAGGCATGCCAGTTGAATGTCCTATTGTCTCACTCACCATCTTAGTGACTTTCCAAAGCAAAATACTCATCCTAGTCCATCAAGCCCCTATATAAATATTTTTGTCTCCCTATTAAAATAAAAGCTCCCTGAGGGCAGGAACTTTTTTCCTATTGTATTTGTATCTCTAGCACAATACACTGTGTGGCATACACTAAGCCCTTAATAAATATTTTCCATTCATTTATTTTATAAAATTTTAATCGACATAGGATGTAACAGTATAGATATAAGGAAGATTTAATTCCCTACAAGCCTTTTCTAACCTTAGGTGAAAACTCCTTTGAATGAAAATTCTGGCTGGATGAGAGCATTTTCACCAAGCCTGGTAAGATTCTGGGCATGATTTCTCAAAAGAAAGGACATGGGAAGATTTAAGTGAGACAAATGGGAAAAAGGAGAAGAGAGTGGCATCCCCTGATGGGTAATAATGAGGTCATGTAATAGAGGGGTGGCAGTTGACACAGAGAGGAGAAAACAGATTTAGAGATGTGATCCCTATCCCTTAATCTCCACATTCTTTTTTGACCTTGATTATGATGGTGAGAAGCTGCCCTCAAGTAACTATTGGATAGCTACATTATATATATAATATAATATAATGTATTATAATAATATATTATCATAATATAACAATATGATATAATAACTGGATAGCTATATTATCTATGTATATAGATAATATAGATATATTAAGAAGTAAAGCTAAGCTACCACCATACCCAGAAGCTAATATTCCCTGGGCACCCTATGCTTCTGTTTCTTTTGCTTCTACTGATGATAAAAGCCAGTTTACTCCCAAAATTCTTTTTGCTATGCAGAGGCAGAGATAGAGAGATGACTAAGCAGAGAGTCTACTTGAAAATGTTGATTTTTAATACCTGGCAATTAGCAAATTGTTACATGTTACATGAAATTATTACATTGTTACCTGCTATATGGTAGACAAGGTTACTTTGGAAAATGGTAGGCAAAATGGTAGGTATCTTCTACTTTTTGATTTGCCTTGCGTTCCAATTTTAAGCAAACGCACCTTTATCTTGCTATGGTATGTATGTTCCTCTGGAGAGAGGGGATTCAGATGGGGAATGGGGGCTCATGAGCAATAGAATGTAGAACCAAACAGGTTCTAAATGCCAGGCAGGATTTAGGAACACTACATATAATCTAGTTACCTATGTTTTTGTCTGTTTCCCCTTACAATACTGAAAACTTTCATATAAGGCAGAGACTTTATCTTGTCTAATCTCTTCCCTTGCCCTGAACACAGTGTTGTAAATATAGTAGGCACTTATATATTTGTCAAATTAATGTACCTTTGCCTCCTAGGAGCTTATTTCATCCTAATACTGTGAAAAATCTTTAAGACGTATAATAATACTAATTTTGTTCCATAAAGCTCAAAGGACTTTAATATTTTATTCTCACATCATCTCTGAAGGCATAAAGGGTGGGCACTGTCAATCATATTTAACAGGCAAGGGAATAGAGAGGCACTAGTCTTGAATGGCCTGTCCAAAGTCATATACTTGTTAGAAAAACTCAGGTCTCCAGACCAGTGTGTTGCATCTGAATCATCAGGCCTTTCTTGCCTCCAGACTTTCATTGAAGCCATGGAAATTAGAGACAGTAAAGTCTTAAGATGCAGGTTAGGACATCACCTTGCTATACAGGGTCTCTTCCCTTCAAGACATTTTCCACTGCACTACAGATGCACATTATTACCCCTAATAAACTCGCCACTACTTGCCAACTTTTATGAAGTGATAAAGCCTTTATCTGAAACACCTCCCTTGCTTTTTAGTTAGGAGCAAAAGAAAACATGCTTACTCTAGTAAACATATCTCCTGTAACTTGGCAAGTGAAAAATTGTCCCCTTTTCCCCTCCCCCCACCCGTTTTCCCATGCAGCTTTTAGAGAACTGTGTCCAAGAATATTACTATAAAAAAAAACCATCATCTAAAAATTATTAAAATCTCTGTGGGAATTCATGATTAATTTTAAGGCCTGGCAGATTAAAATACATTATTATGTACACTCTAGTGCATCCTTTCAGATATTTTCAGAATCTGATTTTGCTCTCTTGATACACACCAATGATTCTACATGTATCTAGTAGATTGCAAGGAATAGATTAGCATTAAAGAGGCAGTATTGTGTTGTTAGGTTGTTATGTGTAACTTGTGCTCATACATTAAGAAAAATGTACCTGGCATTCCCTTGGACATGACCAGGCCCCTTCAAAGAAGAGAATTGTTAATACTTGGTAATAATACAATTGTGGAAACATTTCTGAAATCCTGACCTTTAGTGTGTTCGCTGATGTTTTTATCCAGTTGCCTGACAAACCCCAGCAGCCTGCTAGCAAATGGAATATAGGCATTTATTTCCAGAAGCTGTCAAACTTCCAACTTCCTAATCATGAAAGAATTGTCCTTTTAGCATTTTTCAGGGAGGCTACCACTGCAGCTCCAGGGAGATGTATATAGTTACCTACATCCTCCATTTGTTAAGGGCAGGCAGTCCAATAAAATCAAATAAAGAAAGAAAAACATGCAACCATCAGGTATTGCTCCTGGGCCAGGCCAAATATACAAAGATGAAAACGTCACGGGGAGCCTTGGTGCTGACTTGTAGTTTCATTGAAGGTTGGCCCCTTCTTCCCTCAGTGACCTTGGACAAGACAAATGATGGCCTATGTCTCAGCTCAAATCTCTGTTGAACAAGCATCATGTTGCTTACCTCCACCATTCACAATAGTAGGATTTCAATAATTCATAAATGGACTATGCTAACACAAAAAGTATAAAACTTTCCCCTTCCTAGCCCATCCTTCCTCCCTAAGGGCTCATTTTCAGATTCCTATGCTGTGCCTTCCCTATAATAAATGCTCAACCAATACTTGTTAAATTTTTCTTTAATAGTATTGTGCTATAAAAAAATAGCAATGGGAGGGTGGGTGATGCTAAGAAGTCTGGGAAGGTGTGTGTATGGGAGATGGGGAGATATTGGGTATATTCCATTAAAGTAGTTTAGATTCCTACATTAGCTAACTAGATAATTCAACACAATAGACTGTCCTAAAAATATTTTCATTTTTAAAATGATTCAGTCTCTCTTATAAAATAATAAAGTAGATATTTGTCTTTGATGGAGCACCTTCATTCCAACACATAGACATTCCCAGACTTCCTTATCATAACCTGCTTCCCATTGTTAATTTTTTTGGAAGAGTAATATTTGACCCCTTTTCTATTCTCCTCTTTTTCTAACCCTACCTTTTTCTCTTGATGACTTCCTCTGCCCTCCAATTCTCTTTCCTGAGACTGGGAAGAGGGAAGATACCTAGAGAGAGAGAAGCAGCAGCAAAGTATATAGGAGAGTAGTTGATATAAGGTATTTTTATTCTATTTACACCATAATACCCATTAAACCCCCTAAATGAACTTCTTCAGTGCTAGAAAAATAAGAAAAGTTACCCCATTTATAAGGAATTTTATCATTTTAGGAGAGTGAGATCAGGTCTTCTTGATTCCAGTCCCAGGGCTTTTTCCATGGCATTGCCTAGAAAATACAGCCTTTCTTTATATTCCCAGGGATTGGATGATGTCAGAAACATAGTAAGTGCTTAATAAATTATTGATTTGAAGTACAGTTATTCTGGTCAGAAATAAAACTATATTTTTGTCTTTCTGAATATTTATTTTGTATGTCAGAGTGAAGAAAGAACTTAAGAAACGTTGTACAATGTGAAGAGCCCTGGATTAAGAGTTTGGGTTTGAAAGTGGGTTTGAAAACCAGTTCTATAACCAACTAAGTGACACTAGTCAAATCAATTCAAATTTCTGAGCCTCAGTTTTCTCTCTTGTAAAATGAGGGGATTGAATTGAAGTAGATAATGTATCATATCCCTTCTAGGTTTAAAAGGCATGATTCATCAAATTGAGAAAGAAACCTTATCAGCTACTGATTCTCCACATGATTGAAACATGTTTAATCATTAGCATTCTTTGTGGGGTTGGGGAAAAGGAAAGAAAGAGGGCTGAATGAAAATAGAAATTGGGGATGAATGTAGTAACCACTTTACAAATCACAGGCATCTGATAGAAGTACGACATTCTCTAAAGGTCTTGTTCATGTACCACACACATGTTCCTTTTCTTATTGCAATCTGGGTTTCCAACCAAGCCTGAAACTTTTTGTATGGAACACTCTAGCTGATGGAAAGAATGCCGATACAATGCTGCCTGACTGGATAAGGGGCAGAGTTGGTATGAAAGCTTTGGAGAAGAGCAACATTCTTCACTCTTTTGAGAGAGAAAACACTCGTGATTCCAGACTCACTTTGAGACTAATACCAGGGAGTAGAAAGAGAAAATCTATCATGCAGAGATATAACGCAGTACCTCAACATGTCCCTTATTTTTAGTTTGCATCCCTAGGTACTTGAGGGAATATCCCATTAGGTGAGATCAGGGCTTCTCCCTTGGTTGAGTGAACATTGCTCTCTCTAAAGAGTTTATTCACTCAAGTATTTTCTGGCATATTTTAATCTGTATAACATCTCCAATTTCTGTTTGCTATCAGTGTAGATAGATGGATTTGTTATTTGTTATTCACTATTGGCAACGGTCTTTTGTGTAACCAGCATGATAATGGGCAAGAGCCAACCCAGTTGGTATTAGCCTAGGGTACCGTCCCCCTTTAAGGGATAGTGATCAAGAAAGCTAGCAGCTCTTTGTTCTAAATCCATAATTCTCCTAGGCCAACAATATTTCTGGAGACAAATAAACATAATTCTGGTCCAATACCCCTTCTCTCAAACGAAAACAGGGTAGCCATGCTTCTTTTCCCTTATCCTGTTCCCTTCAAGGCAGGAATCTACCTTGAAGATAGTTGGGCACAAGTCCAGTGACATCTCTACATCACTTCCCTTAAGCTACCTGTATATATGTTTAAATATCCCAGGAAGACATACATACATAACCTACACTGGAAATTACTGGTTTTTAAAGGTAAGAGGAGACCTTTTAAATGCAGAACTTAGAAAAGTAATGCTTAGCCACCAGTGCTGAGAAGAAATTAAAAAGATGGAAGAATAAGACACTGATCTTGACCTAAGGGACCATAGCAGCAAAGACTTTTGTTGGAATGCAAGGCAGCCAGAAAAGGAGAGAATAAAACAATATAGCTAGAACAGGAGAAACCACAAGAATCCCTTTACCCCAATGCCCTTCTTGTCATCTCAATTACCAGGATAGTGTCCAAATCAACTACATGGAAACAGGTAAAATAAAAATGACAACTTTGCAAAGAGAAGAACTTTTCCTGTCTGTGGCAGATGGACCTCTGAGAAGGAGGGTGTGTTTGATTCTGTCAAGGTGAGAAGTGCCGAAGTGAGAAGTGTACAAAGTAGGACATGGGGTAGGGATTTTCCTTTTTCTTTTTTTTTTTTTTGAGAACAGGTACACAAATTCAGTCATTGCCCCCAGTGTGTAACTGCACCCTCCTAAATGCACAACCAGAGGGATCAGCAGAATGGAAGGGAGTCTTTACATATTGTTCTCAATCATCATAGTTCCTTTTTTAATTTATTCTTTATTTTTCCAATTAGCAAGTATTTGTTTTCTCTCTCCACCCACCCCTCCCTTAATAAAAACAAAAAACAAAAACAAAACCATTGTAACAAATATGTGTGGTCAAGGAAAACAAAGCCCCACATTGTCCATGCCCATGTTGTCCATGCCTCATTTGGCATCATTTAGTCCATCATCTCTATTTGGAATTATGCCCCCAAAGTCACTAAACTGGTCGTATGTTTTGAGTCAGCAATCTTGCGCCTATAACCCAAAGAGTTCAAACAACGGAGAAAAGGACCACGATTGCTTATTAAATGAGAATTGCTATGATTAATAATAGTTGAACCACGGAAAAGACACCTATGCCTCTGAGATGGAAAGGGTGACTTTCTTAGGTTAGCACATGCTGTGTCTCCTCAATGAGCTTCCCTTTGAACAAACGGCAGCATGATGCAGCAGAGAATGGTGGACTTAAAAAGCACAGGGTTTGGGTTCAAACCCTAACTCTGTCATTTCTTACCTGCATGACCTTGACCAAGTAACTTAACCTCTGTATCTCAGTTACTTGTCAACAAGTTTGGCTTACATAACCTCTATAACCGAATCTATGATCTTGTGATCCTAAGAAGTCCTTGTGTAGAGGATGCCTTTACACATTTTGAAAGAGTTGATGTTTGTTTCCCCATGAAATGCTTTGTCTACAAAGGAATACTGTTGTCCTAACATTGAGGTGACATCAATCAACTTCACCACTATCTATGGTCCCTAAGGTGGTAAGAACAAGCTTCCAATACATTTCATTTCATTTTTTAAACAGAGGGAGTATTGTTCTAATTCACAGCTGCAACTCATGGTTTCATCAGCGTTTTGTGTCTTTTCCCCCCAACTTGAGCACTTTGTGTTCTGGTTTTAGCAGGTGCTTCTCTTCTCAATGCCTGAGGGGATTTGCAGGGGGGGGCGGGGAAGAGGAGGAAGTACCAACTCCTCTCATCTGTGTCCAGTAGCCATCTACCTCCATGCCCTGCAGAAGAAAGGTCTTTCATCGTGTGAGCTGATGACATTTTGGAATGACATAATACCCAAACTTGGTTCATCTGGTGCTAGGGGCTTCTTTGAATAAGTTAGTACTGCCCCAATGACCACTGTTCCAACCTCATCTCTATGCCTTCTCAGTTTCATTTCTTCTGTGATACTGTTGATTTCTTCTGAACTCAGCTCCTCCTTTTTCTTAGGAAGGAAAATTTCTCACTACTTCTAGCAATTTAAGTAAATATCCAAAGAAAGATAACCCTATGCTCAACTTCCCCTCCCCAACTCTCTCATATATGATGATGATAAGACAATAATTAGCATGTATGTGGTACTTTAAGATTTGCAAAGCACCTCACAAAATATTATCTCATTTTATTCTCACAACAATCATGGGAGGTAGGTGCTATTACTATCCTCGATTTACAGGTGAGGAAATTGAGATGGAAAGTTATTATACATGTCTGAGGTTGTATTAGAGCTCAAGTCTTCCTCACTCCACCACTGTACTACCTAACAGTTTTGGTTTTTCTGAAAATAACCTCTCAAAAAAGGGCTGTTCCTAAAGTACATTTGGAAATGATTGTAGCAGAGAGAGTTGACTAGAGTGGTCCACTTGGAAGGAGTCAGGTGCAATAGCTGTGAGACAGCCTAGGATTAGTGTTTTTAACATTTTCCCATGAGACTTGTAATACTCTAGTACTCTAGAATTAACAATTTTCTTGCTTCCCCTTTGCATAAATGGTTGGGTTTCCGCCCCCCTAAAAAAAGCACTGCCTTTTTTTTGTTTCTAATCTTCCCCAAGTTGTTCTTCTGACCTTTTATATTACCCCTAAAAAAGATGATTTCCAGATGGATCTTACCAAAGAGAGACAAGAAAGATTCCAACTTCCCAACAGTCACAGATAAGACTGAGATGTGGCTCCTATTTTGCAATATGAACATAAAGTGGGTTTGATTTCTTGCCCCGACATGTGGATTGGAGGGTTCTTCATGGCCAGGTGTAGCACCCAGGATATGGACTAAGTCCATTGCCCCACCTTGATGAAAGGCACCATAACTTGCCCACTCTCAGAGGTGATAAACCCAAGGGCAAGAGAGAACAAGTAATAAGGTGTTCTTGTCATGCAGCTCAAGATTTTTAAAACACATTAACTGTAATTTTTAGATAGTCAGAATTTAGTGAACCATTAAAAGTGACCCAGTTCACTGAACCAAACTGAACTGAACAGATGGAATTCCACCCTCCCTATGCTTGAGTGAATCCATGAACAATACAGTCTTCTTTTTAAATTCCCTCCTCTGGGCTGCTTACCTCACTTATGCAAACATGTGGGAGATCTATAGTTACTCTTTTATAGAGCTATTCTGTTTTTGTAACTAGAAGCTTGGAGGCTTAAACCCAGACTTTGTGGCTGTTTATACTTTGTCAGATGTGTACAATTTGCCATTTATTTTTTGGTCATTTTGATTGTGACCAATTGTGCTATTGGGTTGGAGGCCAGTCCACTTCTCCTACTTTGTGACTCCAGGTCACTATTCACCAGCAATAAAAATATTTTCTGTAGGTGATTCTTCCCTCCACCCCCATCCCTTACTCTTCTTTTTCCTTTCCTGTTCTCAGACCTGCCTGGCACTTTCAGTTACAGATATGTGGGCAAATACCACTTCCATTCCCTATTCATCCTGGTTAAATGCTGAATGTTTCCAGTAAATCAGAGGAAAGCCTTCCTCCGTGTTAAGATACTGATAGTATAGAAATATGGTGGTGTGTCTTAGGTTTTTAGAAATCCTAAATACCGTGTGAAGAGCAAGAAAAAACAATAGCAGAAATATAAAAATGTAGTGACTCCCCTCAGCCTCTAGGCATTGAGAATACAGAGAGAATATCTCACAGAAAGAGATGCATAAAAGGTTAAAAATGTGGCAAAATGAGAATAAAACCCAGAGACCAAAACAGAGCCATCTGTATCTACACAGACTTTAGAAAAATAGAGATTAGAGAGGTTTCATTATGCTGGCTGTCACGTGACTGGGGAAGCTGTAAAACAAACTGTGTTACGGTCTCGGGATGAGGTCTTAGAAGTGGAACCACGATGGGTGCATTTGTTTATTTTAGTCTGTATCAGCTTTAAGTGTTAATTAACAGAGTGCACAGTATTATTGCTGTGTCTAGTGAGCAGGGGAAGACCAAAAATATCATATCACCCCCCCTTACATCTTATGGGGCACCACCCTATATGGTACCCAGGACTCAGTACCAGGCCCAGAAATGCAAACTTTATTATCTAACTGGGGCATGGCCCCGGATTTGGAATGACCAGTCAATTAACCTCTGTGAGTCTCAGCTCACTCATCTGCAGGATGGGAATGCTAATACTATTCATAATAACCCCAAGGTAGATCAGTACTCAGCATATACTAGAAACTAGGTCACCAACAGCCCAAGTGAAAGTGCTAGTTCAAGCTTCCTTCTCATCTTCCTTGTCTTTCTACCCTCAGTCAATCCCTGGCTCCCAAGCTTCTCTCGCCTTCTTTTATACTCCTTCTACGCAAAAAGGTGCTCTAGCAACAGGGCCAAAAAATAGACTGGTATATTTTCATTCTGACTTGTTTCTGCTACAGGATTCTGATCCTATTGAAAGCAGAGTACTTCTTCCTCATTGGTTAAATCTTATCAACAGTCTATACAAGGAACCAAATGCCACTCTCATTGATAGCTATTGTCCGATCACTGGAGACATACATTGGTAGTAACTTAGTTCCACTGCAGGGAAGAGCAAAAAAACAAAAACAAAAACAATAACAAAACCCCATTAGTTATATTTTTCAATCTTCATTTTAATTATTTAATAATGAGAAGAATTTTGAAAACCACGAAATTCCCAATGAGACCTAGATGTGATGTCTTTTCCCCTTTCAAGACCAAAACAAGTTTGGAAAGATGTCTTTTTTAGTACACTTGACATTCAATGCATCAAGGCATAATTTGTAATATTCATACTTTCAGATTTTTTTTCTATACCCATTTATTCATCCTCCAATTTCCTCTCCCCCTGCCTAAAGTGGGTAAAGAAGCTGACAGGGAGAGAGGGAGAGGGAAAGAGAGAGAAAGAGAAAGAAAGAAAGAGAGAGAGAGAGAGAGAGAGAGAGAGAAGCAATACCAACCTCATTTTCATAATTTCTCTTATCTTACCACTTTTAAATGATCATGATTGCAGCATCCCAGATATCATCTGGAATTTCTTCATCATTCTCTAGCTTCAAGATGAGAGCATGGAGCCATAGTGTGAATTCCTCTCCACCCGACTTGAAGATTTCAGCAGGGATTCCATTGACTCCAGATGCCTTGTTGTTTTTCATCTGCTTGATGGTTTTCCTCACCTCATAAAAGAATTGGAGGGATTCCGAGCTTGCCTCTGCCTAGGAGTTTTAGGATAGAGCAGGAAATACTTGCGCTGATAAAAGAGACACCATTGCCACTGAGGTCTTTGAAATGTTCCTGCCAGTGTATGCATTGACATCTTCTCTGTTTCTATTCCTCTCTTTCTCTATGGCTCAGTCTCTGTCTCTTTATGTCTCTGTCTGTCTCACTCAAGCAATGTCCTGAAACCCTCAGGTTCTAGGGTCATTGTGGCGCTTTGAGAAGGCTTTGATGGCCCTAAAACAATCTATGTGGATTTCAGATGTTTAGGTTTACTTTACGTTGGCATTCTACCATATGGTCTTCATACAGCAAGTCCTCAGTAAAAGCTCTTTCTTGGCATACAGATGCTTCCATTTCCACCACCTGGTTGATGTCATTTCCCCACATTCTAGGAGCTACTGGAATGCTGTGAAGAACATGGCCAAGATTGTGTCAAGTCCCTGTATTATTTCATTAGAAGGAGTCAGGGCCCATGGGGTAATAAAGGAGTATACTGTTTCCAGGGTGATTGGATGCTAAGAGTTAGAAGATGTTTATTAATTCAAAAGGAAACCCCTGTGCTAACTTAGGAGTTTGTTCTTTAAAGCAAAACTAGCTTCATAATGCCAACAGTCTGCTCTCTATCTACTATTCCAGAAAATGGCTCTGAAAAATGCACCCTTTTTGTTCCTTGGAATTCCCCAATCCAACTAGTAGGCTCATTTATAGCAGTGACTGTGAATTCTTCATTCCTTCAACCATCATTTATTAAGGGTCTACTATGTGTCAGGCACTGAGGTAGTCACTGGGATATAAAGACAAAAAAATTAAACAGTTTCGGTCCTCAAGGAGCTTATGTTCTACTGCGGGAAACAACATGTATGCAGTTAAATACATACAAAAAATACATAATAATTTCAGAGGAGAAAGTGAAGGGACCACTGAAAAACACCTAGGAGAATCTAGAAAGACTTCTTATAGAAGAACTGAACTGAGCCTTGAAGGGAATGAGAGATTTTGAGAGTTAGAAGTGAGAAGGAAGAACATTTCAGGCTTGCTATAGGGGCAAGGAGGCAAGAGACTGGAATGGTACATGGGGGAAGAGCAAGAAGTCCATTTTAACTATCATATAGTGGGAGATAGAGGCTTGTGGAACTAGTCTACAAGATCAGTTGGAACCAGTTTTCAAAAGGAGTTAAATGCCAAATAGAAGAGTTTGCATTTTGTTGGAGATACAATAAGGAATAAGGAGACCCTGCAGCTTCTTGAGAAAGGAAGACATGGTAAGACCTTCATTTTAGGAATATTAGTTGGACAGCTAGGTAAAGGTTAATTAAATAGGGAACAGTCTTGAGACCAATTAGGAGGCTATTATAATAGATTTGGTAAGATGAGAGAAGGGCCTGAATGAGTCTGGTGACTAGTAAAGAAAAGGGGATCGATGAGTGAGATGTCCTGAACAAAGAACTGGCAAGACCTGGCAATTGATTGCATATGAGGGAGGGAGGAAAAGAAAAGAATCAAGAATGACTCAGAGGCTGAGAATCTGGATTTTTTTTGAAAAGATAGTGGTGTCATCAACAGAAATAGAGAAGTGAGGAGGAGGAAAAAGAGGTTTATGATTTTCTTATTACTAATGCTCTCTTTATTTTTCTGGTTCTGATGCCATCTAGTATTTGGGTCTTCTGATGTTAGGTTGTCCATGAGGAACCCAATGTTCCAGAACTCAGAGTTGATTATTTATGTTAATTTTAAGTTCCAGAGGAGATGCCATAGGGCACAATTATGTAGTTAAGAAAAAATGAGATAGACTATACTCAATAAACATATTAAAATTAAGAAGAACATTTATATAGCACTTTAAAGTTTGCTATGCACTTTACAAATATTATCTCATCTTATCCTCAAACCATCCTGGGAGGTAGACTGCTAAACCTGGGAGTGAGGAAGACCTAAGTTCAAATCCAGCCTCAGACACTTACTAGCTGTATGACCCTGGACAAGTAACCTAACCTCTGTCTGCCTCAGTTTCCTCATCTATAAAATGGGGATAATAATAATAATGATACCTATCTTTCAAGGTTGTTGTAAAATGGATAAAATGAGGTGATATTTTAAAGTGTTATATAAATGCTAAGTTTTAGTAGATCTCTATAACTTTCTAAACCAAAATACCCCTCTCTGGTCATCACTCTCCTATGTTTGGTGTCCATCCCTATTAGAATAATAAGTTCATTGAAAGCAGGTCTTTGTTCTTGGTTTCTTTTTTATCACTAGCACTTAGCACAATGCTTGGCATATAGCAAGCAAACACTTAAGAAATGCTTCTTTTTTCATGTTTTTCCCTTCATTATTTAAAGGCAGGACCAATGGAGGAAGGCTACTGTAATAGCCTAGGGAAAAGGTGATAAAGACCAGAATGAAGGAGGTAACAGGATGAGTAAATATATGCAAGAGATGTATTGAAGGTAGAATGGCTAGAACTTGGCAACGAATTAGATTTGAGGCTGAGAGAATGAATGAAAAGAAAATGACAAAATTGATTCCTGTGTTTTGAGGCTGAGAAATTCAGAAGATAATGAAACTGAGAAGTGAGAGCAGAACAGAGAAAGAGGGAAAGATAATGAGTTTAATTCAGGATATGTTAAATTCTATGTGTCCAAAGAATACCCAGGTGGAGGTGACTGGCAGACAGCTGTATGTTTCTCAAGATCATTGAAGTTATAGGAGTGGATGAAATCACTGAGAGAAAGGGTAGCAAGAAAAAAAGAGGACCTAGAACAGACCTTTAATGGACCATCCATATTAAGAAGATGGACCAGCAAAGGAAATTGAGTCAGACAAGGCGAAAGAGAACCAGGAGTGAATAGGGTTATGGAAACCAACCAAGAGAGGATGATCATCCAAAACCAAAGATGTAGAAAGGTCAAGGAGGATAGAGGCTGAGGTCTGTTGGTTATCTGAGAAAGGAGATCATGAGCTGCTGTAGGGAGCTTGATACAAGAAAAATGTTTCAAATAACTGTTAAGATGGGAATCAAAAATGAATGTTAGAATTGCTCCATAGCATCGAACATTTATTTAGGTTAGATAACATTAATTTGGAGTAAACATACTCACCGTGGTTTTATTACTTCTAAAAGTATTTAATAATTTAGGAATGGGAGCAGAAAAGATAGATGACCTATATGGAACAAACAACAGAACAAGGTAGAAATGGATTCAAAGATATAGGACAGTGCCTTGTTGAATTAGTCAAATACGGTGTTAATACTCTGATAGAAAGTAAGGCAAGACCAGATGTGAGGATAATGACGTACAGTCATCCCTTCCACATCACAACTTTCCCCATTGCAGTTTTGATATATCGCATTTTGGCATAAAAAATCAAATGGCAATATTTAGGAAGCTTTGTGGAAGCCACAGATGATACATTAAGGTCAGCAGATGACACAGAAAATATTTATAAGAAACTCAGAAATGCTGAAAATATATGCATATTATTGTTTAATATCAACATATTTTATCTTTCAAAACCATAATAATTCAGACTTCTTCTCTGGTATAAAGCGAAGGCCAAAAAATTTTATGTAGAATTTCCAGATCATGGGGTCACCATACCCCTAAATCCTACGATGTGGAAGGGATAACAGTGCTGGAAAACTGGGATCTGTTTGCTGCCCTCCTGATCTGAACTTTGCAAGCTGAACTTTGAAGCTTTGCAAGCTGGGTTTGGGTCTGAACAACACAATTGTGGGGTTGCCCTTCGTCGAAGATGCAGTAGACTGCTGTTGGACAGAACTGCCATCAGTTATCTGGAAGTCTTTATAAGTTCAGAGCCACACAACTGTAGTCTCTCTTTTGGTCTAAGCTCTAATAATTCTGCTGTATGTTTCACTCTGACTTGGAGGGCAAGATTGGAGATGTTGCTCCACTCCCACATCAAAACTACACAGCTGCTGCCCACTTCTTTTCTGGTTGGTTGTCTAGTATGTGGCCTCCAAGCACAAAAGCTCCTTGTGTTGAACAGTCATCCCTCTGTGAATGTTCCCTTCTTGATTGGCACTGTAACCTAGCTCTGGGGTACGAGTAACAAAACTATCACTTGGCACAGATGTTCCTGCTCCCTGCACTACAAGACACTCTGGACTCAATCAGAGACCGCCTTTTGTCCTACTGTATAGCTGCAGACTCAGTTCTGTCCTCACACATTAAAAAACTCTGCACAGTGTTTTTCTGCTAGACCTCATCCCCAGTATCTAAAGACCTCACAGGCTATCACCCTATGTTGACGTTGGCTGGAAAAAATAAGTTGTTGCTGACTGTTGTTTGGATATTTAATCAGTAGACAATCTGGTGCATTTCTAAGACATGGTGGAGTAGTTATATGGAGGAGCTGGGCAGTACTGCTTCCTCCTACTATGCCATCTTGGCTAGTCTGGGTACCATTTCATTTTTATAAGAATTGGTCTTATCAAAAACTCCAGAGCTGGACCAAAGAGAGTTCTTGTGATTATACTTAAAATCTACGGTTAATATAAAGTTCAGACTGTGGATAAAGGTGTACTATCATCATGCTGATCAACTGTATAAATGTTCTTCTCAGGTTGGCTTGACAATGGCAGAACCAATACAAGCATCACCCATAGAGCCAGATGTTGTTGTTTTTGGCTACATCTCTTGAGGATTCACCAGAGCCACAAAAATAAATATTCTTTGGTCCTGGCAGAAGCTGATGTGGAGATACCTAGTATATTTCATCCTCTGTTACAACCCAAGGTCAGCCTTACAAAAGGCTGTCTTCATGTGATGCATGGTTAGTTGTTGTGAGTGTGTATGAGTGTGTGTGTATGTGTTTAATTCCTTTGGAATACCTGCTAGTGTTTTGATACTTTTTAGCTACCACATCTGTATGCTACAGTGACTTCCAGAGCAGGGTTATGGCAGAATATTTGTGCAGCAATAAAATACCATCATGATGAAGGTTTGCTTTTTTTCTTGTCAATGCCAGTCTAACATCCCCAGCACTGAATCATAGCCAAGACACAATCTCTGCTCCTCTCTACTCCATTCCTTTAGATGGCAGACTAGTCCTTCCTTTACTTTAGCTTACAGAAAAGTTGACCCCACACCACCAATACCAACAATAATAACAGCTAACATTTTACATAACACTATAAGGTTTAAAAGCAATTTATATTCATTTATTTGATCCTTATAATAACTCTATGAAGTAGGTGCTATTATTATCCCCATTTTTAAGATGAGGGGACTGAGGCAGAGAGCCATTAAGTGACTTGCCCAAGATCACATAGCTAGTGAGTGTCTAAGGCAGAACTTGAACTTTGACCTTCCTGCCTCCACATCTAGCATTCTATCCATTATGGCTCTTAAGCTGTAACCTAGCACCACTAGTGTTGAAACAATCACTCAAATATTCAGGGAAAGTGAAAACTTGACAGAGAAAGAGAAGGTGAAGGAATTTAGAACTGAAGGGATCTTAGCTGCCTCCTATTCCAACCCCTACATTCTGCAAATGAGGAAACCAAAGTGTAGAAAGATTAAATGGCTTGCCCAAAGTCACAAAGCTAAGGTCATAGTATGAAGAATCCATCTGAAGTTCTCCAGTTCACTTGCTACTACATTACAGTCCACACACCACCTTCCCCACTTCAATCCCACTGCCCTGGACTGGGACAGATAGTTGACAATGAAAGGAAGAGCATGTAACAGTTGGAGAAGTGGTGGTAGACCCATCAGTCAGTCAAGCATTTATTAAGCACTTACTATGTGCCAGGCACTATGCTAAGTGCTGGGGATACAAGGCAAAAGATAGTCCCTGCTCTCAAGAAGCTCAGTCTAATTGGGGGAGACAACACGCAAACACTTATGTACAAACAAGCTGTATACAGGAAAATTGGAAATACTCAACAGAAGGAAAACATTAGAATTAAAGGGAATTGGGAACAGCTTCCTGTAGAAAGTGGGATTTTAGCTGGCATTTTAGAGTAAAGAAAAGGGGAGAGGAAAAGGCGTCAGATGGAAGAGATCACTATACAAGTATATACAGATACATATATATCTTCTATTATTGTTAGTTTCTTTGTACACATTCAAAACCAAGCTGGTTTATTTGGCAAAAGCTATAAATCAGTTATTTGGAACTTGGGACACATTTTCTCATAGAAATAATGTTCTAAGGTTCCCAAACTAGTTCACAAAAACCTATAATATAGCTGAACTATAATATTAAGAGTACTCAAAAATCTGACCACCATTTTATAATATTACTTTTCTATGAAAATTCATTCTGAGTTCTAAATCGGGACACCAGTAATACATTTTTCAATGCATTTCCAGAAGTGGGAACCAAGGCTCTCCTTCCCCAGGCACCCCTCTCCACCCCCCCTTCCCTAACTGGGCCAAAACAATGAAAGTTGGATTGCCAAGACTCTAGGAAGGAAAGATGTCTTCTAGTAGACATGAGAGGAACCTTAGTTGCTTATTGGGATGACTTTTTATAATAAATGTAAGTCAGAGATTTCCTTTTGTATAGAAGATGGCACAGATGGATATATGTAATAAAAGTTTTGTGTCCCCTTCTGGGTATGCCAGGATAAATGTACTAGATTGTAAGGTCCCTGAAGGCAAGGAACATATCTTAACGATGTTTCTCTCTTGCTGCATAACATAGCATAATACCTTGCACATATATGTCACAAGATCATAGAATCATAGGATTTGAGCTAGAAAGGCTCTTAAAACTCCCTTATTTTACAAAGAAAACTCTTTTTAATAAATATTTACTAAATTACATTCAATCTTAGAGAGAGTATTCCATTCAACAAGTATTACTGTTTGCTATATGCCAGGCACAGTGTCAGGCCTGGGGATGCAAAGAAAAAATGAAACTACCTCTGCCCTCGATGAGCTTATGTTCCATTGAGGGGAAATAATATTTACCTGGAACATTAAATATGAAATAGATACAAAGTGAAAGTGTAAGTATAAAATATATGTTGTGACTGACAGAGGCTTGAGGCTGAGGTGCAGGCAGAAAGAAAAGTAGGGGTCAACAGAGACAAAAGATTAGTGTAAGCAGAAAATCATAGGGAAGTAGGTTTCCAAGCTGCATGGGATGTTAAAGACCATCTACTCAAGCTTCCTTTCCCTCTTACTTTAGAGATGATAAAATCAAGTCCTGGAGAGGTTAAATAACTTACCCAAAGTCACACAGCTAACTAGGAACAGACAATTCAGGACTAGAAATTAGGCCTGCCGATTCTTAGGACAGTGTTCTTTCCTCTGGACCACAAGAAAGCCAATTCTTCCACCCTCTTCTTTCTTCATCTCTAGAAGTATAGAAGGTGAAAGTAACTTGCCCCTTGATGTCAATGCTGTCAGAAGAAATAAGACGCAGGGCTTTTGACTCTCCGATCATTATTTTGGCTCCAATCTAGCGTTGTGCTTGTCTGCCCTTTCTTATCTAACTACACCTGATATCCCCCTTACATTACCATTAATGCCAGTCCATCAAAGGCATTACAGCATGAAACTAGAAAAATACATTCTTAGCCCCTTATCCCCTAGAGGTGGCCTCTCCAAGCCAAGAGCAAAATAGATCAAAAGGCCAGAGTTGAAAACCATGTACCATAATGGCTGTTCTGAGTAAATAGAAGACACCAGGGGCTGTCAGAAATGCTTTTTTCACCTGAGTTAAATTGGGCTTTAACAATTGTTTTCTAAGTACACCTGATGGTCGTTAACTGGGAGACTTACATACATATCTTCCAGAACAAATACTGTGTTGGTACAAGTGTAGGCTCTTGGGATAAATCATGGTGGTAAAACGGATTGCTGTTGTTGACAGGAGCCAAAAACGTTTCACTGCCACAGCTTTCATCAAACAACAATGAGTAAACTACAACAGCCAGTCTCACGGTCCATCACTGTCAAGAGATGTGTAACCTGGATGTAGGAAATCTCTTTCTCTAGAGGAGCATGCACTGGAGAGAGGGAGGAAGAAGGAGACCTTATTCCCTGCAAGGAAAAGCTAGAGAGGCAAAAACATGAGGAATGACTGTGGTTTAATGTATACATATCAAAGAAATCAAATCAAAGTGACAGTCATTCCTTGACCATCTGTTCTGGTCAATGTACTATGGAGGAGACAAAGCATAATCCAGCATGCTTCTGGACCTCTGGGAGGTTACCCTCTAGTTTGGGCAGAAAAGACATAAACACATGATAGCAATGAAAAACTTAAATAAAAATTCAACACAAAAGGAAAGATAGCACAGGACAAGAACTAAGTAATTACCAAATGAATAATAATGACAATAACTATTGTTACGGTTGAGGGAGGGAGCAAGCTGGTCATTGTGATCTAAGGTAATAGGAATATTTTGACAGCCTGTTGTAATGGATAGAGAAGCAGACTTGGAGTCAGTAGGACCTAGGTTCAAGTGCCACCTCAGACACTGACTAGCTGGGTGACCTTGGGCAAATCCCTCTGTTGCTTAACCTCTCTGTGCTTCAGTCTCCTCATCTGTAAAATGATGATGTTGGATTTGATGGCCTCCAAAGACTTTTTCAGCTCTAAACCTATGATCCTAGAAGCCATTTGGACTAGGCAGGTTCTAGAGGGGTGGAGGAGGGGAGAGGTAGGGAATTTCAACTTTAACATAGGACCAAAAGAACATCATCCATATTGGTCAATAGTCCTATTTTCTCCATTAGCTCTGTACCTTCTCTAGGAGGCTCAGTTTTGCCATGCCAGAAGCATCCTTCTATTTATTCCATCCCTCTTTTTTCACCTATAGCCAAGGAGATGTTTCGATATTGCCTTCCCACCATGTTTACCCTCCTCCTCATCTTATCTTTGTTTGGGTGCCATGTTTCACCTTCCACAGCTTGTAGAACAAGGCCTGAGCATCTTCTGCCCTCAATGAGGGCTCAAGGTGTCAGAATACTGCATTTGAAGCACTGGCCCCTTTGGAGTTCCCCCGCCTCTCTGGTGCATCTCTGACTGTGCCATGCTCATGCCTTTTGTCCCCTTGAACACTGCTTTAGCATAAAAGATTTCTGTCCCTTTGTGATGTCTCTGAGCTCCCAGTACATTCAGCAGCAGCCTGCTGCTTTCCTAAACGGTGATCCATCCCTTGAATTTGTAATCCCTCTGTATTTTATCACTGATTGTGAAGTGTTTTGTGATGCAAAAGACACCATTGAAAATTATTTGGGGATGAATTTGTCTTATGTGTTCACAGCAGGGTTTCCTTTCCTTTTCTACCTTATGCAGAAGAGAGACTAAGGTCCCCCAAGAAGCACCTCTCCCTTTCAGGTCTATTTTCATATGAACATGGGGCCCAGCAAAAAGGAAACACACCTCTAGGGTGTGACCAAAGACAGCAAACTACTTTTCCCAAGGTTTGGGGTGTGACAAAAACCCAAAGTAGGTTTTGCAAAGCCAAGCACTTTTCTCCTCGTCTTCAACAACCATGTGCACAGCAAGGGGATTTTGGTCCATTATGTTTCTGATTCATTTGCACTTAACTCATCAAGATGTTGTTTTGTATGAGCTGTTTGATGTCCGAAGCACCTTATGAGCCTTTTTATAACCCTTTTATCTCAGAAGCTGCGAATCCTGCTTAGCCAAGAATAAACAGAACTGGAAGGTTCGAGCTCAGTTCAAAGCTAGAGCCCCTCAGGTTGGAATTGGCCAAATGGGCTGTCTTTTCTTAGCTGGTGCTGCTTTTAATTGGGGAGAAAGGCAGAGAAAACAAACTCAGTGCATCGGGGGAAAGCAGGACAGGAGAGGGGATAAAGAAACTATCCCTGATTCATTTAAAGCCTCATGTAGGGCCTGGAAAATGTTGTAATGGGATGACATTAATTAGTCCTCGAAAAAGACTGTCACCTTTTCTATCAAGCCTGTTTATGAAAGGTATAAGGGTAGCAGATTGGGGGTGGGGGTTAGAGAGAGGGAAGCAGGGTGTGGGGAGAGGAAGAAGCAACCTTCCCCTTTTGTTGTTTTACTAGGAGGGGGCTGCTCCTCAGATGAATGAACTCATATGTACTAGCTAACTTTGCTGGAGTTTAGGAGTTGTATTTAAAACAGATTTTATCCTACAGTGATATTAATTTGATAGGATCCCTGATCTGTAAACCATTGGTTATCTTGGTCTCTCCTGATAAGAAAAAAAAAGTGGCTAGGATTTCCAGTTGGTGAGCACATTTGGGCAGAATCTTTCACACGTCACAAATTGCAGATGGGAGGCAGTGATCTCGAACATGCAGTCACATTGCGTGACCATCTGACACCTTCCATTTAGAAAAATAATACTTTCCTCCCAGCATACGCTCCCTGCTGCAAGCAGCACCAAAAATTATGCCTGGGAGAGCTGTTCCTCCTAGACCAGGGTCTTAAATATTTCTTAGGCTGCTTTTAAAAGATTCATACTGCAGCAGCACCTAGCCTGCCACCCCACTCGCCCCCAGAAAATCCTGAAACCGTCGCCCAGGCTTCCTCCAAGATGCTGCTGATAACAAAAACAGGCACAAAGAAGAAAAGGGGCTGGGGCTGGGGCTGGGGGTGGGGGAGCTGGAAGGAGACGGGAAAATTAAACCCAGCACGTTGGCTAGGTGATTTATCCCCGTCCTCGGTGCGATGCGAGAATATCCATGTTCAATGCAATGGACTTCTTTGTGGGCGCGTGTCTAACCTGTATCCCAGGGGGCAGGGAATTTCTCAGTTCCCCAGGAGGGGGACTGGAGTCCCCCGGATTGCCCTCACTTCTCGGCCCGTGTCCTCTACACGCCCCGCCTTTTTACTCATTTCCTAGTATGTTGTTGGGGGTGGGAGTGTTAGCGGAGCGAGTGCCTGGATTCCTGGGCTATCCATTTAAATGACCCCTGGCAGTAGGCATGACAGCGGTTTCCCATAGCCATGTGCAAACAAGGATTTCTAACTAGCATCTTTGAAGCTCTTTCCCAAAGATTTCAATAAATCCCACCTCAAAATAGCATCCCCTCCACCCTTCGTACACCCCATTCCCCGCAACATTCCCCAGCACACACATAGCACTTTCTTCCCGATTCCTGAGGTGTGCCAGAGCCAGTAAAAGTGTCCTCTTTTGGAAGGAAACAAGCCAGGCTGCTTATAGCAGTTGGAAGAGCACCAGGGCTGGAGTTGAGCAGCTGCTGCCCCATGGGAGCCGCCCGAAAACAGCTTTCTTAAAGGCTGGAGGAAGGGGGCTGATTTCCTCAGCGAGAGCAGAACAAAGGTGTCCTGGGGGCCAGAGCAGCGAAGAGCCACCTGCTTGGCAACAAAAAGAAAAGAAAAGAACTTTTAACTTCTTCCAGTTTCACACTACCCAAGGTTTGTGGGGATTTCCCCAAAGTAGCAGGTGAGTAGCTGAAGGCTGTAAACACCAGGATCTCCTCAAAATGTAGCAAACTCAATCCTTGTTGCTATTCAAATCCAAATAGAACACCTATGGAGTCAATTCCTCCTTTTTTCCCCGTATCGTTGCATTGTACCCTTGGGGTTATTATAAAGGACTAGGAACAACCAAAAAAAAAATTGTTGAGGATGCTAATAATCATAACACCATTCTTTCCCTGAGGTGGAGGATGGTCACTGCCCAGGTGAGCAGGAGTGGTTGTCCCTAGAATAATCCTAGTGTCAGTTTCATGGTGATGTGAATTATTGTTCCCCTGGGCTCTTTAAGGAGATTAGTTTTTAGAATTTTCAAGCTGGAAGGTACTTTACAGGTCATCTGGTTCAACGTCTTCATTTTACAGGTGAGGAAAATGAGGTCTGGAGAGGTGAATTCACTTGTGAAGGCCAAGATACACTTGATCTGAGCCTCAAGTATTTAAAGCGTCAGATACCTTCTTTAAGTGAAAAGAACAAAAGGAAGAGGCGTCTTTTATCCTTCCTACAGTGTTCCTGCAGGAACATTCTTGCTGTTCCTATAGTGAAATGTTTGTGAATTTGGCATTTTTCCTCCCCATAATCTTTGGGACATCTGAATATTAGCCCCTTTGCTTCAGGATGTGCTTCTGCCTCTGTCTTTGTCCTCTGTTTCTGTCTCTCTTATCACTCTGTCTCTGTGTCTCTCTGGGGCATCTGCATACAAACATATCTAATTAAGTATCTTTTATGATATTACCTGTGCTAAAACCCCTTTTAATGACCCCGATCAACATAGCTTATAACCACCATTTGACTGACAAGACTTTTAGCCCAATGAGAGTAATCAATACTGAAACTGACACTTCATGCTATTTGTGCTAGCCTAAATACAAGGCAAGGAGTGAAGGAAGAAAAGGAAGAAGAAATGAAAAAGGAATGGGAGAAGGGAAGGGAGAAGGAAATAAAAAATGGAAAGAAGGGGGATATATACATTTGGGAATTGTAGAGTGCTGCCAACATTTTCCTCCAGCATTATTCATATTGCCTATTACTTTTCCATAAGAACTGAAGTGTCCTTATTCACAAGACAGCCATTGTTATCTAGATATCCACAGCAATACAGATATCCAGATATAAATTAAGAAATGAATTGACTTTAATCTGATTGTTCAAAATAACTAAGGAAATAGAGCTTGGAACCTCTATTTCTTAGCCACAGTGTCCAAATACACCAGATGATTACCAGTCTTCCAACTGATGCCTCATTTCCTATTGCCTTGCCTTTGCATAAAGCTCTCCCAAGCCTGGAATGCTCTCTCTCCCCCACCCCCACCTCTCTGAGCCCCTCTTCAAAACTCAGCTTGAGTGCTACCCTTTAGGTGATGCCTTTCCTGATCCCTCCCTGCTACCTGCTGGTCCCCCCCCCCCCATTATCATGTTGTCTCCTCAATAGACTTCAAGCTTCTTGAGGGCAGGAACTGTTTGATTTTTGTCTTTGTGTTCTCAGTGCCTGGCATATAGGAGGTAATAAATGTAACAAATGCTTGTTGATTGATTGCCATTGTTTAGTTAGACCTAATATAGGAAGTAGGATAAGTGCAATTGCTATTTCTAGGGGTTACCTCCAACTAGGATTAGAATGATACCCTTTCTAATGAAAATCATACAGCAAATATGAAATATCTTCCATTTGTTTGAATCTATAATTCTATTCTCTCACACAACAGAAAATAACTTGCGGGGGGCGGCGATTTTCTTTTTCATCTTTCATGAAATCAAACATCCTCAGTTTGCAGATGTGGAAGGAGAGGAAGTGTTCCATGCCTAGCACAAAGCATTCCAGAAATAATACAATAGCATAATAGGGGAAAGCCAGAAGTTGAATTCAATTCAATAAATATTTATTTAAGCTCCTTCTATGTGCAAGACATTCTACTTGATATTGGAGATACAAAGACAGAAACAAATGAACGAGACTTGACTTCAAAGAGCTTATATTCATTGAGAAAGACAGGCAAGAAAAAGAACATCTAGGGTGAGAGGCAGTTTGCTAGTGAAAAGTAAGTGTTGCATCTGGAGTTAAAGAACCTGAATTCATATCTTGACTCCACTATTTACCCACACGTGCACTTGAATAAATCACTTACTCTTTTTAACCTCAGTCTTCTCACCTGTAAAATGAGGGATTTGGACTAGATGGCCAATAATTGCTCTTCCAGATATTTGTCTCTGACACTGGTGGAATCCTTTGATAGTAATGAGGTTAGAGATGGGACCTGACTCAGGAGGGTCGATACTTCCAGCTCAAGATTGGAATAGGAGCTAGACCTAGAATTTTTTTGGTATAGGGAGCTTCCATGTAAGGAAAATCTCTTTAGCAATGCCAGTCAACACCTTCTCTGAGACAGATAGATAGGATAGACAGATATTAATATATATATATAAAGATATATCTGTGTCTCTATATATGTTTCTAGGTATAGACATCCTAATATCTAGATATATATGTAGAAATATATACTGTATAATATAGAAATATCAATAAAATATATCATAAATGTAAGTGAAATGTATAAATATATAAATAGTATATTTAAATATATCAGTGCATTTATTTTGTTATACATAATCAATATTTTTATGTTCAAGATATATAACTATATTAATACAATATAAAATATAATACAAAATAAAAATAAGCTTATAGTTTGTGTAGCAAATAAAATAAATTCACTTAAAGAATTTTCTAGATATCTAATACAATAATGATGGTATGCTGGGTCACACAACTAGAACACATCAGATGATTGGTAAGCTGCCTCTTACATAATAGTTATAAAAGGAGGTTTGCTTGGCCGTAGCATGGAAAGAGTATGTAACAAGACTATTGTACTTTTCAGTTAAACACAGCCTTCTCCCCCTCTCCGTACAGATGTATTTCTGGTCATCAGGATGTGTTATAACTAATATGGCAATGTGTGGTAACTAACATGGCAATGGGACAGCTGCCAAATCTGAAGGGTACTGACTTTCTGTGGCTTGGCCTTTTATGTCCTAGGGTGGCAATGTCAATGGCTAGAGCCTTATCCTCCTGAACTAATCAAGTCCCCAGGTCAGCTTTTCTACTTTTCAAGGAAAATAAAACAAACACAAAAATAAGCATGCCTACCTACAAGGAAGACATTGCTCCTACCACAGAATCTATAGGCATATTTGAAAGTGGAATATTAGAGAAAGACAGACAGAAACAGAGAGGGAGAGAAAAAGAGAAAGAGAGAGAGATTGTTTTAAGTTCTGTGCCAAACGTGTTAAGCATTGGCCAAACAAATCCAAACAAACACAACAGTTCTACCCTCTGAGCTTACATTCTTTTTTAAAAAAATTATTAATTAATTTATGGAGTAAAACAAGCATCTCTATCATGAGTCTTTTGGAATTGTCTTAGATCATTGTATTGCTGGGAAGAGCTAAGTCTATCAAAGTCGGTCATCGCACAATGATACTGCTACTGTATACAATGTTTTTCTGGTTCTGCTCGCTTCTCTCAGCATCAGTTCATGTAAGTCTTTCTCTGTTTTTCTGAAATCTTCCTGTTCATTATTTCTCATAGTACAATAGTATTCCATTACATTCATATACCACAACTTGTTCAGCCATTCCCCAATTGATGTGTATCCCCTCAATGTCCTATTCTTTGCCACCACAAAAAGAGCTGCTATAAATATTTTTGTACATGTATACATGTACTTTATTCCAATTTTCTCACATCTTCACCAACATTTATCATTTTCCCTTTCTGTCATATGAGCCAATCTGATAGGTGTGAGTTGATACCTCAGAGTTGTTTTAATTTGCAGTTTTCTAATCAACAGTGATTTAAAGCATTTTTATTGATCAATTTTCTTTCCCTTGCCTAACCCCCCCAAAAAATTGTTTCTGTCAGTGTTTGCTTATTAAAGGTTGTGAGACTCAAAAGCCAAACACTTAGTTCAGCAACAAAAAAATTATCATCATTTAGTGTCACTATTTCCCAGAACCCAGACAAAAGCAGTATTTTGTTTCCCCGATGCTGAGATACACCTAGAACATATAGGTGGACTGTAAAAAAAAGTTAATTTCTACTAAGAACATTACTATCATATGTGCATGGTGAATGCCCCTCCCCCCATATCCTGTGTGGCACTTATGGGAGGGTATAGACCAGAGTCACATGGCACGAGCAAGCATTGATGGGTTGCAATCTTCATCATTGGAGGAATGTGCATGTTGATGAAGTCACAAATCCATTGCAATATTAATCATAAGATTATGATTTAGAGCTGGAAGGAACCTTTGAGGTCATCTATTCCAACTCCCTTCATTTTAAATATAAGAAAACTGAAGCCCAGAGAGGATAAGCAACTTGCCAAAGGTTATAGGGAGTGAACAGCAGAGCCCTTATTTGAAACCAGGTCCCCTAAGTCCTGGGGCTGCCTCCACAATGTTATTATGGAGCTTTCAAGGGAGGGAGGCAAAGGAAAGAAGGGAGGGAGGGAGGGAGGGAGAGAGAGAGAGAGAAATGATTTTAGATCCTATTTATTTTATGTTGGATTAAATAGCATCTATGACTATAGAGGTAGCTAGTTAGCTTGACCTTCCCTCTAAATCCACGCAGAGATGTGCTCTTAGACTCAATCTTGCTACTCCCCAGTGAAAACTCACTGTATTCAATTGAGAGACATTTGTTTTAGAAATGGGGATGGTAGGTAGTACCTTGGGGGTAGAGAACATGCAATTGTCCATATCCTCATGGAAGCACTGTTTCAGATGCTTTGGGATCTGCTTACATAATGACCAAAACTGTTTTCTTGAGAAACAAGCAATCTTTGTGAGGGAGCCATGTAGGCACTGGAAATACTGAAGTTACTAGTTCAACCTCATCAAGCTCGAAGTAAGTTAGGAAAGTTAGGGGAACAGCCAAGTATTCAAAGCATATCTTGCTATCAATCTCTATCTTGCTATCACTCACAAGAGTTCCATTTTCTTATCCAAAATTTATTTATCTGATCACAATCTTTTATTGTTCCATGTTTCTTAATTCTTATAGCCCATTACAGTATTCTTCATTATTTCTGTGATCCCCAATTCATCTCCCTTTCATCTATTTCCTAGCCCTTTATCCCTGCACTGGCTACACTCTTCCTTTCGTATCTCAACCAGTTGATGAACCCTCTACTCTTTAGCCCTTGTTCCCTCATCTTATCATAAAGCACATGTTGCCAAGCCCCAACCCTGGATTACTCCCAGTATCTATCTCCTTCATTCCTATTCACCTATTGCTGAATAGTGCTAGAGGAAATCATGATACCATGAGGACTGTGTCCACTACAAATTTATGTTATTATGAAGGTAGAGTTCAAATCACCCCAGTATGCATGAAAGAAGTCTGGACACACACCTAGGTGTAACAGAAAGTATGTTCAGATTGAAGGAGAGATTTGATCATGCCCTTTGGGGCAAATATAAAACCAGTGAGCTAGTTAATATCTTGGAATCATAGATTCAAGAAATCAGCAAACCAAATGAGAATGTTCTAGAGCTGGACAGACCTCTGAGAAGAAACTTTTAGGGAGGGGGAAAGGAGAGCACCTTAGGTTTAGCCTTAACCTGGAGCTTCTCTCCACCTCGCCACCATGTTGATTGGAAGAAGACCTTCTGAAAGCCCATGGAAGCTTCAAGAGGGTTTTAGGTTTCCCATCTTCCTATTATTTCATCAAAGCATCCCCGGAATAGCTGATGACAGGTTATGTGTATATTTGGAGGCAAGGACAGACTGGACATAGATTCTAGGCTCAACAAAGGATCTAGCAAGGGAAAACGATACATCATGCCTAAGCAAAAGCATTTGAGGGCTCTAGAAGAAGGACTTTCAAGGAGTACAAGTTAGGCCCCTTTGTCACACATTTGCTAAACTTAAACTCGTTCCCTCCAGCAATTCATGTACGCTCATGGGACAAAATATCGCGGGCTTTGGGGAAGATGTTTGTATCTAATATTTTTTATTATTCTACCTTAATAAATACCTAGTTCTGAAAATAAATTAAGCCTAGCAAATTAATATCAACTGATAATCATAGTGAGACTCATAGCAGTAGGGATTCATGATTTATACAACTAGAAATTCTCCCCTAACTCTTCAGTACTACCCCTAGAGACCTGAAAGGACCTAATAGCTGAACTCTGGGAACCCAGCTCTTCAATGCAAGTGGAATTTGTGCTTCGTCATCTAATCTCAACTGTGCTATCAAGTCAATAAGCTTTTTCAAGCATTCACTGTGCCAGGCATTGTGTTAAGCATTGAAGATCCAAAGAAAGTAAAAAACATTGACCCTGACAATAAGACAGCAATTAGGCTGCCCTTTAGAAGTAGCCAGATGGTGCAATGACTTGGGTTCTGCACCCAGAAACAAGAAGACCTAGGTTCAAATCTAGTCTCAGATATTTATAAACTGTGTGACCCTGGGAAAATCACTTAACCTCTAATTGTCTTAATTTCCTCAATTGCATAATGAGCATATTATTAGCACCTACCTTCCAAGGTTGTTATGAGGATCGAATGAGATAATATTTACAAAGTGTTTAAGCAGAGTACCTGGCACATAGTAGACACTTAAGTGCTTGTTTTCATCCTTCTTTCCCTCCTTCCTTACCTCAAAGAGCTCAAATTCTAATGGAAAAGATAAGATGCATGTATCTGCATCTCTCTCTCTCTCTCTCTCTCACACACACACACACACACACACACACACACACTTTACAATATAATGTGAATTGGTTGTTGTGTTTGTCCTTCGTTCTTGAAGAGGACCATGACATCAGGGAGTTGATGACATGACTTGCAATTGATTTTGATTTGAGGGAGGGGGGGATGTGCACGGTCACCAGCCTCACTTTCTCCTCAAGAGCCATCTGGGTCCAGTGGCCAGATATATTCATCAGGATGAATGGAAATGGAGGTCATCTCAGAATGAAGGCACTAGCATTGAGAGAGACCAGGAAAGGCATCACTGTTGCTAATTCATTATTCTATTCCTCCCTAATCAATCTGTTATCCCACTTTCCACAAGGAATGTTCCAAACTTCTTTGTCTTTCCTTAAGTCTTCTATACCATCTCCTTCCTTACCCCCTCAGCTAAGAACTTTGTCTTATTCATCACTGAAAAAACTGAGACCATTAGCCAAGCAAATTCCTCTTCTCTGAACCTTCTCATCTTACATTACTAGGACATCTTCCTCCCATATCCTTCATTCCTGTCTCACGTGAAAAGTTTGCTCTTCTTGCCAAGGCCAATCCCTCTACATGTTCTCTTGATGCGTGTACTCTTCCCTATCTTCTCCAACAGATTGCAACTATCATTCTTACTCTCTCCCTTATCTTCCTAAAATGTTTCAAACTCTTCTTTATTATTCAACAATCATCTTTTGTCCTGTGCGGTTAAGCTCAGATTTGTGGGGTAGGTTACTGTAGGCTGCATCCTGAGCTCCACTGCTCTTCAGAACATATTATCCTATTATTTCCTCCTTTTTCTAGTAGGTGTAGAATACTCTTGCATTATTTGAATGCCCTTTCCTTTGTATTTGAGGTCTTTATCCTGATGTCTTGCAGAACTTTTTTTTTTTTTCTGAATTGAACTGTTAAAATTTACCACCATGTTTTTAGCCTTGGCTTTTTTCTAGAGATAATCTATGAATTCTTTCAATTGGAATTTAATTTTTTACATTCAGAAGTTCTGGGCAGTTATTTTCTATTATTTCCTTCATTATGATATTAAGGTTTTTTTGACTTGTAGTGTTCTTCTGGGAGACCTATGATCCTAAGATTGTCTCTACACATCCTGTCTCTGAGATCAGTAAGCTTTGTTTGCATAGGGAACAAATTTTCTTTCCATTTTATTGTTTTTTACTTCTCATTGTCTAGATTGTCCTTCACTTTTGTGGATTTGCATTCACAATCTATTATTCTCCTCTTTATTTCTTTGGTGAAGCTTACCAATGCAGATTCAGGTTTTTTTTTTTTATTCTGCCTATTATTTTTGCTGTGCAGGCCATAAATTTCTGCTCTCGTGATTCTCAATTCTTTTTTAAGCCACTCAGAAACAGCATGGGATGGTTTTATTCATAGATGCCTGAACTTGTTTATGAGATCTAGAGGCCATATTTCCTTCTGTTACTATTTTTCCCATTGATTTGTACATTTATCTTCAAGGTCTTTGAGCTTTCTTCTTCCTGAAACCCTTTGTAATTTCAATCTTTTTTCCCCCTTATTTTCCCTATCACTCACTTTCTGACTCCCACTCCTCTAATTGTGGTTTCCTTGGGGGCTGAATCTCAAAGCATCTTAGCCTCTTCCCACACTGGACAAGTCACGATTCACCAGCCTAGGTCTCTGCCCAGACTGACTTTTAGGTGCTCAGAACTGCCCCTAGCTGAATGCTGTGCTCTTTCCCTCAGGACCGGTGGAGTGCTACCCAGCCTTCACATACACACAGTGTCCTGTCCTGGTGATCAGTCCCACTGTCTCTGTTCCTCAGTCTTATAGGCTGGCACCAACCATTTAGAGCTTTGCAGCACTGGTGTTTCAGGGTTGTGGCCTCCATCAGGCTTTTCTTTCTGAACGGCTGTGGCCAAGTTGTCTATCTAAGCCTGAGCAAAGTTCTGAAGCCCAGAGTCAGGGTCTCCATGGCACTGGAAAGGGGGTGGATGGAGTTGTAGGGGAGGGTTTTGTTGTAAACTTGTGTTGTGTCCTTGAGTCTCCTAATGTAACCTCAATGCCAGTATCATGTGAAGTGGAGGAGGGGTACTGAGTCAGCTCAGGGTCTTGTTATTGTTCAGTGTCCAACTCTCTATGACCCCATTTGGGGTTTTCTTGGCAAAGATACTGGGGTGGTTTACCATTTTCTTTTCCAGCTTATTTTACAGTTAAGGAAACTGAGGGAAACAGGGTTAAATGATTTGCCCAGGGTCACACAACTAGTAAGTGTCTATTGCCAAATTTGAACTCAGGAAGATGAATCTTCCTGACTCCAGGTGAGCTTAGGGTTAGTAAGCATCAGAAAGCATTTATAGCTTTGTTTTCTTTTACCTTCCTTTTGGATTCTGGTGTTCTAGACAGCAAATGTAGACTTATCTTTGGAGTATAATTTTTTTTTTTGGAGAGGTTTCAGAGATCTTGTCTAGTACTCCATTTTTTCTCATGTGACCTGGCTCTCTCCCTTAAGATCTTCAGCTGCTTTTGGCATATTGACTCCTTCCCTGCTGCCTACTACTACAAACAGTTTTTTTTTCTCACCTATAAAATCCTCATTTGATCCTACCATCCATGCTGTCATCATCCTGCATCTCCCCTCCTCAGCTGTACAACTTGAGGAAACCATCTATTCTCTATATCTACAATTCTGTTTTCATTTTCTCCTAAACCCTCTGCAATCTGGCTTCCAACCTCAACATTCAACTGAAACTGAGGTCTCCAAAGTTACCATGATCTTTAATTGCTAAATCCAATGGCCTTTAAGCTTTGTGGTTGGTCTCCCTTATTCAAGTGTCTCCCAACTCTAGTGCATCCTTTATTTGACTACCCTATAGATCTTCCTAAAGCACAGGTCTGACCAAGTCACCTTCCTACTCAATAAACTACAACGGTTCCCTTTTGCCTCCAGCATAAAATATAAAATCTCCTGTTTGGCTCTTAAAGCCCTTCACAACCTAGCCCCTTCCTACCTTTCCAGTCTTCTTAAACTTTGTTCCCCAAATTCTCCACATTTGCCTTATTTTCTCTTTTTTGCATGCAACACTGTCTCTCATCTCCATGCCTTTACACTGGCTGTCCTCCATGTTTGAAATGTTCTCCTTCCTCAGCTCTGCCTCTGGCTCCCCAAACTTCCTTCATAACTCAGCTGAAATCCAACATTCTGAAGGAGGCCTTTCCCAGAACCCACAAGGATTAGAGCCTTTCCCAACTTTTCTTTATATATCTTGTATGAAGCTAGTTACTTGTATTGTATGCCCCATTCAAAAGTGAACATCCTGAGAGTAGGGACTGTTTTTGTCTTTATTTGTATCCCCATCACTTAACACAATGCCTAGCACATGGTTACTACATGCTTTCTTATTGACAAGGCGTCCATTTTTTTACCCTATTTTTCTCTTTCTCTCCATTTCTACTGCTCCCACCCTAGTCCAGACCTTCACTACTTTCTAGCTAGGGGTCCTGTCCCCACTCTCTCCAACACTTCAGTCCTTCCTGCATGCTGCTGTCAGACTCAGCTTCCTTAAATACCATTTTCATCATATCACTCCCTCACTCCAGAAACTTACAATGGTTCACTATAGCATATTGTACCACACCTAAATTACTCTATTTAACTTTTTTTTTTTAATAAGGCAGTTGGGGTTAAGTGACTTGCCCAGGGTCACACAGTTAGTAAGTGTCAAGTGCTTGGTCTGAGGCCGGATTTGAACGCAGGTCCTCCTGACTTCAGGGCCGGTGCTCTATCCACTGCGCCACCTAGCTGCCCCCTCTGTCTAACTTTCAAGGCATTTCATAATGTTATCTATAAAATCTTATAAGCTAATTCCCTCTAATATGAATTCTCCTTTTTCAATAGGCTGTTCTCCTTCCCATCTCTCGCACAAAACTTACTTATTCTCTCCTCTATGCCTTCAACTCATGCTGTTCTCTACCCTTGCCTAAAATACACCCTTCTCATACTTTCCATTTAACTACATCCTACCCATCACCCAAAGTCCCACTTCCTCTCATGAAGTCATTCTGACGAGGCCATTCTATGTTAATACCTTCCTTCTCTAATGTCTCTCCTTTTTGTTGTTGTTGAACCATTTCATTCATGTCCAACTCTTCATGACCCCATTTGGGGTTTTCTTATCAAAGTCACTGGAGTGGTTTGCCATTTCCTTCTCCAGCTCATTTTATAGATGAGAAAACTGAAGCAAACAGAGATAAGTGACCTCTTTATGGTCATCCAGCTAGTACGTGTCTGAGGCCAGATTTGAACTGAGGTCTTCCTGCTTCCAGGTCCAGCCCTCCATCCCCTGTGCCACTTAGCTGCCTCTTGTGTTTACAAAATGCAATAACCTTATTTTTATAATTTTATAATTATTCTATTTTTGATTGTGCTATCTAATCTAGTACCTTATGATATCATGATTTGTGAGTTTATAGCAGTGTTATATAAAATGCTGTGTTAATCACTGTTTCACAAATGTATGTTTTATCTTCTCAGTGAAAGATAGAAGCAGAAAAGGAACAGGGACCAAACTCAAGATTTCATTGGTATGTAGAATTCCTGGAACAGGAAACTATCTCCATCAATGCAGCTTGGCGCCTTACAGTCTTAGAGCATGTACAGAGAAGTTGACTTGCTCAGGGTCAGTCACACAGCTAATATGTTAGCAGAGGCCAGTACTTGAACCCAGGGCAACCTGATTCAGACCATTTCTCTATTCATTATACTATCACTGCCACTGAGGTATATTTAGAAAATAGATACATGGCAATTTTTGAGGGGGAATAAATGCCCTGGAAGTTGGGGGGGGAAGGAAAAGACTTAATGGAGAAGTTGATGCCTGAGCTGAGTCTTGAAGGAAGCTAGAGGTTCTAAGAGGCAGAGATGAGGAGGGAGTACATTTTTGTCCAATGGGGACAGTCAAGTACAAAGGTATGGAAGTGGGAGTTTAAGTGTTATAGATGAACTGCAATAAGAAGGCCAGTGTAGCTGGATTGCAACAGGCATGAAAAGGAATGATGCTTAATAGATCTAAAAATATCATTTGAGGTCAGGTTTTGGAAATAAACAAAACAAGCAAAAAGCTTTGAATGCCAAATAGAGGAGTTTATATTTGACCCTAGGGGTGATTTTCAAAACATTCAGGAACTATTATGTAGACCCAGAGCCGTAATAAGAGTGAAGTGATAAAGGCTTTACTCCAGGGTGTGAACATTCAGAGGGGCTTGCTTCCACCTTCAGCATTTCTCTGTCTACTTGCCAGTTATGTCCCCTCTCCCTCATATCTGTGGTATGAACATTACTACACTCCTTTGCCCAGGATGGACTGAAGTTGATAACTGCAATCTCGCCTTCTTCCCCACTGGCACACCTCCTTTCCTACCCTTCTCCCAAGGAGGAGTATAGACAGCAGCCAGTTTTCCAGAGTGTCTCTCCCAAACCCCCATATTTTTCAATTCCTCTTCAGTAGAGGTAGAGATTGAAAATATTCCTAATTAGGATTCTATGTAAGTACAGCTAGGCGACACAATGGATAGAGTGCCAGGCCTAGAGTCAGGAAGATCTGAGTTCAAATCCAGCCTCAGACACTTACTAGCTGTGTGACCCTGGGTAAGTCACTTAACCCTGTTTGCCTCAGTTTCCTCACCTGTAAAAATTATTTGAAGAAGGAAATGGCAAACCACTGCAGAATCTTTGCCAAGAAAACCCCAAAATAGAATCATGAAGAGCTGGACATGACTGAAAATGACTAAACACAAACAGCCTTTTATCTTGGGTTGTATATCAGCAAGCACCAGGCCATAAACATGTATATGTTTATCAAATATAGCGTGATGCTGCTGCAGAAGATGACAGCATAGAGAAGAAGAAGGGTCATAGATCCAGCGGCCTGACTTGGCACAGTTTTGCATTCTGTTGCCCCCAACATGGCTTTTCCTCACTGATGCCAAGAGGATTCTAATGCTTCCTAGAGCAGCCTCCCCCTTCCCTGTTCATCAACCTTTCTCAGACTGCAAGTTCTTTTGGCTCATAGCTAATTCACAGGTACGGGTGTTGCTGCTGGGCATGTTATTTTATAACATTTTGCATTTTTATATCACTTTATTTTTGTGATTCTCTCCATAATCATCTAGAGCTAGAATGTTTTCACTGTATTTTGTGTCAGCGCCTTCCCTAGAGCGTTAGGGATCATGAGCATTGGGCCTGGAAAAGACTCATTTCATTACGGTCACTCTGCTGCTAAATAAGATGATGGTCTCTGCTCTTAAGTGGCCTATAGCATGGACAGGGCAGCATTTATTTGTGGGTCACTTGTTAAATGAAAGACTTGCTGTCAGAATAAGAGAAATTCTCCTTCGTAGGTGTTATTTTCTTTACCTATTACTGCTTTGTTTTGCAAATTATGTTTTTGTTTGTCTGTTTTTAATAAAAACAATCATTTCATGCCACAAATTTAGAGTCCTTTTCTCCTTTCGGTTTGCTAACTCCATCAGCAAGCCAAAGGAAGAGAGTAACTATTCCAATTAGTATGCAGATGTTAGCAGGAGTAAAGGTGTTCTATTCCTATTTAATGAACATAGACTAAGTTTTTGACATTCCCAAATGGGTAGGCCAACTGACCTCTCAGTGTCAATATACAACAAAGAAAGATTTTTATGTTTGACTACAAACAAGGTAAACCAGTCCCACTTTTTGTGTTTATTTCATGTTTTGTTTTGTTTTCAAACTTATAGATGAATGATACCTCACATTCTTACTTGATGTTTCTCATGGGAACTGTAGAAAGTCATTTGCTGCCTTGTATATACTAGGTGCTTAACAAATGTTGGAAAGTGAGAGGAGAGGAGAGGAAGGAAGAAATGGGAAGGAAAGGGAATAGGATGCAAAGGGAGGAAAGGAGAAGGAAAAGAAAGAGAAGGGATTTCTCTCTGAAGGTCTATTCTCCTAAGGATTCAGCCATGCTGGGATGGCCATGGTGGAATACTCTGCCACAATTATCTCTAAAGCAAAGAGAATAATTTTTCCTTTCTCTCTGATTGAGCATAAAACTTTTTATCAGTGGTCTCCAAACATTTTAATCAGTCACCCCATCAGTTAAAAAATAAGCATTTACCCTCGATATGTGTACATATAATTATTTGTAAATTATATGTATCATTAGTTATAAAAATAAGCATATATCTTCCATATGTGAACATATATTTATAAATTATATATTACTGTATTAATAATATATGTACATTATAAAACAAGTGAATTTAAAATAATAAGATAAAGATGAAATAAATATCTTAAAGCATTTTCAAATTATAATTATTAATGATACAAAAAATTTTCTTTGCCTAAGCCAGGGGCCTTAGGGGGCGTGCTTTTCTGCCATAACGGTGGCAGGAAGGCGAGGCCATGGTGAGGGGAAGCATTGGGGGATTGGGCCTGGCAGGAAGTAACTCCTTGACTTCCTGTTTGCCTGCAGCTGCCACACTGGGGTTGGAAGAAGGGAGGACAGGGGTGGGAAATGAATGTCTGCCTTCCTGCCTGCCTCCTAACCTGCCTCCCTGGGCAACATCATGTGCAATTGCAGGGGAAGGAAGGCACCAGATTCAGGCAGTGGCTATAAGCATGCTGCGTAGTTCTGCTGTTCTCCTTGTTCCGAATATTTTCACATACTCAAAGGGATCAAGTTGCATACCGCTGGTACATTCCATGTTGGAGACCACTGCTTTATACATCATGAACCTCAAAGTCCTCCTGGGGATCATTGTTATGGCATCCCCAGGATGGATGACACCATCAATAACTTGTCTCAGTAAGTTTCAGCTACCAGGTCGTTAGGAATTAGGGTCATTCTAGTTCAATTCAAAGTAGTTTCCAATGCCCTGCTAATCCCTGGAAGCTGTCTCCGTGTCCAATAGGTGGCCACTGAACTAGAAGGAGCCGGAAGAAGCCTATAGGGATAGGAGGTATAGGAGGAAGGGAAATCGTATATTTCAAGCCTTAGATTGTGTCAGGCCTAAATAGGTCAGAGTGACTTTTGACTTCATAGTTATTCTAGGATTGAACATGATGTGAGGAAAGTATGTAATATCCCAAAACATTTTTATTTAAAAAACCTAGCTTTTAAAATATTTTCCATCCTGGCATTGGGATTTAGTTTGAATTGTTTCAAAAAAAAACTCCCCAAATAACTCTATTAAGATACTGCTATCTACACTGTACCATGCTGGGTCATGGGAATTATTGCTTCCATTTAATTCCTTCAAGGGACATTGGAAAATATAACAAATTTTCCCAACCAAACTCTAGGTATTCAAGTTCAGCACTTCTTGGCTACCACTCAACTTATACTTAAAAGTTTACAGGTTGTCCTCGAGAAAGGGACTACTCCTAGGTTCTGAGGGTATTCTTTGGAGCCAAATTCCTAAAATTATAGCTCTTGATTCTCTATCAGTGAGCTAACCTTTAATAGTCAGCCATCAAATACTGGTAACTCAAAGTGGATCCATTTACTGAATCCCCAACTTCTCCTTTTAATTTGTAAGATACTCTCTTCTTTGCTGCCAGGGTTCATAGCCCTTGAAGCTACTACCTCCCTTTGATGCTTCCTCTCTATATCTGTTTATTTTTTATATCCGTTCTTTATTAATTTGTTTTTAGTTTTCAACAATCACTTCCATAAGCTTTTGAGCTTTAAATTTTTCTCCCCGTCTCTTCTTACCTTCCTCCCCAAGATGGCATGCAACCTGATATAGGCTCTACATATACATTCCTATTAAACATATTTTCACATTAGTCATGTTGTAAGGAAGAATTAGAACCAATAGGAGGAACCATACGAAAGAGGAAACAAAACAAAACAGAAGAAAAAAAGCAAATAGTATACATCTATCTGCATTCAAACTCCACAGTTCTTTCTCTGGATAGCATTTTTCATCATGAGACTTTTGGAGATATCTCAGATCCTTGCGTTGCTGAGAAGAGCAAAGTCTATCAAAGTTAGTCATCACACAACATGGCTGTTACTGTGTACAATGTTCTCCTGGTTCTGCTCACTTCACTCAGCATCAGTCCATACAAGTCTTTTTCCAGGTTTTTCTGAAGTCCACCTGCTCATCATTTTTTATAACACAATAATATTCCATTATATTCATATGCCACAACTTGTTCAGCCAGTCCCCAATTGATAAGCATTCTCTCAATTTCCAATTCTTTGCCACCACAAAAAGAGCTGCTATAAAGATTTTTGTACATGTGGGTCCTTTTCCCGTTTGTATGATTTCTTTGGGATACAGGCCTAGAAGTGCTATTGCTGGGTCAAAGAGTATGCAACTTTATAGCCCTTTGGGCATAGTTCCAAATTGCTCTCCAAAATGGTTGGGTCATTTCACAACTCCACCAACAAGGCATTAGTGTTCAAATTTTCCCACATCTTCTCCAACACTTATCATTTTCCTGTTTTGTCATGTTGGCCAATCTGATAGGTGTGATGTGGTACCTCAGAGCTGTTTTGACTTGCATTTCTCTAATCAATAGTGATTTAGAGCATTTTTATAGGATAGATAGCTTTAATTTATTCATCCAAAAACTGCCTGTTCATATCGTTTGACCATTTATCAATTGGGGAATGACTTGTATTCTTATAAATATGACAGTTCTCTATATATTTTAGAAATGAAGCCCTTATCAGAGACACTGATTGTAAAAATTACTTCCCAGTTTTCTTCTTCCCTCCTAATCTTGGTTGCATTGGCTTTGTTTGTACAAAAACTTTTCAATTTAATGTAATCAAAATTATCTATTTTGCATTTTATAATGTTCTCTATCTCCTGTTTGCTCATAAATTCTTCTGTTCTCCATAAATCTGACAGGTAAACTATTCCCTGCTCTCCCAGTTTGTTTACAGTATCAGCCTTTGTATGTAAATCATGTACCATTTTGACTTTATTTTGGGATATGATGTAAAATTTTGGTCTATGCCTAGTTTCTGCCATACTCTTTTCCATTTTTCCCAGTAGTTTTTGTCAAATAGTGAGTTCTTGTCCCAGAAACTGGGGTCTTTGGGTTTATGAAATAGTGTATTACTATAATCCTTGACTACTATGTCTTACTTACCTAACCCATTCCACTGATCCACCACTCTATTTCTTAGCCAGTACCAAGTAGTTTTGATGATAGCTGCTTTAAAATACAATTTAAGATCTGGAACAGTTAGGCCACCTTCCCTAGCATTCCTTTTCATTATTTCCCTTGATATTCTGGAACTTTTGTTCTTCCAAATGAATCTTCTTATTATTTTTTCTAGCTCTACAAAATAAATTTTTGGGGGGCAACTAGGTGGCACAATGGATAGAGCTCTGGATTCAGGAGGACCTGAGTTTAAATCCAGCCTCAGACACATAACACTTACAAGCTGTGGTTCCCTGGGCAAGTCACTTAACCCCGTTGCCTAGGCAAAAAAAAAATTGGTAGTTTGATTGGCATGGCACTGAATAAGTAAATTAGCTTAGGTAGAATTGTCATTTTTATTATATTAGCTCGGCCTACCCTTGAGCAACTGATGTTTTTCAATTATTTCAATCTGTATGTCTTTTTATTCTAAGAGAGTGTGTCCCTTTTCTGGATACAATGACTCATATTGAGCATCTAGCTCTACTGTCAGATGCCATGGCTCTTGGCAGTAAAGGAGAGAAGAAAGAAATCTCTCCACATTCTGGTAGAGCTTTTGGAATTACTCTCTACAAAATCATTCCCTTCTTCTAAGGATTCCAAGGATAATAGGTTTAGCTTATTAAATGATGCCAAGGGCGTGGCCAGTCTTCAGCCAGACAATACCAATTTCCCCTTCCATTTCAATCAGAGAAAATTTTTCACATTTCTATTGGATTAACAGGGAATAGCTATGTCTTGCACTTCTTTAGTATGTTAATACCCAATTAATTCTGTTATCTGCCCCCTATTTTTAGCAACTATATAAACTGAGCTAAAGAGAAAGAGGGAAGCAAATTCCCCCACTATGGAAATTATTCCAGATTTGCTTATCATAAGTTTGCCTCTGGCAAGAATGGAATTCATATCTCCTCCTCTTAAGATCTCTTCATTTGTCCTAGGAGCTTTGACCTTGGATCCTCTATTACTGTGACAGGAAGCTGCTGAGTTACAACAATTTACTGGTGCTCATATGGTTCTCTGATGTTCTGTGACCAGGATCTGTCTAGGTCACCTCACTTAATGGTTGCATCTTGAATAAAAGGGGAGGAAGAAAGTTGAGAGTGTGGCATCGTGTCTTAATATTATTGTGAAAGTTTTTTCCACATTCTTTTCTTGAACCCCTCTAAACTTTTCAACATTTAAGATATGTTCTCCCACTTTGGAGAAGGTTATCAGAAAATTGACTACCAAACTGAAGATATCTTTGGATAGGCTCATGTAGCGAGAATTCTCCTTTATACACCTAAAACCCCAACTTAGAACTGGAGCCAGAGAAGCAAACCTCTTTCCTCCTTTCTGTACTCCCTTTCCATTTTTATACATTTTATGAATAAGATGATGGGCTCTGTTCTTAAGTGGCCTATAGCATGGACCAGGCAGTATTTATTTGTGGGTCACATGTTAAATGAAAGCCACACTGTCAGAATAAGAGAAATTCTCCTTTATTGGTGTTGTTTCCTTTACCTATTACTGCCTTGTTTTGCAAATTATGAGGGTTTTTTGTTGTTGTTGTCATTGTTTAATGAAAACAATCATTTCATGCAATTAATGTCATTCTCTCCTTTCAGCTTGTCTATATGTACACACACATATATGTGCATATGTTGTTTGTCCTTTGATTTTTAAGAGGACCAATGACATCATGGGGGGATGTCTTGACTTTTGCATGAATTGGATTTAAGTGGCACAGAATTGCACAAAGTCATCAGCCTTACTTTCTCTTTTCCTGAGCCATCAAAGTCCAGTAGCAGGATAAAAGTTGAGACAACTGGTAATGGCCCAGGATGCAGTGGATGACCTTGCATCTTAAATGTATGACCAAACTGTAAGTGCTCCACAGCCCCTGCTTCAGTCACCTTCGTGGCCATTGGAATAAATTGTTCTTATCTGCCTATTCTGCAGGAAGAAGTCTTCATGTACTTGGGGTAGATATTGCCCTAACTCACCAACAGGTTTGAGGCCTGTCAGTTACCCTCAAACTGGATAAGCCCATTCCCCCAAGATGGTTACCCAAAGTAAGGTCACTGTGCATGCTACAGCTTCTTAGAGTCACAGGTTGGGTGAATAAGGTGGACACCATAGGTGGATGAGCAGCCCTGAGAAGGGCTTGACAAGCCCTCACACCAGAGGTGCTAGTCCTCCTGGTATGCCCCATGCATCCCATATGTATATGTATATAGATAGATTGATATAGATATAGAGAGATTTCTATATCTATGAACACATATACATGTATATATGAATATGTAATATATGCATATATTTATAAATTATACAATAAATAGTGTATTTATTCTATAATATATAATATACATGTATGTATATGTGTGTACATTATATATACCCATATATGTATATGTGGGTGTGGATATATACATACACATATACATAAAATCCTACTTCAGAAATCTCCAATATCATTTCCTTTTGGAAATTTTTGTGGTACTTTAAATAGGGTGGTAACATAAACTTTATTTTAAAAAAGACCTTAAGAGTCACAAGGACTCATACTATACCAAGAGTGAAAAACAAAGAGTTCCTAATAAAAATGGCAGGAGGGGTAGAATCAAGAGGTAGATTAGCAGGAAATAGAACATCTGGGTTCCTTCCACAATACTCCTCCAAGCAGACATAGAAAATGTACCAGATCAAATCTTCATAGGGAAACAGAAAAAGTCATTGAGTCATTTGTCCAGCCCAGTTCAGCATATGGAACAGAAAGGTTTATGGATACTGGGGATGGAGTTAGGGCAGGAACACATCACAATCCAGTGCCCAGGGTTAGACTGTGTACCAGGTCAATAGAAGGTCCTAGAGTTTAGGATTACTTTAGGTCCAATAGACTCATATAGGGTACTTCCAGACTTATGTTGGGATACCACAATGGTAACAGGTGCCATCTGGCAGCTTTATTGCCCACCATCCAGTTCTGAGTCATAGATCCAAGATGTGCTGAGAAGGGGAAAGATATACAGGGGAAGTGTTACCGGTTAGTCCCCTTCCTCCCATTTGGCTGGGCCAAGGTCCCCACTGCCATGGTGGGAGTAGAGGATTCTGTGTTAATTTAATTATCTGGGTGGGGGGAGGTAGGGGTGTGTGTGGGGGGATACTTTAATGTTATGAAGGAATGGGGTTAGGGCATGTTTTGAATCCCAGTCCTAACTCCCTTAGCCATAAAGGACCCATTTGCTTTAACAAAAAAAAAAAAAAAAAAAAAGGAAGTTAGGAAGGGCCCTAATGTACCAATGTTTCAAGAAAGGAGGGAGTTCAGAAGCAAGTAGCAGCAGTGTGGCTTAAATTTTAGGAGCAGAGCAGAATCTCAGTTCCATCATCTAGTCCAGCCTGCTGGGAAATAACCAGGGTACAAAAGTGAGAGCAAAGAATGGCCTACAATTCTATCACTCTGAATTAACAAAACTTTTCAACTGGTTGATGGGGCAAAGTCTAACAACATTCTACTCTTACACAGACCCAAACCTAGGTCAGGAACTTGCAGAGCTCAGATCAAGGGGGCAGCAGTCAGACTTCACCCTGGATCAAGCCACTTTGGGTTCTCTGAAAGCTTGCAGGTCCCCAGCCTGTCCCTGAGGTTCTAGAATAACACAACACTCGATATCCTAAGAAAGCAGCAATAGTACCAGTCCATAAATCAAATCTGAGCTTCCCTCCAGATATATGGCAGAGGCCAGTCCTGATATCAAGTTTGAAGTCAGGAAGTAGGCTGGAAGAATGAGTGAAAAATAAAGAATATCTCCAAATGGAAGACACAAACTTAGAAGAGAATGACTCCAAAACATCTATGAGCAAAGCATCAAAGAAAAACACAGCTTAGGAACAAACTCATCTAGAATTCCTGGAAGAGATGAAGCAAGAATTTAAAAGGAAAGTTTAAAAAAGTATCAATAAAATAAGAATCCTTGGAGGAAAAATTGGAAAAGAAAGAAGAGCTATGAAAGAAAGAATTGTAAAGAGAATTAACAATTTGATGTAAGACGTACAAAATTATGACCAAACTCCCTGCAAATTTGAATAGACTAAATTGAAGCCAATGACTCCAAGAGACAAGAAATATTAAACCAAAGTCAAAAGGCTGAAGAAAAATAACAATATGTAAGCCTATACATCATATTTTAATAAATCAAAAAGAAAACTGGCTATATCTCTTAGAACCAGAAAGTAAAAAGTAAAGTAAAATAAAAAGCAAAAGCAAAAATAGAATCTACTGGTTATCTCTTGAAAGAATCCCCAAAATGAAAACTCCCAGGAGCATCATAGCCAAAATTCAGAACTTCCAGGTCAAAGAAAAAATACTTCAGGCAGACAGAAAGAAAAAATTAAAGTAATCAAGAAGCCATAGTCACACATGATTTAGCAGCTGTGACTAAAACGAAGTGAAGGACTTGAACACAATATTCCACAAGCTAAAGGACGTGAACTTACAGATAAGAATAACTTACTCAGCAAACGCCAAGTGTAATAGTGTAAGAGAAAAGAAATGGAATTTTAATGAAATAGAGGACTTCCAAGCATTTCTGATGAAAAGATCAGACCTGCAGAGATTCTCTGAGGTTCAAACACAGGAATGAAGAGAAACATAAAGAGATTAACATAAATGAATAATGATAAAAGACAATAAGGAAAAACTGCTTATATTCAAATATGGGGAGATTATATATATGTCCTTTTCTGATCCCATGTGACCCCATCATCAGGGATCATAGACAGAGTCTAACTAGACATGGCCTGGGAGTGGTTTTCTTATGTACCGATTATCTTAAGAGAAGAATACAAAGAGAGAGGAAGAATACATTGGAGTTGAGGGAAGGGAAAGAGAGGTTAAGGAAAATTATCTCACATAATGCAGGTGAACAAGTAAATATCTTTAAAAACAAGGAAGTGGTGGTTGACACTTCCAACTTATTCTCATCTGAAATGGCTAAAGCTTCTTTTAACTACTTCACACACACACACACACACACAGAGTTGACTATAGAAATACATTTCACCCAACAAGGAGATAGGAGGGAAAGGGTTGAAGGGACAAGAGAGAATTAGATTAAGGGATGGATCAGTCCTAAGCACAAGAATTCTAAGGATTTATAAAAATATTTATAGCTTTTTAAGGTAGCAAGGAAAGGAAATCTGAGAGGGAGCCCATAAGTTGGGAAATGACTGAACAAGTTATTATGTATTAATATAATGAGATACTATTATACTGTAAAGATGATGGAGATTGTTTCAGAGAAATCTGAAAAGACTTGAGTGAAGTGACTAGAAACAGAAGGAAAGTTTATACAATATCATCAATATGGTGAAGGTAAACAACTTTAAAAGAATTAGGAACTCATTATCATTATCATAATGACTGACTATGAAACATGCCACCCACCTCCTGATAGAGAGGGAAGGAACACAGAGTGAGAAATATTCTTTTGAACATGGACAATGTGGAAATTTATTTTATTTCGCTATACATCTTGTAAAAAGTTTTTGTTTTATTTAGTTCTCAACTGGGGGGGGAATTGGGGTATGAATGAGAAGGTAGAGTTCTGTTGATTAAGAAAGCAAAATATGTATATTTTTAAAAGAGGAATAGTCACACCATGTAATTAATCTAATAGTTTTTTAATTTAAGTTTTTAATGAAAGTTTCTTTTTCAAATACGTTTGTGATACATGTGTGTTGTATGTGTATATTTATATTTGTACCAGACTTTGATTTCAAGAGTGTAAGGAGCTCTTCATGAGTAAGTCCTGTACCAATGCAGATTGGCATTGATTACAATTTCAGAGAGTTTCCTAGGGACACTGAAAGGTTAAATAACTTATTTAGGGTCACGTTGCAAGTATATGTTAGGGGTGAGACTTGAACTTGGGTCTTCCCAACACTGAGTCCTGCTCTCTATCCATCTTTTTCAATTGCCTCTCAACCTTCTTTTCTGATGGATGGTTTGATTTCAAGGTGGTATATAAAAAAGTGCCTCAAAATAACATCCAGGAGCACAGGCCCTGGTGAATCCTGCTCCATACTCCACACCCCCAAATCCACATCTGAATACAGGAGATTTCACGGAGAAATTTCATTGATCAGCTATTCCAGTGACCAAGATTGCAGAAATACTGAGAGAGGATAGCCTACTTCATCCATAAATTGAGAGGTAACATAATGGTTCCAAGGCTACATATTATGGAATTGAATTCCTGAGATATTTTTTATCCTTGCTTTTCATCAAACAACCCTGTGTGAGGTATGCCAGTCAGACCCAGAGCCTCTCCCCCACTGCCCATCTTTAGCACTGCATGGCTCTGCATTGCTTAAGGATAAACAGGCTGGAGATGCATATGGTTAACATTTCTTGTTTGAACTGGTGCAGGGAGAATTGTTTAGCATCTGCAGGTCTCACATGGTGTCCTGGGCAGTAAAGGAATAAGTGGGGTTGCTTCAGACAGCGTGGAGTCGACAGTTCTTGGATTTGCCCAAGAAATCATAGATAATTAAATTAACATGGATTTAATGCAAAGCATTAGAAAAGAGGCATATAGTATAGACCCACATCTCAACCCAGGATCACCAAGTTTACCTTTATTTTAGGAGGCAATAAAAGCCAGAGGAGGAAGAATAATCATACTAAAACCACAGCATAAAAACAACTTATATTTGCATACTTCTTTTCCACCAATAGGATTCCAAAGCACAAAAGAGAACACTTATTGGAAAATCTGTTTGCAAAGGGAACAATGCTTTGTGATAAATCAGTATACAATTTAAGATTATGGGGTGGCCAAAAAGACTGGAAATAAAGTGAATTAGGGAAGTGTTGCAGTGAGAGAAGGAGTGCTTCAAATTTTCCAGTTCACCCTCCTTCTATACTTACATGTCTGAAAATGAGGAGGAATGGCTTCAAACACACTGTAATTTCCATGTAGTCATAATGGAGGTGAACCATTAAAAGGGAACTGACTTGTTGAACTGAATCGCCTTGGTGGGGTGGAATTCAGTCCCCTGCACGCTTCAACAGCTTGGACAATACACACCTTCTTTCCCTCTCATCTCTGGGGTTGCCCAGTGCCCTGAGTTAATTCATTTTATTCAGCACACCGCTATGTGCTCCCACTGGGTAGCTTTTCATACAAATGAGCTCAGATTCAAACTGTGGTTATGAGATTAAACTTGTTTTGTTCTAACTTTGAAGGATTTTTTAGTGCACAGATGTTGGCTCCGGCTGTTTTTGTCAGTAATCTACAGGCAAAAACGGTCCTAAGTAGATGGTGTCCTTACTTGATGGCATCACAATGTGTCCTGCTAAGACTCATGCACAGATAATCCTAAGTAGAAAATGGCTTATGAATGAATAGGAGTTCTCTTGGAGTGAGGGGAGAGGGGGGATTTTATTTTTACAGGGTAGATAGACTGTCATAAAATTGCCATTATCATAGAATTAAATTTGAGCCACAAGAAAGTTTAAATTTCTTACTGCCCATTTGCAATTTAGGCTTTCAAATAGTGTTAAAGAATTCCATGGTGATTTACCAAATTCCAGACTAGACCACTAACTCTTATCCCTTTGGACAAGTTGTTGGGTTTCCTCATCTGTTAATGGAGGACTTCAAATAAATGTTTTCCAAGTTCACTTTTGACTCTACCATTCTATGTTGCTCTGATGCTTTTAGGTTCCTTATAATTTTTGGTTTATCTTATATGATACAACTTTGCTGAATCCATTTAGTGTCTTGCTGAATCTGACTATTATTAAGAGTTAAAACCCTGCCTATAGTCACCACCATTACAAGTGTCTGGCGTAAATAAGAAGAAAAAACAATTAAAATGTCAGTGCTCAACATAAGGAAGTAAGGAGGCAGGATATGAAATCGTGAGAATAACATCTTGAATGTAAATAAGCTTTGTATTGAAAAAATTCACAACTGTACCAACTGAGCCCAATGTAGATTTATGTTACTTTATCTCAAATAGGTCCTCACTATTACATGGCAATCCTTTTATTCTTTTCAAAATGATTATCACATTCCCCACAGCAGCTATTTCAAACTTTCTCTCTCCTCCTCAAACTTCATCACATTTCCCTTTCAGCAGAAGCTCTTATCTCTTACTTTACCAGGAAGAGAGGTCATTGGCAATGTCAAATGCTTCAGCATCAGAATTGGTGTAATCATTGGAAACAGCTATACCCTAAGGACCATGGGGCCTGTGCATCAGACTTGTACCTGGAACTTTCTATATATGTTCTGTCCTTCATTAGAATGTGAGCACCTGGAGAGCAGGACTGTCACAGCTTTTGCATTTGTATTCTCAGTACTTTGCACACAGTAAGCATTCAATAAATGTCTTTTTCATTCATTTTCCAAAATGTCCATCTTGGAGGATACTGCCATCCTTCTAGTGACTAAAGTTTGTGGCCTTAGTTCACTCTCTCTCACCTTTCACATCCAATCAATTAAGTTTTACTGATTCTACCTCAACAACATATTTCATATCTATCCCCATCTCTTCATTTATACAGTCCCTACCCTAGTTCCAGTTCTTATCACCTTGGGTATCAGGCCCACCTGGGCCTCAGTCTCCTCATCTGTAAAGGGGTTAGACTAAAGGACTTCTGAGGTCCTTTCCAGCTCCAAATCTAGGATTTCTATCTGTGACCTCTGCTTTGGTCTATTTCAATGACCTCTTAATTGGATTCCTGGCTTATAGACTCTACCCTCTCCAATCTATCTTCCACACAGCAAGAAAAGTGACTAGGTCACATCCTTAATCAAGAGATATCAGTGGTCCCCTATTGTTTTAAGGATAAAGTATAAACTCCTCATCTTATTATTTAAATCCCTTCACCATTTAGTTTCAGTCTGTTTCAACTTTTTTCAAACTGCTCTTGTTCACACACTCACTTCTATCCAATTTGGCCTCCTTGCTGTTACCTGTACTAGAATTCCACCTAGTGCCTCTCTATCCTTGCATAAACTGTCCCCTATGTTTGGAATATATTCACTTTTCACTAGTACTTCTTAAAATACCTAGCTTCCCTTAATAGAAAGGTTCTCCTCATACCCCATCCTTTCAAAGATAACACTATGCTCCTACTCACCCAGGCTCAAAAATCTAGGTATCACCCTTGACTATTCACTCACTCTCACTCCACCCCATCCCTATACACAATGAGTTGCCATCTTATTGATTCTACCTACGTACCATCATCACATGCTCTTCCTTCCTCTGACCCTGCCACCAGCCTGGTTCAGGCCCTCATCACCTTACTCCTGTACTATTGCTATAGTCTTCTGATCTTTCTGCTTCAAGTCTCTCCCCATCCAGTCCATCCTCCACTCAAATATCAAAATGAAATTCCTCCAATTCATGTCTATGTCACACACGTGTGCACACACATGCACACACACATTCATTAATTTTCAGTAGCTTCCTAGTACCTCCAGGATCAAATATAAAATTCTTGGCTTGACTTTTATAGCCCCTAAGAACCTGGCCTCTTCCTACTTTCTTACATCTTACTCCCCTCCATGTATTCTGCAATCCAGTGACACTACTGTCCTTGCTGTTCCTTGCACATAAAACTCTGTCTTCTGACTCTGTGCAGTTTCCCTGCATGCCTAGAATGCTCTTCTACCCCATCTCTACCTCCAGCTTCCATTAAGTCCCCTCCAAAATCCCATCTTTTACAAGAAATCGTTCCTCGATCCTCCTCAATACTAATCCCTTCCCTCTTTTAATTATCTCCACTTTATCTTGTATATATCTCGTTTGCACATAATTATTTTCATGTTGTCTCCATCAGTCTATGAGCCTCTTGAGACCAAAGATTGGCTTTTTTGTCCTTTCTTTGTATCCTCAGTGCTTAGTCCAGTGTCTGGCACATAGTACGTACTTCATAAATGGTTGCTGACTTGGCACGACACCCAGTTGTTAGTATTCTCCCCAGCAAACAGCCACGTGTAGACTTACCTGCTTACATGGCCAATCAGTTATCAAGTGTTGTTGTTCTGTTTCTGCAGTCTCTTATCTCATCAGTCTCCTCTTTTTTCCCATATCAGAAATACCCTAATTCAGATCCCCAACACCTCATGCCTAGAGTACCACAATAACCCCCAAATTGGTATTCACACATCTAATTTCTCCTCTCTCCAACTCGTCCTCCACAGACCTATCAAACTGATGTCCCTAAAGTATAGTGATGATCAGGTTGCTACCTTAATCAATAAACTCTACTAGCTCTCTTTTGCTCTGAGAATAAAATACAAACTCTTCTGTGTAGCATTTAAAAGCCTTTCAGAATCTGGTCCCAGCTTCCCTTTCTAATATGATTCTAGACTTCTCCACCTCTGTGTTCTTTGTGTTCTAGCCAAATTGGACGACTGAACATTCCATACATTTGGTTTCCATCTAACATCACCAGACCTTTGGATAGTCTGAACTGTTCTCTCCCTTGGCTCTGACTCGTGGAAACCTCAGTTTCCTTGAAGGTTCATTCCAAGTATTAGCTTCTATTACCTTTCTTGATTCCCTCACTTATGAGTGGCTCCTCCATGAAATTATTTAGTATATGCTTCGTATTCACTTCTTTGTCAGCATGTTGAATACCACCAACACCATTAGCATACCCAATAGAATGTAAGCTCTTTGAGGACAGGGACTGTTTCTAAATTGTTTTTGTATCCCCAAGGTAAGTTAAAAGGATAGGATGGTAGCTTGGTGTGGTAGAAAGTGAAAAGGAGAGACTTTTCTAGCAAAACCTGAGCATGTTGTAGGCAGATGGGAAAGAACCAGTGGTGAGGGAGAGATTGATGATGCATGAGAGAAAGGTAATGACTTCTGGAGCAGGTAGGAGGGAATGAGATCAAGGGCACAAGTAGAGGAATTAACCTTAAAGAGAAGTAATGAGAACTCACATTTATATTGTACTTAGAGCTTTATAAAATGCTTTTTCATATTTAATCTATTTGGTATGTATTTCAAATATCACCCTTCCATTTTGAGGAGCCATAGAAACAGAAAGGAAGGAAACAAGCATTTATTAAGAACCTACTATGTGCTGGGCACTGTGCTCAACACTTTATAAATATCATTTCATGTGATACAACAACTCTGAGGTAAGTACTATTATTATCCCCATTTTACAGTTGCAGATACTGAGGCAGACAGAGGTTAAGTGACTTACTTAGTAGGATCATACAACTAGGAAGTATCTGAGGCTAGATTTGAACTCAGGTCTTTCTGACCCCAGGCCCAGCACTTTATCCACCGCACCACCTAGCTACCTCAAATATTAAGTGCCTTGACTAAAGAAACACAACTGACATGTCAAATCTAAGATTCAGACTCAGATCTCTCTTGATTCCCAGTCCAGTGACCTTCTCTTTCTACCATGCTACCTGTTCTTTCAGCACTCAGCCCAGTGCTTAGCACATACAATAAATGTTCGTTGTTGGCTTCTGTGACTATAGAGAAGGCAGAGAGAGGGGATAATGACACTAAGAAGGCTGGAGGAATGGAAGAGGAGAATGAAAGGAGTTCGTGCTGGTGGTTCCAATTTTCTTGTTATAACAGGTAGAAGATTGCTCTAAGTCTGCAAATATGGGGTGAACTGGCTTTGAGCAGGGAAAAGAAAAGGTTTGTAACAAGGACTGTGGAAAATAATATTAAGAGTCATTAAAGTCAGAGAAGGATTATCAAGTAGCCTCAAGAGCTAAGAAAGATTATGTACCATGGATTTATTGTGGGTGAAATCAGCTCTACTTCTTTATTCCTCCCAGCAGCGACTGAAGATGGAATGGAAAAAAGGTATGCAGTGCTTACTCAGGGATAAGAATTTGCAAGTAGGGGACATCCAAAGCTAAAGAGGACAAGGAAGAGCTGGAATGAGATATTCTAAGGTAGTAGTTATTGAGACATTCATATGACAAACTACCAGAGCAGGGCAGGTATAGATGCACTAGGGCATATGGATTAGAATATTAGGGATAATTCAAGGATTAAAGGTCAAGAGAAGGATAAAGAGTAAGTTTGTTGTGAGGATCCCCGGGGAAAAAGCTGACTTTACCCAAATCATGTGCAGACCCCAACAGCCTTGATGTGGCAACATTTCAGACCTCCATCAATTTCGTGTCCAACGAGACACAGGAGACAGACTCAAGAAAGAATTAAACGACAAAAAAAGGCATCTTCTCAAGATATTCTTTGTCTTGAATTGAGGGGTCAGGGCCTCAGATCTCTGCCTTCTAGGCTTCAAATTTCCAGGTTGGGGTGGGGAAGAAGATATCTAAATGTTCAGCCTCCTCCAGGTTTCTCATCCATTCATCATCATAGCCATGGAAATATTCTAGGCCTTTACAAATGTACTCATACCCTTTACAAATAATATTCTAGGTCATCAACTTTAAAAAATGAAAACCATTAACATAATTAATTTTTGCCACCATTATAGCCTTAGGTAGAATGGAAAGGGTAATGTATAAAACATTATGGATTATGGCAGGGGCTCATACCCAGTCAACTCTTTATTGTATACTCTTCCTGCATTGTATTCTTTAATTGCTGTTTAACTGCTCCATGGGTGAAACTCCACTCATCCTAACACACTTTAAGTGCCTGATTTGTAGGAATGATCATTGTAACATTTTTATTGTTCTTGTTGTTGAGTTGTTTCAATTATGTCCAACTCTTCATGACCCCATCGGGGTTTTCTTGGCAAAGATACTTCTCCACCTCATTTTATAGATGAGGAAACTGAGACAAACAGGGTTAAGTGGCTTGCCCAGGGTCATACAGCTAGTAAGTTTCTAAGCACATATTTGAACTCAGGTTTTCCTGACTCCAGGCCCAGCCCTCTATCCACTGTGCCACCTGACTGCCCTTTGAATTATTACATTATTTCTTTGATAATATGCAATAATTATGTTATATTCTTCCGTAGAGAAGAATTCTTCCTAGCCTTATCCAAGTCTAGGCTTAATAAATGTTTGCTGAAATGCATTCAATCAAATCATCAGTGCAGAGATGGAGATGTTCTAATACAACCCTAACCCCCTTCTCTTCAGCCTACCCCTTACCTCCTTATTTCATTCCTTGCTAGTCAAGCCAGTACTTTTCACTCTTTTTGCTACATCAAAAACTTGCACAGTGAATTCTATTTGTCTCATTGTGCTAATTGAAATGTTCTATTTGTCAATCAGAGAGAAAAGAATAACTGAATTAATTCAATTTTTAATAATGTAATTTATTCTGAAAGTGTCCCACATGATTACCTAACAGACATTAGAGATTAATGAACAAAAGCATGGTGACAGAATTTAAAAATACATAATACTTTCATATCCTTTTCTTTTGTGGAGATGTTACCTCTCAATACTAATATAATTATCTATTTTATTGATAAGCAGACAGTTTATTTCCATACTTTTAAAGGAAAGCACTACCCTTATTCCATCAATCTACATCTAAAATCAGACAAAACAAAGTCATATTATATATATACATGTAATATATTTATATATATATATATATAATATATAATATGTGTGTTTGTGTGTGTATTTCATTCAGGAAGTATCTAGCATCACCTCATACATCAGGCTAAAGAAAGAAAAGCTATCTCGAGTTTTAGATACTCTGTAGGTCAGCACTCATTCAAAACTATAATTTATGAGCCCCCACCAATATTTTCACTTTTGTCAACTAACTAAAGGACACGTTACCTCAAAACAAAAAACATTTAATAAAATAGCATATGAAATAAAATGACAAATAAAAATATTTCTGCCCTCATACCCCCTGCACCTGGGATACCCTACTCTATTGGGTACAACACTACTACGAGGAAGAAGGCACAGTTGCAGAGAACATGCAGAAAGGCTTGTGTGAAACTCATATCTTTAAACTTACATAGCTTCTATCTTCCTTTTGTGATATCATCATGTTACTTTTTTACTAAGAATTGTGCCACTGTGCTCCCCTACATCACCTCTGCCAGTCTTCTCTGTTGAATTTCATGGTTGCCTAGATTATTTAGCCTCTTCGGGGTCATCTGCTACTTTCTGCTTCCATGAACCAGTGTAGTGACTTCTTGGAAGTGATAACTAGGGCTATTATTATGACTAAGGAACTATTCAGTGTATAGCTTAAAGCTATGAGCCACCACACACCAGGCATCCAAGTAAAGGAGAATGTCCAGACTAAGACCATCTATTATTTTGACTACATTTTTATGATATTTACTCAAAGTCTTTGGTTCCAAACAATTACATGACATGGATTTTTTTTAAACTCCTGTTAAGTCCCTGATTATGAATCTTTTTTCCTCCAAACTCATGTCAGAGACCCTTCTTCCTCCCCACATCCCACCTCACAGGAGCTGAATAGAAGTTAGGTCAACAAGTTTCCCCAAATCTCTGATTGGCATACACATAAAACTTAGGGAAAACACAAAAATCTAGGTGACCCAGGCACGGCCATTAGTTTCTACTGTGGTTTCACAGTTTCGCATTCTTGCTTTCATTATTCATATCTACTACCAGCAACAAAAATTACTGATCTTTTATGCAGCCTTCTATCTGGCACAAACCTCCTTGGTCTCCCTACATATATTTATTGAGCGCATGCCATGCATATAGCACTTGATTATGGGCAATACAAAAGAAGCCCTTTAGGAAAGCATGGCCTAATGTGGAAAAAAAAGATAAGAATATAAGAAATTGCTAGAAAACTTAAGAAAGTACATGATAATGTTACCAAATGTGTTCATGGACTAGCTGAAAAAACAAAATGAGGGAGAAATGATGGCAAGGTGTATTGGGCCAGAGAAGCAATAAAATAAGGAGAAAATGCAAAGTCCACAGGTGAGGATAATTACTTTTTATTTCAGAAGAAATGGATTCTAAGAATGAGGCAGGAGGTTGGCTTGGAAGATTTAAGTGTGAAGAAGTCTATACACATAAGCCTCAATAAGAGAATAAAAGGATTGGAATGAGAGTCAAGGAAATAAAATTATAAGTCTGAAGTTCAAATCAGTTTTAGAAGAGGTGGTATAAGGATAAGGGAAGACATATATCATTACAGAATCTTAGAGACGAAAAGGACATCAGGTAACATTTCCTTGACCAGATACACCATCTACAAAATACCCAACAAGTCAGTCAACTAACATTTATTAACTGCTTACAGTGTGCTAAGTACTGAAGATACAAAGAAAGTCAGAAAGAAAGAAAAGGAAGGAAGGAAGGGAGGGAGGAAGGAAGGAAGGAAGGAAGGAAGGAAGGAAGGAAGGAAGGAAGG
>NW_020955033.1:12028315-12098745 GCF_900497805.2 Vombatus ursinus
AGGAAGGAAGGAAGGAAGGAAGGAAGGAAGGAAGGAAGGAAGGAAGGAAGGAAGGAACGAAGGAAGGAACGAAGGAACGAAGGAAGGAAGGAAGGAAGGAAGGAAAAGAAAATAGCCCCTGCTCTCAAAAAGATCATAGACTAACGGGAGGGACATGCAAACAACTACGTACAATTTATATACAGGATAAATTGGTGATTATCTTAGAGGGAAGGCACTAAGTTAAAAGGGATCAGGAAATACTTTTTGCAGAAGGCAGAACTTTAACTGAGACTTGAGGGAAGCCAGGAGGTGGAGATAAGGAGGGAAAGATTTCAAGCATGGGTTCATCGAGGTTCTAATTGAAGACTTCTAGTGAAGGCATTCAGACATTACCTCCTGAGCCAATTCATTCCACTACTGGGTAACTCTAATTGTTTAAACATGTTTCCATGTGTACATCAAGTCCAAGAACTTCCTCACCAGAGTTTGCATCCATTGCCCCTAGTTCTGCCCTCTGAGAAGAAGCACCTCAAGTCTAATCCCTTTCAGACAAAACAGGGTTTCAAATACTTGATAAGCCCTGTCACGGTACCACTGTCCCCTCAATCCTGCCAAGTCATTTCTTCTTTAGACTAAACATCTCCAGTTTCTTTCCTCAGATAAAGAGCCTTCACAAACATTCTCATTGCCCTCCTCTGGACATTCTTCAGCTCATCAGTGTCCTTCTGAAAATGTGATTCCAAGAGCTGAACACAACATTCCGGAGGTGATCTAACCAGCACAAAGCATGGCAGCCCTAGGGGAGACTCTCACTTCCCTTCTTATGGATGCTGCCTAAAAAGTGAAGGAGCCTGAGCCCATCTGATAATCTGTTGTTTTGAATATCAGTCTGACCTAAAATACTACAAATTATCCCCGTCATTAAAAAAAAATTGATTTTGAGTACTTTCATTGAGTGAATGTGATAATGGCCAAATTACTCCTTCCACAAGGAGAATGCCTAAAGAGATGCCAATAGAGCACTAGAAGCAGTTAATTGATCTCCAGCATGACTGGGATTTTCAGGCTGGTGTTAAGTTTAACAATCTTGAAAGGTGTTTTGGAGTTCAAATGCAAAATAAGTCCCTCCCTCAGAGGGAATTCTGTGAATTAGTCAGAGGCAGAGGCATTTACAGCTCACAGGTTTCCTCATTTGCTGCAGGGTATCGTTATCTTTATGGTTCTATATACAAAGAAAAAGGCAAGTGGCCCAGGTCATGCCTCTTCCCATGAAGAACTGAAGTGGATTGAGGGGGGTAAATGGACGATGAAAATTAAGCCAAATAGACAGAAATGTGACAACACACATACATATACACATGTGCGTGCGCACACACACATACACACACAGTCTCAAAAACACACATTGTCCATTTAGAAAACTGTAGACCTTTCCCTTAACACTGAAGACTAATCTATTAGAGAGGGGAAAATGTTCCTTTTGAGGGCAATCCATCCACACACAGTATTTCTTGTAAATTGTTACATTCTTCCTTCATGAAGAGGAGAGAGACAGAGACAGAGAAAGAAACAGAGAGAAGAGAGAGAGAATTTGTAACCTGAGCCTTCAAAACCATTGGTATCTCCTTATTGGTGGAGATCAATGTCCTGTACTTGAATAAAGGGCAAGATGGAGTGGGGGGGAGGAAAAAATCTCCTCAATCTCTCCACTCTTGCTGTTCTCTTCAGTCTCTTCTGGCTTCCAGCTTCAAGCGAGAAGATGGATGATGCCAAACATATTTCACGTTGCTGAATGGAGAATAAGATTCTGAGAAGACAACATGACAGGAACTGGTAGTCATCATGCTTCTCTCCCTAGCTTGCTATGCTAGATACTTCAGTGAATTTCTCCTTTGGGGAAAATTTCTGGGACTCTCTCTCTTGGTTAAGTTGAGTTACCTTCCAACCATTGGAAGAGCTCCTTCACTCTGCATTGGCTGGCATATATTTTCATATGTATACTTTCTCTCATTCATGTTTTGTTCTCAACTTGGACAAATGAGTTTCTTTGCTATTTGCTATGTATATTCACCATGGGACTGGTATTTGGTAAAAGAGCAGTCAAGCCTTGAATATAAAGCTTGGGATCTTCCCTTCTCCAATTAGAAACAGCAATGAGGAGTTAAGATGGAACCTGAAAACTATATCCCCTAGAACAGGAGCAGTTAGATATAATTCTAGCCTGGAATCCTCTCTCTCTGAGAAGAACAAAGTAGCCCCCAGCCCCAACCTCCTCCTTCCCTTCCTGGCAGTAACTAAAGTGTTCCTTGGAGAAAAATGGGAGGAGGAAATACTGGAGATGTATCTAGTTTTACCTCCCTTTCGGCCAAATAGCAGCTTCATTGCATATCTATATAGATATATGAAGCTGCTATTTGGCTAATAGATATGCCTATATCTATATGTGTATTTATATACATATATATATAAATTACAAAAAGAAAATCTTCTGAGATATTGCTTCACTTCTATGAGGATCAATGGACTCAGCTAATGATGACTCAGCCAATCGGAATTCAACTAATTTTATTATTACTGTATTAAAATCATAATTTCAAACCTGGAAATTTAAAGGTGAGATAATATTTACTCCAGCTCCCTTATTTGACAAATGAGGGAAACAAGTCCTGAGAGGTAAAAGTAATTCACCAAAATTGTATATTTAGTTAATACCAGAACTGCAACTAGAGGCCCAGTCTTCTGTCTTATAATCTACTGTTTTTTCCATTCTCTTGCACTGCCTCTCATTAGGCAATAGTTTGCTGGTTTTCATATTCAGCTTTTCATTCCAAAACCCAGATCACTTCAAAATAATGATAGTCCTTGACAAGATGATTTTTTTCATGACTTCAAGATTCCAGATTATAACTTAAGTCACGCCAGAGGAATCATAAAATCCCAGAATTTGAAAGTTGGAGGACACCCCAGTGAGTATTCAGTCCAATCCAGACCTCAAAGGAATCCTGACTAGAACATATCTGACAAACATTCTTCCTTCCACTGGTTAAAGACCTCCAATGAGGAAGAATCTGTCACTTCTCTTGAAGCAGCCAGTCTCACTTTTGGACAGCTCTGTTAGGAAGACTTTCCTGAAAGAACCTAGACAAGTTTCTTTGAAACCTCTACTTGTTTCTGGTTCTTCCTTCTGGCACCAAACAGAACAAGTCTAATCCCTTTTCAGTCAGTCAATAAATATTTATTACGTGCCTACTATTTTCTAGGTAATGTGCTAAACTCAGGGGATTTTAACATTCATTAGACAATGGGAGTCCCAGATTTGATACCATATTGAACAACATTAGTCTGAGTTTTAAAGTATTTAGGCTCTCCTATGAATGGAATTTTTGCTATGCAATAAGAATGCATAAGTAATTATCTAAAACAAGGCCATCTAATTATAGCAAAGGGTTCCAATAACAGCACAAACCATGAAAGTGGAACTTAAGTGCTTTATTATCAGAATCATAAAACAGATATATGGTCTTTTATTGTATTACTGAAAATTCTTTATTTTGATAATACAGATTAGAGAGTGCTTCTCAGATTGTCATTTTTATGCTTGAAGATATGCCTACTCCTTTGTCATATTGATATTAACATTATTACATGATGTCACGCCATTGTTTCTAATGGACATTTTCATAAAATCTCCTATAATTTACACACAAAGGGCAATGATGAGGTTCCTGCTGTAATATTAATTGACCCATGTTGTACAACAAGAAGATGAATTTCATGTTTTACAGATATGTATGAGGCTATAGGCAAATATTTCATACACTGTGCCTAGTGATCACCTCATAAAATGTTTTCCCACCATTGAAGAGCACGGACGCACACATATGTGTAACTTTGAAATAGATTGCCAGCAGAATGCCTTTGAAAAAAAAAAATCCCACTGCAGCTGAAGTATCATCAATTGCTGCGTTTTTTGTACTGTATACTTTATGAATTGCCTCATCATAATTAACTCCAACCACTGGAATTAATTACTCCAGATGATTTGGAAATTGGTCTTCTCAATTCCTCTGGTATTGGTTGAGATCATCCCTCAGGGTGGGGGAAGTGGTTGGAATTCAGCAAAAACTATCACTGAAAAAACTCAACATTTTCAGGTGTTTTTTTTTCATTTATTTGTTTTTTGTTTTTTGGTGGGCAGTGAGAGGGATGCTGAGAGGTAATTTAAGCACATTTTATTCCTTTTATAAATGATAGAATGCTAGGGCTGGAATGGAAATTTGCAGGTCACAACCCCCTCATTTCTCAGGTGAGAAAACTGAAACTCAAAGAAGTTAAGAAATTTGCCTAAGGTCACGTGGTGGAAGAGCCGGGCCCAGGACCCAGGTCTCTTATCTCTCAGCCCAGTGATTTCCCATCCCACTCCACCCCCACTAAACTGCACTGCTTCCTTGGTTAAGTTTCTCTTGGAAATTTTAAAACCAAAATCCTGAACAGGAGTTCAGCCATTGTTTGAGAAAGTCTGCAAATTTTCTGAACTCATTTTAACCTTATTCTAAATCTCTCCAGTCTTAACATTATGGTTCTTTCTCCCTCAAGCTACAAATGACATGAAATTAACAGATGTTCAACATAAGAACCTGTAGAAAGTACGTTGAATACTGACCCTTTTGGCATTAGGAACCCAATATAGATAACCAGGTCGGCAACAATAAAATCCAGCAAAGTAATGCTTTTCCTCCATTTTGAGGGATGTATAATTCCTGGGGAAAGAAAAGTAAGGTCTTCACCTCTTAGACATTTTAGAGCAGGAATTCTTAACCTTTTTTTGACGTGGACCCCTTTGATAGTATGGTGGAATCCATGTAGTCCTTCTCAGAATGATGAATTTAAATAATTGAAGAAAATGCTCAATTTTAATTAGAGGTTAGATAAAATAAAGATGTAATTTTTATTTCTATCCAAGTTCAAATACCAACAAAATATATTCGTGTATCTCTTTCCACAGAACCCAGTTTATTAACATCTCCTTTAGAGCTTTTTCATCACTGAGTTTTTCAGACTTAAAGATTGGTATTTCCTCTCCAAGATTATCTTGTACTTGATTTCTTGTATCTACTTATAAATGGGCACATTGTCTCTGCTGATAGGCTTCTTGAAGACAGGCACTGTTTTTCTCTTGTTTTTGTATCCCCAGGGCCTAGCACATGGTCTGGTGAAAAGTAGGTATCTAATAAATGCTTCTTGATTGACTGATTAATTACATTATTGAAAAAAGAATGCTATTATTAGTTATTCTGAGAAGTTTTCTATCTTCCCAGGAAAAATTAATTTTAAAAAGCCTATAACCTGAGTGAAGTCAAGGGTGACCTAACCAGCACACTGTTTGAAAACCAATACTGAGAATCAGATCTAAGAAGGGCCCAAAGTATGTCATGTGTTTACAAGAACAATAGAAATAATTATATAAAATGAGAATAAAAATCAAAATAAGATGAAAATTTTCCCCCTCTTGTTTTCTGTTGTTTCCTACTATGTGCCTATTGATGTGTTGAAGGGTAGTATAAGTACTGATTACTGCTTCATGTCATTCCATTGCATAAAATCTGGAAAGTCTAGATGAGCTATTATATCAGTATTATATATTTTATAACTGTATTGAACAGAGATACTACTGTAATACAACAAATCTCTTACACCTAGAGGTCTTTGTAAAGTAATTTATTACAATAGAGACTTAGATGGCACCCTAAAGATCTCACTTCCTGAAGTCCAAAAATCACCTTTATGATTCTTTCAAGACTGTAGAACCTCCCTGCATTTGAGAAAACCATGTAATCAAAATATACGTGTTTGTGTCATAGAGCTCGGCTAATTCTGAAGAATCCACTCCTTATTCTGGAAAATGTGTTTCCTTGAGTATCCTTAAACATTTTCCCAACCACATTCCTTCTCATCAATTTCCTCTCCCATCAGAACAGCAACTCCATTTTTGGTCCTACTGATTTGCTTTAATCAAATTACTCAATGATAAAAAAATACAAAGTGAAGGAAGATGAGTTTTTTCCATTCCCTCGAGATGTTTTCCAGACCATTTTTTGGTCTTCGGTGTCTTCCTCACTCACACCAGCTCTTAGTGACATTGATTGTCATGCCCCTTTGCAACAGAAGACAACTGGATTAAGTAAGAAACTAGCATTGTTCTCATGTTCCTGCCTCCTAAGCATGGAGTGGCAGCTTGTTTTGTTCAAGGCAAAGTTGACCAGTAGGACATACATTTTGCCTTATATTTATTTAGCAAAAACAAAAAAAAATCCACCAAAAATCAACATTCTTTAACCTTTATAAACTATGTAATTCTCATAAATGAATAAAATATCAAGTTATTCCTCAGAACTACAAAGTTAAAATGTAATAATCTCTCACTTTTATAGCACTTTCTTTGCAACCTTCCTTTGAGGCTGGTATGGTAAAAATCATTATGTCTGTTTTGAAGAAAGACAAACAGACTAAGTCCAATATTCTTTCCATTATGTCCTTCAATTCAGAAATGATATAAGTGGTTAAGACCTCTTAAGGCCTTGCTGGTCTGGTGTAAGTAGAATTGTTCAGAATTATTTAGAAATTGTTCAGAAATTTCCTCCTTTGATCTAAAGTTATACAATTTTGTGCTTTCATTTCAGTCATGTCACACAAATGTCCTATGTCAATGCAAATTGTCTGTGTTTACAGATTATAGGAAGTGTTCTTTTAAAAGCCCATGATAGGGATATTTGATTTGTTGTTTTAGTTATGAACCAGAAATTCATCATGGTTGTCTCCACATAAAAAGAAAGGAAGGAAATGTATGTGAAACTATCTACCTATTATATATTCTTTGTTTTTAAATATATTTGAAATTTAACATGACAGTGTCAACATTGTCTTGATATTTTCTGTTTTTTTAAATAACTATCACTCCTCCTACTTTCTCTCACAACTCCACTTCCTTCCCCATCGCCCCACCCCAATAAAAGACTTCTCTTGTAAGAAGTATAACAGGCAAAATAAACCTGAATTTTATTGGTTATGTCACTTTCTGCACCCATATTCCCCCTCCACCAAGAGGGAAAAAACATGCATCATCAGTCTTCTCAAATTGTGATTAGACATTGCCTCGATAAGAGTTCTTAAATCTTTAAAAGTTGTTTTCCTTAAGAATGTTGTGTGTATAAATAGTTCATCTGGTTCTACTCTCTTTACTCTGTATCAATTCAAACAAATCTCCCCAGGTTTATCTGAATCTGTCGCTTCCATCATTTCTGACAACCCAGTAATATTCCGTTACATTCACGTGCCATATTTTGTTCATCGAGCTATTCGTATAGTAAAAAGACAATATTTTTTGGGAGTCATGGCTGAGTGTGTTGAAGGTAAGGAAAAGAGATAAATGAGACTATTACTGAGTGAGAGAGAGGACAGCAAGGTCTCTATCAACCCTGAAGACCCCTTAGAAACTGTTGATATAATAATACTAGGTGGCATTCATATAGTACATTAAGGTTTATAAGTCCTTGCATATATTATTCCATAGTTCCTCACAACAACCCTTTTGAGGCAAGTGCCATCAATATCCTACATTTACAGAGGGAGAAACTGAAACTGAATGATTAAGGGACTTTCCCAGGACCACACAGCTAATAAGTTTCTAAAGTAAGATTTGTATTCAGGTTTTTCTGTCTCCCAATCCATTATTGTGTCTATTGTGCCTCAGTAAACAACCTAAGTGCTGGAGGAGAAAGTATGGAGGCTTATATAGTTACCCCAACCTAACCTGATTGGAAAATGAAGATCCATTTGGAAGTTGGGAGGGAAAATTTCTGTCTATTGGGCATGCTTTCCTAAGGCCAGTGGTTGACAAAACTGTAACACAAGGAAGAAAGCTAGAGTAGCATTTCCTCTACCTCCTTGACTGGCACTTCATTCAAATTGGTGCAAAGAGGACAAATGTGACTGTCTAGGGAAGGGCAAACACAGGTGATTTTGTTATTTTCTGTGAGCTATAGTGAACCCTACTGATTTTTTGTGGCACTAGGTCATTCTCTGAGCTTTGTAAACTGAAGTCATTATATTAACACTATATACAGAGAAATCAAGTGTCCTCTTGATGACAAGGGAAGTTGGTAACAATATACTGAGAAGCATCATGGAGTGAAGTTCCCATATTATTTGGGTGGTACAGCTACACTCTAGGGGAGTGGGACATGAGTGTATCCCCATCAGTGTATCCAGACTTTTTGTGTCATGCAATAGCCTCTGATAGAAGGACTGCAAATGTATTAATACATTTATGATAAAACAATATATTGTATGGTATGCCAATGATGAGAAATACTCAAGCCCTAGAAAGTTTAATAAAGGAGTGACCTTCCATTTTTATTTAACATATTTGAGGAAATTAGTTTCTTGACCTTAGCTTTAGCCTCACTGGATATTGGTCTTAAGCCTAGATCTAGTCTGGGTTTTCTCAAATGGTATTTTGTGAAGTTCTAGGGCTCCACAAAGCACTACAAGAGTTGCCATCGACTCAATTCAATTCTACAAATATTCATTTGGCAGCCACTATGACAAGGCACTGTGCTGGAAGCCAGATGTACAGAGAAGAAGATAAAATAGTCTCTGGCCTCAAGGAGCTTATATTCTACTGGGAGAGGGGACACTCCTATGGCTCTGTGATTGCACCAATTTGGGAGTTCCTTTACCATGATACAGATTACAATATATGTGTGGCTATCCATCCTGTGAGAGGTTTGCCCATGCTTTCTCAAAAATTCGCCACAGGAGGATCAGAGGGCAGCCTTCCAATGTTCTCAGGTCCCTCCTTAATTTCTCTCAACATGGTGAATATACCAGTGGAGCACCCTAGCCATCTACCTGGCATCCTTCAATCTTTCCACGCAATAATCCCATCTTCTGTTCCTATCTTACAATTCTTTAAAGACAAACTTTACTCTTGTTCTTTGGATTTCTTCACATTCAGATTTAACACAGTGATTAGCACATAGAAGGTATTTAATAAATATTGTTAGCTAACTGCCAACCTCCCAGTGCACCAGCAAACTCTCTAAAAAGACAAAATCCAGAGCAGTTGCCAATCTGCCTTGGTGGAGAAGGTTTCCTCCCTGAGGATTCTCTACAGCTGTGGTTTCCAAATTTTCTGGCCTCAGGTTATATGAGGTAGCCTGTTCTTGTCATCATGTGCCTTTCCATTGGCCACTGAGTCACATTTACACAAAAATTCTGAATATCGGACATTAGGAGACAGTACATTCTAGGCAAAGAAAAAACAACGGTAGTCAAGCACACACAGCAAACGTATCTGCTTTGCTCTCTGTGTCAGTGGTATACAGTAGGTACATTGAGCCTATGCAGAAATCACCAGTTTGGTCAAAATCAATCATGTGCTCAAAAAAATTTGCTCCTTGTTGGGCTTTAATCGATCATTAAACACACCCAATAATATATGGCACATGATTCATTTTCAGTTTATTTAAAGAGACTGTATAAACATCAGTTACCATTTTTTTTCTTAAGGGCAGTTTTATTTTGTTACCTTCTCTATAATTTTTGATACCAATATATATTATGAATAATTGGAAAAAATATAAAAGTTTGAAAAAAGAAAACAAATACATTTTTATAAAAGACTGAAGATGAAACAAATATTCATGGACTCAATTTGAATACTAAATTCTAAATATGGAAGAAATACAAATATAGTAGTAACTATTTCCAAGTTAAGGTTCCTTTCAGTGATCCTACTAAACATATTTTTTTTTAAAATAACCTTGTGGTTCTGGCAAATTTACTAAAGAATTTACAAATAACAAGTTTCCATAGGACTCCACTGATACTTTTTGAGCTGATATTGACACATTAATGCCAATGCTTTGTTTCTGTTCCTTCAAGCAGTTCCAAATCCATCTCATTGTACTTAAGCCATATGTTTCCATCATATTCACAATCCTAGAATAAAGATTGCATAGGCAACCTGACTACCTCTTCTTATTATCTCAGATCCTAGGAAGATCCTAGTTCATCATTCATATTTGCCCCTAAATGTGGCTGTTCCTGGCCTAGGTTTCTCTTCTTTGCCCTATATGCCTTTCTTGGAAATCTCATTATCTTTCAAAAATATCTTTCTTTTTTGATCAGTCATCGTCATAAAGATGAATCCCAAAACTAGATATTAAGCTGCAGCCATTCTCCCAAACTCTAGTCATGCACCATCAACTCCTCCTGCATGTTCCATAAACATCTAAAATTCAACAATGTCCAATGTAGAACTCATTATTTCCCTCCCAAACACATGCCTGCAACTCCTCCAAACCACTCTATTTTTTTTGAGGGCAGGTCTATACTTCCAGTCACTCAAGTTTGTAATCTCAGCCATCTTTTTCTGTTCCTTTTTTCATGTGATTATTTGCCAAGTCTTGCCAATTCTATGTCCACATTTCTTGCAATGTCCCCCTTCTTCTATACAGTCACATCCCTGGTTCAGGGCAAACCACTTTTAAAAAATCTGTTTGCCTCACTGTCCTCACTTGTGAAATTGGGATGATAATATCACCTACCTCATGGAGTGATTATGAAGATCAAGTGAAATATTTGTAAAGTACTTAGCATGATGCCTGGCACATAATAAGTGTTACATAAATGCTAGTTATTATTATTATTAAAGAAGAAGTAGAGGAAGTAGGCTAGATGACTTTTTCTAGGAGCTTGACTAAAAATGGGGGAGAGAGAGAGACAGAGATGGGAGGGGGACAAGAGCCGTAAGGGTGAAGTGAATGTTTTTTGTTTTGTTTTGTTGTATTGTTATGAATGGGCAAGACGAGGACATGCATGTAGGCAGCAAAGGAGCCAATAGAAAGAAAGAAATTGAAAAACTAGAGAAATAGCATGATTTTGAGGCAAGTTACTAGAAAAAAATAAGAAAAGTCTCCAAGTAGCAAGTGAGGAAGTGAACCCAAGTCCTCTGATGTCAAATTTAGTGTTTTTCCCATACCATGCTGACTCTCTGGTGATGAACTGCAACAATACTCCCAAATACTCACACACATATATGCACACACACACACACACACACACATATGGAAAAATAAAATTGTTGTGAAGCATTTTATAGGATGAGCTGTCGTATTTTTCCTAATTATGAAGTATCTATTGGGAGTGAACAATCATATTCTTTCACTAACAGAGTATTCGTAATGGCATTAATTGCAGAATAAACTTGATCTAAAGATACAGCCTTATGCTATTTGGTGGTGGTATTGGTGTTGTTGAATCATTTCAGTCATGTCCAACTCTTTACGACTCCATCTGGGGTTTTCTTGGCAAAAATACTGGAGTGGTTTGCCATTTGGTACCATTCAAAAGTATATTTTTAAAAATTTATAGTGGGATATAATTGAAAAAATACTGGTTTTAGAGTCAGTAGCTCCCTATTGTCTCTATGAACAAACATGAGCTACTCTTTTTTGCATAATAATAATAATAATAACTCATATTGAACTTTAACATTTTCAAAGAACTTTCCATATTATTATCTCACTTGATCCTCACGATGGTTAGGATGACTGCTAGGTTGGTGTGATTCAGCAGTATGATTAATTAATGCAATTTTGGGCTGCAGAAAGAAGTACAATATCTAACACCTAGAAGGGGATAGTTCCATTGTTCTCTGCCCTAGTCAGAGCACACAAGAGGTATTGTGTTCATTTCTGGCACCACGTTTTAAGAACACCAAGAATGTGAAGAGTCCATCCCGTGTAAGGTAACCAGGCTGGTTAAGAGCCCTGAGCTAACTGAATTCAGTTTAAAAAAACATGCATAAGCCCATACTATGAATAAGGCATTGCGCCATAGTGGATACAGAGTTGGCCTCAAAGTCAAGAGGACCTGGGGTAAAGTCTCATCTATGACACATTCTGGTTTCCTGCCTTATGCAAGCCACCTTTCCAGTCTTCTTATACCTTCTTGTTCTTGTTGGTCAGTCATTCAGTTATTTGACCCTTTGTGACCCCAAGGTCTATACTATTCATGGGGTTTTCTTGACAAGGTACTGGAGCGGTTTGCCATTTCCTTCTCCAGTAGGATTGAAGCAAACAAAGGTTAAGTGACTTGCCCAGGGTCACATGGCTAGTAAGTGTCTGAAGCTGGATTTGAACTCAGGTCTTCCTGACTCCAGGCCTAACTCTCTACCCACTAAGTCATCTAGTTGCCGCTTTCATACCCTGCTCCCTACCATGTACTCTGTGATCCAGGAACTCTGGCATTTTTGCTGTCCTTCAAACAAGACATTTCAATTTCCCAACTCTGGGCATTTTCACTGACTATCTCCCATGCCTGGAATTCTCTTCCATTTCATCTCTGCTTCCTAGCCTCCTGGCTTACGTCAAGCCCAAATTAAAGCTCACCTCTCCTAATCTCCCCCTTAATACTAGTGTCTTCTCTCTCTTAATTATCTCCAATTTATGCTATATATACCTTAATTGTACACAGCTATCTGCAGGTGGCTGTCTCTCAAGTTAAACCATAGTTTACATAGAAGTCACAACTTCTATGAGAATAAGGATTGTCTTTACCTTTCTTTGTATCCCTAGAGTTTAACACAGTGATTAGCACATAGAAGGTATTTAATAAATATTGTTAGTTAACTGCCAACCTCCCAGTGCACCAGCAAACTCTCTAAAAAGACAAAATCCAGAGCAGTTGCCAATCTGCCTTGGTGGAGAAGGTTTCCTCCCTCAGGATTCTCTATACCTGTGGTTTCCAAATTTTCTGGCCTTAGGACTCCTTTACACACTTAAAAATTATTGAGGATCCCCCCCAAAGAGATTTTGTTTATATAATTTATATCTGTCAATATCTAATAGCATACCAATAGTCAAAATATCTTTATTATTTTGAAAACAAGTTTGTGGGCAGCTAGGTGGCACAGTGGATAGAGCATTGGCTCTGAAGTCAGGAGGACCTGAGTTCAAATCTGGCCTCAGACCAAACACTTGACACTTACTAACTGTGTGACCCTAGGCAAGTCATTTAACCCCAATTGCCTAAAATAATAATGATAATAATTTTGATCATATGAATCCCCCGAGTCTCAAAGAATCCCAGACATCTCTAAACCACACTTTGAGAACAACTGCTATACACACCAGAGGTATCAAACTCATGGCCCACAAAACTCTAGAGTGGGGCAGAATTAAGTTAAAATGTAATTGGGAAATGGTTAACAAAATAAATAAAAATGCAATAAAACATAATAATGTTAATTTGTGGGTTTCTAAGTCAATATGCAGCCTATAGAGATCAGTTTCTATTTTCAGTTTGACATTACTACTTTACACTAGTGAATTGGGGGTGGGGTGACACAATTTAGAAACTAATGCTTATAAAGACAAAATTACAATAAAATAGTCCTTGCTTTCAAGAAGCTTACATTCTGCTGGGGCAGGGGAGGGGTAAGGATAGACTATGTGAGCAGATAAGGGCAGTGCTGCCCTAAAAAGACTAAGAAAAGTCTAAGATGAAGCAAGGTTTGTTAATAATAGAAGATTCCAGAGGGTCTCAATGGAAAGGGAGAACAGGCTGAGATGGATGAGAATGAAAAGGAAAGCAACATCATCAAAGTTATGTATTAGGAAGATTAATCTGTCAGCAGTGAAGATACAGGATAGACTGTAGTGGATCAGAGTCTAGAACAGGGAGACCATTTAGGTGGTTATTAAAATAGGTTAGGTGTGAGGAAATAAAAGCTAAATTAGGGTGGTGATGGTGGAGATGGGAAGGTACAGAAAAGTAAAATGGACAGTATTTTGTTGCTAACTGGAAATTTAGGTGGTAATAGTGAGGCAGAAGTTAAAGATGACTGAGGGTTCAAGCATAAGTGACTAGAAGAGTGATGGTACCATTAAAAGAAATAGGTAAGTCAGGAGGAGGAGAAACCAGTTTGGAGAAAGATGAGGAATCAAGTTTTAATATGTGGAGGTACTGACCAGACATAGCAGTGAAAATAGTTGGATAGAGTACCAGGCCTGGAGACAGGAAGATTCATCTTCCTGAGTTCAAATCTGGCCTCAGACACTTAATACCTGTGTGACCCTGGGCAAGCCACTTAGCCCTGTTTGCCTCAGTTTCCTCATCTGTAAAATGAGCTGGAGAATAAAATGGCATACCACTCTAGTATCTTTGCCAAGAAAACCCCAAATGGGGTCATGAAGAGTCAAACACAACTGAAATGACTGAACAGCAAGGAGAGAGGTTTGGGTAGGTGGGAGATAAAAGATTTAAGAGCTATCCACTTAGAAGTAACAGTTAATAGGGATTAGCAAGATCACCATTGGAGGGAGTGAGGAGAGGGGAAACAAAAGGGTCTGAGATAGAACCTTGGAGAGCACCTACATTTAAGGATGAGGTCTAAGTGAAGACCAACAGTAATTGATAATTACTCAATTAACATCCACCCACACAGGTGTTCTGAGAATAAAGGGGAAATGATTTGAGGCAATATGGGAAACGTTAGGGGGATTTTGAGTGGAGAGTGTAGGGGAAAGTTTGGTGGCATTTCATTTTCGTCTAGAAGTGAAATGGACTTAGTGACATTTAAACACTAGCCTGTTTGACTTCATCATCAAGCACTCTAGAAAAATTATTGAATTTGTCTTATTTTTTCTCCTGAGCCTGCTGACGTGCTTTGGGTAACTAGTTTATTTGATCTGACACCCACCACACAGGAAGGTTGCCCCTTCTGCTCTGCCTATCATGGCTGGTATCAGGAACAGAGAAAGAAAAATTGTGCAGCTGGTGGTACAGTGAACCCAAAAATATACAAAGATGTACCAGAGGGAATAGTCATCAACATAAAGTGAACAAGCACCCAGACTATTGATTACATGCTGCTCACAGAACACTAGGCATTTCTGCCAACTCCTTCCCTCCTCATACGCTGAGTTGCAGACAGCATGTTGTACTTTGCATCATCAGTTTTGATGAATAATGCACTGATAAACACTGGAGCCAATATTCTGGAGGAGCTGAGGAGCCAGATGTCATCTGGACCTCCAATAGTTTTAACCCTGGGTCTCTGACAGGCACTGATGCAAACCCTAGCTTGTACTGGGATGGGCAATTGCTAAGCACAAGATCATGTTGAATAGAATTTCATTGTGAACAATGAATGGGAGAATCGGCTCTGTCACAAATACGAAATGCAGGGATGGTGGAATGTTGGGGTGGCATTTGTTACTTACTGGTAGCTGCTGTTAGGTAAACTTCAATCCTGGGCACACTAGGAATTCAAAAACAAAGAGATTTGGAAATGACAGAAAAATTGACTATAACCCAAATCCACATGATTACAAATGGACTCCACTGATAGGCAGATGGAATGAGGTCTCTCCACACTGGAGTTTTGGGAGGGGGCTGGTTATGACAGATTTGAATGTCACCTTCGTGGGAGGGCACATGAGATCCCTGCACACTTCAAGCATTTCAGCAGGGGTGCTGCACAGATCATGTTTTAATTCTCCCATTAAAGGTAAATGTTCAAAAGGATCAATTAGACACAAGGTTTCCTCCACTCGCTAACCACAGACCTACCCCACGTTGTTTTATGAGTGGAACCTGGAGTAGGAGCAACAATTGTCTTTGCTCTATTTAATTCTTCACCTAGACTTTCACAGATTTTTCTGACCCTAAATCCAACAATAGTTTCTGACTCTGTCCCCAAGCATAACCTCATTTCCCCCAACCAATCTGCTCCAGCTTCTTTCTCCTCTCAGTCTCCCCAGACCTAGCTCTCTCTAGCTTTAGCTCTTTCCTGACCTCTTCTGTGGTATTCCTCAGCTACTCAAACCTACACTGTCAGGATCAATACCCAACATCTGGCAATAAAAAGCCTCTCAGCTTCTAGTACTATCTTCCTAAGTCTTTAATATCATTTGTAAAGATGCTGAAAAATAAAGATAGAAAGATCTATGATAAAGAAATTAAATGAACAAATGAAGTAGATTAATTGATATACAGCCAAGTTAATTTGATGAAAATTAATGTCCTTAGTTTGTAAGTGTTTAGTTATGCTTAAAGAAACTCCATAAGGACCATTTCCTCACCTTTTAAAAAAAAATGTAATCCAATATGCCCATAGGAAAGCCAATCTTCCCACTGAAATGATTTTCATTTGGGTGAGAGAGCTCACCCTAACTTATGGTGACTACTAAGTACATTTCCCAAATCTTTCTCCTATTGGTCCATGAAAATGATTGGGTGTGGAAAGGGTAAATGGACAAACTATGTGGTGTAGACAGACTAATTGTTTCTATTAGGGTTAAACTGCTTTGCTGGCGTTTTCCTGTGTAAATAATCTATTCAACCTCCCCTCTTCTCACCCCTTCCCCACCAATTCTTTTTACAAGGTGCAAATGAGCCTACTCAGTTTTATATCCTTCACAAGATTTGAAATGATCTATTCAAATGTAAAAGGGGCTTATCCTTTACAAGAGAGGCAAAGGCAAAGAAATAGGATATACCTTTTCATCTACAAGTAGAAAAGCCATGATTTAAACCTAGACCTTCTGGGTTCTTTCCTTTCTACATATACTCTTGATGAAACATAAGAGAATAGGTAGGCTTTCATAAATGATTTCTACAACTGATCACATCTTCACAATCACACTTCTGACTGAGATATGTATAGACTATAAAAACCCCACAGTGTATATTATTTATTGATTTTTAAAAAGCATTTGAAGTAACAAAATAAAATGTAGCCTTAAAGGTTCTACTCATACAAGGCTTTTCCCATGCATATGGTATAATTACATGAGACTCTCTGACATGTGCCTGTGGATATAATCTACTGAATACTGACATGAAGCCAGATATATATTATATTTATATATAGAGAGAGAGATGTGTGTATACATATACATATATACATAATATGTGTATATACCTATGCATACATATATATGTATACATACATACATACATGTGTATATACATGTATTATATATGTAGTAAGATATAAGACATATACTCAATGAACGTATTTTCCAGCAACATGGAAAATATCCTATGCCAAGTTTGAACAAATAGATTCTCTATTATTGGAAGTTTCTCTAAATGCTCATGATAAACTATTTGCATGAATCCCTGGAACACTAAACATCTTTCTCAGTGAAAGAGATTGGTCTAACTATATACTCTGGAAAAACAAACTGGATAAAAAATGTATATCTCCCACACTATGACAGCTAGATTAGCAGACTAACAAATGAACAGGTCCTGAAATGAAATAAGAATCCAAGCAAAGAATTGAGTAGGGGAGGAAACAGGACTGCATGACATTTCAAAAACTGTGTAATACTTTAAAATATCCCAGACTGCTCCCTGCCACAAAAGTCACTGATATTTTAAATAACCCCTTTTTGCCCCAAGTAAATTATAAATTATGGAACACCACAAACTCAAACAAACCGATAACCCAAAAGATCAAGGAAAGACAAGGATATGGTACATATAAGTAGGCTGCAGCATACATTCCCAACAATACATGTACGTGAAAAGTTGTGCAAAAAATATCACCAATGAAACGTGTGAATGGCAAAAAGGTGGCTCCCTCAAAACACATTTCTGTTGTTTCATGGTGGTGGTGAAAGTGAAGAAGGCCTGGGGTCAAGCAAGATAAAAAACATTCACATTTCACTTCTTCTCACCTTTCTCTGGGGGACGTCAGTGAGCTCACAATTGTTCAATAGGGAATTTTATTCAAGTGTACAGAAACCTACTTATTTACAATTATATTCTCCTCCCAGCTGTGCTTCTGACTTTCTGGACTTCAATACCATGTCTCTGCAGCAATATCACTCTAGGAAGCTATGTGGCACAGTGGATAGAGTGCTGGGCATGACTCTGAGTTCAAATCTGGCCTCAGGAAAATTACTTTACCTCTATTTGCCTTATTTTCCTCAGCTGTAAAATTGGGATAATAATGAGACCTATCTTGCAGAATTATTTTGACGATCAAATGAGATAATATTTGTAAAGCACTTAGCACAGTACCTGACATTTAATAGGTGCTGTATAAATGCTTATTTCCTTCCCTCACCCTTTACCCTGGAACTTCCCTCATCTTCTGGGGCCTTCTCAGTCTAGAACATCCATCTATAATGCCAACCCTTTTCTCCCATTGGTGAGTTCCTACTGGGGCCTTCATTTTGGAGAGGGGCCCAGGCCAACTAATCTTCATTCTCCTTCCATCTGTGTTTCTGCTTTTCTGGGGCTCAACACCATATCCCCAATGTTGAAAAGCCCCATTGCAGGAGGACAGAATACATGTCCCACTGTAAGGGACTAGAGCACATGACCAGCTTAGTATAAGGTATCCAGTGGATAAAAGGTTCTCCCGATCACCACCATAATATATGCATTATTCTGGCAACAAAGTTGCTGATTTCTCCACAAAACAAAAATATATTATATTACATGATAAAAGTCAGGTATCTAGTAAATTCTTAATAAATCCTTGATGAGTGACTAAGAGAAATATTCTTAGGAGAAGGAAGTGAGAGGAAAGTATTAGTCAAGCATGAGAGATGACCAATGCAAAGGCAAAGAAATGGAAGACAGAGGTCATGATTGAGGAACAGAGAGAAGTCTAGTTTTTCTGTATCACAGAGGATGGGAGGAGGAGCAATGTTTGATGAAGCTGAAAAGACAGGTCTTTACAGGGATAAACTGTGAAAGACTTTAAAAGCTGAACAGAAGAGTATGCATTTTTTCCTATACTAGCTTCTTCTGATTAGTGAATAGTTTACAAACAAGGTCTCGTATTTGTTTTTAAACTTCCTTTTATTAATATTTAAAGCAATTTTACTTTTACAAATTTAGATTGACTTTATGTGGCAAAATGTCTTGGTTGCCTTAATTCGGTACCTGATTTTAGTATTGAATTTGCATGCATCAGTGTTCATGCACAGTGGAAAAAGTTGGACGTGTAAAGTTGGGAGAGTTGAACAGAATCAAGTTTGGTCAGTCTCCACATTGTGATGAGGTTTCTGGTCACACCAAGTGGATGTCCTTTTTAATCACTGACACCAGTACAATTTCACTCTGTGGGAAGGCTAGAGCGCTTCTCATTTATTCTGAAAGATGCTATAGACGGAAGAAACCAGCAACTCTGAAACTCACAAAAAGGCTAAAAAAAATGAGAGGGAGTACTGTTTGAGACTGTAATAACCAATATTACCAGGACTAGGGGGAAAACATGACTGCATTTGAGTAAGTGAAAACTCTGACAAAAAAGTAGAGATATAAGAATCTCCTTTAAAAATACTCACTAATCATCCTTTTAATATGACATTCTAGAATCTTGCCACAATGAGAAATAATGTAAAGAATATTATCAGATAAAGAAGTAGGTCAACTTTAGTGAAACCACAGGGAAAGTAGTGGACAACATTCATTTTCCTTTGACCTATTTACACAATGCCAAGAGATCTGGATTCTAGAGGCAAAGCCCCCGGCACTTTGAGTGAATCATTTGTCTAGAATGTACAGAAAGATATAGATAAAACTTGCACAATATTATAAGGATTAGATGGATGGATAGATGAATGGGTGGATGGATGAATGAATGAATGAATGAATGAATGAATGAATGAATGAAAAGGCATTTATTAAGTGGTTGCTATATGGCAGATGCTGCTAAGCACTGAGAATGCAAATATAAATGAGAAACAATGTCTATCTTTAAAGAGCTTATATTCTAATACAGACTGTATCTGTATAAATATCTATCTACCTACCTATCAACCACCTGTCACCTACAGATACCTTCAGATACAGATATAGAGGTCGATAATATAGATATCTGTAGAGATATATGATATAGATTATAGATAGACATAGACATAGATATAGACATGGGTATAGGTATGGGTATAGATATATAGAGGTAGCCTAGGAGGGACTTCTCTGGGTTCAAATCCTGACTCTGCAACTTATAACCTGTGTGACAATGGATAAGTTATTTAACCTCTCTGAGCCTCATTTTCTTCCTCTGTAAAATGAATTCTGTGGTCCCTTCTCACTCTAAAGTTTTAATCCTATAAATCTATGATAGCCTGCATAGTGTAGATACACTTATCTTCCTATGGTGGCACTGCTTTTAGCCTTCCACATCCTAGTTCAATAATTTTCAATGGTTTCACTATAGCTAATGAATTAATTAATTCCATATTGCTTAAACTAATACTGAAGACCCTCTACTGACTAACCCCAACCTATGTTTCCAGGCGAACTGCCTATTACCTTCCTATAGTATTCTACTCTGACAAAACTGAGTGCTTTGCTATTCCTGAGTTAATATCATACAATCCCTCTTCTTTCCCTTCATTCACGCTGTCCCCTTTGCCCAGAGTGTTCCCTCTCATCTCCTTTCTCTACAGGTTAAAATCCTATTTACCTTTTATGAGCCAACTTAGATACTCAAAGGCCAATGTTTCCATGAAGAATTCTCTGATTAGATCAATTGGAAGTGATCTCTTCTTCCTCTAAACTTTATCACTATTTTTTGTACTGTTCTTATGTTCATTATCATACATGCATTCAAATCATAGTTATTGAATACTTTCATTTTCTTGCCTACTAGACTATAAGCTCTGGGGAGTTAGGAACTGAGTCTTCAACTTTGTATCCACCACAGTGCCTTGTGTGTAGAATCTACTCAATAAATGAATGAATAAATGCATGAATGATATGCAACAGCCTCAAGTTAAACATTAGAGTGAAGTGCTAGCTAATGTTCAATGCAAATGAAAATAAAAGGAAAGTCACCCTTGAGGGTTGAATAATTTAATTTACTAAATATATTGGGAAAGATAAACAAAGGTATAGACATACCTCAAGCATTTTCTTGTTTTTGTTTATTTGTTTGCTTACATTCAGCATTAAATGGTCCTCAAGATAAGATTGGAGATTGGTCCATTGACCAACACTAGCTGTGATCAATTCTATCGACCTAATGAGGCATATACAAAACATGATGTATTAATCATGCACAAAAACAATTTAAATCAAATAAAAAAATTGTTGAGAACTTATTGTTAGGTTGAAGACAACAGACAAATTAATAGATGCTAGAAAAGAAAAATAACTCAACTTCAACTGGTCTTTTTTTCTCTGTAAAGAAGAGTGATCTTCAGATTAGGAAGGGTAGAATAAAGACAGCAGGCATGTAGGTGAAACCATGTATTAGGAAGTATGAGTAAGGAGATGGTAAGAAAGCATATAGCTGATTCACATGAAGAGATGAAGTCATGAAGCCCAAATAAAATGTGTATCAGATACTGAAAAACCGGACAGATGGGATTGCTAAATCATTGTTATTGATCTTTGAGTTATGGTGAGGGTACTTCAGACAAACACTGTCCCTCAAAAGAAAGAAGAAAGTGAAGAACCAGAGAGACAATGTGACATACCACTTGGCCAATGTAAACTGAAAGTCTCAAGACGAGAGGGGAACAAGAATAAAATTGTGTCAGGTTCTCATTGCCAGATCCTGTTGTTAAGTTTTCTCCCTCTGCTGCAAGAACTCAGAGCTCAGAGATGAGATGAGTTATTGTCAAAGATTCCTGCATCACCAGATGGAAAAGCACTGAATCCCAAATCCATGCCTTATACCACCAGGAGGAAAAACTAAATTATAGGTATATGGTTTTTGAGTCTTGAATGAATGAATGAAAAAGCATTTATTAAGCACTTACTATGTGTTAAGCACTGAAGCGAAAAGAGAAAAGACATTCCCTTTTTTCAAGGAGCTCACACAGTAATTGAGGAAGGCAAAGAATATGGTAGAATTCAACTGCAAGGTAGATAGCAAGGTCTAAAGGTACTGGGGGTTCAGCTACAGAGCAGATGATACCCCAAGAATCTTCAGGATACACCTGCCTGTTTTCCTTACAGGAATAGCCCACCACCATTGAGAAGGAGGAAGAGGGCCTAAGGATCAGAGCAGAGAGCAGATTCTGAGTTTCCTCCAGAAGGGGTTGGAATGCTTGTTAGTATTTTATCAGGAAAGGAGAAGAGGAAGAGGACATGATAAGAAGGTTGGCGATACATAGAAAGTTGGGATAGGAAGGGGGAGGACAGTCCTACTTCATATCAACTCCCATAAGAGCCCTCCAGGAGCCCTAGAATAGGGTTCCAGGGTGGTCTCTCAGCAGCCAGGTGAGCAAAGCACTCAGCTTTGCCAGTGTAGAATGCCCAAGGGGGCAATCCTCCCGTAATGGAGGCAGAAGTCAGATCCCACTTGGCACCAGTTCTGGCTGGGGCCCTACTAGGTAGAGCAAATCAAACATCAGCATATCTACAAATGTTATATATACTTATTTTCCTCTTCATGGGGGGATGAGCCATGGGGACTAAACTGTGCTTTTCTAGCATTGTTTCATTGTTTCAAGTAGCATATGCCTGCCTGAGGAATTGCCTGGTTTTGGAAAAAGAAAAAATAAACAAACTACAGTTTTGTAGCTACATAGTAGATGCTGAATTTTGTTGTTGTTTAGTCATTTTTCAGTCTTGTCTGACTTCATGACCCTATTTGGGGTTTTCTTGACAAAAATACTGGAGTGGTTTGTCATTTCCTTTTCCAGCTCATTTTACAAATGAGGAAACTGAGGCAAACAGGGTTAAGTGACTTGCCCAGGGTCATATTTGAACTCACCAAGATGAATCTTCCTGACTCCAAGGTGGCACTCTATCCACTGAGCCACCTATCTGCCCAGCTATTGTATATGGCAAATAGAATAATTGTATACATATTTGAATATGTTCTCTGTTCCTGTGGAGTGTGACCCTATTATGTCAAAGCCATGTGATTAAGGCTTAGTGATTCCACCACGAAACAGAGTTTCCAGTAGAATGGAAGGTCGGAGCTAATTCTGATTGGATATGCCTCAGACTAACAAAGTGGCAGGGATACTCAGAGAGAGCCAGAACTCAGAGATGGAAGTTAGCTAACCATCTGAATCTGATACTCCCCTAGCATGTCTGCTCAGTAGACATAACTATCGGTGAGTGTGATATGATCATAGGACCATATATTTAGAGCTAGAAGGGATGGGAGAATCCATATTAGGAGTCTACTTCCTTCAATTTATGTACAAAGAAACTGAAGAACACAGAGGCAAAAGTGCAAAGTTACAAAAGTAGTCAGTGTTGGAAAGCCAGATCCTTTTTCTTCTAAATGGGATCAGGTTCAGTCTAGGATCTCGTGATATGCCATGTAAGAGAGCTAATATGATCTTATTTCAATTCTAGAATCTCGATTTTACTGGTGTTGAGTATATCTTACATCTGCGCAGATTCCAATCCCTCTATGACCTAGTAGATAGCCTTTGTTGTCAAGGCCAAAAATATATCACCATAATCCAGCCTGTTAATATTTTTCTTCATCTGGATAGGCTGATAGTCAGCCCAATGCATCACTTTGCCCACACTGAAAACCTCTCTGGCTCGGCAAAAACTTCTAGAACCTGCAAGTCCTTGGCCTGCCCGTCAAGAATCCAGGGTCTCCTTCACCCTGTGATCAGGTATGAAAGTGATTCTTCAGTAGAGGAGTAGTACCTCAGGCTGCACTAGCAGAAACATCATGTCTAGAGAAGAAGTTTTAGTGGAGACATGATAATTTTCAAATATTTGAAGGGATGCCATTTGGAAAAGGGAAGGGACTTTTTTTCTGCTTAGCTTCAGAGGGTAGAATGAAGAACAACAGGTGGAAATAGGAGAACAATAGATTTCAACTCAAAATAAAGAAAATATTATTATAATAATAGTAATAATGATAGTTAACATTTATGTAGCACCTACTGTGTTCCAAACACTGTGCTAGGCACTTTATAAATATTATCACATTTAATCTTTACACTATTGCAGCAATTCCTGCATGAAGTGATAAGGGCTCAAATTCTCTTGGAGACAGTGGGAATGGGAAAAAAAAAAAGGTCGAATCTGAGACCGAGAGAGAAGGAAGACTTGGCCACTGATTCGATATGAGAATAAATAAGGAGAAGCTAAATATGACTCTATGATTTCAACTCTGGGACACAGGGAATTCTGATTAAACAGATAAATAGTGTGTTAAAATCCTTCAAGGCATTGTTTTCCTAAACAAGGTAAATATTCCCACTCTAATTTTGTCATTCACTTGCTTGTTTTTTTTTTCATAAAGAAGGTAAAAATGAGCATGAACCTTGAATAACTATTATACAATTCTGAATTAGCAAAGTCTTAATTCATACATTTTTCCTTTGACTTCAACTTGCCTATCCAAGTCCAAGCTATGTGATGTCCACATAGCACATTAAAGTTTCCAAGGTAATACATACACACACACACACACATAAAACCTCATTTGACGTTCATGGCCTTGTGAGGTAAATGCTTCAGGTATTATTGACCCCACTTTATAGGAGAGGAAACTGAAGCTCAAAAATCTTAAATGACTTGCCCATCACTGTATAATTAATAAATGCCAGAGAAGGGACCTAAATACAGGCATCTCCCGATTCCAAGTCTAACACACTCTCCACCATAGTATGTCAGAATATGGGAGTTTCTTTGCAAAATGCAGAGCATTTCCCTGAAAACATATGCTTCTTTAAAATATGTTTAATCCAAAATAGAAGGCCAGAATAGGCCCAGGAAGATAGGCGTTAGGCAAACAATGACTGGTGCATTTCAATCACCCTGACACTGACTAATATAATGAATAGAATCAGAAGGATGCCTGCCTAGGAATGTGGGACTGGAATGTTTCCTAACACAGTTCGTGAAGCAATGAACAAGACCAGGGGCTATTCTGGACTTAGGCCAGGGAAAGGAGAGTAGGTAAAATGAATACTGTAACGTAGAAACAAGGAAACCCTTAGGGGAAAGTTATCATAATATCACCAGATTGGAACACACTTCTGAGGATATTTGTGAATGGTAATGGAAGTATAAAAATACTGGGAATGTGGAATGAGTTGAAAAAAGTTGATTGAAATCAACTGTTGTATTTTATATTAGTAGAGTATGCAGAGAGAGGGTGAGAAAGAGAAAGAAATGGAGAAAGAGAGAGAGAGAGAGAGAGAAGAGAGAGAGAAACATTTACTCTCCTGAAAAACAATTCTAATAACGTAAGTGAATGTAATCTCTTAAAAATACAGTAATAGAACTCTTAAATAATTTCCTTGGTTAAAAATGTCACTAATTTTGGTAAGATATTTAATTATAGAGATTAGGAGGATCGAGGGGAAAAGTTTAAAGCAAGACTCAAAAATATATTTAAAATTTAGCTGTCTATACCAGTTGTTAGACAGATGTCACCTCCATTTCTCTTTTCCTAGCTTTAGTGATAATACCATTATGGGCCCAAGTCCACTGCTAGCCTTACTGTCTAATGTCTAGGTAGTGAAAAAGATGGAAGTATGGAAGATATAGGCTTGTACTCTTGGGAAACTTGGTAGATAGAGACAAGAAAGTAAATGATGTCACTTTATAGTTAGCTAGTAAGCATCCATTCAAGCTCAGTGCCACTGGGATGGAACAGACATTAAGTATGTAATGTCCAAGTGAGGGTTGGCTCCTTTTCTGGAAATGTTAGAGGGCAGTTAGGATAGAAGGCTTCTTCAGACTTTTCTAACCCAAGCTACGCTTACCTCCTTTCCTCCTACATAGTAGCAAACCCAGCGAAGGCACTCTTACAAATGCATTGTTGGATAGTGTTGCTATTGGTATAATGGACCAGAAATGCCCAAGAATCCATCAATGTTACAAATAATGGTAGGCACCACCACCACATTTATCTACATTAAGATCTATACTAATTCCCAAACACAACAAATTTCAGAATTAGCTAAAGGAACCGTAATTCCATTTTAAGGTAAGCCTTTTTTTTAAAGTTATCTGTGTTTTCATCTAAAAATAAAATGTGAAATTAGGAAAAGCATTGCTGCATTTTCCTGCAACATAGTGGTATTACTGGTAAGAATAAGCAACTGACTTAAGTTTGATTTTCAGCAAAAGCACTTCTACAGTCTTTGACAATGGATACAGCATGGTTTGGTAGAAAGAACACTGACCTGAAACTTGGAAGAGCTGGCTCAATTTATCTCAAAAGGTAGCCCCTTCAAGAGCCCCACCATGCAAAGAATATCCACTGAACCCATATTATGACTCTCCTCTCAATAAACACATGTCATTCTCTTACATTTTCACTTTTCAAATGTCATCACCACATTATGTGAGATTTGTCCCCCATCCCACTTAACAGATTTAAACTACAAATGAGATTTCTATAGCACTTCAAGATTTACAGTATATAGTACAATTATTTTATCCTCATTTTAGAGATGAGAAAACTAAGGCACAGAAAGAATGCTACAGTTACACTACTTTGAGTATTATACTCTTTTCTGGAATCCTTAGGTAGGACATTGACAAGCAGAAGAGTGTCAGAAAGAGAACAATTAAGATGATGAGTACCCTAGAAACTGTAACATATGAGAGCTGATCGAAGAAAATAAAAATTTGTCATGAAAAAGGAAAGAAGGATTTGGAAACCAAGATGGCAACAGAGTAGCAGCCTAGCTCTCTCCTACCACTTTTCCACAAAGCTCTAGAAAATGTGCTGTTGTGGACCCTAGCCTGTGTATTGAGTGAGGACTAGAAGCAAGGATCAGCTATGGAGGTATGATTCCAGGATCAAAACAGAGCAAGGATCTCAATTCCAACCTCCCACCCAGTCTGAAGCCTATAGTAGAAAAATCAGGGCAGAAAACTCAGACCAAAGGGAAGGCTGAAGTTCTGATGCTCTGAGCCAGTAGAGCTCTCTATCTGCATGATGCTGGCTACATTAATCCACAGTCTGTTGGAATTCCAAACAAGAGCAAACCCATAAATGAATTGCTCAGACCCAAACCCAGGTCAGACCAGGAGGGTAGCAACCTGGCTTTGCCCTGGCTCAAACTATTATGGAAATACTGAAAACTTGCAGGTATCCAGCTTGGACTGTCCCTGAGATCCTGGAATAATACAATATTCAATACCCTGCCCCAAGGAAGCAGCAATGAAAAGAACATAAGTTCAACACAGACATTTCCTCCAGAAGTACACAGAACCTGACCCTAATATAAAGTCCAATTCCAAAAGGGGTAGAAGAACAAAAGTTTGCACCAAAATTGGAGCACTAGTACTAAGAATCCTTCTCTCACTATCTAGCTCTTCCTTGTAGAAGAGAAGGTAGAAAATAAAGAGAAAGAAAAACATCAGAAAATAAGAGAGAAAAACACAATTAATGATGATAATTTAATGAGAATGGGATGAATTCACTGATAAAACAGGATGGCAGAATGAATTAGAAAGCAGAATCCAACAATATGTTGTTTATAAGAAACACACTTAAAATATGAAGATTCTCACAAAACTAAAATAAGGGGCCAGAGCAAAATCTATTAAATACCAGCTGAAGTAAAGACTTAATAACTCTGATCAGTCTAATAACCAACTATGATTTCAGAGGTCTGATAACGAAGCATGTTACCCATCTTCTGACAGAAAAATAATGGACTTAGGGCATAAAATGAAACATACATTTTTGGAACTGGCCTATGTTAGAATTTATTTAGCTTAACTACATATATGTGTGGGAAGATGAGAGGAAGAGAAGAAGAATGTTTATAAATTGACTAGAAGTAAGATAAAAGTCACACTAAAATTTTAAAAAGAGGCAAAGGACAAGACAGACATCTTTGAGTATTTGAAAGGTTGTCATACAGAAGGAGGACTAGACGTGCCATTTGGGTACAAAATGCAAAATTAAGAGAAGCAGATAGAAGTTTTTGTGAAGCAGTTTTGACTTAACCATGAGAATTGTCATCTGAAGAATGGACAGCCCCATCAGGTCATGAGTTTCCCTTCAGTGGAGTTCTTTACTGCAAAGGTTCTTAACCTTTTGTTTATGTGTATCAAGAACACCTTTGATGGTCTGATGGTGCCTAAGGACCTACTTTCAGAATAATTGCTTTAAGCACATAAAATAAAATATGTAAGACTATTTTTTAGAAAGACAATTACATTGAAATGATAATATTTCCAAAAACCTTGAAAATACAGTTATCCCTTCCACATCTCTATTTTCCCCATTGTGATTTCAATGTATTGTGAGTTGGCATAAGAAATTAAATGGGAATCTGCAGGGAGTTTTATGGGAAGCCACAGACAACACACAAAACTAGCAGATGACACAGAAAAAAGTTTAGAAATTCAAGAATGCATAAAATATATGTATAGTATTATATAATATAGCCTATGACCAAATACTTAACCCAAATTTTACAATAAGGTACTGTAAACACTCCATAAAAGAAGGAAAAAAATTCAGACTTCTCTGGTAAGAAGGGAGGGCCAAAAAATTTCACACAGCTTTTCCAGTGGGCAGTATGATGTAGAAGGGATGGCTATAGTAGTGACCCCCAGACCACTAAACCTACTTCCAGCCAAGCCCCCTTGGCCATCAGTGAGGGGGAAATCATCATGGAGAAGGGGTTGGCCATTCCCCACAACTGCCAACCAACTGCAACTCACAGGGTAGGTGAGCCAGCCTGCCTGAAGCAGGCAAGGCACCCTGAGGGATGGAAGGAAGCAGTATTTGTTAGGAAAGTCATATTTTCACCACCTACTTGAACATCATCTCTCTTAAGACCTAGATGACCCAGCACCCTGAACTCAAGAGCTTTTGAAATAGCAATGCTTGCAGTCCAGGATCCATAGCCATCTTCCTGGGAAGCAATCCCTGTGGAGATGCAGTCTCTTAACAGTCCCTGAAAGTAATGAAGTCACTTCTCTTGAAGATCCAGAAAGAAATTTCTTGCTCCCAAAGTCCTTAGCATTGTCAAGTGACCCAACATCTGAAACTGATAAGATTTTATCAGTGGAAGCAGAATTAAGGAAGAGGCACCATCATCTCCGTGCCCTAAGGACCATGGGACCCTTCCATCTGACTTGCATCTAAAATTTTCATATGTATGTTATCTCCCCCCATTAGAATGTGAATTCCTTGAAAGTAGGGACTATCTTGTTTGTATCCCTAGAACTTAACCATAATGCTTTGCACAGTATAAGTTCTTAATGAATGTTTTATTCACTCATTCATAAAGGTATAACATTTCCTATCCAACTGCACAAGACATGCCACCACCCCCACACCTCCCCCCCCCACGCCCAAAATCAAATGCCAAGTTAGGAAGCTCTGCTTTAAGGGAAGGCTCGATAACCACCTGCCGTAGATATTTAAAAGGGAATTTCTGATCAGGTACAGGTTGAACTAGATGACCTTCTAGATGCCTTCCAACTCTGAGATTCTTTGATTTTACAACTTTCCCAAGGTCATACACCTACTCAGTGACAGAGCTAGGATTCAAACCCAGGTTTTCTGCATCCAAATCCAATTACTATTAAATAAATGTATACATAAAGCAGCAAGTTCTGATTATATAAAAACTAGAACATATGAGATGAGATTATTACCTGAAATCTTTGCCAAGGTTTCGTGTCATTGAAACCACAAAGTTCACATAATGAGAAGCACTTCTTGGGAGAGCAACATGGGTCAGTAGGTTAAGCAATGGCCTGGAAAGGACTCTGGGCCTATGAATTTTAATTTGTGGTATGCAACTAATTTTGTGACCTTGAACAAGTCACTTAATGTCTCTATATCTCAGTTTCCCTTCTGCAAAAGGGGATAGTATATTATAAAATGATACTTAGAGGGTCTCTTTATTACACATGATTCGACACTTTTTCTTCATGCTTAAGAGAGGTAGATTGATGTAACTATTCCCATTTTGTGAAACAGGACACAGATTCAAAAAGGGAGATCTAAGGGATTCTTCTACATCTGTACAACAAATCAATAACCTTCCTAATATTAGAATTGAGGATTTCCAACTCCTCAGACTGCTACCTGGATCCATCATATTCTTTGTGTACTTTGAGGCAATGAGGAAATAACAATAAAACATCAAGGCAAGTAGTCATTCAGCTCAATTCTTATCACCTATATAAAGAGGAAAGAAAAGATACTCTCTTCTCTTCTCCCCTAGATGATGATCAGTTTAAGGAAAACTGCACCCAACCACCATTATAAATTGTGTTCCCTGTCATGGGGACCATATAGCTGCCACATAAATGGGATCCTGCTCATAAAAAAGTTTTGATTAGGACAAATTTCTATTCAAGGTGTACAAATTCTACCTGAAGACTCCTGAAGGAATGTGTTCACCAACTTCAGTCTCATTCTACCTCTTATTATAACTCCTCAATTTTTTTTAATGGAATTCTACTATGTAACTGCACAGCATGTAGGAGGACATAATCTCTTTATCCCATTTCTTCAATTTCAAGGCTACCTCTCTCCCTTCTGAAAGAAGGAAGGAGAAGGCAAAAACATCTTATTAGAGTGTTCATTTTGTACTTTTCTATTATGGTTATGTTCCTATTTTCTTTCACCTCCTAGAATGTAAGCTTTCTGAGGGCAGCAACAAGTCAATAAGCTTTTATTATGTGATTATGATAACCTGGGCACCATGCTGAGTGCTGGGGACACAAAGAAAGGAAAAACCGTGCTTTCTGCCTTATTCATTTTGTGTCCTCCTCCACCTTGCATAAAACCCCTGCATAGACTAAACACTTGACAAAGGTCCTACAGCCGAGTGGAAACACAGAGAGCATCAAATACAACAATATCCTTTTACAGATGAGGAAAGTGAGGCCCAGAGAAAGGAAATGATAAATTGAATTCTTATTATTGTAATTATTACCATCGTTGTTAATATTCCTATTAATAATTATTTTTATTAAGTAAGAAATTTGTACTTTAAACCTTTTCATACTGATGATAATTGAACCCATGGAAGCTGATGAGATCAACAAGAAAAAGAATAAAGAAGAGGGTTCAGGAGAGAGCTTTGGATATACCCACTCAGAGGGGATAGGACATAATGATCTAGCAAAAGAGATTAAAGAGGAACAGTCAAACAAGTGTGAGTTTCATGTAATAATAGATTTAGCACTAGAAGGTAAGCCTCACATGTTATCTAGTTCAACTTCCTCATTTTCACAGATAAAGAAACTGAAGCCCAGAGAGTTTCATGGGCTTGCCCAAGGTTATGTAAGTATTAAACCCAGATTTTTTGACTTCAGATCCACTGCACTTTTCATTGTATCACTCTGAGAATAGCCAGGGAGGAGAACTGAGAGTGAAAAAGGACCTAGGAAGAAGGGATGATCAGTAAACACTGCAGAGAGGTCAAGAAGCATGAGGTCTGAGAAAAGCTATTTATCAATTTCAGGGTCTTGCAAACTTTGAAATATTCTATGTGTCAGTTATTATTATTGATCTCTACATCACATCAAAACTCACATTCTTTTTATTCTTTGTAGCAATGTAAAATTTTCTGCTCATTGTGAATCAGCATTAGAATTGATAGATGAGAAAATGGAGTCTCAAAGAAGGGAAATCACTCTCTCAAGGCTACACAAAGTGAGTAGCAGTTCTGGAAATGGAATGAACAATTAGAGCTGTTTGAAAGTAGAAGGAGCTGCCGTGGAAAGCAGTGCAATCTCCATTACTAGAGGTCTTCAAACTAGAAGACCACTCACTAGCCACAGAGTAGAGGAGATCTTTTTGCTCAGTCATTTTTTCAGTTGTGTCCAACTCTTTGTGGCCCAATTTAAGGTTTTCTTAGCAATGATAACGGAGTGGTTTGCCATTTCCTTCTCCAGCCTATAGTATAGGTGAGAAAACTGATGCAAAGTTAAGTGACTTGCTCAGAGTCACATAGCTAGCAAGTGTCTGAGATCAGATTTGAACTCAGGAAGATGAGTCTTATTGACTCCAGACCCAGTACTCTGTCTACTGTACCACCTAGCTGCTCCTGACTCTCCCTGGGAATACTATAATTATTCATTGACTTTATATTATAGTTCCAGATCTTTGAAATGGGTGACAAAATAATGGGTTTCTCCCCATGACAGCTGTAGATGGAAGAAAAAAAAACAGGACAACAAAAGGTCACATGACTGGGTTCAAGTGACGTCTTTATGAATTGGACTTCTATTCAAGAGGGTGACACCACTTATGACCCTCAAGATCCGGTATCAAGCCCTCAGCGGATGCTGAGGAACAAAGTCTCTAAAGGCTCCATTAAAAGGTAGTGAAACATGACCTTACTATGACCTCACTAAACATGTTGGAAGGATGGAAATATGCCTAAGACTTTCACTCAGTCCTTCAGCTCTTGAATATCCCTTCTGGCAGGCAGGGCAGCAGCTGACAACAGCACTTATCCACTCTTCCTATCAGCTTTTCAATGTTTGCTTTCTGATAAGAAGAGTAGTAAACAGCAGCATTTCTATCTTTGCTTTGTTTGTATTGGAGCTGGGAGGCATATATGAACTCATATGATGGCCTAACTTAGGTCAGAAGAAAAATGACATTTCCATTCTATTTGCAGAAATTCTGGTTTTTCTACGGTTAGTATTATAAATTGTAGTTTTGGCTTTTAGACACTGTCAATGATGGACTTGTGTATTTGCAGTGAACTAGAAATTTTCCTTAAAATTCATATGCTTTTGCAGTTCCGTTACCATCTCTATCCTTCTCATTCTGACAATTTTCTTTTATTTATTTGTTTGTTTGTTCATTTATTTACTTATTTGTTTGTTTGTTTGTTTTTAGTTTTCAACATTCACTTCCATAAGATTTTGAGTCCTAAATTTTCTTCCCCTCCTTCCCTTTCCCCCTCTCCAAGACAGCATGCAATCTGATATAGGCTATATATATATATATGTATATATATATATATATTTGTATTAAACATATTTTCACATTAGTCATGTTGTAAAGAAGAATTAGAAACAATGAGAGATATCATGAAAAAGAAGAAACACATACATACACACAGAAGACAGCAAATTGTATGCTTCCATCTGCATTCAGACTCCATAGTTCTTTCTCTGGATGTGGATAGCATTTTCCATCACGAGTCTTTTGGAGTTGCCTTAGATGCTTGCATTGCTGAGGAGAGCTAAGTCTATCAAAGTTAGTCATCAGACAATGTTGCTGTTACCAGCAATTTTTTTAAAGCAGGATTTTGTTTATCCAGCAAGTCCAGTGTCCTGGTTCACCTTAAAGATACTAAGAGTTACTGGTAGAGAAGAGGCAGTCAGTTGTGCCCCCTAAATCCCATCCTGTTGCAGTATTGTTAATAGCATCTTTGCTTCTGTAAGGGCATGGGCATTTCTGCCCCACTTCAGTTAATGTAACCACAGAACATCAATGGAAGTAGTCACAGCATCGGTTAGTCAATCAATAGACATTATTAAGTTTTAAATGGTTTATGTCCTGTGATACCCTTATGAGGTACAAACCTCTTTGACAGGGTCAAGAAGAGAATACCTTGATTGACTAACCAAATAATCTAACTATACCTATGGGGGCTTTGATGTATTTTAGCAGTTATTCAATTAACTGATAGAGCAGTCTATTGGGAATAGATTCCAAGTTTGGAATTTGATCATTCCAGATTTGGAGCCAGGTGCCTGAGAGGGAATACATCGTGTAGAAGGATAGAGTGTTTCTCCTTCTTTTTCTTCCCCATGCCCTAAAATTGACCACGTAAATCAGAGAAACTGCTTGGTAGGAGACAATGCATTCATCTGGGTGCTGAGAGAAGCATACTGAGAACAAATACAGAAACAGATAGATATGAAAGATAGCCATTCTAGGAAGGAAGCAGTTTCAAGAAACAACCTCTTACACAAGAATAGAATGCTGGCTATAAAAAGAACTTCTAGTATCAAGGAGTTACTTTCCTTTACCATACATGTTCCCAACTTATGTACCTCTCTACTATTGTATTTTAGGTTTAAGCCCACTTTTTCAATGGACTTGTGTATTTGTCGGAGAATATGTCATATGCTTCTGGGAGGAGACTTTGTACCAATTATTCCTACTATTATACCACCTTAGTGAAATGCCTTTGCTAAAAGCTATTTGAATCTATTGGCTGGTTGTTAATCTGAAAGCACACTGGTGGGGGCCTATAGCACTAGAAATCCAGGCCTTCAGGGTTACCCACCAGAACTCTGTTCAGAGTAGGCAGCAATCACTCAATGAAAACCCTAAACTGTGAGTATGAGTTCATCGTTGAAGAGGACCAATGACATCAGGAAGGTGATATCCTGATTTGCAAGTGAATTGGATTTAAGTGATGCAGGGCTGTACAAAGTCACTAGCCTCACTTTCTCCTCCAGAGTCATCTAGATCCAGTGGCAAGATACAGATTAGGACGATTCCCTATATGGACAGAGGGAGAGGAGGGAGAGAATAAGTACAAGTTGAGAGAGTGAATACAATGTTTTAACCTCTGAAATTTTATTCCCCAAATTTCTAACAGATTATTGATCCTTACTGACTGATCTCCCTATAGCTTTCTTTTGTCTGCTTCTTTCTGCTATAACTTCCCTCTCTGAACTTGGCCAGTAGACCATGCCACTTATAAGTTGGTCTTCTTGCTTGACCAACCAAATTCCTAGGCTTGCTCCCCACATGTGGCCTGCCCTGTCCTGTAGTAATCCAAATCCCAGAAAGCTCTATACTGGCAGGAGCTAATCTGATCTGAAGCATAGTAATACTGGATTCAACTTTTAGATGGTGTATACAATGACAACAGCTAGGTGGCACAGAAGATAGAGTGCCAGGCCTGGACTCAGGAAGACTCATCTTTCTGAGTTCAAATCTAACCCTAGACACTTACTAGCTGTGTGACCCTGGACTAGTCACTTAACCCTGTTTGCCTCAGTTTCCTCATCCGGAAAATGAGCTGGAGAAGGAAATGGCAAACCACTCCAGTATCTTTGCCAAGAAAACCCCAAATGGGGTCATGAAGAGCAGACATGACTTAATGACTGAATAACACCACCACCATGACAACAAACATCCACAAAACAAGACTGGAAATTGTTGGCTCCCTCCAAGGGAGGTGTGGGTGGGGCAGGGGGCACCAAATTTGTAGCAATCTAAAGATCAAAGAACCATTTGCATCAATTGGCTATAAACAGCTCTTTGATCTCCAGATCCCTCCAGGACCCTGATAAGTAATTAGCTGATAAGTAATTAGCAGCTCTAGGGGCAGCTAGGTGGCAGTGGATAGAGCACAGGGCCTGGATTCAGGAGGACCTGAGTTCAAATCCGGCCTCAGACACATAACACTTATTAGCTGTGTGATCCTGGGCAAGTCACTTAACCCCATTGCCTAGCCAAAAAAAAAAAAAGTGATAAGCAGCTCTAATTCTGTATCTACCTGCTCTCTCTGACCACTGGAAATTTTAAAGGCAGGGGAGTTTCTATGTTTGGTTTGCCTGGTTGCTAAGGCTTATCAAAAACTGATTCTGAAGAAAGGCAAGTGAAAATAAATGGGGAAAGAGCAATAGAAACACACAACCCTGAACCACTAGAGTCAGTGTGGGTCAGCCCTGCTTGAAGAAAAGAAATGCTGAAAGAACTTGGTAAAACTAAAAGTGAATTAGGCCTCTGAGTGAATTAAGAAGGAAGAACTTTCAACTTTCATTATGTTTTGGAGTATGAGAGGAGAAAGTGACTCTGGTACTTTGAAAATTATGAGGGTGGTACCCAGGATGTCAAAATGGACTGGCCATTTTTCTTTCTATAGAACCCAACACTCAGGAACAAAGGACTGGTTAGCCACATTTGTGACTTGAGAGTCCCCTTCATGTATGCATGAGGTAAGCAGCTCCAAGGAGGGGATTTCAAAGAAGACTTTGTATTGTTCACAGAGGCTGTCAAGCATAGGGAGGGTGGAATTCCATCTGTTCAGTGCAATTTGGTTCAGTGAACTGGTTCACTTTTAATGGTTCACTGAGTTGTGACACCTAGTTGAAATTACAACAAATGTTTTTTTTAAAAAAACTTATATATGACCATTTAAGAAATTGCAAGACAAAATTACTCCCTCCTCAAAAAAAAAAAAAACAAATCAAAAAACCTTTTAAGCTACTATCTCCATGTACCTCTAAATTTCATATTTAGAGGTTTTCTCCCCTTGATTATTAGACAATTAATCCCAAGAATACCATCAAGAATGAGGGATTTATTCAGTGTGTTCTATTTTGCATACAGCCTTAATTTGTGCATGGTTACAGACAAACAAGGGGTAGAAAGCACGCAATCAGAGTTTACAGTCACCTTTGCCTTTGCTAGCCTTGACACAGGGAATGTTATAAATGCCTAACAGCCTTTGAGGTAGCTTAGCAGATACCCTACCTTCAGGACCAGGTAGAATTGCACTCTATTTGCTTGAATGGCTCTTTGAACAATACCAAGTTATTAAGTTCTTCTGTGATCCAGGGTGGTAGGAGGAGGGGGGGAGGGAGCTCTCTCTATCTGATGTCTGCTCAGTGGCGTCTTACAGAAAGTCAGTGTGCTTCCATGGACCTTTGCAGGAGGCCAAGTACTGAACAGCATAGATTATGATCGCAACCAGATCTTCATTTTCATTTGCCTAGGGGTGAGGGGGTAGGAATACGGAAGGGGTGGGGAGTACTGAGACTCCAAGACCCTGTATAGTGATGGGTGCTGGGGCAAACTAACATTAACCGTGATGAAGAGGATCTGAGGATGAAGCTTTCACAAGTCATTCAAGGAGGTTCTTGCCACAGTCTCAGCTTCTCCTGTCAAAAGGACCTGGTTTCTCTCTCATCAGGTGATGCTCCATAGGCAACACATTAGAAACTGAGCTTTTTGGGGAGAAGCGGTGACACTTAAGGAAGGTTTCCATCATATGCATTCTGAGAGGACTGAGAGAAAGGAAAAAGCATCTTTAAGGTAGTCATTGAAGCTAGAGGAAAGTGCACGGAGGCTTTTAATCTCTAGGGACACCCCATAGAGTCGGTCAAACTCTCCTGTGGATATGGACACCACAACCTCAGATGCTTCCAGCCACTCTGAACCCTGATCCTGGGACTGACTCCCGGCTTCACCTACTCACAACTCAGTAGCAGAAGAGTGAGTATAAGGGACCTGTCAACCCTGTCTCAGCAATAAATGGACTACCTTGGGAAAGGTCATTTGAGTGGTGCCTGCTTCATTTGCAAGGAAAGGAAAAAAGATTGGAGCTCATTTATGTGCTGTTGCCTCTGACATTTTCCCCTTCATTGACACCTTAAGGATTACAACATTTATCCCGAAGAGCTGTTCGGTTTTCCTGGGGCTCTGTTCCTGATGCTGCTATTTGACTTGCCCTCTTAACCTCCTTTAGACATCAGTGAAGGTACATCTCTGCCATCTCCAAGCAGGTAGGGACAGATACATTCACTGAAAAGCATGGAGGTTTAAGATGTAATGAGTATGCTAGGGTTTTTTAATTCTATATATTTTTTGTTTCCTTAACTGTTTTTTTTTCTAGAATACTGATGGCTTTCATCTCTTCACCCTGAAACTGACTTACTCATATTTTTCCCCCTTTTCTTTTTACCTGGTTCTGTTTCCTTTAGATGTTTCATATGACATCCTACTTGACTATCCTTGGCTTCTCTCAAAATGGTCTGAGTGACTAATTTTGAATGGGTGGTGAGACAGGTCAACTTTGTGATCTGTTAATATTTAGAATATTTGATTTTTGTTCTGACTCTTTTTATCTGATTTTCTGCTTTTCTAACCTTCTTCCTTTGCCAAAGCTTCTAAGTTAGGGCAACGAGCTCTGTTGATCAAGTGAGTTTTTACTAGATGAAATCCAGGTGACCTGGGAACAGCTCATAGCCAAACTCCACCCCCTTGCATGTCCTGATTCCATCTTTTCATTATTTTATTTAAGAAAATATAAGAAAATGCCTTGTTTGGTAATATGTCCAAACTCAGTTATAAGAAAAAAAATCACCTGTGTTCTCTGTGATTACTGCTCACTTATTTACTACTAAATTGAAAATGAATCAACAAACAAACCCAACCTATACTTATCTTAAAAAGAAACTTTGCTCTCCAGGACTTGGAAAACCAGATTTAGAGCAAGGAGAAAACCGGTAACAAATGTAGGCCCATCATTTCAGTGTCTATAGGATAAGGTTTGTTTCAAACTGTTTCAGGAACTAACCTGGGTGGCATTTAGAAAATCACAGCATGATTAAAGAAAGCTGGCATACTTTGCAAAAAAAAAAAAAAAGGTCAGGCCTCACTAACTTCTTGGAATTTTTGGAAGATACAATTAACCGTGAAGACCAACAGGATATAATGAACAAACTATTCTTTGAGTAAGGTTTTTTGTTGTTGTTTATTTTTTAAAGAAGGCTTATTAGATATTAATTAAAGTTTTTAAAGTAGGTTAAGTTATGAATAGGGCCAGAATGGAGGATGGGGAAGAGGAAGCATTTTTAGTTGAACCCTAAAAATATAACAATTGGTCCTTTCAGAATGTCCATAGATGTCAAATTTGGAGTGATAGAACTACCTCTTCTCCTCCATCCAAAATGATAATTGTCTTCACTTTTGTACTTTTATCCCCAGTGCCAAATTCAATGTTATACCATATTATAAGCATTTGACAAATGTGTCACATCCCTTCCCTCCCCCCTTCCCTCCTCTCTTCCTTTCTCCTCCCTTCTCTTCTCCTCCCCTCTTTTCCCTTCTCCTTTCCTCTTTTCCCTTCTCTTCTCTCTTCCTTTCTTTCCTTCTTTTCCCCTCTCCTCCCCTCCTCTCCTATCTCCCACATTTTCTTCTTCATCATGACATTAATGACTCAAACAGAATTCAACATCTGGCAAGCTAGCTGTACACTTTGGTATTTAATAATACTAGGCAAAAGCTGGGGTATGTGTTTGGGGCAGGGGGAAGACTTCATTTCAGAATAAACACTTAGGCAGCGCCTATCTGAGAAAAGAAAGAAAAAGGAGAGAAGATGTACTTTCGGGATTCTCCCAGCTCACATAGTGAACATGATTATTTAATATCGAAAGTCTCTGATTCTAAATGAGTATTTCTGAAATAACTGCTTGTTGATACTGGGCATAATTTCTGAAACACTTCAAGTTTGTTCCCATGCTAAAAGTGCCTTGAGGGCATAACTAATGCTACATAAACTCCCTGTGTTTTTATGTTTCCAACTGGGGACTGCAGGCAGCGGGACAAGGTATACCTAAATTTAGACTCCAAAGAGGAGGCTAGGTACAGCTCATATCCCAGCTGCTCTGATAGTGATTCTGAACCTCTATGGGCTTGGGACATTTGACCATTATTGAGCATTATCAATATTATATTGTTATTATTGTTATTGGTTAGCAATACACAGACCCTCTTCCTAAAAAAAATGCCAAGTACCCTTTCTTTTTAAAATTAAAATGAATTAAAATTAATTTTGCCTGGAGAATTTGGGAGAATATTTTAGGAACTCCTTTAAGATAATTAAAGTTATTCTGGGGTTTCACAAAACCAAGATGGAAAATCATTTGCTCTGTGCTCTTCAGATAAAAAGAAGGCTCCTGAAAGCTTCCATATAGTTACTGTAGCTTTGTCATGTCTATTTACTTAGCTTCCTGCCTTCACAGCACAGTACCCTCAGCACTCCAGAGATATTTGGGTGAAGGGGAAACCCTGTGCTCCTTTAGCCCTCCAGGGTACACACTTAGGCAAATAAGCTTTGTGACAAGACCAGTGTCTACCAGGGATCCTCCTCCTCTCTAAACTAGGTTAGGAAAAAAACAACAAAGGCAGGATTAATTTAATTGGGTGGGGGGACAGGGATGTAAGTCTCAAGCTATGCCTCCCTCATGCAGCTTCCTGGTGGCCTCTGGTTTTTTGGTTACCTAAGAGCTTAACTGGAGTCGGAAAGACTCATCTTCCTGAGTTCAAATCTAATCCTAGACACTTACTAGCTGTGTGACCCTGGGCAAGTCACTTAACCCTATTTGCCTCAGTTTCCTCATCTGGAAAATGAACTGGAGAAGGAAATGGCAAACCACTCCAGTATATTTGCCAAGAAAACCCCAAAATGGGTTCATGAAGAGTAAGACATGAGTGAAATGACTGAACAACAGCAAACATGAAGGTAGGGCTATTTGACATGGTCGACATTTGAAGATGAGACACATTTTCATATCTGTAGTATTGGGGAAGTGAACAACTTTTTTTTTTTTTGCCATGAGTCATTGTGCTTTTTTTTGTTAGGACTAAGTAAACCTCCTTTTGTTAACTGTTCAATTACTTAGGAGGGCTTCATTTCATCTCAACATCAAAACTGAATCTTCAGGTCCACCCCTAACAGGTCTAGAGCCGGCACTCACCCTGGAAGTCATCTAGTTCACCCCCTTAATTTAATAGATAAGGAAATGGGGGCCCAGGAAAGTTCACTGACTTACCCAAGGTAAAGGTCAGAGATAGCATTTGAACCAGCATCCTTTGACCCCAGAGTCAGAGTTGCTTCCCCTGTAATATCATGCTTCCGTTTTCTAAGCTTTATGTCTATAGTATAGAGTCAGATTCCTCAGAACTGTTAAGGATGTAGCCTTACACTCAGACAGCCTCCTGCTGAGGGCCAATGAGTACAAGGCCTCATGAGCTAGTCCAGTTCCAGAGATTAAGAAGACAGCCATCTTTCCTACCCCATATATAAGTAATACTGCTTCTTGGTTTCCTCCAGTAGCCACTACAATATCAGTGTATCACTGTTGGTAGCTCTGACCCTTTGCCTTGAAGACTATCAGAGCGAGCCAGCCTGTTCCTGGTTGCCTCACTCTGATTGGGTCTGTCCGCTCAGCTCAGCTATTTCAATACTAAGCATCATCCTCTATACGTGCTTTGCTCTGGCTATTCTCTTTAAATGAGAATAATGGTTTGGATAAGGAAAAAAAAAAGGTAAGAAGACCTGGTAGGAGATTGTTAAGATAGTCCAACTCTTTTCATGGCACTCATAGGGACCATATGACCCAGATTTCACTTTTTAAATTAACTTTTTTTTTGAGACTGGGAGGGGGAGAATTTTGTAATCCTTCCTCCGTAAACATCTCGTCTAGCAGAATTGTATTGTTATACATACATCTTTGAGCTCCAGACTCACATCTTCACCTGGATCTCTCATTGGTACTGCACATATTCAGGGCCAAGCTCTTCCTTCCAAACCTGTTCTTCCTTCTGAGTTCACTACTTTTGTCATGCTGCCACCATTCACCCAGTCTCCCCTGCTCAGAACTTTGCTATATTATCTCTAACTCTTCCAGGCCCTCATCTATCTCAGTCCATCCAGCATCTATTAATTTTATTTCTGCTGTATCTCTTTTATTTCTCCCTTTCTTCCTATGCCCTCACCCACCACCCTAGTATAGGTCTTGATAGACACCTGCCTGGAGGTCTTCTCACCTTTTCTTTTTCCCTTATCCAAACCATTGTTTGCGCAGCAAATGAGACTTATCTTCTTTATGCCCAAATCAGATCCTATCTCTTCTCTAACTTCATTGATTCCCTGTTGAATACTAAACAGGGTTCAATCTCCTTTGTCTAGCATTCAAAGCCACTCACAATTTGTCATGTCCTGCCCCTCTAGTCTTATCTTTTGCTGCTCTGCCTAATTGGAGACAAAGCAGTCACAGCTCTTGTCCTTTATGTCAGGAGGACTTGGATTTGAGTCCCACCTTTACCATTTATTGTTTGTGTGACCATAGGCAGAGTAATTTTGCTTCTCTGAGCCTCAGTTATTTCATCTATAAAATGGGGATAATAGTACCTGCCTCACAGTGATGTTGTGATGCTCAAATTAGAGACTGAATATAAAGTACTTTATAGACCTGAAGGTGTTTCATAAACGGGAGCAATTATCCTCTATTCCATCCAACTTGGACTACTTGTTATCCCTTGTACATGTGTCATTCTTTCCTGCCTCCATGTTTTTGCTTAGAATGCCTTTCATCTGCCTACTGAATGCCTAACTCTTCCAGCCCCACTTAAATGCCACCTGTTCGGCAAACTTTCCCTGACCTTTTTCTTTCAGACTTGACATAGTACTTTGTTTGCATCTCTCTTATGAACTCACTATTTATCATTTTGTTCGTGAATGTTTTATATTACTGTTAGATTGTATGGCTAAGTTTCATTTCAGCTGTTAACTAATAGTCACTTATTAAACATTTGTCAAATTGAATTGTTGTTCAATGCTAACAGAGTGCATATATTATTGATGTTGAAACAATTCAATTCAATAAACATTTATTAAGCACCTACTATGTACCAGGTACAATACTAAGTGCTGGCAATACAAATAAGAAAAAGAAAGAAAGCCCCTCCCCTCAGAGAGCTTACAATGGAATGGTTGATCACAACACACAAAAAGAAGATAGAAGTTGAGGGAGGAGCAAGGCATGTGAGAATAAGTGGTGCAGGCACATCATTTTCCTTGGAGTCTGAACCAGTAAAGTTGCTGATAGAAAGTGGAAAGTGAGCTTCAAAGTCCAGATCCCACTCCTCTCTAATGGAAAGCTTTTGGAAGAGTTTTCCTGCCACCCCCCCCCCCCCAATGAGAAGGGAGAAGAGACTGCTGAAGTGTTGAATATCCAAAACTGAGATAATCAGCATGATGATGAGATTTCAGGTAATCAGCTTGTCCTGGGTGGGGCATCATGTTTCCTGAAGTCCAAGGCAAGCAGAGCTGCTGATGGAAAACATGGTTTCAGAGGGGATAGAGTGCTGGACTTTGAGGTGGGAAGACTGTGAGTTCAAATGTCAACTAAGAAATTTATCTGTGTGACCCTGGACAAATCACTTAACATCTGTCAACCTAAGTTTGTTGTTGTTGTTGATGAGTCATTTTTCAGTCTTGTCTGACTCTTCATGACCCCATTTGGGGTTATGGCAAATTTTGATAAAGTACTTTGCCATCTTATTTTCCAGCTCATTTAACAGATAAGGAAACTGAGGCAGAAAGGGCTAAGTGACTTGTTCAGGGTCACACAGCTAGTAAGTGTCTGAGGTTGGATTTGAACTTGGGAAGATAAATCTTCCTGACTCCAGGCCAGGTATTCTATCAACTGAGCCACTTAGCTGCACCAACCTCAGTTTATTCATCTGTAAATTGAGGATTATAAGAGTATGTACTTAACAGGGTTGTTATGAGGATCCAATGACATAACATGTAAAGTCCTATATGTGAGCCTATATAAGTGCTAGCTTACTGTTAATGTTGTTTCTGTTGCTATCCATTTTTTTTTTTAGGCAATTGGAGTTAAGTGAATTGTCCAGGGTCACACAGCTAGTAAGTGCTTGGTCTGAGTCCAGATTTGAACTCAGGTTCTCCTGAATTCAGGGCCAGTGCACCATCTAGCTGCCCCTTGCTATCAAGTATTTTATTTTTCCCCAGTTACATGTAAAAACAATTTTTAACGTTCATTTTTTAAACTTTGAGTTCCAAATTCTCTCTCTTCCACCTTCTTTCCACCCCTTTTCATTGAGAAGACAAGCAATTAGGTATAGATTATACATGTATAGTCATGTAAAACATTTCCATAATGGTCATGTTGTAAAAGAAAACAGACCAAAAAAAAAGCCTCTAGAAAAATAAAGTAACAAAGTAAGCTTCAATCTGTATTCAGACACTATCAGTTCTTTCTCTGGGGATGGATAGCATTTTTCATCCTAAGTCCTTCAGAGTTGTCTTGGGTAATTGTATGGCTGAGAATAGCTAAGTCATTCACAGCTGATCATCTTAAAATATTGCTGTTACTTTGTACACAATACCTTTCACTTTGCATCAGCTCATATCAGTCTTTTCAGGTTTTTTCTGAGAGTATCCTGTTCATCATTTCTTAGAGCACAATTGTATTCCATCATAATCATATACCATGACTTGTTCAGCCATTCCCCAGTTGATGGTCATCCCCTCAATTTCTAATTCTTTGCCCTCTGAAAAGAGCTGCTATAAATATTTTTATACATATATGTCCTTTTCCTTTCTTGTTTTTTATCTCTTTTAGTATACAGACCTAGTAGTGGTGTTACTACATCAAGGGATATGCATGGTTTTATAGTGCTTTGGGCATAGTTCCAAATTGCTCTAAAGAATGGTTGAATTAGTTCACAACTCCAACAACACAGTGCATTAATGTTTCATTTTTCCCACATCACCTCCACCATTTGTCATTTTCCTTTTCTGTCCTATTAGCCAATCTAATAGGTATGAGGTAATACCTCAGAATTATTTTAATTTGCATTTCTCTAATCAATAGTGAGTTAGAGCATTTTTCCATATGGCTATAGATAGTTTTGATTACTTCATCTAAAAACCATTCATATATTTTGATAATTATCAATTGGGGAATGGCTCTTATTTTTTTATAAATTTGACTCAGTTCTCTATGTTTGAGAAATGAGGCCTTTATCAGAAAAACTTGCTTCAAATGTTTTTTCACAGTTACTATTGCTAACTGTATTTCCTCATCCCCTGCCCCGTTTATTTTATTCTCCCTCCTTTCACTCTGTCCCTCTTCAAAAGCATTTTGCTTCTTACTACCCCTCCCCCAATCTGCCCTCCCTTCTATCAGCCCCCCCCTTCTCTGATTCCTTTCCCCTCCTACTTTCTTGTAGGGTAAGACAGATTTCTATTCCCAATAAGTATATACATTATTCCCTCTTTGAGCCAATTCTGATGAGAGTAAGGTTCACTCACTCCCCTTTACCTCTCCCTTTTCCCTTCCACTGTAAAAGTTTTTACTTGCCTCTTTTATGTGAGATAATTTACCCCATTCTACCTCTCCTTTTCCCTTTCTCTCAGTACATTCCTCTTGCACCGCTTAATTTTATTTTTTTGGGTATCATCCCTTCATAGTTAACTCACACCTGTGCCCTCTATCTATATATACTCCTTCAAACTGCCCTAATGAGAAAGTTCTTATGAGTTACAAGTATCACCTTTCCATGTAGGAATAACCTTATTAAGTCTCTTATGATTTCCCTTTCCTGTTTATCTTTTTATACTTCTCTTGAATCTTGTATTTAAAAATCATATTTTCTATTCAGCTCTGGTCTTTTCATCAAGAATGCTTAAAAGTCCTCTATTTCATTGAATGGCCATTCCTCCCCCACCTCACCCCGAAGGATTATACTCAGTTTTGCTGGGTAGGTGATTCTTGGTTGTAATCCTAGCTCCTTTGCCCTCCAGAATATCATATTACAAGCCTCCAATCCTTCGATGTAGAAGCTGCTAATATAGAAGCTTGTGTTATTCTGAGTGTGGCTTCACGATACTTGAATTATTTCTTCCTAGCTGCTCACAGTATTTTCTCCTTGACCTTGGAGCTCTGGAATTTGGCTATAACATTCCTCTAAGTTTTCATTTTGGGATCTCTTTCATAAGGTGATCAGTAGATTCTTTTAAATTCTATTTTACCCTCCAGTTCTAGAATATCAGGGCAGTTTTCCTTGATAATTTCTTGAAAGATGATGTCTAGGCTTTTTTTTTTTATCATGGCTTTCAGGTAGCCAAATAAATTTTAAATTATCTCTCCTGGATCTCTTTTCCAGGTCAGTTGTTTTTTTTCCAATGAGATATCTCACATTGTCTTCTATTTTATCATTATTTTGGTTTTGTTTTATTGTTTCTTGATTTCTCATAAAGTCATTAGCTTCCATTTGCTCAATTATAATTTTTAAGGAACTTTTTCTTCAGTGAGATTTTGGATCTCCTTTTCCAATTGGCCAATTCTACTTTTTAATGAGTTTTTTTCCTTCAGTGAATTTCTGTGCCTCTTTTTCCATTTGGCCAATTTTGCTTTTTAAGGCATTCTTCTTTGTTTTTTAAGATGTTATTTTCTTCAGTATTTTTTATGTCTCCTTTACCAAGCTGTTGACTCGGTTTTCATGATTTTCTTGCATCACTCTCATTTCTCTTCCCAATTTTTCCTCTATCTCTCTTACCTGATTTTCAAAATCTTCTTTGAGCTCTTCCATGGCCTGTGACCAATTCGTATTTTTTCTTGGAGGCTTTGGATGTAGGAGCTTTGACTTTGTTATCTTCTTCTGAGTGTGTGTTTTGATCTTCCTTGTCAACATAGTAACTTTCTGTGGTCAGAACTTTTTTCTGTTGTTTGCTCATTTTCTCAGCCTATTACTTGACTTTTAACTCTTTGTTAAAGCAGGGCTCTGCTTCCAGAGTGGAGGACACGCTGTCCCAAGCTTTAGGGGTTTTGTGCAGCTATTTTCAGAGATACTTCTGGGAATTTATGTTTTCAGTTCTTTCAAGGTGGTATGATCTAAGGAGAGGTGTTTACTACTCTCTGGACCTGTGCTCTGGCCTGTGAGTGACCACAAGCATTCTTTTCTGCACTGAAACTGTGAGGAGGGTACCCCCTCCACTGTGGCTGCAAGCTCTGCTATGCTCGTGTTCCTCCACACCTTGGGACTGCCAGCCAGGACTATGATCCAAGTCCCCAGATGCCCATGCATGGGCAAAGCAACAGAGTCCTGCCTCAGTGCTAGCGAAGAGACCCCTGTAATTTCCTTCTGACCAGTTGTCTGACCCCCTTACTGTCTGTGGGCTGAGAGCTCCGGAAGTAGCAGCTGCTGCTGCTGATTTAGTGGCTCCCAAGGCCTGCTCCTGGTTTGCTGGGGCTGGGGCTATGTTGGTGTGGCTTCTGCTAGTCTGTGCTCTTCTCTTACCCTGGTACACAAAACTTTCCTGCTGGCCTTCTAAGTTGTCTTGGGCTAAAAAATTGTTTCACTCCATCTGTTTTTGAGTTCTGCTGCTCTAGAATTTGTTTAGAGTCATTATTTAAAGATATTTGGAGGGGTTTAGGGGAGAGTCCAGGTAAGTCCTGCCATCTTGGCTCCACCTCTCTGTTGGTATCCTTATATTCCATGTTTAGTATCAACTAATCATTCAACAAGCATTTATTAAGCACCAACTATGTCCCAAGCATTGTGTTTTTATTGTTGTTGTCTAGTCACTTTAGTCATGTCTGACCCTTTTTAACCCTACTCAGGGCTTTTCTTGGCGAAGATACTGATGTGGTTTACCATTTCCTTCTCTAGCTCATTTTACAGATGAAGAAACTGGGGCAAACAGGGTTAAGTCACTTGCTCAGGATCACACAGCTAATAAGTGTCTGAGGACAGATTTGAACTTGATATACTGAGTCTTCCTGACTCCAGGCTCAGCACTCTGTACACTATGGCGCCACCTAGCTTACAAAGGGAATACCAATACAAAGAATAAAAGATACATAGTAAGGCAAGTAGACTCATGGAGGTAGGGGATGAGTTTTACATAAATTTTGCATTTTCTAACATCTGGCACAGGGTCCTGAATAGAGCCAGAGCTTGCTGTTTGTTGAATTCTTGAGGGATATTATCAGTGACCCAAAAACCTCAGGGTGGCATCTATGATTTGAGCTTCCTCTTACTTTGTAATCTTTAGTTTACCCTACTCTTGTTCTCTGGATTCCTTGAGGATGGGCTAGCCCCCTCGGTTTGTTCTGCTTTCCTTCTCTGTCTCAGCATATGAATAGATAGCTTCTGGACTTCATGGACAGTTACCTCTGTACTACTGATGAGCGCTTGAGACATAGACAGTGTCCCTCTGCCACAGGTTGGTATAGGTCCTTAGTAGCTTCCCCTCAGCTTTCCATGAGTCCCCAACACAGCACTGATGCCTTACAATGACCCAGTCCTTCCTCCTTGTATTTCTGTGTTCCTTTGTCAGGACAGGAGGGCTGGTACTCTGTGATGGCATTTTTTGAAAAGCACTGCCCTTGTATCTTTCAATAAATTTAGTTAGAACTTGGCTTGTAACCTGCCTAAAAACAGTCATCCCTAAACTACTACATTGTTTCCAGAATGCGTTTTTGAACTGATTCTTACTGAAAATTCTTTGTCAAAAGCCAATCTTCAAGGGATTGGTGACCTTTAAGTATTATTGTTTTGTAAAAAAAAAAAAAATTCGCATTAAAGGATTGTAACTCTTCTCTCATAGAGGTTGCTCCCTCCCCCATTCCCTTTGACATGTTTCTGAAGAAGAAAGTTTTTCTCAGTCTGTTCTTTGCCTTTGCCTTCATGACCACCCTACTGTATTTGCAGAGACAATTCTAGGCATTCTATCCCCCGGGAAAATTCAGTTGTGGAAGAAGAGTTGGGTGATAGTCTGTCTCAGTTAAATAAAGACATGTAGGAAGATGGGACAGTACCCAGAGAGGCCCACATGAGCCACTCCACAGGAAGGTTCATGGCCTCAAATCCATGACCAAGGAAATGGGAGCTGAGTGTTATGATACAAGATGGAAAAGGGACCATTGGTCATGGGAAGCATGGTCCTTGAAGCTGCTTCCTTCCATTGGTGATCATCTTTCTGTATCCATATTTATCATCAGCTAGTAACTCTCTGCCCTTGACTGGATGCACTGTTTGTTACTGGTCCAGTCTCTGATGACATGGTTAATGATGATGGTTGGGGGAGGGGGAGAGGAAAACATGACACCCCATCCTTGCTTCCCTCTGGTAGAGTCACAAGAGTGTGTCTCCTCAAGGTATCCTCAAGTCTGGAAGCTTCCAGACCTTGACCATTTTGCTTCTGGAGTCAAGCTTCTAAACAGTCTTCTTTTATGTAACTCTAGCCATAGCTGGTTCTCTTTAACCAACCATAAAATAGTTCCTTTGCAGCATCATCTATTTTTATCCCTTGGTCAAAGCACTTTACTCCTCCCCAATTGAGTCACCATTTGTTCTCACCTAATTTACCTCTTTGATTGATTCAATTGAGAAATCTGGGCCTTTCATGCTTTCCTTTAATTGAAGTAGTCCTGGAAACCACCACCCTTAGACACAGATAAGGAAACTGAGAGCCAGGAAGATTCAGTGACTTGCCTAAGGTTGTATATGTCAGAGGCTAATTTTAACCAGATCCTCAGACTCCAGAGATGACATTCTTTTCACTGTACTCTAAGGAAACTGAGGCCCAGAAAGGAGGATGTGACATTTAAAGTCACACATGTAGAAGAGGTAGTATTCTAACTCAGATCCTATGACCTCCTGTGATGTTGCTAAAGATGTAGCAGATGAACTCTGGGATGGAAGGGGCTTACAATTTCCCACAGTAGTGAATTACCCAGCCATCCTACGCCTAAGACAGCAACAGGATATTTGATAATAAATGGAGTGGTAGTGTTTGGCAGCTTGCTCCTAGGTAGTTATGACAGAATGTCTCAAGGGTAATGTATGAAATATGTGATGACAAATCCCCAGCAGATGCTAGATCTCATTGGCATAGTCCTGAGTCATCAGTAGTCAGGTGGAGGTCTCCAATTCCCAGGCTACAGCAATATTGGGATGTCCTAGGTCCCTGTTTTCATTGGTATTTGGGGGACAGGCATTTAACCTATTGATAAACTTATCACACTGGCCTCAATGGAAAAACTGGATGTTACCCATACTGCAAATTGAATACGGGGGTGGGGGGAGATGGGGATAAGATGCCCCCTGTTTCTTTTAATAATAAGAGAAATAGGTCGGAGCAATCATGTCCAAGAATAGAGTTAGAGGAGCTCCAAGTGAAAGAAGCTAAGAGACAAATACTTCAAAATATTTGCAAATATTCAAAATATAAGCCTAGGAAAAGCTTAGATGAAAGAGGTCACCAAGGTAAGCTTGGGACTACCTGTCAGTAGTACATAGCTCCCAGGAAGAAAGCAATCCATAGGAACAAAGGCTAGAGAATTGAAGATGAGTGTCTGAGGCATGATTTGAACTAAGGTTTTCCTGATTTCAATTCTAGTACTCTACCTACTATGCTACTTATTCATCTCCATCAATGAAAGAGAGTTGGAAGATGGAAGGAGAGGATTACACAAACAAAACTGGAGCTCAGCCATGTTGTTTGACTATGTTTATGAGTGGAGTCTGTGTCATTTGAGGTCCCTTACAGTTTTATAAATGTGTGATTTTTCAATTTAGCTAACAATACTTACTTATATGATATGTTTTAGTAAGTAAAATATGCCTCTATCACCTAACTATATTCACAATAGCATTCAAGTTCAATAAACATTTATTAACCTCAAGGAGTTAACATTATGTTAGACACTGTACTGAACTCAAAAGGGGATAGAAGGATGAATAAAATGACAAAATCAGTAAAAAATCAAATGAGACATATTTGAAAGTGCTTTAAGATACATAAGCATCACTTATTAATACTATTATACTCATGATAACATATCAATATTTCAAAAGATCCATGATTAAATCCCAGTGACTATTCCATCCAGCTACAACTTAGGGGAATTCTCCACATACCTCAGCTAGTCTTCAGACAATGAATATGGCCTGCTGCCAGACCCATACTTAAAGTGTTTCCAATTGAGAGCACCTGTCAGAACTTTCAGTCCACTGGCAAGAGCCTATGAGTGCCCAGGGAGGGTTTATATGAGGTATTAGAATACATCTCTGATAGGATTATGAAAACCCCTTTATAAAAGCAGAATAGTACTTCCTCTGTAACTTATAGCCTTAGAGATTAGTCTAAGGCAATGAGAAAGTCATATGACCGATATGTATCAGAGGCACAACTTGAACACAGATCTTCTTGATTTTGAGGTCTGCTACACAGACTCTGGTAGGCAATCTGTAATTAATAATCACCACTTAAATCTCCCATTTTCTGGCCAATCATCCAAGTACTTTGCTGGATAAAGTCTAATTAAGTAGCTAAGAGTCAACAGATCAGGTTGTCTGAGATTTATATCATGTGGAAACTCCGGAAAATGTGATCTCAGAAGATTTAAGGTGAGCTCTTTAGAAGAGAATACCAAATCAAGAATGTCAATGTCAGAAACAAAAGCTCCAAAATAACCATTTCAACCCTAGCAGCAGAACTATGAGGTTTAATAATAATGTATTTGTGTAAGTGATATGGCAGTCATTTCATTAATTAATGTACCAGGAAAGGTAATCAAGTTAAAGGTTGTTACTGCATTTATAGAGGAACTGAAAAGAAAGGAGGGGAAGGAAAAAAGCATTGATAAATTACTCTAAAAACTGAGTAAATGAGAGAGACAAACAGACAGTGGGGGGAGAAGGGGGTGGGGAGAAGTGAGAAAGAGAAAGTGAGAGAGAGAGAGAGAGAGAGAGAGAGAGAGAGAGAGAGAGAGAGAGAGAACCTTAAGGCACTTGCACTACTTGAATGTCAACTTGTCTTAAGTTGTGTGGCGTTTAGTGTTTTAAATGCACTCTTTAAACATTGGGATACTTAGTAGCATCATGTTTCTGACCAGGGTGAAGAACAAAGTTACTAATAAGAAATAAAATGCATTGGGGCAGCTAGGTAGTCCAGTGGATAGAGCTCCAACCTTGACGTCAGGAGGACCTGTGTTCAAATCCAGCCTCAGACACTTGACACTCACTAGCTGTGTGACCCTGGGCAAGTCACTTAACCCTGATTGCCTCACCAAAAAAGAGAGAAAGAAAATACAGCTCACATAAGCTTTTCCATTCCAATAAACAAGGGTCTTCTAAATTTTCTTCAAAATTCTTTAGGACACTGTGACTCATGGAACCCTGTACATATGCACAAATCCCTTTATGTGGCTCATCAACTATGTGGAGCCCATCCTTGACATATTAATTAATCAACAAGCACATGTATCTCCTTGTATTTATTTTCTTTTTTATTTATTCTGCATATACTTATACAGGATTTGTGATTAAGTCTTAGTGTACTTTTAAGCTATTAAAGCTTATTGACTCCCTTGTTAGAATGTAAGTTTCTTGAAGTCAGGGACTGTCTTTCATTGTATTTGCATCTCCAGTGTCTAGCATATAGTAAATGCTTAATAAATACTTGGTATTTCATTGATTGATTCAGCACCTACATGTGCCAGGCACTTTATATCCTCTGGGGGATTCAAAGACCAAAAATGGCCTAAAAGAACTTATATTCTATTGGATGTCATACAATCAAGAGAGATTGACAAGGAGATTTTGAACACTTGGAAAAGGGAAGGATGCTGTACCAGAATCTTCTCCCTAATAATCATTTGTTGTTCAGTCATGTTCAACTCTTTGTGACCTCATTTGGAGTTTTCTTGGTAAAGTTATTGGAGTGGTTTGCCACTTCTTTTCCAGCTCATTTTATAGATGAGAAAACTGAGGCAAACAGGGCTAAGTGACTTGCCGGTATCCCACAGTGTCTGAGGCTGGATTTGAACTCATAAAGATGAGTCTTCTTGATTCCAAACCCATTGCTCTATCCACTGAGCTGCCTAGCTGCCCTAACAATCCTTTACACACACATTTAAAAACTTTGCTGTCAGCACCAATACTCTATGAACTCACTTCCCTCCGAACAGCTATCATAAAGATTTTTTGATATATAAGTAATTATTCTTCAGAAAAGTGTCAATGACCCTTGGAGTATGAGGTTACCTGAAGCAAAATTTTTCACACAAAAGCAACTAAAAGTTTATATCTTTCATTTATTCAAGATCAACTCAAAAAATATTGATTATTCTTCTACTATGTGCAGAGCATTGCACTAGGCCCGAGGGAGAAACAAGGGTTAGACAGGACGCGGACACTGCAATCATAGAATTTACAATTTAGTAGGAAGCTAAGATACAAAAATAGAAGCAATTAGCAAGCTGCAAGGCACAGTGAAAGCAAACCAGAGGACATGGATTCAAATCCTTCTGAAGGGAACTATAATATGCACAAGAGCACAGGATAATTATAGTAGAGAAATGTGAAGCAAAATATGGTGTGTGTTTGGTAAGAATAGTATTACTTTTATATGGAGGAGGAGCAGTGAAATAAGGAAAATCAGGAAAGGCTTTAGATGTGGCATCTAAAAGATGGTAGGATAGGGGTAGAAATGGGGTATAGTTGTACATAATGCAACTTTAGTGCTATTTGTCTTCCCATAACCAAACTGGCCCTCTCTCTGTTCCTCACATATAATATGCCATCTCCTATCTCTGTGTCTTTATACTGGCTATCTCCCATGCCTGAAATGTATGCCCTCCTCATCTCTGTCTCACAGAATTTTTCCATTTCTTCAAGATGAAGCTCAAACACCATCTTTCCCATGAAGCTTCTCTTGATCCCCTCAACTGTTAGTGCCTTCCCTCTCAAACCACCTAGTATTTAACTACTTTGAATTTATTTATATTAATTTTCTTTATATTATTCTGCATGTAATTATATATTCCCTGGTTTTCTCCCCTATTAGAATGTACTTAAGCAGGCAATAAGCATTTATTTAGCACTTACTATATGCCAACCACTCTGTTAAGCACTGGGGATGCAAATACCAGCAAAAAAAAAAGATAGCCCCTGCCCTCAAGGAGCTTATGTTCTAATGGGGAAAGATAAAAGGGAGTTGAAAAGCAGGGGAAAAGGAGTAGCCTGGCATGGTAGAGAAGTCCAGAGAATCAGAAGCCCAGCCAGGAGCGAAATGAAACATAACTAGCCTGGGCCCATCCCCAAAATGGAGGCCCCAGAAGGAACTCACCAAAGGGACAAATAGACCACAATGGTGGAGGGACATTCCAGGGGGAGAAGACCTCAAACAGGTCCAGGGTGAGGTCCAGGTTGAGAAGGCTGCTGAGTATTGTGACAGTCTAGAGACCCAAAAATGCAGCTGGAAATAGAATAAGCAAGATCCTTGTGAATAGGGACTGCTGCATTTATTGCATTTGATGAATATCTAGCACAGTGCCCAGCAAGAAGTAACCACTTAATAAAAACTTGTTAATCAATTGATTGATATATAATTAACAATATCATAAGATCCTCATATTTAGAGCTGGAACACCTTGGAGGTCAAAGTTAGAATCAAGAGACAAATCCTTTCACCTTATAGATGAAGAAATCTGAGGTTAAGTGACTTGCCCAAGGTGACACAATTTGCAAACAATGGATTAAGTCACTTCTTATCTTTGAATGCTGCCATATTTTTCCAAAGTTCCTTCACTTTCCAGAAAGAGTTACCATCATCAGAACACCGATTCTCTCTAAATATGGTTCTTGGAAATGCCTTAATAATAGGGAGACAAGAATTATTAATTAGTTAGTTAGTTATGAAATGGCTCCCTTAACCGAAAGGGTCACCAGTGGAATTTCAACCCTGTACTCACAACAGAGAATCAAACCCTTGCCTTTCTGTCATTCTGCAAGTTCCAAGCAGGCTGGGCCAGGCACAGCAGTCTGTCTAATGAGTGATTAATAGCTGAGTTGAGTCTCTGGCACTTTATTTCCTATTCCCTGCTCTGCCTCCTCTTTAACACTCAGGTAACTGTCAAAAATGGACCTGGGGATTATAGTTGACAAGGGGTAAATGCCTTCCTGTTGTCCTCCAAAGGTTAAGGCTTACCAGCCTCAGTTGGAAGCTGTGATCTCCAATAACCATTAATCTACTAACCTCCAGTAGGAGTGAACATATTTATGACAGCAGTCACTAAAGGGTGAAATAAAGATCAGTTTTTTGTTAGGAACGCAAAGCTTTTGAGATCAATACAAACCCACTGCTGAAATCAATCTAAAGTTTGGAATTTTTAAATAAAGATTTACTGGGCTTCTTTGTACAGTTCATTTTCTGAAGGGAGAGAGAGTGGGCTAAGGAATGTAACAGTAATCAGACTGAGTAAACCAAAGTCAGTTTGTAAACTGACCCGTTTTGTGCATAGCAAATGAGTATACAGCAATAAAAAACACCCATAACGTGGATTGTAAATTTGCCAACTAATAGGTAAAACCAAAATGTACATAGAGACTTAACACGATAAAATATTAGTAGCTACATTGGCCTATTTGAAAACATAAATAATCAATAGACATTAATAATGAAGCTGTTCGAGCGTTTCCCCTATTACTGTGCATATTAAGTGTTTCAATTATTTCTACTTAGTTTGATAGATAAATGTATACCCACATTTTACACAAGCCTTCAAAAATAATATAGAATTGCTCTTGAAAACAAAAGCCACTGTTCAGATAAAAAAAAAAGCAAGTGGGCTGGAAATGCATAGGTTGTTATACCCTTCTGCTATTCATGTTTGATGCATGTATACAATTTATTATGCAATTTCTTGAGATTTGATGAAGTAATTGTCTTGCAAACCATAGCTTTAATGATTTTTTTTCCTCCTTCCTACAAGAGGTCTGTAGGTAAGACAGGAAAATGACTGAATAGATCGGGGTCTGTGACGTCCATTAATGCTCATTATATGTGCATGTGTGCATATGTACTGGTGGTGACCCAAGTAAGATTCTGAGTTCTGAAATCCCATGTGCTGAATTCACTTTATTCCAAAGGGTACAAAACCCCACAGTAAAAGCTATAATTTCAGAAATCATTGAAGCTACATGGTGCACCAGAAAAGACTCCTAAATTTGGAGCCAGTGAGCTTAGGTTCAAATTTCGTCTCTGCTGCTTATTTTAATAGATAAATACACACTCATATTTATGCAATGACCTTGTCATTTTACTTTTTCAGACATTTGTTTCTTCACCTGAAGAACAAGAGTATTGGGCTAGAACAGAAGATCCTTTCCAGCTCCAAATCTATGATCCTACTGGTTACAGGTATGGACCATTTGATGGCACCAGCAAACCACTAGATTGTCCCAATCCAATCCCTTACATTAGAATGTAAGCTACCTGAGGGTACAGCTAGTCTTGCTTCTGTTAGTATCCACAGTGCCTAGTACATAGTAAGCATTTAATAAATGTTTTATCTATCAATGTGTACCTCATAACTATTTCTTCAGTCCCTCTCATATAAAATTCTTGTGACAGACCCTGCTAATGATTCCTCAGAGGTGAACCTGTACATGTTGATGTGTCCTTATTCTCTGCAGAAGTACCTATAAAGACCTTTCCAGGTATGGGAGTATAAGAGCCCCATCAGATCTAATGCCTAGAAAATTTTATTAAGGGGATTTGTTCTGTGAAGTTTGGATTCAGTCAAAGGGCTGCACTTGAGGACCTAGAGGGCCACATGTGACCTCGAGGCTGCAAGTTCCTTACCCCTGGATGAAGGACTAGGTACATGAGAGATCATTTACAATATCCTTTATGTTTTTAAAACAGGCTGTTGTAACTATAGAAAAGTTGCTTATGGTCTCTTGAGCAATGAGCAAGCAATATTTCAGTAGTTGAAGGAAAGGGAGTACTAGATTTGGGATCAGAAGACCTGGGTTCAAATCCCAGCTCTGCTACTTATTAGAGCAGCTAAGTGGTGTAGAGGAGAGAGTACCAGACCTGGAGTCAGGAAGATCTGAGTTCAGATCCAGACTGTGAAAATCCTTTAACTTTGTTTGCCTCAGTTTCCTCATCTATAAAATGAGCTGGAGAAGGAAATAGTAAATTACTCCAGTATCTTTGCTAAGAAATCCCCAAATGGAGTCATGAAGAGTCAGACACAACTGAACAATAGCAACATGACATTGATCAGGTCATTTCCCTTCTTTCTTAGTCCTCGGTTTTGCTCAAGTGTGAAAGAAGGGAATTAGGTTCAATATGCTCTAAGGTCTTTCCCATCTCTGTGTCTTGCGACTCTGTGAATTGTCACAGCTACCCTGTGACTTACCACATCTTCAGCTTCCCACTCTCAGGAAACCTCAGCTTCTTTTCTGCAAAATCTGTAGCCTGGCGTCAGAAAGTGATCCCCTACACCACCAGGCAATGCAAATCCCCAGGATTCCTCACCGTTAGTCAGAGCTTCCAGGACCTGATCTATACCACATCGGTGATGACTCCCATGGTATTATGAAGGCCAGAGGCAAACTTTTATCTGATTAGTGTGCTTCTGAGGAAAGAGCAAAATGCTGAAATTATCACAGAGGCCATTGGGAAAATATATGAATGCCTTCTCAGATGGTCCAAAACACAAAGAACACAGGACTACCACTTCCTCCTGAAAACAGGAGTAACTGTCCTCCCACCAGCTAAAATCATCTAAAGATAAGCTGGGGAGGAGGGACATGCTGGAGTCAGTTTGTACCAGCTCATGAGCCGATGGCTCAAGTTTTCATTGTGAGCATTTATGCCTCAGAAATCGGGAAATGCTACAAATTGTGGCTTCATTTATTGATTGCCTAGACTAAAGAAAGTGATGGAGATACTATATTAATGAATATTAATGTTAATAATGAAGATTAAATTTAAAAGTGTGTTGTATGTACATGCTTTTCCCCCCAGAAAGTCAATTGTTAAATATGTGCCCGCATATCACTGTTGGAGTTCTTTATTCAGCACTAAAATGAATTAAATCTCTAGGGAATTTATTGACCTAGAGAATATCATAGAGAACAGAGCTCTGGATTGGACACAGAAAAGAGCTGGGTTCAAATCTCGCCTCCAATATTTGTTAGTTGTATGAGCATGGGCAAGACACATAATGTCTCTGAGTCTCCATTTCTTCTTGTGTGAAATGGAAGCAATAATATTTCTAAGATGTCACATGATTATTTTGAGACTTACATGACACAGTATATATAAAGTACTTTATAAACTTTAAGTATCAATTGTTATTACTTGAGGTACTTTTTATGTCTCTTTTCTTTTTACTTGTATCCCTAGTGCCTAGCACATAGTAGGCACTTAACATATACAGATTGATTGAAACATATCCCTCAGAGTACATACATGGCCAAGTGTCCAAACATTTCCTTACTACTGTGTAGATTCATGGTGGCTCAATGGATAGAGCACTGGGCCCAGAGTCAGGAAGACTCATCTTCATGAGTTCAAATCTGGCCTCAGACATTTATTAGCTGTGTGACCCTGAGCAAGTCACTTGACCCTGTTTGCCTCAGTTTCCTCACCTGTAAAGTGAGCTGGAGAAAGAAATGGCAAACCACTCCAGTATCTTTGCTAAGAGAACCCCAAATAGGGTCTCAAAGAATCAGACACAACTGAAAAGACTGAACAACAAATGCAGACTCAATGTGTCAGTAATTCCTACCCAGCTTTTCCTTAGTACACACCCTAAGCAGGCACAAGAGGCTTATTATATAGATACCAAAAAATCTCCCGTTCTCCTCTCTGCCCTCTATTTTCATAGGAAGGATAATTATCTAATGAAAAGAAACATCAGCAACCTGAGGAGATTACATTACTGATGCTGCCGGTTACATTTGCTATTTTAATTTAAAAACTTCCTCACTGCTTGTGTTATTTCTTTTAGGCTAAGGCTCATGTTTATGAGGCCTTGTGGCTCTTAATTCATGCAGCTTACATGGTTAGCTTTATATCAAGTCCTTGGAGGCAGTGGACTGGACTAAATGACCCCAGAGGTCTCTTCCAGCTCGATAAATCTCTGAGTTTCTAATTAAGCAAATGTTAATTTCTATGATGTCTGTAGATGAATTAATATGTTTCTTTATAACATAGCTATATTCATCTGTTGTCTTCAATCAGTTATGCTAACAGGATTTTCTCACATGTATCAAGGGCAGTATATAGCCCTAAGCATCATAGCATTTATACTGAAATGGACTGGGTTTCCATTATTAACCTTGCTTTCAAGGTTTGTCCCTCAGTAGTCACGACTAGAAAAAACAATGTGCTTTTCTTTCTTTTTTAAACCAAATTTCATTGCACTCACTTTTAAAGCCTAGGACTCAATAGGGGGAAATAGAAGCTTATTATTTGAAGTGATTAGGAGAGCAACTTCTTTAATACATTAAAAGATTTTTGAGTCCATCCATATGGATACTCCTTCCACAGCCAGCTTGCAACCTATACGTCACTTTGTAGACTATCTCCATGAGTCACTGTGGCCAAAAACAATTTTTTACTAAGTGGCCCACTCTCTGACCATGTAGTTCTCTATGAGCCTTAACCAGGTTGACCATAGACGGGAGACAGATAGTCCATTATGAGACCCGTACTCAAAGACTTTTCAGCTTCACAGAGCTAGCTTCCATGTATCTATATAGTGTTGTACAGTTTCAGGATGTGACCTCCATGTCACTTTGATAGAACTAGCGATTGCAACCTGCTGGCATGAATAGCTCATATTTAACATAGTGCTTTAAGGTTTGCAAAGTGTTTCGCATATATGTTGTCTCATTCTATCTGCACATTGATTGACACTGTGAGGTAGTAGCTATTATACTCATTTTTTCAGAAGAGGAAACAGAGGCTGAGAGAGCTAAAGGGATGTATCCAAGGTCACACAGCTGGCAAATGTCTGAGGCTGGATTTGAACTCCAAATTTCCTGTTTTCAAGTTCAATAGTCTATCTATTATAGGGCCACCTAGTTGCCCTATGTGAATCTCTATGGTTCCACGCTTGGCAGGAACCTCAGAGTACTAGTTCTGCCATCGTAGGAGAGGCCCACTTGAGCAATAGTGCTTCTAGGTTTCTGTGGAATTACAGAGGGCTTTGCAGATTCACACCAGGAGACCACGATATCTCTCAGTTATTCCAGTTTCATTGCTATATACAAAGCTGTAACAAGGATGAGGGAAGTGAGACACTTGCCTTGGGAATGCAGAGCTGAGGCATGCAGAAACAGATTTAAAATATGCATCTGCTATCCCAAGCACAGAGCACACCATGCCAGTAGGACAGAGGGTGCACAGTGTGACATCTTTCCCTCAGGGGCAATAGATCTGTTCTGAGGCAAAATCTATGTGTCCAAATAGTCACAGAAGTCTACAACCTAGGAGCTATCTCAGAAACCATCTAGTCCCTCCTGTACCCAAACAGAAATCTTGTCTACAATATTTCCCCTTGCTTTGGGAATCACTACCACCAACCAACCAAACCCATTCCATTTTTAGATAGTTCTATTTATTAGGAGGTTTTCTTTTCTATAGAATCTAATTCTTCCTCTCTGAAATGTCCATCCATTGTCCTTTGTTTTGTCCTCTGGAGCCAAGTCTGGTACATATGAATACCTTCAAATAAGATACAGATAACTTGTCCCCCTTCAGTCTTCTGTTTTCCAGGCTGAATATCTCTAGTTCCTTAAATCATGGTTTCCAGTCCTTTCGCCATCCTGTTCACCTGCCACTGAATCTGTTTCAGTTTATTTTGTTCTTACTATTATGAGGTACCCAGACCTAAACACGGAACTCCAGATGTGGTCTGACCATCTGGACACTTGGCTCTATTCACGTAGCTTAGGTTTGAATCAGCCTTTTTGAGGGAAGGGAGGGGGGACTTCTATGTTACACTATTGACTCACATAACCCATTTTTTTATAGAAAAGACCTGTTTCATGCTACTATTGTCTAGCCACATCTGTGACAGCAAATTTTAATAATAACCATGACTTTCAGTTGAACTGAATTGTCATGGTCCATCCACACAGCAGTACAGCTAAAACAACCTTTAGGTCTCAGACACTTGCAAGACAAGCTGACTCTGCTTCTTCTTCCTAAGCATCAAGATTACAGAATGGTGTGTAGAAATGTGAAAGTCCTCTTATTTTACAATTTAGGCTTGGAGTCTATAGTTATGATTATTCCCTTAGGCTAGGCATGGAGCCAAGATCTGGGGCTCATATAACTTGGTGACAGCAGCCCAAAGCAGGGTAACCAGGCTGGTGAAGGGCTTCAAGCTCATCTCATAGGAGCATTAGTCTACAGAACTGAGGAAGTTAGGCTGGAGAGGATAAGATTTGGAGAAGATCATTGTCTTTAAATACTAGATGGATTGGCATGTGGAAGAGGCATTAGACTTGTTCTTCTTGGTCCCAGAAAATAGAACAAAGAGTAAAGGATGGATGTTGCAAAGAGGTTGATTTAGGTGCAGTCAAACATCCTAACAATTAGAGCTACCCCAAAGTAGCATGGGCTGTCTCAGGAGGTAGTGCTGACTCCTCCACCCCTAACAACTCCTGGCACTGAAGGTCTTCAAGCAAAGGTTAGATGGCCACTTTGAGAGTATGTTTTATTTGGTAATATTTTTCAGGATTGTATTGGACTAAATGGCTTCTGAGGCACTTTCAACTTTCATAATCTGTAATTCACTCATCCCCTTGGTGTCCAATAACTTTGTTTTAATTTTTTTGTTTTAATCTTCTTTGCATTGGTATCTTTCATTTCTATATTGTTTCATTTTATATCACCTCCTATTTCCAAATACATCCCTCCTCCCTCCCCTACCCAGTAAGCCATCCCTATAACAAAGATTGAAAAAAAGAGAAGAAGCAATTCATAAAAACTAACCAACATCTCAACTGTGTCTTTAAATACATGTACCATCCCACACACACATAATCCCCTACCAATATGGAGATGTTATTAAGTTTCATTTTCTTAGCTCTTCTTTGGGGACAAACTTTGTCATTATAATTATGCAGTATTCACTTTTATGCCTTTTTATTCTCTGTGTTTGCATCATTTAAGTCATTGTGCATAGTGTTTTCCTGATTCTACTTACTTCACTTTATATTATGTCTTCCCATTCTTCTCTGAGGTCTTCATATCAATAATTTCTCACAGTGCACGAAAATTCCAATATATTCAAATACCAAAATTTATTTAGGTACTCCACTCCATTCTAATTTACTTAGGTATTACTTTGGTATATCCAATTGACTGGCATCTACTTTTTTTTTCCAATTCTTTGCAGTCCCCAAAAGTGTTACTATGAATATTTTGTAGTATGTGGGTACCTAATAACTTTGGAGAGGTCAAAGCAGCTGTGTTCTTTAGCTGTCAGGTCATTAGGGGGGGCTTTTTGGTGTTATCATGATCCAAGTATGCTTGATAATTTCAGAATTGTTGATTGTGAATGAGGAAGGCCTACTTAATATTTTGATTATCTTTATCATTCTATGTAATTCTCTCCTCCTTCTTCCCCAATGACTAAAAAAACAGGAAGATTATAAAATCAAAGGAATATGATCAAGTACTTTAACCAAACTAAGATGACCATAAGTACCATCATACACCGATACTGTACAGTATCTGTATATTAGAATGAGCAGCCTTGGACTTTTGAGGAATTGACAATCCTAAAATCATAGGATCACAGATAAACAATAATATTATTATTTAAATAACACTTACTATGTATCAGTACTATGTTAAGCACTTTACAAAGATTATCTTATTTGATCCTCATGACAACCCCTGCAAATAGGTGCTGTTATTATGCCATTTTATAGTTAAGGGAGCTGAAGCAAATAGAGGTTAAGTGACTTGCCAGGGTCACACAGTTAAAAAGTGACTGAGGCTGGATTTCAAAGCATGCCTTCCTGACTCTAGGCTCAGTGCTCTTTCCGCTACACTACCCAGCTGTCTTTTCATAGTAATTCTTCCTTTGCATGCTTTCAAGATAAAACAAAATCCCAATAAATGTTGTGTAGACTGACCAGCAATATTGTCATTATATACTTTAGTCCCTGATGACACATAGCTATAGTGTAGTGGATAGAGTGCTGGCCTCCAAGTTAGGAAGACCTGAGTTCAAATCCTGCCTCCTGCTCTTTGTAACTATCCCATGCACGTTATTTAACCTTTATCTGGCTCAGTGTTCTCATCTGTAAAATGAAGATAATTATAGCACTTATATCATAGGCTTCTTATTAAGATCAAATGAGATAATAATATATGTAAAATACTTTTCAAATATTGTCTATAAAATTTTAGTTAATCTTGATAACAATAATAGGTAAGAACCATCCCAAAGATTTAAAATGCCTATGACTTCCTCTTATCACTGTGCTGACACTGCCTTTAAGCATGAGGACTGGTACTGTTTGGTCATGTAGGTTGTGGAGGGAGTTCAGAAGTCAGGGAGGGACTGGACTTGGAAAGAAGAGCAATACTCCTGAACTCCAAAGAACTGAGTCTGAATTCCAGCTGTGTGACCCTAGATGAGTAGTGAACCTTTCTGTACCTCAGTTTTCTTATCTGTAAAATGGGAACATTAATGTTTGCACTACCTACCTCAAAGGGGTTTTGTGAGGAAAGAATTTTGTAAATTGTGAAACCTGGTATGAATGAGTGACTATTATATTTTCCAAAGTTTCTTCCAGCAGCAAGATTTTATACATTGTAGAGAAGCCATTACATTTATATTATACCAAACATCTTGAATTGGTTTGGCAAAAAAACTGAAAACACTGTTGAAGGTTAGTTTATTCCATAGGAACAATGTCATAAAAGTAGCAAAAACTTGAACACAAAAAGATTGGTCTTTACAGAGACCTGACACCCTAATATGGAAACCTAGGAAGGATGCTATAATGGGCTGGGCTATGGGGACATAACAGAGAAACCCAAAGTTTGAAGACCTGGTAACTCAGATCATCAAAGATACCTCTGAGAGTTCCAGTTTGTGGATAGTGATCAGGAATGAACCTCTGATTTCATAGGGATGGAAGTTCACCAGGGAAAAGAGGAGAGAGACCAAATAACCTAAAAATACATGGGGAATTGACCAACATGAAGTGGGTGATATGAGGAAAATTGATACTTCACTGACCTGGACTGGGGCAGACACTTTCAGAAACTGAATGGAAGAATTCAAGAATCCAGTGATACACTATATGAGGATGGGAAAAGGATAATTGTATCTTATAAATATCCGAACTTTCCATTTAGCTAGCTAAAGATGATGCCTCTCAGATGAGTCTGGATACTTTTGAAAGCTCTCATCCATATCTTGGCAAGGAATGATCCATCTCCCAGCATCATGGAGCAATGCAAAAGTGCTGAGCACTGGTGTCACTTATGGAAGGGAATGGTAATTGATTATAGGTGAAGACTGGTGATTGTGGAGTTTAGAATTTTCAATTTTCTCTAAGATAATATTGGGGTAGGACAGTGAGTGGGACATTGACTTTGTTTAGAGCCATTTTTTTGTAGGTATTTGGAGGGGTTTGGGGGAGAGCTCTAGCAAGGCACTGCTTTCCCTCCGCCATCTTGTGGGACATTGACTTTGAATTGGCTCACCTGACAGTGCAGAAAGGTATTTCAAACTATGCCTGGAGCTAAGGAATAAGGGATAAAGACCTGTCCTGGGTTTCTGGGGTAATGCTGGTGGGAACTGACCTGACTACTTTCCAGCAAGTTTCCAGATTGAAGTGCATTTGTATTTAGAGATTAGAGATTGAATCGCAGAGTGGATCTGTGGACCACTCCCAGGGATGAAATTCTTCAGGTCATCTCCTTCTCTGAAATTTAGAGAGCTGACTAGGACACAGAAAAATTAAGTGATTTGCCTTTGGACACATAGCCAATGTGTGTCAGAGACAGGACTTTGAACCAAGGTCTTCCTGGCTCTGAGGCCAGCTCTCAAACCCATATTCCACCCATGCTATAACATATCCAGCTTAATCAGGACAATTTTATACGAGGTATGCCTATTTCCACTTTAATTCTCATAGGCCACCCAGTGGCCATTGGATAGCAGTGACTACTAGAAGTAAGGTCAGATTAGATTAGGATACTTTGGCCTGCTTTCTTCTTTCTATTGTGAGTCTGATTAAGGTTTCTCCATGTGGTTTCAGGAGCTCATCCAAGGAATCCCTTTGGCTATATTAATATTAGTCTTCAAAGTCCTCCTTCTCCTGGGAGGGGTAAGGGATTTGGTACATAATTGTAAAGGATTCGCTGTAATCAAGTGACAATATGAGGGCTTGAAGTCTCTAGTTAAGTCAACATTCTCTTGGTGTGTATTGGCTACTGGTTCCCTCAGGGATCATCTGGATGTTGGGGAATCCTGTTTGTGGATCAGCTACTGAGAAGATGATAGCTCACCATCACAGCTAATAGAGCCTTCTTTGCCAATAGGACAAAACTGTACAGTTTAAGGGGAGCCCTCTTGAACAGCATTTCTGAAAATTGCTACTGAAGGCTGTATTTTATGCCTGTTTTGTATTGCTTGCTTCTGTCTTGTGAGAGAGGTCAATGTGTTCTACAGCCTTTCGCAATTTATAGCAATACAGGTCATTGTTGTGCACGTGTGTGCTTTTCCTTATATTTTCCAGGAATGTACTCCTACCTCCAAATGCTTTATAAAAAATTAAGACAAGTATAATGTATGAGTTTTTAATCCATTCTATGAAATATTGGCTTTGGGCAATCATTAGAAATATAAAATTTCAAATTTGTTGTTTCAAAATTAAATAATGCATATATTAATTAAAGCCATTATAGTTTAATTTGTTTATTAAAACTATTTATAAGACCATCCACTATGGGAATTTTGAAATTTATATATACCTACTTATATAATTTATGTATGTATACACATGTAATGTACACACATTTACATAGATATGCATAAAATTGATATGTATGTATAGGTATAAACAATATATGATTATATATATAATACATGCATATATTCATAGATAGGTAGATAGATAGACAGACAGATAGATAGATAGATAGATAGATAGATAGATAGATAGATAGATAGGTAGGTAGATGATCCTTGTGGAACTTTTCTCCCCGCTCAAAGATAAAGAATTTAATGTCAATAATACACATATTACAGGTTTGTAATGGCACTGATAACAGTTCTAGGAGATGGGGCCCTTTATGATCTAGCCACATTAATGATCTGTGCATCATACAGTAGGAATGTTTTATACACTTCCTTTGGGAGCTTTTGGATTCTTTTAACTACTGTTAGGAAGACAAGGAAATTAATACATATAAAACTGTGCCAAAGTATTCTTACAGGTGTGATTTAAGCCCCCCAAGGAAATTCAAGCTTAGAGATTCAATCAGGCTTTAACTTGACCCATGTATCACTACATTGCTACAAAGATACTTTAAATCTTTGCTGATCTCAATACGACATGTTCAGAAATCATAGAATTTTTAGAGTGGAAGTGACAACCCCAGAGATCATTTAGTGCACTCCCTACCTATAGCATGAATCTTCTTCAAATATGACTCACAACTGTCATTCAGTCATTCCTTGAAGACCTCCTACTAATGGAGAACTCACTTCCTCCTGGGGTGTATCACACATATATCCATCTCTAATTGTTAGGAGCTGGTTGTTGTTGTTTTGTTTTGTTTTTGCCTCCCAGTCTTGTATTTTACAAGTGTTTATTTTACACTTAAAATTCTTATCTCAGATTTTCCTTATCTAGTATATCCTTATTTTCAACAAAGACACTTAATGTTGTATTAACAATGCTTAGGTTTTCATTCTCACTTTCCTTTTTTAGTAGATACAACTATGTGACCTGCTCATTTTCAAAGAAACAACAGGAATAATTCACATCCATGAACTCACATGCACACCTTAGTTCTTTCTTCCTCTCTTTTCCTAACTAAGTAATACCTAAGATTTCTCGAAATCCAGAAACTCTCCCTCTTGAGAAGTACAGTTATACTCCTCAAAATTTAAAGGAAGCAAACAAAAATATTGTGAAATATAAAATTATAATCTATAGTGATAATAGTAGCAGAAAAGGGTGGCATATAACAGCGGGAAGAAAGAAGGTTAAGAAAGGAAGGGAGTGGGAAAGTAATCAAGCAGAACAGAGAACTTGTTCAAGAAGAGAGAAAGTGAAGAAATGCTATGTATGTTAACATCAATAAACCTGTGGGTAATAATAGAAAAGAGTCCACTATAGACGTAAGGGGCGAGAAAGGAGGTAAAGACGGAGAAGAGATCAAAGATTTTAGCCCAAATAAAGTAAACCTTTTGTATATCCTTGTACACTACAATCTGATGATTATGAACCTTGACTCAGGCATCCTAGTAGCCATAGAAAAGCCTTAGAGTATCAGAGAAAACAGCATTTGCATTTTTAGGGAACACTGTTAAAAAAAAATCATGGAAAACAAGTTTCACCAAAGGAAAAATGTCAAAGGCAAGGAAGCATTGTCTTGCTCTTGAAAATTTGAAGACTGTAACAAGTACTCTTTAGTGATAATTCAAGTTAGAAGAAAAATTCTTATTGCAAAATGGATTCCTACTCCTGGCTTCCAAGCCCGAGATTTTTGATGTCTATAAAAATGAGTTATATCTCCATATTTGCTTCATTGCATTTTTTTTAAATTGAAGCAACTCTTAAAAACCATCAACTGAACCTGAACTGAAAAGTAGTGACTAGTGTCAGATGAGACAGTGTTTTCATGCTGTAACCGTGAATGCTAGAAGCATATGTGGATGTTCTAATGTACTGCCTTCCAACAAACTCAACCCTCAAAACACTTTTACACCTATTGACTTGCTTCTAGGACCCCCTCAAGATAGGCTCCATAAATTGCCATGGTGTTCCCTCCCTTCTTTGCAGAAGTGGGGAGCTACAGGTGTGGAATGAGGACTACGTGGGGAGACTAAGTTAACAAGTTGGATAATTTAGCTATTATTATCCCTTCCTCTTCTCTATTCTGAGTAATAAGGGCTCTCACTCTGCTTGGAGGTGGGAGAATATTGGGAAACAACATTTTTTTTCTTCATCCATTGTCTAAAATTTAAGCTTGGCACAAGCCACTTAGGAAATACCCAAATGCCCTTTGGAGATGCCTAGCACTGCTCATTAATTCTCACAATAACCCTAGTAGGCATTGTAATTTCCATTTCATTGATGGGAAAAGTGTTTCCCAGAGAATCCTAATAACCTATCCTAGGTCTTTAAATAGTCACAATGCCTGACATACAGTAAGTGTTTAATAAATATTCTATCTATTAAGTTATCTATCTATCTATCTATCTATCTATCTATCTATCTATCTAGGAACCAGGACTTCTGTGAGAATTTCTTCATCCCCAGATCAGTACTTTAAAAATGGTCGCTTTTTATATGTGGATCTGAAGGTCAATTTTCAAGATGCCAATTTTTTAAGTTAGAAAGGCTTGTTTGGACAATTGGACCTAATATTAAACTTTTTGCTATAAGTTTTTTCTCAGTTGCATCCTTATAATCTTTGGCAATATGTCCCATTGAACTTCACAGGAAATGTCATATTTCAAAAGTGGTAAGTTTCTGCTCAGCCATTTTTTAACATATCTGGTATAAGGCCCAGTGATATGGAATAGAGAAGATTCTAAAGATGAAACTCACTGACAGTGAACAGAATAGACTTATCTAGTGGCAAACCCACCAAACACCAACTTGTACTTTGGAAAATGCAACTTATAGTTTAATAGCCACTATAAAACCAAGGGTTAATTCACTGGCTTTAGAAAAAGAAGAAAAAAGAAGTCATAAGAAGGGAAAACAGAAGAATCCTGTAACTTCATTTCTGGAGAGTTTAATTATAGGTTCCAAAACTTAATTTGCACCAACCATCAATGTCCCAAGAACTCCAAAAAAGCCTGAACAGTGGTTACACTGGTGCAATAAATTATCATTTAAAAAATTATGAATGTTTCATTCACTTTTCTTCTTCATATTCTTAAAATTTGCTTGAGGACTTTGTCTTTGTTTATCTTGCTGCCCAAAACAATGAATGATATTTGCCAACTAGCTACTCTTGAGTGCAATGCCAAACACTGTTCCTGTTTATGGAACATGCCCTTGGTCAACATCTTCATTTTCATGCTAATATTGCATACTAATAGTCAACCTATCAAATATATTCATTCAGTATATCCTGAGGTAAACTGGGGGGATGAAAAGAAGTTTAAGATACTATTTGACTTGCCAGGAATTAACAATCTAGTTGGCAATATAAAATATATTCATGTGAAAAGATAATTACCAACCTAAAACAGGAAATGTGAAGTGCCAAATGAGTACTATAGACAATAAATGCTATACAGTTTCCAAAAAAGGAGACCACAATCCAGGACATTCTAGCAAGCGTTCCTAAGGACATAGGATTAAAGGTGGGCAGGTAGAAATTTAATAAGGAGAGAGGAAAGGGGAGGTCTCTGGGAGAGTGACAGGAGTGTGCTGATAAATGTGTAACAATGGGCTTTTCAAAAATGATATACTCATGATACACCTTTAAGTTTGATCTATGTTATTAACATTTTATGAATCTTTTTCTTAATTTTAGACAATTAACAAAACAATAACTCAAGCCATGATTTGTATTATATGCTGATTTCTGAGATGTAAATACATACATTGAAAATTTAACATGGACTCTGAAGCCAGTATGAGCTGGCTCCAGCACAACCTAGAGGTGGGAGATATGAGCAGTGATAGGAAAGAGGGAAAGTTTTGCTTATGAAAGTAGAACCGGGCTGTAAAGAAACATGCAAGTTAAAGAGATTGGGCAGTGGAATATAAGGTCTTTGAGGACAGGGACTGTTTCATTCTTTGTCTTTGTGTCTTATGTAGCACATATGTAGCACAATGATGTACATAAGTGTCTGTAGAACTGAACTGAGTCATCAATTTAATTTAACCTGGAAAAATGAAAGGGAGTAGGGGAAAATGTCAGCTATTTTTGGGAATATAAAGGGCTCTCAAAGGTGAAAACCTTAATATTTGTTTTCCTTGGCTCCAGAGGATAAAAAAAGGAATGATGAGTAGGTATTGAAAAGAGGCAAATTTAGGCTTGGTGAATAAAAAAGCCTTAGTAACCATTAATACTATCTAAAAGTAGAATGTACTGTTTAAAAGGAATGATGGGTTCCCCATCACTTGAGGTTGTCTGTCAAGGGCTAGATGACAATTTGAAAGTTGTGTTGTTGAAATGATTTGTTTTGGGGTATAGGTTGGACTAGATTGCCACTGAGGTTTCTCCCAACACTGAAATTCAGTGATTCAAGGATCCTCTAGACCAGTAGTCTGCAAACTTTTTTCCTCATGCATCACTCTACTGTGATAACCTAAAGGCATTTCTGGATATGAGTATGACTTGCTGGATAGAAGTCACAGCAAATAATAACAGCTGGCATTAATATATTGCTTTAAGCTTTACAAAGTACTTTGCATACATTATTTAATTGGCTTAGTGTGAATTCTGTTGCTTATTGATTTTGAAGAAATCATTTAATCCTTATTTGCCTCAGTGTCTCCATGTATAACCAGAAGTAATTGCTACTTCCATTTGTTGGAGAGAACATAGTATAGTGGAAAGAACACTGGATGTGGATTTAGAGAAGATGAGTTCAGATTCTACTTCTAATGCATATCATTTGTGTTAACTTGGTTCATTCGGACTCTTTGGATTTTAATTTACTCACCTTTAAAATTAAGATTAGTTGGCCTCTGAGGTTCCTTCCGGTTCTCAGTATGTCATGCTATTATTTGCCTCAAAAGGGCAGCATTGTGAAGATTCATGCTTTCTTTTAAATTGTTTCTTCTTAGGTGTGATACTTCAATATTTCAAAAGATCTGACTCCATTACATATATATGTATATAATGTATATATACAGATAGATAGATAGATAGATAGATAGATAGATAGATAGATAGATAGATAGATAGATAGAT
>NW_020955033.1:12098755-12119130 GCF_900497805.2 Vombatus ursinus
GATAGATAGATAGATAGATAGATAGATAGATAGATAGATAGATAGATGAGCAGATATCCATATGTGGAAAGAGAGAAAGGGAGGGAGGGAGGAGAGAGAGAGAGAGAGAGAGAGAGAGAGAGAGAGAGTGAGAGAGAGGAGAGAGGGGGGAAGAGAGAGAGCCTGGTTGCTAACCTTCTGGTAATGAAGTTATGTGATAAGGAAGTGATGATGACTCATAAAGAAAACATGATGGATGTTCTCTATGTCTCACATATATATCCGCAAACACTCACCTTTTTTACCTGATGGCCATGCTTTAAAGCCCAGCTCAAAGGCTACCCCTTGGAAGCATTTTGTGGTATTTTTTTTTGTCTAATACACTTACTATGTACTATTTTGTATTAGTTATCTATGTATGTATATTATCCCCAGCTACAAGACTCTATGAGGGTAAGCACTGTAAGTTACCTAAATGTTGTAGCTTCTCTGGTGTTTGTCACACTGGTCTGTGTATAGTAGGCTGTGAAAAAAATATTTAATTGATTTTTTTCTGAATGTGAAAAATTATTTCTACAATTTAGGGCTAAATTCGAATTCCAGATTTTTAAGACACCAATGAAAACTGTAGTTTCTCCATGACTGTCAACCTTTTTGGCAGCAAGATCTTTTTAGAACTATTCTGAACATGATTTATAATACAACTGATCATCTATACTCCTTCTACCGATAAATTTGGGTCCTGGCTCTCTGCCAATCACACTACCATGTAATATAGACTGATGGTGGTTGATCAGTGCAAGTGATAATCATGGGAGGGACACCTTTGATGTGAAGGAGATAGTAGACAGCCTTAATTAATGATCATTTTGAGAATCTGTCCATGGTAAGCATAGGTTGTGACTATAGTTAAAAACTTAAAAGCAAACAAAATACCTGTATATTTTCTTTCTAGTCATATAATATGGGAAGTCCAACTTCCTGAGTGTAATTCACTAACTACTCACATCCTGCCATTTTACAAATGGTAGACATAGGTACAAGCTGTTGATCTTGCTCAGCAGGACAGACCAAACACACAGATGCATTTTCTGTATGATGAATAATGAAAGCGTAAAATTCAAATACTCATGACAATCTTTGCAGCTGGAATGCAATTACTACTATTTTCTTTGTTGCTATTTTATTTTGTTTCTTAAGGATGTTTATCGTAGGATGGTGAATTTAAAGTTGGAAGGAAATTTAGAGGTCATGTAGTCTAATCTCAATTTACAGATGAGCAAATTGAGGCTGGAAAGGTTAAGTGACTTGTCCAACATCACAAATGTAGGGAGCAGCACAGCTAGTATTTGGATCCAGTTACTCTGGATCCAAATCCAGTATAATATAGGAATTGCATAAATATTTTTGGTCATTTGTTAGTTCTGAAATAATTTATGTCATGTCAAATGGATGAGCCAAAAAAAAATTAAAATACTGAGCAGACCATATTTACATGACATGTATGCATAGCCTTCAAGTCCAAAGGTTTATTTTTAAATTCCCAATTTACCATAGTAAGGCTAAATTTTATATATTATATAATTGTGATTATTTCTTCTCTAAGATTTGAAATCTAAGCAGGAAAAATAATAGTAAATGAAGGCCACAGAAGTAATGTGACTTACCTGATTATATTTTTCTCACTGTCATTCACTAATCATTATAATGTGTAGATTACTTAGGAAAAACAAAATTCACGTGACTCTTAATATTTAGAAGTTGTTGATTTCCCTGACTGTGATGCCATTTCCCACTGATGCAGAATGAACATCTCAAAGTAAATTTGAGGCCTACAAAATATGCTATTCTTCCTTCATGAGAACATATTAAGGTGTCACATACTAGTTTTCAATGAAAGGTATTGGAAATTGACCTTGGATTAGTTAAATGCTATATTGATAGTCTACAAAAGTTCAACATCAAAATTCAGCTATAAATTTATTTTGCCTTTTTCATGAACACTCTGTGTGCTGGATAACATTAACTGTTAATGGAATTAAACTAAATGAAGCTATCTTGTACACTGCCTTTACAAAACTCAAAGGAAAAAATGAGAACTGAGAATGAAAAACCCCCAACAGAAAGCGGTATAGTAAAACTTTGTAACTTCTTTGATATTCATCCCTTTTCTATAAATATACCTCTTCCAGCTCTAGATCTAGGATCCTATATGTCCCATTATAGTTTGATCATGTAAGTAATAAAATGAGATGGCAGTGAATTGAGAGTTTGGGAGACAGGTATCAAGAGAAAAGGTGTCTATTTCTCTGAAAAGGGAGGTATTTGATAAACATGATGAGGCTTCGGTGAGAGATAAATACATCTTTAGCCATTTACTTGAAAGTAAAGAACTAGAATAACAGTTGCTTTCCATCTTTTTAAGTTGGGAATCCTCAGTCTATGAAACTTCAGTTTATTATTGCTTCTTTCTTCTTCAGGTTTTTACCCCCTTCTGCAAATTTGAGAGTAAGAGAGGATAGGTTTTCAAAGACATACTCTCAGTGTGGATTATAATGACAAGTGTGTTATTCAGACCAGGTTTAAGTTGGAATGTTCCCAAATTTATCAGGGACCAAAACTTTATTTAACTGCTGCCCAGTCTTCTTTCATCTGTATTTTATTCGAGGGCATGCCTTCCCTTTCCTTTTTCTCCTTTGACAACAGAAGCACAAGGCTATAAATGCAAGGGTGCAATACATCATGAGGTAAAGTCTGGAGAACATGTCCTCTACAGAAATGCACCTCAGTTCTTGGCAGCACCAAAGTGTCAGAAACCTCCCAGTTTCAGTTGTCAAGTCTTGGAGTCAAAACTGTAAGCTGGACGTGGCTCCCTTTCCAATAAGATGTACCCAGAAGTTGAAAGGTTATGCTTGTAGAACAGCAGCTGCTTTTTCCTGTGGTTTGATTCTCACTCCTACAAAGCAAAGAAAGATTCCCAGACTGAAAGACAAATCTGACAATATGCTAATCTTCCAATAAAAAAAAATGTGACTTCTGAACCCTTATCTGTTGAAGAGCTGACAGTGAAGTACAGAGATGGTTGTCTAACCAGACAAAACGATAGAGAAAATATGCCTTCAAACAAGATCATAAATCTTGAATAGTGCAGGGGAGCAAATGTAAAACGAAGGGCTTCTCGCTCATGCCAGCCCTACTCTCATCCACCCCCATTTCATACACCAGCCACCCACCTCTAAAGCCAGGACTAGTGTGTTCCATACTAGACCCAAACTATAAATACAAAGAGAGTATAAAGTAATATTATATCATATGTGGAGATCAGACATTGTTTCCATCTCATGGGGGGAAGGGAAAGAGCAGAAAGCAAATGGAGTGAAATCTGAAAACAACAGCATGTACAATATACACACACAAAAAAGTTTGCATATTGCACAGAAGATCATAAATCTATGCATGAGAAAGATGTAGTGGAAATTTTGGGGGGGATTAGAGTTTATTTTTGTCATCTCTGTGAGACAGCTACTCATTCATCCAGATCACAGCTAAGAAAAAAGCTGGTCACAGAAATTAGCAGTTTCAGCTCAGCAGCAAAGTCGCCAGCCTGTGAAGGCAGAGAGAAATTGACTAATTAGCAATGCGCACTAAAACTTGACGGTTCTTTATAGAGAGAGAGAAGAGAGAGGGAGAGAGAGGGAGAGGGAGGGGGGGGGCTCGCTTTTTCCCCTTCTTTCTTCCAAAGATGTTTGAAATCGCAGTCATTTACGCTCGACAATTTTTACAATAGCCTTGAGCCATAATTTTGCGAGTCTCTCCAGCATCCATCCCCCTGTATGGTCTCTCTCCACTGGCCATGCACGACCGTTTCTCTCCCCAACCGTGGATTTCCTATTACTCTCGTTACGACTCACTGAGCCCCAGGCCCAAGGATAATGATGTGTTGTTTCTTGGTAGCATAATTTGTCACACGTACATTTTTTCTTCTTCTTCTCTTGCAGAAAGCTCTGCTCCCTCTCTCTCCCTCTCTCTCTCTCCTTCTCTCTCTTCCTCTCTCCCCTTCTCTTTCTCTCTTTTCTCCCTCTCCTACATTTTCTTGCTGTTGCTAATTCATGGTGATCAAATGATGTACGACAAAATAAATTGTAAAGAGTGACTGCTGGAGTTGGGAACCAGAAGGTGTTTTTCCCCCTCCCAAGGAGCGAGGAAACCTTTAAAAAGGAAGGACAATTGATTTTGGGGGGGGAGCTGAAGTGAGCCTTTACTTTAGCAGCTGATTGAGACCAGGTAAGTTTCTGGCCTTCTGTATACCATGTATATGTTTTGTTTTGTCTTTTGGATTGTTTGTTTGAGGGGGCAGTGAGGGAGTCTTTCAGAGGGGTCGTGGGGTACTTGTGTGACAAACGCCTTGAAAGAATAAACTCCCTTTGCAAGAACTGGGCAGACCAGAGAGAGGCAGGGGAGGGAGAGGGAGAGAAGGAAGGAGGGGGGGACAGGAAAAGGTGGGGGGGGACAGGGAAGGCGGGGAGAGGGGGGGAGGAATTGACCGGGTCCACTTAAAGGGAGAGACTCTGTGAGATGTTCCAGGAAAGCCAGAGCGGGGGTGGGGGTGGGGAAGTGAAGGAGGGAGAGTAAAAACGAGGTTGGGGTCCACCTGAAACTGGGCATTAAAAGTGGCTTGGAGAATTACCAGTCTCTAGTCAAAAGGAAGGAGCTCAAGTGCCGGTGCCAGGACAGTGATCTGCAATGGAAGGAGCAGGTCTCTGTGGGATCCCTCTGACGGGGAGCGGCAGTGGCGGCGGCGGCGGCGGCGGCAGCAGCAGCAGCAGCAACAGCAGTAGCAGCAGCGCTCTTTGGAGCGGGATGTGGGCACAGAGGGTGTCTTTCTCCTCAGCCCTGGAAGGTGCAATTACAGGTTAAGAATGAGGTCGTATCGATTGTTCTTTGGTCTCCCTCCTCCCTCCGCCCCTTCCTGCATCTGACCCTCCACCTTTGTAGGGCCAAAGAAGCGGACGCATCTGACTTTTTTCTTTTTTTTTTTTTTTAACAGAGTAGTTGGAAGCTAGGGAAGGTGGGCTAGACTGCAGGGCGCCTGAGTGCGGGTTTATCCCGGGCTGTTGAGAGGGGAAACAGGGAAGAGCTGCCTGCTGCCAGTGAAAGATCGTAGGATAGGGCAGGAGGACGCACCAGTCCCCCCACCTGCTTCCCCCACCCCCACCCCAGCTATCTAGCTTCCAACTTGAACTTCATGTAGTTACCGGAGTTAAAGCGACAGCGCCTTTTGCCCAAGAGAAAGAAACGCCAGGACAAGGGACCCCTCCCCCCAACCTAGAACAGCCCAGGTGCTAACTATGATCCAAGTGGAGAGCGCTAAACTTCAGGGCTCGGAAATTCTAGGGGGCGGGAGGTAACCTCCGCCAGGTTTCACAGCATCTTTGCAAGATTAGCAAAACTGACTGGCGGAAGGAGCAGCCAACAGTTTGAGAACCAGGGGAGCGGGCAGGGCCAGGGTGGGGGAAATGAGCTCGAATTGATAAGGACAGCTCCCCGCCTCTCGGGAGTGCACTGAGCTAGTCACCACCGCGCTCCACTGCACTTTTCCAGGAGAAGAAAAGGCTTTATTTCCTCCATCAGACTGCTATTAGCATAGTCGTTCCTAGGGGCAGCACGGATAATCGAAGGTTCCCCCAGATCTGATTTTATTTCTCAAAGGCCAAGAGTCGTCCACTCTACGGGCTTCCCCCGTCCCGACCTGCCCCAGCACAGCTTCCCTCCCCTTACCCCTCCAAACAAACAGAACTACGAGGAGCCCAGCGGAGGAGGGGACGCACAAGTTGGACTGGAACCTGCCACAGTCGCCTTTCTCCTAGAGCGCCCCCAGCTCCGTCCTTCCTGGGCTTTTCCTTTCCTCTGGTTCTGGGCATGGACAAGAGCCCACGAGTTTACTCGGCCTTAACAGCCCCATGCACCACTTTGCCGTCGCCGCCGCTGCTGTTGCTGCCTAGCGCAGAGTCAGGGGTGTTTTAGGAAAGTGAGGGGGTCGCATGTGAGTGGGGGGTTGGGGAGGGGGAAGTCGCTGGGAGAAGAGCGGGGACCCAAATCTGGTTGGCTTCAAGAAATAAAGCCCGTTCTGGTGCTGCTCACAAAGACCAGTACCCTCTGAATCATCCTCCAAATACCAGTGGCAAGAGGGAGTGCAGGACCAGGGGGGCAAACTGTGTATTTATTGTTGTTCTCCGCCCTCCCCCTCCCCTCCACACCCTTCCCCACCCCAACCACACCCCATCCCCTCCACCACCTTATCCCCCCATTACTTCCCCCTCCCTCTCCCCCACCCCTGTTTGCCAGGTTGGAGGAGGGTTTAAAGCCAGGTGCGCTGAGGCAGCTCGCCATGTCCAGATCCGGGGACAGGACCTCCACCTTCGACCCCAGCCACAGCGACAACTTGCTGCACGGCCTCAACCTGCTGTGGAGGAAGCAGCTATTTTGCGACGTGACCCTCACGGCCCAGGGCCAGCAGTTTCACTGCCACAAGGCCGTTCTGGCCTCCTGCTCGCAGTACTTCCGATCCCTTTTTTCCAGTCACCCCCCTCTCGGAGGTGGGGTCGTCGGACAAGACGGCTTGGGGGCCCCCAAGGACCCACAGCAGCAGCAGCAGCAGCAGCAGCAGCAGCAGCAGCAGCAACAGCAGCAGCAGCAGCAGCAGCAGGAGGAGCCCGGGACTCCTTCCTCCTCCCCCGACGACAAGCTGCTGGCCAGCCCACGGGCCATCAACAATCTGGTGCTGCAAGGCTGTTCGTCCATCGGGCTACGCCTGGTGCTTGAGTACCTGTACACGGCCAATGTGACCCTCTCTCTGGACACTGTGGAGGAGGTGCTTTCGGTCAGTAAAATCCTGCACATTCCCCAGGTCACCAAGCTGTGCGTGCAGTTCCTCAACGACCAGATCTCGGTCCAGAACTACAAGCAGGTGTGCAAGATCGCCGCGCTGCACGGCCTGGAGGAGACCAAGAAGCTGGCCAACAAGTACCTGGTGGAGGACGTGCTGCTGCTCAACTTTGAGGAGATGCGCGCCCTGCTGGACTCGCTGCCGCCCCCCGTGGAGTCGGAGCTGGCGCTCTTCCAGATGTCCGTGCTTTGGCTGGAGCACGACCGGGAGACCCGCATGCAGTACGCGCCCGACCTCATGAAGCGCCTCCGCTTCGCCCTCATCCCAGCCCCGGAGCTGGTGGAGCGGGTCCAGTCAGTGGATTTCATGCGCACCGACCCAGTCTGCCAGAAGCTGCTTCTGGACGCCATGAACTACCACCTGATGCCCTTCAGGCAGCATTGCAGGCAGAGCCTGGCCAGCAGGTAAGAGACAACAAAGAGGAAGGGAGGTGGGGGAGGAGGGAGGCTGAGAGAACCCTGGAAAGAGGGGAGGGGTGCCTTTGAGGAGGGAAGGGGGTGGAGTGGGGGTGATTCTTGGATAGGCTTAAAATGCAAACAAACAATTAAGACATTTCTTCTGAAAGTTAATTTCAGTTCCCCGAAGGGTCAATAGAGAACTGGATGACATGCAGCCCAGTATACCCTAAATTCCCTTTTCCTAATAAAATTAGGCATGGTGGGCTCATAGGCTGACTATGGCATAGGCAGATGTGTGGGGATGCTGGGGCTGGGGCAGTTAAAAATGATGCATGTGCAAAGCTCCTTGGTAGCCCCTATGGTTAGCACCCCCTCCAAGTCCAATTATAAGCTGCCTGCTTCCTCGAGGGAAGGGCTTCAGTAATGAGATGTCCCCCCTTCCTCTTGCAGTCTTAGTTGGGTGATCAGAAGCTCTAGAGTGTTGCTGGGATTCAAGGAGAGCACTGCTGTTCTCTCTGTCAGACCCTCAAGTTTTTTGGTAGTTGATGTTTGTTCCCCTTCAAGGTTATAATTACTGAGGTGCTTTGTCTGTTAGTGATGCTGCTGGAAACCATGTCATTCATCTGCCCAGAAAAACTTTTCCGTCTTATGGAAATCCTTTCTTTTTTGCTTTTAAAGGAGGCACATACCAACAGATGCTCAACCCGAAGGGGTTAATGGCTCCCTGTGACGGGCACAGTCCAGTTTGGGGGGGTCTTAAAATGGGGCAAAATGATCAGGCATAGACTATATATGTTGGGCAAGAGTTAGTGTATGCTGGATCTGAAGTCGAAAAGCAGTTGGCTGGTGGGTTGCTCTTGTTTATAAAGGTGTTGTATGTTGCCAACACGATTATATTGCAAAGGCCAGAGAGGGAGAAATGATTCTTCTTAAGAGCACAGTTGTGGATTTGAAATTCTAAGGATGGGCAGCCATCACTTGCTGGGTTCAATTTTAAATCCTTATTATGAGCCTTGGCAGAGGGGTTTTGTAGTAGACTTTAAAGAAAAATAGAGTTTCATATTTACATGCTAAGCCATTGATGATTTAAAATGCCAGAGTAGGCCAGTATAGTCCGCCAAAATGTTAAATTAACTGAAAGTATTGAAAACCCATCTTCACATTCTGTTACTGGGGTGATCTCTAAAAAGGTGGCATCTACGTGGTACAGCCTTACGGGCTCACATGTTTGTGTTTTAGCCGTTGTACCTTTATCCACTCTTCATAACTAACACCTCATTTTTTTAGAGTTTTCTGGAAAGACCTGATAGTAAGGTGAGAATGATGGCATGGGAGTACTTAAACTGAGAAGTATAGTTGCAAGTCTAGGAAAACCATAGGTAGTGAATTAATGAATTGTGAGGCCAGAGTATGAAAGTCAGATGAGATTCAAAGCAAGAAGTCTGCACCTAGACCTATGACTGGCTAATGAACAAGAAAAGTGCAAATTCAAAGAGAACATGCTTATTTTTGTTTTGTAAGAGTTTCTCTTTTGTCCAAAACCCAGAATACCATAGATTCACTGTGGTGGCCTAGCATTTTAAGATCAAAAATTTTTGTGAGTTTTCAGTCCACATTTTGACTTTTATCTCCACTAAAAGGGCATTGTACTTAAAATAAATGCATAGAACCTCTTCATATTCAAGGCTTAGACAACAGTCTTTCAGTCCTAGTCACAAACCAAGACACCAAAACATAACATAACCTTTATAAATTTAGTATGCACTCAGATAACCAAATGGATATAGAAAATGCCTTCTAGCATTTTACCTCTTCCTATGAGTGTCTTTAAATAATGTGCTTTTTTTTAAGTCACGTATAAAAAGAAATATTGAGAACCTTGTGTGTGGACTTTAGACCACTAAATGTGACCTAGAATTCAATATTCAGAACAGTTGACTTTCAAAATGCAAAGTCTACTACCTATTTTAGTTGAGATTCTGCACACCACCTGGGGCATGCTGGGGCTTGAGTCCTGGTGGATTGCTAAGATACCAAGCTGTCTGGTTCAGTGAAGATACCTTCCAGCTTCACTGGTCCATATCATTTGAAGGATATGTAGTGGTGTTCTGACCACTGAATGCTTACAAGTGTCATGGATGCTGTAAGAATCTGATACCCTTGCCGTAGGAAGGAAACTGTATTTTCCTTTAAAGGAAGAAGGTGCAGGGGGGAAAAAAATCTCCTTTCATGTCAACCCACACTGTTGATTCTATACCAATATGATTTTGTTACTTCATGGTAATTATTAAAAACTGGTATTTTAAATTTTTTTCGGTGAATCGAACATTTAATAATGTATTTTAATTTGCAATAATGAAAAGGGAATTAAGTGTGAAGTTCTCAACATTAATATAGGCTGAGTTGCAGCTTTTAGTATTTTATCTTCTCTGTTCCTTCATCTGTAGCATATTAACCCACATTGTCATGTCCTCTATTCAGATTGACAGGAAAAATGTTTTTATACTAGACCTAATCATATTTGAAATTAAATTATTTTTATTTTTAAAGACATTCTTTAAAAAGAAAAAAGAATGCCTTAGTCATGATTTGAATATTTATGTGACATTGCAAATGTGGAATATGGAAGTTTCTGAAATCCAGAAACTGAAGTAGAAAATTAAATCTGACTGGTCTGCTGGGCTAAATGCACGATGTGAATAAATAATATCACTTGAAAAGTAAATTGACTTTTAAAAATTACATGTATTCTCTATATAAAATATAATGTAATAATACCTTGATAATATGGTGGTAAAGACATTCTAAGTATTCTTTTCAAGATTATTTGTATAACTTTACATTTTAATGAAAATACCTACAAAGAAAACACAACTCATAAATATCGAGGCTTATTATTGCCTTACTTCCATTGCTTTACTGAGTTTATGGCTCTTGGTTAGGTTAATAATGTCAAAAATTATTAAAATGTAGTATATTCACTAATTCAGAGTCAGATATATATACATTACCAAATGTATATGAATAGAAGTAATAGAAAAGATGTTCTAAAGTTTTCCTTCAAAGGTCTTACTATTTCCCTAGAAGAAAAACTGAATTAAGAAAATGAAAACCTCTTAAAAAGTTTCTGAAAATATAAAGTATTGATGTTTAGACTTGTAAAGTAATTTTTGTGATTTTTTATTATTAGATAAATGATAAGGAAGTTCTGTGGAGAACTGTATAGTACACAAAAATTAAATAAGAAGCTTTTCATTAGAAATACCTTGAATTTAACTGAAAAGTTCTTTACTTATTTGCTTTAGCAGGGGGAGACAGTATTTTCCCCCTAATACTAGCTTTAAAAAATCATAGCACAAAATCATTGTGATGGGTTGGGAGTAGTTATTATTTGGGGACTATTCTTTAGCTAGAGGAAAGTATGTTAGAAAATATAATGTGAAATTCCCAAAGTAACATTTCATGGTGGCTTGTTGTTATATATTATGGTGAAACTTAGGTAAGCCATGAAGTAATCAAAATCATGTTTTTGAAGGCCACCTGTCACCATTACTATTTTCTAAGGAATGAAGGCTGTCTCCCTACAAAGATTTCACTTTATACAGGGTATACTCTATGTGAACACATCCGAGAGGAAATATTGCCCAAGTTGCTGGGATAACCTCTGTATAAACATCAGGGGTGCTGATAATCTAGCTGCTAGAGTGATGCTTCAGTGGCTTAAGATGTCACCAGATAGTATCCTAAGATCCCTGCCTAGCTCAGTTCAGAGTTGCTGAGTTTGGTGTGTTTAAAGGATGATAGGCTTAAACAAGAAAAGTGCTCATTTAAAATTCAGACACAGCGTTTTCCATTCATCCTAGTCTTACCAATCCATTAGATATTTGAACAATGCAAACTATATGTCATATTTATACATTCTCTAAATTGTTAATCCTCTACATTAGTTTGTTCACCTCAGATATGAAATTAATAACTAGTGAGATTTTTATACCAAAAGTGACTCAGCCATTCACATAAATTTTCTATTGCTTGAAATTAATGTTGATTGCAAAATTGTATCACAGGTGTGGGATAGCAATTTTTTGTGTATTCCTCCAAAGTGGCTGACATGAAAAGGACATCAGAACTGATGGTTATTATCATTTATATCTTGAAAATGACTTACAGACAAAATTCAAGACTAGGATTAAGATTTCGTATGTATGCTTTTTATCTTAACAAAATGATACTCATTACTTCACAGTTCCATCACTAATCAACTGATTTTCTAAGCTAAAAAAAAAAGCTAATAATATCTCATCTTCCGTAGCTCTCCTATCTCTCCAAAGAGATGTTATAAGAATTAACTAGCTAAGGAACCAGTTCTCCACAAGAGGCTTTGTTTGATCATCTTGAAGCTGGAAGGGCAACTGAAGCCATCCATAGTCAATCCAAGTGGTAGATAAAAATTGGTTTCACCCTTCAATGATAGAAGAGGAAAATAAGATTTTAAATTATTTTATTTGGATATAAATTGGGGGATTAGCACTTGAGGTGTCTCATGTTTATTATTTACAAAGAAATAAAAAAAAGCCTGAGATAATACCCTCAGTGTATTTTTCCAAATGCGAAGTTAAGGTTTCGAAGTAAAGAGTTGTCAACAAAGACTTCAGGTAAAGATTTAGCTAATTTTTTATTATGATTGTCAAATTGAAACAGTTAAGAGGTCAGTCATTTTTTAAGTAAAGTGTATGGCTATTCCATACCACATATTTCCTGGCAATAGGGGAAAAGCTGGATAAGCAGTCCACTGAGTTCCCTTTTGGGGACCTGGCAAGTGTACTGAAGTAGCTGGAGATTAACATCAGGGGAGGTGATATGTGCTGTGGGGAGGCGGGGCAGTGGTGAGAAATCTGGTGATTTCTTAGTCATTGATTTCCACATTTCAGTGATCACTAAAGTTCAGATGCTTCTATTACCAATCAACTAAATCAATCATCTAAATGAAAAGGTAAAAGATAGCTTTGAAGTCCCACCCTATATCCTCAACTTCTTGGTTGCTTAAACTGTCAGAATTCCTAACTCCTGATTCAATCAACTTGACTGCATTGATGAGAACACCCTTTATTTTCCTGTGGTGGTGTTTTATTATTTTTTTTCATCCTTCATTCTTGAAGAGGACTTTGACATCAGGAAGATGATGCCATGACTTGCAAGTGACTTGGGTTTAAGTGAGGGAGGGCTGTGCAAAGTCACCAGCCTCACTTTCTCCTCCAGAGCCATCTGGGTCCAGTGGCCAAATATAGATCAAGACAAATGGAGATGGCCCAGCTTTCCTGTCATCACACAATATTAGGAATCAAATACTTAGAATCAAAACTTATGATTCAATTCAGTTCACTGTAAATGCTACCTTTCTAGAAAAAAAAGTTAGAAATAAGGAAATGCTTCTACACACTTTAAATATATGAAACATACTTATTTCAGTTATATGAATAATGATGGTAGAGTTTGGGTTGTTTTTGTTTTTTGTGTATTTTGCTTTCTTTTTTTTTTATGGGAAGGAATCCTAACATTTTTATAACTATCTTAGCTTTTTCCTTTTCTTTGTATGTGTGGACAAAGTAGCTTAGAAAAAGGCATAACAGAATATGTTATTGTTTTACCTACCTCCAACTTTTTTTATCATATTGACAATAATAGTCAATAATCAATAAACATTTATTGTGCCAGCCACTGTGTTAAATGCTGGGGATAAAAGGAAAACATAAGATAGCCCTTGCCTTCAAGGAGCTCACAGTCTAATGACCCAGGTGGATAGAAGCTACCCAGGTCCAGGGCATCATGAAGTCCACCCTCTGCCCTCTCCAGTCAAAGCTAGAGAAGGGCCACAGAGGCAGGGAGTGCTGAGGAGGTCTTTCAGAATTGATTTCAACTTGCAGAACAATGTGTCTGGAGTTTTGAAGTCCAAGAAAGCAAATTTTTCAGATCTCAATAAATCTAAAATTGGATATTGAATTGGGCCATAGAACCTCCTTTCCAACTTTTCTTCAGGCTGTAAAGTGTTTTGTTTTGTTTTTCCTTTTTGGTTAGGCAATCATGATTAAGTGACTTGCCCAAGGTCACACAGCTAGTAAGTGAGGCTGTAAAGTGTTAAAAGCACACTTAGGGAATTAATTTTCCAAGCATGGTTCTTTCCACCATACTTAACCATTCATTGCTACCAAGGACATAAATAAGTTGATGCTAAGATTAGCCACCAATGCACTGGCTTGGTGAAAACAAAAGGAGCCAATATGTTTAGAGGACTTAGTCAAACAGCCGATTAATTCAAAAGCATTAATGGCAAGAAAATATTGTGATAAATGCTTGGGAGACAAAAACAAAATGACAAACCAAAATAGCCCCTACCCTTAAGGAGCTTAACATTTTATGGGAAAGCCTTTCTAAAGATGAAGGAAAACAAGAGCTTTTGGTTTAGGTCTATGAGGGAAACTTTCAAAGACTTGAAGCTTGAGTTTTGACTAAGGATGCTAGTCATCCAGGTTCTTAATGAATGGGGTATTATATTAGTCACATTTCTTGGAGAACAGTAGAGAGGAAACAATTACATAGCTAGCTAGCTGTTGGTGTTTCCAATATGCCTTCACCTTCGGGGATAAGTCCAACAGCTAGTCACAGGGACTGGATTGAGAAATAAAAGTGAAAAACTGTAGGCTGAGCTTACTTTAAATTCACTAGTTATATTATCAGAATCTGAAAATGACATCATTCACAGGTGCTATTTTGCATATTTAGAGCTTTTAATAGTATAGAGTAAGAGTGTATCTAATTGAAAGGCATTTCATTTTTAAGTTCATCTTCTAAGAAAATTATGTTAGCAATTACATGTTGTGTCAACTAAAAATAAGACATTTTCTGTATTCTCTCACTCTTGGAATTCTCAGAAAACAAGTACCTCGTCCCTGAAACTCCTGTGTTGCTGCTTAGATAAATCATAATCCTTATGATACCGAGGATGGCTTTTTTTTTTTTTAAAGATTGCAGCTTATACTGTGGCAATATACACAAAGGAATTTGGGCTGAGGGAGACTCCTCCCAGTTTTAAGATAATAAAAATAATAATAACAATAGCTAACATTTATATAGTACTTACTGTGTACCAGGCACTGTGCTAAGTGCTTTACAATCATTATCTCATTTGATCCTCATGACAATACTGGAAGGCTGAGACTTATTATCCCCATTTTATAGATGAGGAAATCAGTTTCCTGATTCACCTCAGGGTCAATAGAAATAATAGTTTTTAAATCCTTTCTTTACCATTGCCCTTTCATACAAAAGACTTCTCAGTGAAAATAATGAAACAATGGTAAGCAATGATGAAGGTGAAATAATGAAGAACTAGGGAGATGCTGGAATAGTAGGAAAAGAAAAGGATCATTATCAGTAAGTGAAAAAAATGAGAAGAATGAGAAGCAGCGGAGACATCAGTCACCAAGCATTTATTAAGGCTTACTGTGTACCAGTCACAGTGCTAGGTGCTGAGGATACAAAGAAAAAATGAAAACAGTCCCTGGCCTCATGGGACTTACATTCTAAAATAGGAGCTAACATGTACATCTATTTGGGGGGGGGGTATGTCTACTTTGAAAAACTTTAAATCTGCTTTGTAGATGTCATGTATAAAATATATACAGAATGGAAATAAGGTAACTGTAGAAGGGAAGGCACCAGCTCCTGGGGGCCAGGAAAGGTCTCCTGTGGAAGGTTATGCTTGACTGAAATCTTAAAGGAAGCAGGAGGCATAAGTGAAGAGGAGAGCATTCCAGTCATGAGAGATAGACAGGCAGATGATAGAGATGGATGGATGGATGGATGGAGGGATGGATGTGGATCTGTGTTGGAGCATCGTGTGAGGAATAGCAGGTAGGACAGTAAGACTGGAAATTAAAGTGGGTGAAGGGGAGTAGTGTGCAAGAAGATTAGAAAGGTAGGAAGAGGCAAAATTGTGAAGATCTATAAATGCTAGATAAAAGAATTGTAGTTGATCCTGGAGGTGACTGAGCCACTGGAATCTATTGACTAGGAGTTAATGTTGTCAGACCTGCACCTTAGTAAAATCACTTTAGCTGCTATATAGGGGAAAGAGTATAGTGAAAAAGATGAAGTAGCGACAATTGATGGATAATGTTACAATAATGATGAAAGCCTAAACTGATGTGATAGAGAGGAAAGAGAGAGAGACAGAGACAGAGATGGAGAGAGACAGAGAGAGATAGAGATAGACAGAGAAAGAAAGAGACAAAGAGACAGACAGACAGAGAGAGACAGAAAGAAAAAGAGAGAGAGAGAGAGATGAGGTAGAGATGACAAGATTTAACAGTTGGCTAGAAATAAGGGTTGAGTGAAGAGTGAGGAGTTGAGAATGACACCAAGGTTGTTGGCCTAGGTAACTGGGAGGATGATGGTATCATAGTACCTTGACAATAACAGGAAAATTCAGATGAGGGGTGGATTTGAGGGGAAACATGAATTCTGTGTTGGACATGGTGAGTTGAGATCCCTATAGGATATCTGATTTGAGATGTAGACATTAGGGGGCAGCTAGGTGGCACAGTGGTTAGAGCACCAGCCCTGAAGTCAGGAGGACCTGAGTTCAAATCCAGACCTCAGACCAAATACTTGACACTTACTAGCTTTGTGACTCTGGGCAAGTCACTTAACCCCAGTTGCCTTAAAAAAGAGAGAGAGATGTAGACATTAGGAAATGTAGACAACAGCAGCGGTATAATTGTTGAAGTTCTTTCCTTTAATGTGTGTATATGCAGTATAAGCATTCTCCACCCAACCCAAATGTTAGCTCTATGATGATAGAAGCTATTTCATTACTGTCTTTGCAGTTTTAGCACCTATTGTAGTATCTTGCACATTTATGTGTGTGTATGTGTTTGTGCATGTCTATGTTAGTGAGGATAGGGATCCAGCGGAGTTTATCAAAATGGAGGCGTGACATGGTTAACCTCTACTTCAGCAAAATCATTTTGGCATCTGTATGGAAGTATTCCATTCTCCATTTCTCTAGACCAGAGGTTCCCAAATTTATTTGGCCTACCACTCTCTTTTAAAAAAAAAAATTACCCAGTGCCCCCTTGGAAATCTGACCCTTTAATGGTTTTTTTTTAATTTGCATCATTTAAAAATATAAAATATATTTTCAAATGCTGCATCTTAAATTAATAATTTATTGTAAATTTGTGGGTTTTTTCCTACATTGAAATTTGGATGACAATATCGCATCATGTAACCATATAGTATCATATTGTAAACAAGTTATTACACATACCTATTCCTGCTGATGCATGCTGGACTTCCCGACAATGTGCAACATACTTGCCTGCCAATACTTGCTTGTTAAGACCTGTCAGTAGACTTGATCACTGATTAGTTATAACTTGCACTTTGTATATTTATTTAGAAAATAATGTAATCATTATGACTTTAACTTTGTTATGTAACAGATGAAACATGTACAAAGTTTTTCAAAATTTTCTTCTCTTCTTTTCTTTCCTTATGCTTCCACTGCCCCCTTATTTTTATTCAATGCCTGCAATTGCACCCAAGGCTACTACTGCCCCCCCGGATAGTTCCAGTGACCCCCAGGGGACAGTATTGCCCACTTTGCGAACTTCCGCATGACTAAACATACAATTTCATCCATAAAGGGGACTTCCAATGAAGCCATTCCCTCTACCAAGGAGGAAACTCCTTGATGGGAGACTCCCTTTCCCAACTGTTGTCTATCACCCTCTGTACCACACTGTCTCATCTTGCATATAATAGACACTTAATAAGTGTTTGTTGAATTAAACTGAAATAGAGAATAACTTAGATGTTAAGCTGGAAATGATCTACAGGATTGTTTAGTCATAGATCAGAAATCATAGGTTTAGACTTAGAAGGCACCTAAGAGGCCATCAAGCCCAGCTCTCTCATTTTACTAATGAGGAAACTGAGGCCAGAGAAATAAGTGATGTGCCCAAGGTCACACTGGTTTTGGGGGGGTGTTGGGGTTTTTTTGGCTAGGCAATGGGGTTAAGTGACTTGCCCAGGGTCACACATCTACTAAGTGTCAAGTATCTGAGGCCAGATTTGAACTCAGGTCCTCCTGACTTCAGGGCCAGTGCTCTATCTACCGTGTCACCTAGCTGCCCCCCAGGATCACACTGTTAATAGGTATCAGGGTCTGAACCTAGGTTCTTTGACTCCAAATCCAGAAAGAATTGATTTCATTGCACCATGTTGCCTCCTAAGAGAATAACAAGAGAAAGAGAGACAGAGAGACAGAGACACAGAGAGAGAGAGAGAGAGAGAGAGAGAGAGAGAGAGAGAGAGAGAGAAACTGAAGAGTTTAGGGAATGCAAATCATAAAAAGAAGAAAAAATTAGGAACAAGGGAGGGTTAGGTGAAGACATACATAGAAGTAATTTAATTCTTTATACAGTGAATATATTTAGCCACTATTTGACTAGTCTGTTAGTCATAGCTAAGAAGTAGTATTTATTTGGGGAAAACAAAACACTTTAAAACCTTTGGAGAAAGACTCCCTGCAGGAAAAAAATTTCAACAGTGACCTCTAAGTCAAATAAAGTATTTCACAAAGATCATAATCTAAGAAAGCAGTTTCAGAAGTACCACAGGTCAGAGGTAGAAGAAAGAAAGCAAGGCTGTTTTCAATCTAAAAGCTTTCATGCTGCCTGGATGTCTTATCAGGTTGGTAAAAAGAACTGAGGAGTGGAAGAAAGCTACAAAACCTTCCAAGACCTCTCTTAACAGTGTACCTATTAATGAGTCTTGCCCAGAAGGTGGGCTTGTGATGGTCACATTGGCTGTATGCTCCATTATGGCAAAATAGAAGAGATCTCAAGATTTTTTTCACACGGTTTAATTCAGGAGTGAAAAAATCACCAGCTCTTAACATCTGTGAAAATACAGCAGCATTTCAAGGTGAGCAGAGAGGAGGCAAGTTAGCAGGGACTTACTACACTGATACCTAGTAAAAAGTTGCTGAATCTGTTCTTTGAATCTGTATATGAAAAGTCAAGGTTCTCCAAGTCTTTAAAGTGAGGTGGAAGATATCCTTAGAATGAAACGCAGGGTGCCAAAAGAAAGTGGACAGAGTAAATGGGAGCTGTCTTTAAAACTTCCATTATACTCGGAGTTGACACACAGCTTTTTCCTTTAAAGATCCATTTTAAGCAATACAGCACAGGGAAAGAAAATTGTTAACTTACAAAGTTTTAAATACTTTATGCCCTATATTTTTATTTTTATTTTTATTTTTCAACTAATAAGCATTTATGTTGTACCCTCTTACTTCCTCTTCCTCTTTTAAAAAAATAAAGAAAAACAAAACATTTAACAAATGTTCATAGTCCAACAAAGCACATGTCCATATTGGCCATGTCCAAAAACACGTCTTATTCTGCACCTTGAGTCCATAATCTATCTGTCAGGAGGTGGGATAGCATGCATCATTGTGAGTCCCATGGAATCATTGTTGATTGTTGCATTGATCAGCATTCTTAAGCCTTGTAATTTTTTTTTCCTAAAAGATTAGCAGGAAAGGTTATCTTTTCTATACTCCCTTAATCTCATAAACTCAACTTTGAGATTTTATTTACTGATACTTTCCAAGTCTTGATTTTGGCATGTAAGTCCCCACTGTATCCAAAAGAGTGTTAGCAAATTGCACCTGCCTGAGGACTCACTGAACTTAGTCAGAGCTCAGCTGAGCCATCATATGGAGACTGACACACTGGAGGCTGCAGAGAAGTGAATGGAAGGATTACAGTCATTTTCACTTCCTTGCTTCATTTGCCTTCAGATGCCACTGACGACAGGCTGGGACAAGACAAGCAGAACAAAAGTGGGAAAAGAATAGTGTGAATATCAGAGTAGAAAGGGACATTTGACAACATCAGGGCATTCATGAAGGACGTATGTGGGTGTGTACATACATGCATGTGATATGAGATCCCAACTCTGAGGACTGGAGGGTACTGGATTTTTCTTGGAATGTATTTGCAGTGCTTACTACATCTATTTGTCATCTGTCTTTCCGCATATATGTGTGTATGTGTGTGTGTGTATGTGTGTGTAGCCACATATATGTATATATACACATACCTGCATAGCATACATTTATATATATATATATATATATATGCAAATGTACATACTTTCCCTCCAACAAAGCCATTGTTTTTCTGTTTCTTCCTCTGTGTGTGTGTGTGTGTGTGTGTGTGTGTGTGATGCTTGGCTGATTAGTAAGTTGTAGTCTTGCACCCAATGAGAAATTATTGGGAAGACAGAAAAGAAATTGTCTTGGAAAGGAAAATCGAATAGTGACACTAGTAAATCCTGCTTTGGAACTAAACAATCTTCTATGGTTTTGACCTGGTTTTATCCACCCCAAACCAATTAGGTAACTTATAACTGAGAATTCTGTGCAGAAGAAAACAATTAGAAAATAAAACAACAGAGAATTCTGTGCAGAAGAAAACAATTGGAAGATAAAGCAATTATATGGTAGTCTGGGATAATCAAGGTAGTAGAGCTTAGAAGGAGAGAAGTTTTAAATGCTTTGGAATTTTAGTAATTAATACTTCACATGCAGGAAAAGTGGTCAATAATAATATAATTGATCTTGGCCAGTACTGCTCTACTATAGAAGACAGATTTTATATGGCTGGTAACACAGAAAAATTTGGTGGTGCTGGTTACTTGGGCAACTGGACCATACATGTGAGTTACAATTTCTGCCATTATCCTAACTAGATAGGTCTATCCTAAATTGGAAAGGTGTCGGTTATTTAGCTTAAGAAGAAATCATAATATCTGCAGATAGGAGCAAAATATAGAAACTATATTGGTCAAGGAAGACCCAACTTTCAGAAGTGAGTGAGCAAGAGGGAGAGGGAGATAGACACAGAGACAGAGAAGGAAGGAAGGAAGGAAGGAAGGAAGGAAGGAAGGAAGGAAGGAAGGAAGGAAGGAAGGAAGGAAGG
>NW_020955033.1:12119140-12167684 GCF_900497805.2 Vombatus ursinus
AGGAAGGAAGGAAGGAAGGAAGGAAGGAAGGAAGGAAGGAAGGAAGGGAAAATGAAGGAAGGAAGGAAGAAAAGGGAAGGGAAGGAATGATTGTATTTGGAAGCAGAGGGCCTAGGTTCAAATCTCAGATCTGCTCCTTAATACAAGTATGACCTTAAATAGAGCTCATTTCCTTCAGCAGCAAAGTTAAGTTCAACTATATTGTCACTAAGATCGATTTCAGCTCTAAATTTATGGTCCTATGGCCCATGGAAACTTGACGTAATAATAATGTCCTAAAAACTCTTAAGGACTTATTTCAATACACCTATGATTTCATTAACTATTTAATGCTTTAACAATTCAGATGGCAACCGCTTTCAGTCTCTGAATGTTGTTGTAACCTAAAAGTTGTCACCTTGAAGTCAGGCATACTGTAGTAGGTACTTAGTAGTAAAAGCTTGTTGGTTTGCATTGAATTTGGCCTTTCCAAAGCTAGTTTGGTCCTTGGGTATCAGACATACATCATCAGAACCATATTCAAAGCCTTTCTGACTTGATAAGAACTGTCAGACCTTACATTCTACTAGCATAGCCTTCAAGAACCCAGATTCACCCCCCCCCATGTTACAGCAAGGTATCAGAGCAGGAGTTCTGTGGATGAACAATTGAACTCATTATAAAACAATTCTTAAATGCTATTCTAACAATATCCAGGTTTACCTTTTATCCAGACTGATTCAAGAACCTGTGGGCCTTCCTAATTTCCCACAGCGTATGCATTCCAGGTTAGTATTTGCAAAATATTGATTCCTGGGGATGATTAAAAAAAAAGATGTTAATTCCTTTTTTCAGATCATCATTCCTTTCCTTCACTATTCATACTTTGAATAACAAGGTCTTATGGATTAATGAGAAGGTTGAAGCTAATGATGTTAATAATAGTTAATTTTTTTTCTTTTGAAGTACAACTTGGACAGGGTGAGATGAGAATTTCTATGGCAAGTCACTAAGCCTTGTCTACACAGAGCCAAAGGAATCAGATATGAGGTGAAAATTTTAATGAATCACATGTGAGTTTTTCCTATGCTTGTACTACCCACCCCAGATATTTGGGATCAGCTGAATATTTGTAAAGTGAAACTAGGTGGCACAGTGAATGGAGTTGAGATTAACACATTTTAGGTGCGGCTAGGAGGCTCAGTAAATAGAGCATTGGGCCTAGAGTCAAGAAGACCTGAATTTAAATCAGGCCTCCAACATTTACTAGCTGTATGACCCTGGGCATGTCATTTAACCCTGTTTGCCTCAGTTTCCTTATCTACAAAATGAGCTAGAGAAGAAAATGGCCGCTCCAGGATCCCTGCCAAGAAAACACCATAGTCTGGCCCTGGAGGAGGGATCTTGTTGCTTCTCTGCCCCAGGGGTGGGCCCTGCTGCTGGGTTGCTATGGAAGCAGGGTCCCACTGTTAGCTAGCCCCAGGTCTGGGCTTCACTAATGGTCAGCTATGGGGTCAAGGCCTGGATGGTGACTTGTGCTGGGTGTGGGATCACTGGGGTGGGGCCTTCCTGCCATGCAGAGACTGCTCACTTGTCTAGGGGCAGCTGGGAGGACAGGGCCTTGATAGTGATTTGCTCCAGGCTTAGAGCCTTGCTGCAGGTCCCCTGCTGTGAGGCTGGCAGCTACTGCTGCCCTTGGACCTCGCTCCCCTCCCACCCCAGTGAGACAGACCTTTCCTCCTGGGCTGGTCAGCTGCTTCCCTGCCCCTGGATCAATTCTGAGGTGGTTTTCTAGTTGTTTGGAGGGGAATTTGGGAGGGCTTCAGAAGGTTCCTTCCTCACTCTGCCATCTAGGCACCAGAAGTCCTATGTTGAAAATTTCTTTCTTTTTTTTTTTTTTTAAGGCAGTTAGGGTTAAATGACTTGCCCAGGTTCATACATCTAGTAAGTGTCCAGTGTTCGGTCTGAGGCCAGATTTGAATTCAGGTCCTCCTGACTTCAGGGCCAGTACTCTATCCCCTGAGCCACCTACCTGCCCCGTTTTTTTTTCTTTTGTTCTTTTTTCTTTTTTTCTTTCTTTCTTTCTTTTTTTTTTTTTTTTGGCAATTGGGGTTAAGTGACTTGCCTGGGGGAAATTTCTAGAAATAAATTTTGGCTAAGGAGAACCTCCACCCTGAATTACTTGGAATCTGGATCTTGAATTGAGATTGAGATTCAGAACAGATTGGGTGTCATGGACTTCTGAGGCTGCTCAGTTCCTTAACTACATCATTAATATAGTTCTTAGAGACAGTTATTGAAGCACACCAGGGAGGAAAATGGGTCTAGCACCTCCCATAGACAGTGACAGCACCTCTAGGTTCTTTCATTATGTCCTAGACTTGTTGGCTTGCATTGAATTTGGCCTCTCCAAAGCTAGGCTGGTCCTAGGGTGTCAGACATACAGTCCATCATCAGAACCATACTCAATGCCTTTCTGACTTGATAAGACCTACCAGAGATTACATTCTAGTCAGAATTGCCCACTGAGGTTAGCAGTACTTCACACCTCTTAAAAAAGATATTTTGGTAAGGGATAGCAAGAAAAGCTCATGCCTTTCTTGTAATTGAGTAGTTTGTTCATCTTCCAATGACCAGGCTTCTAAAACAAACTTCAGGTAGCCAATGTGAAATTGAGCAGGACAACTCTATGCAGACCATAGACACAACAGGCAGACTGGTGGAGTCAAATGAGTCCTGTACATTGGGTAACCCAAGGTCATAGGAACCTAGATATACTAATGGAAGCTCATCTTGTTCTGCCTTTCTCAAACTTTATGGTCACAGGACCCCTTTACACTCTTAAAAAACTTTTGAGAACCTTAAAAATCTTTTGTTAACATGGGCTATATCTATCAATATTTACTGCATTAGAGATTAAAGCTGATAATTTTTAAATGTTTAGTAATTCACTTAAAATAGCAATAATAAACTCACTATGACATATTAATGCAAATATTTTTATGAAAAATTATTACATTTTTAAAAATTAGTGAGAAGATTGGCATTATTTTTACATATTTTTGCAAATCTCCTTAATGTATAACTGGAGAATATAGCTAAATTCTAGTATCTCCTTCTGTATTCAATCTGTTGCAATGTGTAGTTTTGGTGGAAGTGTATCAAGAGAATCTGGCCTCCATAGATACATAGTTGTGAAAGGCAACAATATTATTTTAATAGGCAAATAACATATCAATATCATTATGAAAATAATTTTGACCTCATAGAATCAATGAAAGGGGCTTAGAGACTCCCAGGGGTCCAAGGCCCATATTTTGAAAACTAGTAACGTTGTCAAACCCTGTCATTTGATAAATGAAGAAACTATAGCCCGGAGAGACTTAGTGCCTTGACTGGCATCATATAGTAAGTGACAGAGGCAGAATCCAAACTCAAGTCCTCTGACTTAAAATCTAGCACTCATCATTATTCTATACTCTTCCTCAAACTTTTAATGTTAGCCTTACCACCAGCCAGTTGTGAGACCCTGTACAGGTTACTCAAATTCCATGGGCTTCAGTTCTCTAAATTATGAAGTGAGAGGATTGGAGGGGATGATTTCTAAGATGACTTCTAATTCTAGCATTAAATGATTCCAAATTCCTAGAGAAACCAAGAAAACAGAATAAAAACTAGCCATCATCACTAAATCCTAGTCCCAGGATTTCTCCAGTTGAAGAAGAGGCAAACTACACTGGCAGTAATCCTGGTAAAACCCATGTCAGATAGACTTTGGGAATGCCATACTTTGGGAATGCCATACTTTGGGAATGAAATATTCCTTTAATAAAGCAATTCAAATAGATACTTCAATTTTCAGAAAATAATTTTTTGATATGAGAGAAAGAAAACAACATACCTTAGATCTAGGAATATTCTTATGAAGATGTTTAACTTCTCTATGGCAAGGCAATGTTGTGGTCTTGAGTAAAGTAAAATATATATATATATATATATATACACATATCATTAATAAGAGAAAGAAGAAAATATGAGAAATGTCTTGAAATCTCAGACAGAACCTTCTGAAGTTCTGTTACCCCTCTAGAACTTCCCAGAAGACAGAGCCACAAAAACTTTTTTTGTGATTCAACTATCTGCATATTCATTATAAGTTCTTATTAATTCTACTTGGAATCCCTTCAATACCAGCATTTTTATCAGTTTTTATTTGGAGAATGTATGCAACAGACTAGACACTGTGCAACAGAATGGAGTAATAGCATGCCTTCCTACCTACTAATTAATCAATCATTAAACATTTATTAAACCTACTATGTGCCAGGCATTATGCTAAGCACTGGGGATACAAAAATCAGATACAAACAGTACCAGTACAAACAAGGTATATACAAGATAAATAGGAAATAATTAACAGAGGGAAGGAGCTAGAATTAAGAGGAGATGGGAAAGACTTCCTGTAGAAGCTGTGAGATTGGAATGAGGAGAGTGCATTCCAGGCATGGCAGACAGCCAGAGAAAATGCCTGGAGCCAAGAGATGGGAGGGTCTTGTTCAGGGGAACAGCCAGGAGGGCAGTGTCTTTGGATTGATGTGTGTGGGAAGAAAGATGTAAGAAGACTAGAAAGGTGGGAGGGGGCTAGATTATGAAGGGCTTTGAATGCCAAACAAAGCATTTTGTGTTTGGATCCTAGAAGCAATAGGGAGCCAAGGGAGTTTATTGAGTAGGGGTTGACATGATTGAACCTGTGCTTTAGGAAAAATCACTTTAATGGTTGAATGGAGGATGGATCAGAGCAAGGAGACACTTGAGGCAGACAGATCCACCAGCAGGCTACTACAGTAGTTTTGATAAGAAGAGATGAGGTCTGCACCAAAGTAGGGAGCATATATGAGAGATGTTGCAAAGGTAAAATTGGCAAGCCTTGGTGACAGATTGGATATTGGGGGTGAGAGACAGTAAAGAGAAGATGACTCCTAGGCTGTGAACCTAAGGGCCATGAAGGATGTGTTACCCTCGACACTATTAGGGAAGGTAGGAGGGCAGAAGGATTTGGGAGGGGAAGGCTTCTTTATGAGGCAAGGAGGGTCATTTACTACTTACCTGATCTGGGGCAAGTTATTTGGACCTTCATCTCTTTTATGTGAAATAAAAGAATGACTAGATTAAATTAGATTTCTATAGTGCTTTAAGATTTACAAGGCTCATTCTTAGCAAAAACTTTGTGAGATTAGGAGTGCAGAAATTATCCTAATTTTGTCCTCTGAGAAGACACAGAGAGGTAAGTGATTTAGCCATGATTGCACAGCTAACAAGTGGAATATTCAGGATTCAGATGCTGATTCTACCACTTCCAGCACTCTCATTATACCACACTTCTTTGTGATGGCAGCTAAGCCTTCTTCTACCTTTAACTTTCTGGGTGTAGAGAATAGAAAACTGAGTAGTCATTTAGTGAGTTTGTACCGTATAGAGGGTTCATCAGAATAATTCATAAAAATAGTTAAGACTTACATACTGCTTTAAATTTTGCAACACACTTTAGTATTTATTATCTCATTTGATACTCATAACAATCCTATTAGGAAAACAACACTATTATCCCCATTTCATAGATGGGAAAACTGAGGTTAAGAGAGGTTAAATGACTTACCTAGGGTCAAATAACTGTGCTGGAGGTGGAGGCTCCAAGTCCCAACATCTAGGTACCCAGCATCCCTCCTCATACCCCAGATCTTTTTTGTACCCTAAGAATAGGAAGTTTTGCTTAATTTTCTGCAATAACTTTCCACACTCTCCATTTGCTTTCATGTATAGACATGGCCTTCATAGAGAAGAGATCAGACTGTCAGTGATATGTTGGAATGAAATAGGAAGCGGCTATAAAATTTCCAAAAATTCTGGCTAGTGGTTGTGAAGAGAAGGAACTGGAAAGGCTTATTATAGCTGAGTATAAGTATAGTGCTTTTAGGGTTTACAAATCACTTTACATCCATTATCTGATGTAACCTTCAGGTGGAATCTGTATGATGAAGAGTTCAAGTATTATTAACCCATTCTGCAGATAAGAAGGCCTATCATCAAAGAGGTAAAACAACTTGCCCAAGGTCAATCAATCAATCAACATTTATTGAGTCTACTAATAAGTGGAAGAGGCCGTAGTTGAATCCAAGTCTCTTAATTCTATATCCTTACTGCGGTCTTTCCATACACTACTGGAGGGGACCATGCATGGAGCGTAAGCCAAATTTTCAGATTCTTAAATTCTAAGGTTTTCCAGGAAGTTAAAGCACTGGTACTTTACTGCACTAAAATAAGCACAGACACCAAAAAAAAAAATTTAAAAAAAGTAAGTGCAGAAAGCAGCAACAAACTCCATGAAAGAATCTTATCAGTTCAGGTGCTAGGAGACTCAGAACACTCTCCCAGAATCATTTGCTTCTAACTCAGTCCCAGACATTACAGTACCAATGGATATTTGAACAAGTTTTTTGTTGTTGTTCAGTCATTTTTGGTCATGTCTGACACCTCTTGACACCATTTGGGTTTTCTTTGTTAAAGATACTGAGGTGGTTTGCCATTTCCTTCTCTATCTCATTTTACAGATGAGGAAACTGAGACATATGGGGTTAAGTGATTTGCCCAGGCAAGATTTGAATTCAGGAAGATGAGTCTTCCTGACTCCAGGCCTAATTGCTCCATTTGAACCAAATTGTGGTTGTCAAAAGCAAGAAAGATTCAAGAAAAAAAGCCTCAGACATGGAAAATGGGGCTCAGAGAGGATGAGCTACAGTCAAATCCTGCCTCAAGAGGCAGAACCATCATACATTAGTATAACTCCAGGGAGAGATTCCATATGGGGAAACTACAGAAAGACTAGAGTCAAAGGCTACCAGCAACCTCTTTGCAGTTGAAGGGTCATTGCCAAAGTGGCCATGCAGGGAAGATGGTAAGAAAAAGAAGAAAAGAAAGAAAAAGAAGATAGTGAGTTACTTGAATATGTTACTACACAATTTCCCTAGAATATCATTAGCCACTTGACAACAGTCTTCAGGTAATAGGACTAAGAATTTCAATCACTGTCTTTTGATAGCTCAGGGAATCAGATTTCCAGGGAATAATATGCTCTTAAATCATTTTGGCATTAAAATATGGGTACTGTTATTCTAACTTTTGTTTGGATGAAACGGGAAGTGTCTATAACATTTCTCCAAATTCTGGTTAATAGAGGTAAAAGAAGGAAAACTGAAGTATAATAGAATGTAGTACTTACGGGTTTTACACATGACCTTGTATCCATTGTCTCATGCCATCTTCAGGTCAACCCTGTGAGATAAGTAGTGCAGGTATTACTATCCTCATTTTACAGATGGTTGTCACCCGGAGAAGTGAAGTGGTATGCCTAAGGTTAACTGTTAAGTGGCAGAGACCACATTTTAAAAAGGGAGGGGAGAAGGGGAGGGGGAGAGAGAGAGAAAGAAGCTAATAGAGGGGGGATCTTTGTGCTGTGATGACAATGACTGTGGGATATGGTCTCTAAAATATAGCTCTGGGACACTGCTGCTGTGGGTGAAATGAAAATGACCTTCCTTTTTCTCCTTCCGTGCCTCTTCCTCCTCCTTACTACCACCAAAGAGCCAGTTCTTTGTTCCATTACTAGTTCTGGTAGTGGGGGAATGGCCCCTGGGGTCCAGGTACCCTAGCAGTGATGGACCTAGAAACTGTCTCTGGGGTTTAAGAGGCTCTCCAAAATCTGTGATGTCACCCTATCAGCAGAAAGGCATCTGTGTGTCATAAAGTTATTTGGTGCTTTCTCAAAATAAATGAGAAGCTCCAATTAATAATAGTGTTTCTGAAGAGGCAACACAGATTCCTCTCTGACTTTTGTTAACTGTCCAAAGACTAGGGGTCTAATCTTGAGAATTGGGACCATGAGTATGACACGCTCTCTTCTTGTCTCAAATTAGTCAGTGGTATATACAAAGTTGCTTCCACAAATGAATCTGAGATAAAATCTCATTCATAAATTCTTTTCTGACCCTGGCTATGTAGCACCTCTCTTGTGTTAACACAGGGAGAAATCATTCTCTTCCTCCCCACCCCAAAGAACTACTGATCCTACTAGCAGGTGTAGATGGTAGAAACCCTGTGTTCTGCCTGCTCCCCATCATGCAAACAGCAGGATTTAACTACTAAGTAAATCTTGACACCCAGTTCCCTCTGTGGGATACGGTGAGGATTAATGAGATGTCATTTCCATGGTACTTTATGCTCTTCAGAAGAAAGGAATTCAATCCCAAGTATTAGAATTAGGGATTATATAGGTAATCAAGCACAGAAGAGACTCAACTGTTTCCAGTTACTAGAGGAGTTTTAATTTTCTAGGGGCAGGAGAAAGCAGTGAGTACAAATTTGCCTGGAAACTGCTGCTTATCACCATGTAAAATGCCAATAATGAAGTGTGAAGTGCTGTATATAAAATAACAATAGACCCCATTCGGTCCCTAACCTAAAAGGTCATAAGCTTAGTTGGACTTAGATTTAATGGACAAAGTAGAGGATAATGAAGACTGATAACATATTTGTTCCTATGTTTGCCAGTTGCTGTGATTAGCTTGACGCTCACACATTCAGATCCTGGAGGAAGATTACAGCAAGTCCTGCAAGGCTAAAGCCTTTCCCTTCCGAACTTCCCCTTTCCACCTCAATGGCCTTGAAACTTGACAATTACCAAGGACCCTGGTGATCCAGGACATATTGGGTCATGGGAGAATCAATGAGTATGCTCATTTTGTATTTATTCTGGACATACTCTATGCCTCTAATAGATTGCAGTCTTCTTAAGGACAAGGGCTGGTCTTGTTTGCCTTTCCATGCTAGGCAAGCACAGTGAGTTATACTCACCAGGAATTCAGGAATTGTTTATAGAACCCTGCAGTAAGCATTGTGTACCACAGCAAAAGGCACCTAAGCTTCTTTTCCTCTATCCATCTGTAAAATGGGAGTAATGATACTTGGTATTTACCTACCTTAGAGAGGTGTTCAAAGATCTATTTCCAATGAAAACTGTATGTAATTAATAAGAACAGCTATGGTAAAGAAACCTAAATACAATAGCAAATCAACTGGAACACATGACCAAGGCAGTTTCCTCCTTAGGAAAATTTTAAGAGAAGGTAACTTTCTTTCTGAGAATGTTTGACTGCAGTTATCAATCAGCTTGAATAACCTTTCAAGATCCATTCTAGCCCAGTTACTCGGCAGGTTACAATTTTCCCCAGAATTTAAGTAAAGGCCCAATCTAGAAGTCCCCATTCAAGTTTTTTCCAGATCTTCTCCTCATAAAATATTCCATCCTCATCATGAAGTCAACTGTCTACTATACAAAAAAGACACTAATGAAATGGGACTATTCTTTGGGCTTCTCTGCTACCATTCTGCTAAGGTACAGACAGTGAAGAAAGAGAACACGGATGACATATGGCCTTTGCATAATGACAAACTGGTACTAGTTTTCAAGCATGATAAAAATCACAACACTATCTTCATTCCTCCATTTTCTGCATCCGTAAGGGGCAGGGAAGGGACTATGCATTTATCAAGTGCCTGCTATGTGCCAGGCACTGTGCTAAGCACTTTAAAAATATATCATTTGATACTTACCATAACCCTGAGAGGTAGGTGTTGTTTTTATCCCCATTTTACAGTTGAGGAAACTAAGGCAAATAGAGGTCAAGTGACTTGCCCTGGGTCACACAGCTAGTGAATTTTTGAGGACAGATGCGAACTGAGGTTTTTCTGACTCCAGCCTAGCCACCCAACTACTTCATAAACATAAGCACAGTATTAGATAAATGTGTGGCTGTCTCATTTATATCTTCTACCCTCGAGTTTTGTTTGTGTTTATCAGATGATATGTGGAATAAAATAGCTTATTTGGGAGGATATTTCTCTTCAATATTAATGTTCTAATGTTAATAGGAAAATAGTTCACATTTTATAGAATGAGCTTGTTGAAATTGGCATATAGATAAGAAGCATATTTTAAAATTACTCATCAAAGTAAGTCCATAGAAGGTGATAAAAGAAATCAATCAATGAACCTAGTGGAAAGCAGGTCCCAAGGAATGTGATTTTGTATCTTTCACCTTGCCTTTTCATTGGTTTCTTGGGAGACTCCTCAGGGCATGTGCCAGTCAGTGATGCTTTGGTTTATATTAGCAGTAGAGCTGTGTTCTACCTCTTAGTGATAAATATAGCAAAATAAACACATGGTGATATCTTGAAATATGGGTGAGCAGCACTCATAAATATAGATTGGATCAGTACAAATACTAGTGGTATAATTGTTGTTTAAACTCTTTGTAAGATTGGCTTTTGCGCTGAAATATAGGAGTGTTCCTATAGGGTACATCTTCTAGTTTCTAGAAGCCTTCTGGAAGTTGAGATTAGAATGAAGTAAGGAAAATGTAAGGATTCCAGAGACTGACTCCCAAACAGGCACTTAGTAAAGGCTCAGGGGTCTCAGTTAATTCCAGATTAGCTGTTACAGTTAACTTTGCTATGTAGAGATTCAAAGCTAGCTAGGATCTTTGGGCTAATCTTGATGCCTTTGATGGTGTTCTATTCCCCTGAAGAAAAGAAAGCAGCTGGGGAGTAGCAGAATAAACTATCTCTAATTTGGACAAATTCGAGGGAAAGTTAGTTTCAATTAATGACTTCTAGGAATATGATTCTGAGACTATTTTCATTGAAAGAAAGCTTTATTAGTTCTAAGAAATGAAACATACAAAGCATGATTATCAGTTGTTCAGATTTCACAAAGCAAGCTGTATCTGATAATATTGGTTAAAGAGTTAAACAATGATAGAAGGGAGGGCAGATTAGGGGAGGGATTAATCAGAAGCAAACACTTCTGAGGAGAGAAAAGGTCAAAAGAGAGAATAGAATAAACGGGGGGCGGATAGGATGAAGGGAAATATATTTAGTTTTTCACAACATGACTTCTATGGAAATGTTTTGCATGACTACACATGTATAACCTGTATTGAGTTGCTTGCCTTTTCAATGAGGGTAGGTGAGGAGGGAGGAAGGGAGAAAATTTGGAACCCAAAGTTTTAAAAACACATGTTGATAAAATTGTTTTCACATACAACTGGGAAATAAGAAATACAGGAAATGGGGTATAGAAATCTATCCTGCCCTACAGGAAAATAAAAGGGGAAGGGGACAAGAGAAGGGGAGAGAGATAGAAGGGAGGGCAGATTAGAGGAAGGGGTATATAGAATGCATGCCATCTTGGGGTGGGGGAGGGATGAGATGGGGAGAAAATTTGGAACTCAAAATCTTGTGGAAGTGATTGTTGAAAACTAAAAACAAATAAATTTTTAAAAAAAGAAAAAAAGTTAAAATTCAGAATTATCTCAAATTATTGAAAGACTGAAACAAATAAGATTAAATTTAATATAGGTAAAGGTAAAGTTCTCCACTGAAGTTAAAAACGATTATGCAAGTATGAGATAGGGGTAGGGGTAGGGTAGGAGCAGAACCTGATTGACATCAGTTTAGGTCAAAAAGACCACAGAGTTTTAACTGATCAAAAGTTTAATATAAACCAGAAGCACAACTTAGTTAACAAGAGCACTGCCATGATCTTGGATTGCCTTAATAGAAGTCTGGCATCCAGATCATAGGAAGAGATGATCCCACTGTGCTCTATTGCTAGTAAGATCCCATTGGAAGTATTATATTCAGTTTTGAGAACCACATTTTAAAAGCGATATCGACAGAAGACAACTACTATGGTGAATGGATTTGAAATCTTATTCCTTGAAGCACAGCTGAAAAAACTGGGCATGTTCAGCTTTGAGAAGACCAAGAGAGACATGATAGCTGACTTTAAATATTTGAAATATTGTCCTGTCCTATTTTCCTGCAAAAGGCAGAACTATGGGACAGCTAGGTGGCACAGTTGATAGAGCACCGGCCCTGAAGTCAGGAGGACCTAAGTTCAAATCCGGCCTCAGACCAAACACTTGACCCTGTGTGACCCTGGGAAAGTCACTTACCCCCAACTGCCTTAAAAAAAAAAAGGCAGAACTAGGATTAATAAGAGGAAGAATAAGATAAAGTCAAGCAGACTTTTGATCAACATGAAACTTTGTTAACAGACAAGTAGGTAGGAGGAAGAGAAGATGAGAATTAGTATTTATTAAGCATCTATCATGTTTCAAGCACTGTGCTAAGTGCTTCACAAATATTGTCTCCTTTTGACCCTCACAGCAACCCTGCAAGGTGCTTTTATTATTCCCATATTACAGTTGAGGAAACTGAAGCAAACAGAGGTTAAGTGAATTGCTCAGGGTCCCACAGCTACTAAGTGTCTGAGGTCACATTTGAACTCAGGTCTTCCTAACTCCAGGACCAGTGCTAGAGAGACAGAGACAGAGAAACAGACAGACAGAGAGAGAGAGAGAAAGAGAAAACATTTAAGATTAAAACTATCAGTGCAAGTTTTTGAGTAGACAATGGATGAATATCTGACAGAAATGTTATAAAAATAATTTCTACATTGGGTATATTCAAGTTGTGGGTTCTGTATATGGCAAGATTAGTCAATAGCAGGCATATCCAAATCAAGAAAACCTACAGCATAGGGCAAGTGATCCCAGTAGAATGCCAACTCCCTTAGGATGAAGACTTTTTTCTTTTTTTCCTTTATATCTCCAGTACCTCGTCTGGTGTCTTATACATAACAGATGCTTAATAAGTATTTGTTAAGTGGAATTAAATTCAATGAAGGCATGTTTTAGCAGCAAGCAATACAAGGAAATCCAGGCAGACAGACATCGGGGAAGTTTATGATAGACAACAAATAGATGTTCCAACATGGATAAGGCATTGAGTGAGGTTGGCAACATATACAAGGACTATGGGGTTTAGCAGAATTATATTCCCCAGGAAGACCAGAAGCAATGAGGCAGAACCCTAATACTAGAGGTCCTTGAGCAAAATGAAATAGACCATGGAGTAACTTACTGAAATATATGAGTTCTTATATTTTCCTCATGTCTCAGGCCAGATTGGTTCTAGAGCCGGACAAGAATTGGCACATTATTTTAATTGCCAGGCCAGATTGATCCTAGACCAATTGAAGGTAGAGATTGTGTCTCTAGTAATGGATAACTACAGTGATTTGAGAATCAGGATGGAGTTGTCATTCATTCATTCATTCATTCACTCATTCATTCATTCAGCAAGCATTCATTTAAGACCCTTCAACATGCTAGAAATTGTGCTGTGATTGGGAATACAAATACAAAAAAGAGAAAAAGAAACAATTGTTATCCTCAAGGAACTTACATTCTATTGGGGGAGGAAGGAACACAGATAAACACAAAATATATACAAAGTAATAGTAATAAGTGAGTAGGGACTAATGACTGAAACAACTGGTTCTTCAATCGCAGGTAGGAGTTCAGACTGAAAGTCTTCTATTTCCTTCCAAATCTGAGTCCACGATTCTAAATACATAATATAACATTTGCTTTAATGAATATATAAAATGGTTATAATTTGTGAATCAGTTGTTTCTATGCAAATGGGTGCTACTAAAGGGCTTAAAACCAGCTTGGTTTCTTAAGGGGTTGGGTGGTTAAATATTCCTCTTGAAATATTTTTCACACATTATCCAATGATTAACTTCACCCTGGCCTTTTCCCGATGATCACTTTCTGCCCTAGTAAAAATCTAGATAAATAAAGTTTTTTTTTTGTTGTGCTTAAAAGGCAAATGTGGTAAAGAATTTGTTCATGCTCAGAGCTTTTGGTTCATCAGTCTTTCATCCTCTGAACCAAAGCATACATTAAAAAAAGAGAGAGAGAGAATGTAACTAAGATGGAACAAAAGATACCTTCTAATTCTATCACCTTTTTATGAAAAAAAAGTAAAGGAAGTTAAATCAAAGTCACCCAAAGGATACAGTGGAAAGAGCATTGGATTTGGCTGAGAAAGGGTTGATTTGTTCGTAGATTTCACCAAACTGGCCACAGAGGTTAAAAAAAAAAAAGAGTTCCACGCAAAAAAAACCTTAACACCCCTGACCTACTTGCCATCCATACACAAACTACTGTATGTGCTAGACCTCAATTTCCATATGTGTAAACATATTTTTGTATAGCAAATCAATTGAAAGTGAGAATTCTTGAAATCTGCCTTCTTAATTTACACATGACTCTTTTCATGGGGCTTTCAAACAAAAGCATATTCTCCAAGTAAACATCATGACAATCAGGGATTCAGTATCTAATACATAATTATTATGATCTGTCATTACTGCAATTGTCATTATTGTAGTTGCACATCGTCAAACTAATGGGATCCTTTTTACAGGGATTATTCACACACATAACTTCTAAGGAATAACTTAAAATAATGTATATGAGGAGCCTATATCATATTCATATTAAATTACAAAAAGTAATTTGTTTTTCTTAAGGTATTCCTAACAATAAGAACTGTTGAATACCATCCATTAGAACCAATATTTATCTCAAAGATCAGAGAATCACTTACATTCCTTTCTAGTGAGCTCATGGACTTAAATTTACTATCTGAATGTACATATCTCTGTTAGAAGAAAGCTCAAAAGGCAAAGAGTTTTTGTGTTTGTTTTTCTTTAGAATTGACAAAAATAATAAATGCCTCAGATCAGATAACTTCATATATTGGATATAATGAGATGTGTGGGGAGATATCCTTTTAATTTAACATATTAAATTCATGTCAGTAAGTCTTTGAGAATTTGGAAAGTACAGCAGTTTCCTCTTTTTAACCTTGCTATCTTTTCTGAGCTTTATAGTGTAGAAATGATATTTAAATGTGAGGAAGCCCTGGGTAAACAGTAAGATGTTAGAAATTGAGTTGTGTTAAATCAAGGGTTGTTAACATTTTGTGTCATGGCCCCCTTTTGCAATCTGGTGAAGCCTATAGCTCCCTTCTCAGAATAATGTTTTCAATGTCATAAATTAAGTTAAATAAGATTACAAAGGAAACCAATCATATTAAAATCACTATAGAAATATTTTTTTACAAACAAGTTCAAATTCACAAGATTCCAAGTTGAGAAACCCTGTGTTAAGTCTAGCTTTGCATTTTACTCTTTGTTACTGTGTGATTTCAAGTATATTTTTTTCCCAAAAGATAAAATTTTATTGTGAATTTAGAGTTAAACGTGAAAGTTGTTGATATATGAGAAAATTTCAGTTTTACCATTTAAAAAACTAATCCATGAAAATCAAGTCAAATACTTACCTGAGTAAGCGATAAGACAGCAATACAAAAGACTCGGAGTTAACAACTTATTTTTCAGTAGGGATAACCATGATAACAGACTTGGAGCTTCACTTTACACGACCACTTGTTAGATAATGCAATCATCCTCAACAAAAGGAAAAAACGATTCCTTTGACACACATGTTGTGTAAGTCTGGTGTGCCCTTTCCTCATCACAGGGCTCGCTGCGGAAGCCAGGACGGTTCAGGGGATTGATTGGTGGGGGAAATGCGAAGTCTTTCATTGCTGTCTTATCTGTTTGAATCCTGTCCTTGTTGGCAGCGACTAGGAGTTGCTACCGTTTGCCAGCTGTTCAGTGACTTATGTGAAGTGATATGGTGGTCTCAGTCCAGTTCTTAGAGGACGGACGGCAATAGTTGGCTGTTTCAGCAGAGAGGCCAAGGATCAAATGGACACAAGGACTAGATCCTTTCCCCTAATCCTTATAAATGATCTCAAAATTGCAGACTTTTTAGGGCTTTAAGGGACCTCAGCAGCCATCTAGGCCAAAGCAAACTCTTAAGGAATATCTGCTCTTATACACTTGACAAGTGTTTGGAGACCTCTGAGGAAGTGGAAACCACCACTTTTTATGGCGGCTTATCCTACTCCTAAATAGTTAAAATTGTTCAGAAGTTTTTCTTGATACAATCTGCCTCTCTGTAGCTTCTATCCACTGCTCCTGGCTTTAACTTCTGACACTAAACAAAATAAATCTAATCCCTCTTCCACAAGACAACCTTTCTAGTATCTGAAGATAGGTATCGTGTCTCTTGTGATCTTTTCTTCTATTGTTTAGCACCCTGGGAAGCACTGGGTCTTTTCATCCATCTTGTGATTGTACTGTCTTCTATATGTTATCTTTCCCAAATAGAAAGTGAGTTCCTTGAGAGCAAAGTTTATTTTGATTTTTTGTTTCTCCCAAACATGCAACAAATGTTTTTTCATTCATTCATTTATTCAAACATGCATTCATTCACTCATTTATGGACTCAAAATGTACATTGTCCAGATTATCAATGTCCTTAAATGATGCCACACAGAATGGAATATAATATTCCAGATATGTTCTGATTTTTAGTACATAATACAGAGGGACTGTCAATTCCTTAAGCTAATCTCCTCTTTTTGTAGGCCAAGATGCCACATTAACTTTTTAAAAAAAAATTTCCATTTCACACTGTTGATTAATACTGAGCTTGCAAAATGCTAACGCTGTCAGAACTCCTTCAGCAAAGGGCTATCTAACCATGCCCCTACAATCTTTTTTTTTAATCTATCTATGTTTTCCTTTCATTTCAGAACTACTTTTCCCATATGCTATCTCTTGATTGATTGGTTATTCTCACAATATCCTTATGAGGTAGACTGGGGACAGGCATATTATCCCCATTATGCAGATGAGAAGACTCTAGTACAGGGATCTTAGCACCAGAAGTAATGTAGTTAGGACAAAATTGGTTATATAACTCAAGTGACCTAACTGATCTAATGGTCTTTCCACTAGACTGTGTAATATTGCTATTGAATAATACCTAAATACAGGGATATACATAAAATCAGGAAAGTATCTAATGTAATAACTTATTTATACGTAATAGGTGCCTAATTATTAAATTGATTTTGAACCTAAATGTAAGACTTTACTTTATTCCTACTGAAGTCCATCATGTTAGATTTAACCTAGTGTTCTAGCCCACCATCCCCTTTTTGGTTTTGGATTCTGTCATCTGGCGTCCTGACTATTCTAGCATTATATCAACTTCAAATTCTTTGAGGTTATGGTTGGAAAAAATATAGGTTGTGGTATAGGGGAAGTGGGCCTTGTAATTGCTTTATTCATTTTTCTATATCTGAAAACCATGAGTCTCCCTTCCCATATTACCCATATAGTGTCTTTCAAGAATATAAGCTATGGCCTATACTCATTTGCTCCCTGATGCTTTATTGGGGTATGGGGGTAACCTTGGATTCTCTACGACTATGCTGGCAGAGTAAAATCCTGGGCAGATCCTGCCTGACTGGAAAGGCTTTTGGCATAGGCCAAGTGACAGATGAAGTGAATACTCTTATCAATAAAATGACAGTTCCTGTAAGTAATGAACCACTTTTTTGGGGGGGGAAGGGGAGGCAGAATGAAACCTGTGACTTCATCCATGTGGAGAATGCCTGGTGTGAAAACTCATTCCACCAGTGCAGATTGGTGGCTCATTTTTACTTTAGGAAGGTAGATCTTCCTGGTTCTCAGACTGGCCTTTTATCTATTATACAGTGATACCTCTCAATGAAATCATGGTATAGCAGAAAGAGCACTGAACTTGGAATCATATCATTTAAATTTTATTCAGACTTCTGCAGCCTACTAGCTGGGGGTCCTTGAGTAAGTCATTCCCTCTCTACAGGCCTTAGTTCTCTCTTATGTAAAATGAAGGCAATGGATTGTATGATTTTAAAATCTTGGAAATCTCTTCCAACTCTGGATCCATGATCCATGACACACATACAGATATATACATACATACATATACATATGAAGTATTGAATATATCATATAATATCTTCAATATATTATATATGTTACATTTATATATCAGTGACTGAGTAATACTGTTATTGCTTTGAATATGTTCGCATGTATGACTTTCCTCCAAGTATAATGAGTAGATATTGTGTTTACTCTCAGCTCTGGCTATGCCTATCTGAAAGTCAGTGACATTTACAAAACTGGGTCAAACTGTAATATTCAGTTGACCTGATCTCTCTATACAATGGTGCAGTTGAAAGCAATCCCAGAGAACTAGTAGATATGACCATGGCCCTCTGTATACATAACTAGCTAGCATGACCAAAACTATGCACAATATTTGGTATCAAATCTGTTGCCATCCAGAAAATTCTTGTAGGCCATGAGCCCCTAATAAAAGTGTTGCAAAGAGATGATGATTCATTAATGCGTGTCATAAGACCTCCCTAGACTTCCTACTAGGGTATGGATCATCACCCAAGTGCACTCTTCCTAAGTACCTCTCTTCCATTGCCATGGCATTGTTGGAACATACAGTATTAGAGCAAAGACCATTTGGTTGTTCTTATTGCCTTTGATCCCCAGTGCCACGGGTGATGTCTTGCACATAGTAGGCAATTTATAAATGCCCTTTGGATTGGTCCCAGTCTAAAACTAAAACTAAAACTAAAACTAAAACTAAACTAAACTAAAACTAAAACTAAAACAGTTGAAAACTCATTACTCAAATTTTTATAAAGGATTCCTGGAAGATTCTTTTGCCCAAATTCATCAATTAGGTGTCAATACTAACCTCAACACAGTCCACTGGAGAGCCAGTGTAGCCTTCTTGAGCATTAGCCTGTTTTAGAAAGAGGACAATGTCTGTACATGAATGGTAAAGCTACTTCTCTGGAGATGCATCACTATCCATACAGATTCTACAGGGAGATTTTTTTTTCCTGCTGAGGAGTGCATGCTGCCTTCAATGACACCAAAGCCTCATTAAAGGAGTCTTGCTTCCTTCCTTCCTTCCCAGGGAATTTTCATTAACTGTGTTAAGTTGGCTTCCCAAATGTTAAGTTCTTAACCAACAAATGGTGGCTATCTAGTAGGGGCATATTCTACCAAATGTCCTTGAAATGGCAAAACAGGGCTGGAAAATAGAAATGAAGATGCTGAACTGAGTGTAGGATCACCATCATACTTATGAGTGAATCTTTTTTTTCATGGTTCTCTCCCCTTAGATTTGATCACTTTTAGGCTTTAGTGGAACTGAAAAGTTCAATTATATGTAAAGTGACTGTTAAATCAGCAGGACCCTTGTGGGGGTCTGAGCCTACCCTCCCTTCTTCAATTGCAAGTGTGCTAAATCCATTAATGTTACAAAGGAATGTACATCCATCAGGTATAGTGGTGGAGGCCAGGGTGCATATTATAGCTTTTACTGCATATGAGACATTGCAGTCCTGTTCTTAGGAACTGCCAGGCAGATTGGGAATCACAGTCACGGTTAATAGCAGCGAATTGCCAGCTCTTGATGGGTGGGTAGTCACTCCTTTCAGTGGTTGCCCCCTGGGGGAGAAGGTAGAAAAACAGAGGGAGGGAATTAGAGTGACTTTGCACAGCTGAGCAGGTTCATGCCGCCGGATCCGTGGCAAGCATTGGCAGGGCTCCACTCTGGGGAGGCTCACAACAACATCACAGTCTCATTTTTACCAATTGGTGTTGCTATATAGCCAGTGGTGCACAGGGGGAGAGCAAGAAGAGAAGGGGGTGGTGTGGGCTGGGGAACAGGATGGAAAGTGGGGAGAGAGGAAGGAAGGCGGGAGTCTGGGCTAAATTAAACAAACAAACCAACTACATGTTAAAAGTGTTTAACCCAGAACCATTAGCTGATGCTACTAATTGTTCTCAACTAGTATTTTAAGTTCAATGTGTGATTAAAGAGTTGGCTCACAAACTCTCTGCATAACCTTAATTTTTTCAAGGTTCTTTGAGTGTAGAATGGCTTATAATAATGATTTTGACTAATACGATTTTTGACATGCAACTTTAATGCTTAACCTTAGTACAACTCCAGAGCATTTCATGTGTATTCAGCTGTAAAGAGTGATGATTTAAAGGGATAATATAAGAAAAAGGTCATTCTAGAATGAACCTCTAACAAATTGCATAAAGGAGGCTTATTATTCCATGAGTAGAGGGATATGCAGCTTTTCTGATCATTTTTCTGCTTGGTTCAAAAAATTGTTGAGACATGATTGGGGAAAGAAACAGGAAAAAATGAAATAGAATTCTGCAAGCAAGGAACATTCTTTTGATGGTTATGATTTTGTTGCCACTAAAAATATTCTATGATAATGTGGTTATTCATCTCCTCTCTTGTTTTGGGTGAAGAATTCGCTCCAACAAGAAAATGCTGCTATTGGTTGGAGGATTGCCTCCTGGACCGGACCGGCTTCCCAGTAACTTGGTTCAGTACTATGACGATGAAAAGAAGACATGGAAAATACTGACAAGTGAGTGGTTTTGTTGATTCATTTATTTATCCATTTATTTGTTTTGGGTTAGCTTTGTCTTGATGAATTTGAAAACATGGTTAATCAAATTAGACATTTTATTGATTTGTTATCCTTAAGAGATGTGTTTATGTATCACAGGGGACTTCTCAGTAAGAGAATAAATTAAGATTCCTGAGGTTGCCAATTTGATCATAGAATAGGCCTAAATTAAATCTGGCCAAAAATCACTGGCTTGAGTTTTTGTTCAAAGAAAACTTTTAAGGCATTTTACAATCCCCAAAGAATAAAATCATTTAATTATTTTAGGAAGTCTTTCTCTGTGAAATTTCCCAAATCAAAACAATCCATCTAACCTGTGGTCTCTAAGCTTCCATCAGTTTGTGTTTAACTTTGCTTTTTCTCTTTCAGTTATAATCTGTAGATTCTATTCATCAGTGGTATTTCCCTACAGCTTAGGTGGACAAATATCATATCCCAGGCACCTCCCAACTACAATGAATTGTGCTTACAAACTTTACCCAAGATTTCCCCCGCCCTTTCCTTAAATGGTGATTGTGTTTTGCAGCAAGCCTTTTGCCTTGGGCATTGAGATTTGGAACTTATTGTTATATTGGTTACAATTCCCGATCTGATTCAGTCATGGAATCAAAATCATCGTTTCTTGAGTGCAGCAGGCTGTGTGCACTAGTCCCCTTGTGGGTAAAGTGGCAGCATTGGTCAATAAAACTAAATTTTAACTGTCAAAATTGCCCAGAGCTATATAGATAAAATAATAAATGAGGAATTTTGATCCATAAATCAAAGCCATACTTTTAGAACTGGACAACTGGTGAAAGTTAGATTTTCTTATGCATTTTTTAATGAGTAAGATGACTTGTAAATATATATATATATATACATGCATACATACATGCATATATACATATATATATATATATATGCAGAGAGAGAGAGTTTCTTGTCTACTTTCCAAAAATATTTTAAGGAAATATAAATTGGAAAGGAATTTGTCCTAAGAATAGGAGTGGAGCAAAGACTATTATTGTGTGGTGCTTGAAATAATACATTTCTGAGCTGGTTTACTACCCCAGTGAAGCTGATAGTAGCATCGGCCAAGAACTGCAGTGAGAAGACTCCCTGGGTACCCATATGCTATGGAAGGGGTAGATGATGTGGTGTAACAGCAGCAAGATTAAGGACAAGAAACAAAGAACTACAATTTAGAGAAATCTTAGCATTATCTTTATTCTAGTTATAGTATTGTTAATCACAGCTTGAACAACTAAATTCATGGCAAATCCATATTTTTTAACGAATTTTCAGGAATATAAAGAAAATGAGTCTTTTTTTTTCCTGATTCTTGATCAAGAGAGAGAAGTAAGCAGACCTGGAGATAGCAAGCAAGAAAGACAAAGAAAGAGACAAGGAAAAATAGAAGTAGTGGATGAGTGACCAAGAGACAGGGATTCAATTCAACTCATTTCCCAGGTGTTCCTGGCCTAAGTCCAACTGTATGCCCGTCTGCACTAGGTGAGGTCCTATCTGCCCTTTCTTAAAGCCAGCTGTTTTAATTGTTCCCAGATTTAATAAGGATATATTTACTTTGACTCCACTAAAACCCTCCTCCAGTGCCTCATTGTGATTTAGAAGTGTTTCCTGGCTTCTTGAAGATACACTGGCAGAGCTCAACCTTGGGCAGGCTCTACAAAGTGGGAAAGGCTTCGAGTAAAAACCTGGTGATGGGATTTATGCCTATCATCCAAGGACCAGACTAGCTCAGTTCAGAGATTTCATAGTCATTTGTTTTCCCCTTCAACAAACACTTAACAAACATCTTCTACAGGAAGAGCATTCTCCTAGGTGTTAGGAAAAATAAAGTTTAGATATGACAATGTCTCTGCCTTTATAGAGTTTCTAGTCAAGAGGAAGGGTAAGAAAAGTATATAACCTATTCAAGATGAGACAAACACCATAATCCACAATAATACATTATAAGTGCATCGGACAATTATAGCCATAGTGGTATTTAAAGTCCAAAGGGGAAGGTCATTAGGGACCTTATTATATTTGCTTGATTAGAAAGCCAGTCTGGCTAATTCACACTGCAAATTGGAAGGGGCATCACTTGGGGGGCAAGGGAGTATTGTGGAAATCAGTTTATTTGATCCGACTATCTTTACTAATTAAATTAACCAGGTAACTGCCAAATCTGTTTCACTTTGGGCCATACAGAACTGACTGAAGAATGAACGAAAGCATTCTTTAAGTTGTATCCTGGATTCAGAAGGAGTATTAGCAATTGAAGAGCTCGTGCTCACTGTAACTGTACTGGAATGCCAAAGCCACGGTGAGATTTACCCAAGTCTGAGAGGGGTCAGGGAGTCCTTTGAAAGGGCGTTTCGGGTAGTAGTGAATGCAGGGAGACAGACCTGTGCACTTGGCTCTGCTCAGGCATATACTAGCTGAGCAATGAAACTGGGCCCCAGGCCAACTGGGACCTTGGAGGTTGAGTGAGAAAATAACCTGTTGGGTATGAAGTAACCCTCAGTCTCTGCCTCAGCTTCTGGTAATGTTGCCTTTCAAAGCCTTTCAAAATGTGAATACTGTGTATATATGGTATTTGATTCATCGGAGAAATGGCACAGGCCACTTTGAGTAGTCATACACATACGTACATACACACACATCAAATAAGTGCTTTGAAAACTTTAAAGTGTGATATGTCAGCGATTATCATCATTATAACGATTAGACTGAATTAGGAGAGATGCGCCCAATGATCCAATTGGAAGAATATTGGATGATTTTTTTGAGTATAAGGGTGACAAAGACTGCATGCTTTTTATGTTTTAGAAGCATCATTAAACCCAGGGAAGTGTGGTATGATGGCAAGAATGTTGGACTTGGGATCAAGAGAGACCTGGATGTGAATCTTGCCTTAGATATTACTACTTTTGAGATCCTGGACAAATAAATCCCTTAACTCTCTTGGCTTACTCTTCTGAAAAAGGATAATATTATGGGCAGTACATATCTCACAGGACTGTGATGAAGATCGAATGTGACAATGCACTTGTAAGAATTTTGAGATCCTCAATGTACTATATACATGTTAGCTATTGTCATTGTAGCAAAATTAATTAAATGGAGCTGTTACTGGGGATGGGCTTTTGGAATGCAAGTAAAGCTTTAGTCAGTCATCTAGTTCTTTGGTCTCTACAAAATAACCAGCTAAGGTATTCCACCCTCCCATTCCTCACCCCCCAATTGCCTAGTATACCTAGCAACATAATCAGAAACTTTTCTTTCTGGCCCTACTACACCTTCACCACATGACCTTGGACAAAATCATTAAACTTTGCAATATAGAATAGAGGTCCACGGTGCTAGTTTCTCTTGCCAAACTCTATCAGAATGACATTGAGGAATAATGAGTAAAAATTACTATAAAATCCCATTTGCAACTACAGAGTACTCAGTATTAATAATAAACCAGGCATTGTGGTCTCCTTGTCTGCTAACACCTATAAGAGAGAATTTGCAATGTTCTTTCATTCTTTTCAATTAAACTGTTTTGTTTTGTTTTGTTTTGTTTTTGCATACTGTTTCCCATGTCACCCCCAAATTATTAGAAAGCAGAACAGGAGATATGAGTACTGATATGACTAGGGTACAACATGCTTTCTACTCATTCCAGTAAAATAGGCCATGGTGCAATTATACTCAACCTTAGAGGGATAGTCAGAGATCAGCACCATGATTTCAAAACTCAAAATTACTGGGGCTACCGAGTAACTTGGGAATGAATCCTTGCAATGTATTCATGCTGCCCACATGGGACATAGACAAACTGTACTCTGGCATGGCCTATAGTAAGAGATCATAGACTGTGCTAGGGATTGGATTCTTTCTACTCCATTCTTATTCTCTTGTCCTCTATGTCCTTTACAAGAGTGAGGAAAATACGCTGTCTCCTCTTTCTAGAGGGAAGGGGAAATATTTCTCAAGTGTTAGTTTTCCTACTTCTGTGAGCAGAATAGGAAATAAGAATACAAGATGTTTATCTTTATAATGTACACTTTTTTTCAAAATGTTGGATGTGTATTTTTGTTCCCTCATGCTAATTTCTCAAGTTTACCTTTCACATCATTAAGAATTCCAGTGGTGCTATTAATTCAATTTTATTCAGTAAATATTTATTAGTCATCTACTATATGCAAGGCACCATGCTAGGCACTGGGGATGCAAAGACCAAAAATCCCTAAAAAACAATTGCTGTCCTCAATAGGGCAATTGCTGCCCTATACTCTAAGCAAAGTCTCATATTCCAAATATATTTTCCTTCTTGGCCTTAGTTTTCTTTTTAGCAGCAAAAGGAAATGATTGCCCTGAAAGATAGGCAACGTGGTATTATGGAAAGAGTAGGGGATTTTTGAGTCACAGGACCTGGGTTTGAATTCTGGCTCTACTTACTTTGTCTATAGTTAGGCTAGTCAGTCAGTTGGTCTCATTTTCCTCACCCGTAAAATGAGGGGGCAGAACTAGATGACCCCTAAGGTGCCCTTCAGCTCCAATATTCTCTGATACTCTTAACAATCCTAAATCTTGAGGCAGTGAGGTGTCACAGTGCATAGAGCACTGGCCCTGGATTTGGGAGGACCTGAGTTTGAATGCAGCCTCAGACACACAGCACTTACTAGCTGTGTGACCCTGGGCAAGTCACTTGATCCCTTTGCCTAGCCAAAAAAACCCCTAAATCTGGCTTTTTGAGAAGTCAAAAACAGTGCCTTTATTTTTCTTTCTCACTCCTGATTTTAAGCTTTCTTCTCCCCTCTAGTTCAAGTGCCTAGTGCCTCCTTTTTTTTCTTTTTTCTTTTTCTTTTTTTTTTTTTAGTGGGGGTTGAGAGGATGGCAGAGGTGTGCAAGAGAGACTTTTTTCACATCTCATAAACTATCTGGTCTGTTCTAACATGCTTTATCTCTGTCAGAGAATGTAAGTCTTTTTCTAGAGTTCTGTTCATTATTTTAAGGAGAGACACAAAGAAGGCAATGCTAATCAGATGTATTCTTGTGGATATAGTATTGATGAATCAAATATTGTCCGAAATATTAAGGTATGACATCCTTATAAAGAGAGGCAGTGTGACATAGTGGATAAAGCACCAGTCTTGGAATTGGGAAAACCTGGGTTCAAACCCCATCTCTGACACCTTGGGCAAGGTACTTAAGCCCTTAATACTCTAGGCAATTCTCTAAGGGTATAAATCTCAGAGAAAGTGCTAACTTTGATTGGTAAGTGGAGTTTCTTCATCTAGAAGTTCTCTGTACCACTGAAAATCAGAAGTCTGGTCTCTTTTACTATAATATAATGGAAAGATCTCAAACTTGGGGTAACTAAACTCCCAAGTGGGGAAAGAACAAGATTAAAATGTAAGTGGGAGATATTTAAAAAAATAAATAAAAGTAAAATACAACACAGATAATGTTCATTTGTGGTGTCATTTGTATGTACCCTGCAGGGATGCATTTCTATTTCATTTTGACATCATTGGTATAATGTGAAAACTTAGCAACATGAAAATTTAAGCTTTAAGGTAGCATAGAAACTCAGTAAATGTTGAAGTTTTGTGTTTGGAAAATGTGGTGCTAAGAACTGCAGAAAATATCAGGATAAGCAAGTCATGATGCTTGCCTTTGAGGAGTTTATATTCTGGCAGAGAAGATACATACATACACATAAATAGACATATATACACACATATACACACATATATATGAAGATAGCAATACTACAAACTATGTAAGTGCCCAAGAAAGATACCAAAAAGAATTTTAAAAATAGCATTGTTAGGGGTTTCTTCTCACTAGTGAATAAAACAAGAAGCGAGAGAAGAATGGGGCATAAAGGAGAATTAGAGTCATTATACTTGACCTTGTACTGTGACCTTTACGTCGTAGGACTCACCAGTGTGCAGTGCAGTAGGTTGCGTGTGGCCATCATAAGTGTTGGTTATTCAAAGGCTAATAATCCAGTTTAAATGATACTGACCGATTTTTCTTTTTGATCATTCGGCCTCCCTTCTTTTGGCTATTTTCTTTATTAGTATTTCCAACAGAGCACAGGTCAGGAAAGGGTGAGCTGTTGAAACTCAAATTAGTCAACTGCTGTTACTTGTTAGCAGCTGTTGGGATAATTTGGTAATGGTTGGAATTGTAAACAAATGAATTTATAGAGGCTTGGAGATTTTCTTTACACCATTCCTTTCCCTAAGATAAATTATTTGAATTGAATTTAATTGGATTCACAGGGGTAGTAAAGAGTACCTATAGATGTTATTATTTTTGACAGACAACCCAGAAAGGCCTTTAAATCCACAAAAGTAAAATTCTGAAGATATCCGAAAAATAGTCAGACATGTTCTCAGAATTGGGGATGGAGGGAAAAGATGTCCTCTATTTTGAGTGTCTGGATTAAAATGCTATGCAAACAATAAAAAGATTTAGCATAGTAGCACTGCATCAGGCCTCTTTGCTTAGGTTAGACTCTGTTGGTTTGGCTTGCAGAGTAATTGTTTTGTGGCCCATAGACAAAAAAGAGACAAAGAAGAAGGAGGAGGAGAGGGGGAGAGAGAAAGAGAGAGAGAGAGAGAGAGAGAGAGAGAGAGAGAGAAAGAGAGAGAGAGAACATTGAATTTGGATTTCTTTTTTAATATGCTACCATCTAATTTTACCTTCAATGAGCTCAATTCTAATTTGAGATACATGGTTGCACATTGCTATATATCTTGAAATACATGCTACTGCACATTCATGCACCGGTGCATTAGTGGATTCTTCATAGATTTTTTTTCCAAAATGTATGTGGTGGTCTTTTAAAATACTGCATTTCAAGTAAGTAGGAAGTCTATAAAACATAACTAGGTTTATTTGGCCAGCCCACTTTTATCTCTAGTCTATACCTTTTTGAATTTATTGTTCTTTCTGAAAAGAGTCCACTGATATCCCAGAAATGGTAAAGGCTTTCATAATCCTTTGAGAACTTGGTGGCAGGTGCATAGTCATTTCAGCTGCTGCAAACGTCATTTCCTACATAGAATGAGACTTTGGACTCATTCTTCCAGAGCAAGGCCAGTAGCTTCTCTTCCTCGGGATGCTATGGACCTCAAGGGTTAGAGTGTATCTTTCTCTAATGCTAGTTGCTGGAGCCATCATTCTGGTGCGTTCTTTTCACTGTTAACCACCAGCAATTACTGACCCAGGTCCATTTAACCTAACATCAGTTAGCTTTTACAAAGGGGTATTTGCTGCAAAGTATAAATATTCCCCTACCCAAGACTTAGAGGCAAATATTTTCTATGCTATCTTGGTCCCTAGGGAGAGTGGGCTCAAACTTTGCAAGGGCTACTCTTGAACATTTGTCCCACTCAGTCCACTTCTAAATGTGATGTAACCTCTGAATGAGTCCCTATCTCAGCCACCACTATACAGGGTCCCTCAAGTTATTCTTCCAAGTCTTGTTTCTAGGCTTGCTAGCTACAAAATCCACTACACATCCACTAATCTACAAAATCTATAAGATGAACCCCAGTTCCTAGACCTCTGGCTACTCACCTTTCTGACCTTCGGAAGCTCACAAAGCCATAGCTATCTGCCCCACTCCTTCATTTAAAAGCAAAAAGAATCTATATGAGAGAGATAAAAACAGCAGCGTCATATGATCACAATCTGAATGTCGGTGGCCCTAGTTGGGAGATAAAAAGGCCTAAGACCTCTTTCTTCACTCAGAAGTTTACAGTGGTCCAAGTTTCCACACTCGATCACAGCCAGGCAGGAAAGAGCCAAAAGGAGGAGACTCACTTTGGCTCATTGCTGACTTTTGAATGAACCCCAGTACTAGCTCCACAGACAATCAACAATCTTTTTCTTCACCAAGTGGTTAGCAGACTGGAACTAATTACAGAATATCTGTGCATAATCCAAATTGGGGAGCCAGGACTTTTTATTATATGTCATCATGCCTTTCTGGAAACAGATTCTGCAATGTCTACCACATGAAGATTGCCTTAGGTGAGCACATAGTGCATGCATGTATATACTTGCCAGCCCCAGTTACATACTAATGATAAGATTTGCCATTTGTCATGTTTCTAATGATATGGAAATCATGAAAGATGGTCACAGATTCATAAACTACTAGAGTTAGAAAGGACTTAGTCCAAAGGAGATAGTCTAGCCTGCTCATTTTGTAGATAAGGATACTGAGATCCAGAGAGATTAAACTAATTTGCCTTAAGTTAAGTAGCCAGGTATTAGTGGATCCAGGATGCAAACCCATGCCCTTAATTGAAAACCCAGGGCTTCTACTATGCCAGTGTTTGACTACACTAATTGGTACTCCTTAGCTTTATAGCATTCCATTGCAGCCTTCACTCTGACCAGTCTGTCACACTAAAATGGTTCATTTGTCATAAACAAGACAAGCAAGTTGGCATGAATGAATATACTTGTAAATGTTTGAAAAAATATCCTTAAAAGTGCATGCCCCACTGAGAGTGTGCTAGTGATGTCATCTTTGTTTATGGGTGGCATGGACTCTGAATTATCTGTAGGCAGATTATCTGATTTTCAATTTGATGCTGGCCGTCCATGTTTTTAAGATTATTGGCATGACATAATCCACCACCAGGACAACCTTGTTGATGTTTCAATCCCCTCTATTTAATTTGAGTTTAGAAAAGCTCTTTGAAATCCAAGCAAATAGCCCTTTCTCCTACTCAAGAAAGGTTTGAGATGGGGAAGAACTTGAAGAAGGGATGAGTGGTCAGCTACTGGGGTGGGCTATAGGATGGCATGGAGCAGGAGGGGAGAGACCGAATGGAGAGACTAGCCATTGGGTCCCTCCTGTGTCCGCGTGGCTTTACTGAAGTAAATTCCCAGAACTTCAACTGCATCTCTATTCCAATTTAAGAATAAAAATAAAATCTAAAGACAGTTACACTGGTTTACCATTTGGGGTCAATCATACCTCAGCCTCCCATCATTAGTAAATGGATAGTTCATTATGTCTTTTACTATAGTGGAACAAATTTGGGCAACTACAGACACACATGTACACACATATATATATACACATTCGTATGTACTGCCTTACTTCTGGAGAGCTAAAAGTACTTTATATCTATTATTTCATTTATCTTCACAGGGCAACATAGAAATTATATGTAATTATACTCGTCATGTTAATGATAGATTATAACAAATTTGCAATTTCGGACACATAGCAGAGGTAGGTTTAGAATGCATATTTTGTGACTCTCAGTTGAATCCAATGGTAGCTAGGTGGCACAGTGGATCGAGCACCAGGCCTGGAATCAGAAAGGCCTGCGTTCAAATCCAGCCATCAGACACTAGCTGTATGACCCTGGGAAAGTCACTTAACCTTGTTTGCTTCAATTTCCTCGGAGAAGGAAATGGCAAATCACTCCAGTATCTTTGCCAAGAACACCTCAAATGGGGTCACAAAGAGTCAGACATGATTGAAGTAACTGAACAACAACACGTTGAATCCAATATGCAATAAGCCAAACCTTGTAGCTTGGGTTATGAAATATTCAAGGTCTAACTATGCTATCAAAGACCTAGGTGCAAGTGGCCCTAGTACATGCTTAAATAGTTTTTCAACACCATTTCTTAACCATCATCCACTTCTAGGAAAAGCCCTTTAAAGAAAATGCCATTGGTGAAACAATCTGTTTCTACTGAAAATACTGAGCAGTTGCTTCCTTCCATCACTGGGATGTCAAGATATGCATAATGGATCCTTTAATTATTGCTCACCAATCTTTTGTCAATATCTTTTTAGTCATAAAGCACTGACATTTTGAAAAAAAACCATAACATTTAATTCTGAAATTAAAACATGGTAAAAATGGTGAATTTAGTTATTCAGATAAAACTATTATCATAAAGTTTCAAAAACCAGAATCTTCAAATATTTTTATGTTGAGAACTGCATAGCACTTCCAAAAACCCTACTGCTAAGGAAATGATGTATCACTTTCACTTTCATTATATGTTTTTAATCAGAGCGTGACTTCACACTAGACAAAGCGATGCTTTATGCATGGTCTCACTTGTTTTTGCTAAAATCTTTTGACATGATTAATTTTACTTTAATGCTTTTGTCTTGTTGTAATGGTGAGGATGATGGGTATAAACCAGGGCAAAAATACATGCTTTTCTATTATAATACCTCTGAGCATTAAAAAAATATATTAAATGAAAGCAAAAAAAATCACAGGAGACTGGTCCGACTGGAATTAAATTTCTTGCTACCTGAACACAGAATACATGAGATTCAAAAAAAATGATTCAGCCATTGTTTTTAGTTTTATTTTTGGTATTTCTTTTATAGCAGTTTATTCATCTGTATGATTGGAAGTGACGAGGAGGAGGAAGATTGTATCTTATAGCTTTCTGGATATGCAGTGAATCCCTAGTTCCATGGCAGGGTTTTCCTTAACAACACCCACACCAAACTCTTAATTAATCCTCTGAAGGCTTACGGGGCAGATCCCAAACTATATTTACATGACGACACCTTTGGTTAATCACAGGCTAATTGTAACTTGTGCCAGCCTTTTAAAACAGGCTCCCATCACATATATAAAAGCAGACAGAGGAGAGAGATGAACAGCAGAGCAGGAAATGGTGGGAATGAATCTTCTGGAAGCAGAGCTCTCAGCTTGGTGTTGTACCAGCTTCCAGGCTAACAGAATCTAATACAATGTCCTTTGTCCAGATGACAAAAAGCAGTTCTGTAGGTGGCGTGTGAGGAAGATGACAATGATGCGTTCAACAAGTGGGAGACACTGTGAATAGTGGTAAAAAGCATTGATTCTGCAAAGGCAGACGGCGTTCATTTTTTATTATTGCCTTTATAAATTCTAAAGTTATGTATCCATTATTTCTACATATTGTTTGCTTACTATAGTTGCTTTATTAGAGTAAATTCTATTACAACGAATAGTATTACAGTGAAAATTGCCATGTAACAAAAACATTTCCTGGTCACTGGCCAAATGGCCCATTTATTTCACGTAATTATCAAAATAACAAAAGCACACAAAGCCAATGGATTTGAATTCTTCTGTGGAATGTGGGGTAAGAGGATTTGACTTTAAATATACCTTTTTGGTGAAAGGAAATGGAGATGTTTAATTTAGATATGAGATAACATAATAGTCTTCAACTCTCTGTCATGTGTAATGTGGATTGCATTTATTCTACTTGGCCCAGGGTGGCAAAAGTAGCAGTAGCAGCAGCAAGAGAAGCAGTTCACATTTTATGTGGTGCTTCATAGTTACAAAGAATTGTATATACATACATGCATGCAAACATACTTACATACATACATACATAACATGAATTCTCAAAAACTGTGAAGTGGGACATATAATTAATATCTATTTAAAGATATGGAAACACTTGTAAGAAACAGGATTTGAACTGAAGACTTCCGACTCACAGTCCTTTTTTTACGTTCCACATGCTGCCTCCTAGAACCATGTTTTGGAGGGAGTGAATAGATTTCAGCTCTACTGGAAAAAAAATATTTTTCAAATAAATACTATTACTAGAGACTGGATTGCGCTGCCTAGGTAGCTGCTGAGTTCCTTATCATTGAAGGTGTTTTGCTGTTATTATTGTTATTTGAAGTCATTTATAGAGAGGATCCATTATTTCATTTGAGATAGGACCAGATGAGTTCTGTCTAGAACCTTCTAATTCTAAGATTCAATCATTAAGAAAACCCCTTAAAGACAAATAGATGTTACTTGAAGAATGATACCATGATACCATTAGTGTAGCCACCAACATTCCTTATTTCATTTTAGAAATATTGATCCAAATCGTATTTGAACATGAAGCAACTTCACTTTTTCGAGTTAATTTTTTTTTTATTGTGAACTTAATCATCATCAATACAGGCAGGTAGGTGTCACAGTGGATAGAGGTGCCATGCCTGGAGTCAGGAAGACCTAAGTTAAAATCAGTCCTCAAACACTTACTAGCTGCGAGGCCCTGGGCAAGTCACTTAACCTGTTTGCCTCAGTACCCCATCTGTAAAATGAGCTGGAGAAGGAAATGGTGAACCACTCCAGTATCTTTGCCAAGAAAACCCCAAATGGGGTCATGAAGAGTTGGACATGACTAAACAACAACAAGGTGAAGCAGTGAGTAGAGCACTAATCTGAGTTCAAATCTGGCCTCAGACACTTATTAGCTACATGACCTTAGGCAAGTCACTTAACACCACTCTGCCTCAGTTTCCCCAACTGTAAAATGGGAATAACAACACCTACTTCCTTTCAGGGTTGTCATAAGGATCAAATAGGATAATATCTGTAAAGTGCTCAGCAGGGGCTTGGCACATAATTGGTGCTTAATAAATGCTTGTTTCCTTTTCCCACAATTACAAACATCTCATTATAAAGGATATTAAAGAGGATTGAATAAGAAACTGAAATTGGTATATAGTTTGTTTTTGAAGTATATGTCCGCATATGTACACACAAACACATAATTTAACAAAACAGTAACTGTTATATTTGAAAGTCATATCTTTGGAGCATTTAATGATTTTAATGAGCTGAGCACATTTACTTTTTGAGTGAGATAATACATGGGAAGACAGAGTGCAAAGGAGAAAAGCACTGTACAAATGCATGATTGTTTCTGCTTTCTTATGCTATCTGGCTGGGCCTTGGTAGTCATGGTCATTGCTTTCTTCCTTCTGGGATCTTGCCTATTTCCTCACTTTCAAATGTCTTCTATGAATGTCATCTATTCAGTTAACTCACCTCTTCTGGTTGTGCTTCAGCTTATTATAGCTTTCTTTGCCAGAATTAATAACATTTAGATCACAGAGGCAAGTCTACTGGCTACCTTACCTTTCATTCGGCTCCTTTTCCCTGTCCAGTTTATAGGACTCTGCTGAACATTAATTCAGACCATCATTCCCTTGTTATTATCTATCATGAAGCTCTATCCTCTTCCAATTTCTATGTTGGTTCATAAATACTCAAAATATTTTATCTATTCACTGTTCTATAAGGTACTTATTTTTTAACCTAATACAAAATGTACTTATTCCCTTTGCAATCCTCCTTGGCACAAAGGGGAAGAAAGTCTCCCTTCCATATTATCTGAGGCTTCCTGGCTTATTCTGGATAATGTCAATGAATGTCCAAGTTTTGGTTTTCAGACATGTTTCCACTTACTCAGTTGCTGGGGGAAAAAGAATCTCTACATGTTTTGGAAGCTACCACTTTCACTGGTAAGCATATATACTATGAAAATATAGGGGCAAAGTTTGATGATTCTATCCCAATTTAAACTCCCCTGCCTTGGATCTATACTCTCTGGGGAATGAATGGAAGAAAAATCATTTATTCAGAATGTACTTTACTAAACAAAGTGCTAAGAACTAGGCATACAAATAGAAAAGTGGGACAGTCTCTACTCTCAAGGAACTCAAAATTCAAATTAGAGGGTTCAAGTATGAGGTGGATAAAAGGACCCAGTAATCTTAAGGATATAGACCCCTAGCAAAGGAAAAGGCCTAGGGGGTGCATAGAGTACATGAACAGATCAGATGTCAGTGACAGAGGATCTGAAGGGTATAGGTGCAGCATAAATGGTAAAGCCTTTTTGGTCTTCCAACTTGCCAAAAAGACTGTATTTGGTAACTTCCCAATCAGTATGAATAGTATTCTGGGGGGATGAAAATGAAAAGACTGGGGGAGGGGGGTAATCCACCACCATTGGGAAGGGTTGTGGAGTTAGGGGATGGAGTAGAACTCTGGGAGTGAACTTATATCTGGGAGGAGAAAAGAAAGGATGCACTGACAGAAAGGTTGGGGCGGGGGCATTATCATGTCTCATGGTATGTACTCTTGCTAAGCACTCTGGGTGGGATCTGGGGATGGGATCTAGACTGGGCAAACAGTTTAGGACTTCTACTACATGCTACTCAAGCCCCAAACTTGCTATGGGTAAAACAATTGCTTGTAAAACTTTTTAGCTTATGCATGAAGACAGTTATTTCCCCTTATTTACAATGCATACTATGTATAAACCCTAAGAACATCCCTACCTATGTTTGTTTACCCAATATATTTTCTTCTATCTGTCAGAAAGAATTGGGGTTGGCTGGGGGTAGGGGGGGAGAGGGAAATTCACCAAATAACTTTCAGAGTATCTTGACCAAGGCTAAACCCTCCATATATGTCTTTAATGCTATCCCTTCCCACCTCCTCCAGATGCTTGCTTCATTGATTATTGTCATTGCCCTCTGTGCCATGAGTATTTTTCTTTCTCCATAGACTCCTTGCTCTTGACTTACAACTTTGCTCAGTTTTTCTCGTCCCTTCCCTCTCAAAAATACAGCCCTATTTCTCTTCTTTCTTTTACTACCAAACTCCACAAAAGAACAATCCACATTTTTTCCTTACCACTCAATTTTTAATCCTTCATGACTTGCTTTTCTTTTCTAACACTCTACTAAAATGACTCTTCTAATCATCAGTGACCTCATAATTCCAATTATATTTTTTACAGTACTCACCCTTCTTGACTTCAGTTTTGCATTTGATACTATTGATGACACCCTCTTTTTTTCAGATTCCTTCCTTAGCTTCTGACTCCAAACATTCTCTGTTCATCTCCTGGCTTTGGCCGCTCCATCTCTCTCATTTATTTACTCTTTTTTTTCGTTTTTGCCTCCTGAAAGTTGTCGTTTTTTCAGCATGCATTTATTAAGCTCCTACTATATGCAAGGCCAGGGATGGGGAACCTGTAGCCTCTAGGCCACATGTGGTCTTCTAGATCCTTGGATGTCGCCTTTTGACTGAGTCCAACTTTTACAGAACAAATCCTTTTATTAAGGGGATACATTCTATGAAGTATGGATTCAGTCACAGGGTTGCACTTGATGACCTAGAGGGTCACACATGGTCTCCAGGCCACAGGTTGCAAGACACTGCGGTAGGCAATAGGAATGGAAAGACAAAAACTAAACAGTACCTACACTCAAGGAGTTTACATTTGATTGGAAAGATACAAAATATACAAAAAGAGGTAAGTACAAAAAAATACAGTAAATAAAAAGTAATTGGGTTGGACATTAACAAGTGTGGGTCAAGGAAAAAACACATGTAACTTGTGAGCTAAGGACTAAAGAGCAGAGGTAAGGAGGGAGCGTATTCCAGACACAGTTGCCAGATAGTGAAAACACATAGATGGGAAATAGAATGGCCTGTGTGGAGAACAGCAAATGGCTGATGCAGCTGGAGTGTGGGAGTGGGAGTAAAGTGAGGTAAGCTTGGAAGGATAGGCTTGAGGCATTAGGAGCCAATGAAATTTCCTGAACAGAGAAGTAACATGGACAGGATTTAGGGATATCAATATGCCAGCCATATGGCAAATAGTCAGATTGGAGAGAGCGAAGACTGGAAGCCTAGACACCAAATAGGAGACATTTGCAATAGTCCAGGAGAGAAATGATGATGAGGGGTGTCACTAAAGTGGTGTCCATGTGAGTAGAAATAAGGGAAGGATTTGAGAGATATTGTCGGTGGAGATTTGACAAGATTTTGCACCTGTTTAGCCATGGGGGTAAAGGAGAAGGAAGAGTTGTGAACCTACAAAGTATTGTGAACCTACATAACTGGTATGGTGGTTTCCTTGACGATGATAAGGAAAAGATAGGAAAATAGGTTTACCAGCCAGCCCACTTGGGAAAAAATGTACGCATGTTATATTTTCAAGTTTAATGTGCATTATTAACATTTTCTCCATCGCTTTCTTAAGTCTAGAAAATCAACAGAACAATAAATCAAGCCCAGATTTGTAGGTTTTGCCAATTTCCAAGGTGTAAATGCTCACACTGAAAATTTAGTAGTTGCTTTGGGGGAGTCAGTTTGAGCTGTCTCCACCATACTCCTGTTTATAATATTTTGTTTGTACCTCTCCTATTCCTCTTTCACATGCTCCCTAGTATCGTAATTAGAGTTATCATGGGAAACATGCCTTATCTCTCTCATTAGTCTGCCATTTTGACAAGGTTAGGGACCACATTTTATTCTTCTTTTTTCTCACCCACAATGTGAGTAGTTGTGCCATTCCAGGCAAGTCCTAGGCTCTCCAGACCCAGAACTCTAAGGCTACTTTGTCACAAGTCATTGAAGCAAGACTATAGTCCTCCACTACAACACAGCTGGGTCCTGGGACAGAGATGTGATTTCTTGATTGGTAAGAGTAGGTCCCTCAACCCTAGCCCTATTCAAGGACTGGATTTAGAGGCCCCTTCTCTACCATGGGAATCTCCCTCCCTGAAGTTTACTGTTACTCTTGTCCAAAGTACTGAATCAATACTGGAGCAAGAGGCAGTGTGGTATCATGGAGTAACTGCTGGACCTGGAGTCAGGGTGGACCTGAGATCAAATCCTGGGTCTGCCATATACCCTCTGTGTGTCCTCAGGCAAACCAATTAACCTCTCTGATATTGTTTTGTAGAAATTGGACTAGGTGACCTAGGAAGTCCTTTTGAATTCTAAATCTTATTTCACAAACCCTGAGCATGAAGGTAGGGATGTCCACTAATACCCAGAATCCACCATGCTCCGAGCACCTGCTCTTTCCCGGAATCTCTATTACTAAACCCAGTAGTTGCAACCTCCTGTTCTGTTTTTGCTCTTCTAGAAGGTTTGGTGGCCTCTTTGCCCCAAAAACTATTGTCTAGAGCTTGCTGTCTTGCTTGAAGACTGCTCCTACTCTGCTCATTGTCACAAAAGCAATGCCAATAGCCAATAGATTATCAAATGAAAACCTCGTATGAGTGGTTGTATATTTGTACATACATGTGGCTTCTACAATGTAAGTGTTGTCCTGGCCCAATCTGATCTCTCATTAATTCATTAATTAATTCAGTAGTTCAAGAAATATTTATTGAGTGCTCACTCTGTGAAGGGAACATAACCTTATAAAAATGAAATGAAAAACAGTCCCTGCACTCAAGGAGTTTACAGAGATATATAGATATATGTATGTGTGTGTATATATATATATATATATACACACACACACATATATACATAGATATATGTATGTGTATATATATACATATATACGTGTATATATACACATACATATATGTGTGTGTATACATGTGTATGCATATATACACATGAATATGTGTGTGAGAGTTATAGAAAAACAGACAAAGCACACACTGGGCTATGTATCATATATGTATATGTGTGTGTATATACATGTAATATACACACAACACATGTGTATGTATACATGTACATACACACATATACATACACGCATTCTCTCTCTATGTGTGTGTGTACGTGTGTATAGCAGCTAGGTGGCACAGTGGGTAGGATGCCAGGCCTGAAGTCAGGAAGAATCATCTTTCTGAGTTCAAATCTGGCTACAGACACTTATTATCTGTGTGACCCTGGGTAGGTCACTTAATCCTCATCTGTAAAATGAGCTGGAGGAGGAAATGGAGAACCACTCTAGTTCTTTGCCAAGAAAACCCCAAATGGGATCACAAAGAGTGAGATATGACTGAAACAACTGAACAACAACTATGTGTGTATGTGTGTGTATACACGTGTCAGAAGATCTCAGATCAAGTACCTAGACTGCCTTTACCAACTGTGTAAATGTAGGCAAACTGCTTCCCCTCTGTTGGCTTCAAGGTCCTCATCTATAAAATGAGATAATCACACTTCTACCATCTATTTCAAAGAGTTATTATAAGAAAAGGACTTTGTAAATTTTAAAGTAGTAAATAAATGACTGTTTCTATTATTGTACAAATATGCCCATGTGCTCTGTGTATAGCTATGTACATATATAGCCAGTGTTTAAAATGCTAAATCCAATGCCTATGATACATATATTCACATAATGTAATATATAAGCTTAGTCTTTGGAAATGAAGAGTTCACACTGAAAGAAGAATTAAAGACCATCCAAGATAAAAAATAAATGTAGGAAAAGGAATTATGGGGGGAGGGGAAAGGGGAAGATATGGAGATTAGAAAAAATTAACAGCCGCTTGTGTAGACTCATTTGTCGAATTTATGATTTTCCTCTACCTTTTATCTAGTTGATTCAAGAAAGGTCTTTATGCTAGGTTTAGACATTATTTTAGCTCACAGAATGCCTTCACTTCCAATGGACTTGTTATACATTCTGTCAGAGCCGCCTCTGTACTTCCTCTCTCCTGAGCTTCATAGTTGTGATGGTCTGTGTGCCCATGCATATTCATATACAGAGGGAGAGGCTTTGGATTAAAGTTCTGATTGTTTCATCTTGATCTAGGGATGCTATGGCATTCCTTGGCCTGTGGAATATTGGCAAACCTTAGGTCTCCTGTTCCCTACCCATTCATAAATTTGTGTAAAGTTCATCATTACAGTAATCATTCACTTTACCAAATATAATACAAGTGGTCCCTTTTATGCCTGCATAAAAATTTCTTGAGATTAAATTAATTCTTTTACTTTATAGCTTCCACTTTTTAAAAAGTGATAAAGCATCCCTTTGGTCTTTATTCTTGTCAAAACCAAAGGCATTTTCCCCACCTGAATGATAATCAGAAGATGTATGAGGAGATGAGTTGAAGGGAGATTTAATCTTTATTTCCTTCAATTTTATCATTAAAGTTTTTGAGGTTTGACTTCCTGTGTTGTTATTTGTCACATCTGTATGTAAATGTGTTCATAGATTTAATTCAGGGAACAATTCATGGTGTGTCTCATAATTTATATGTATCTCTGATATCCAATTCATTGGATAATCTCAGCATCAGGGTTTCATCTTCCGTGCCCTACTCAAGCTGGTTTCAGCACTGCACTGAAAAGCTTGAGCAAGCATGGGCGCGATATTAAAGAAAAAGCCACAGCACTCTCTACCAGCTACTGTCGATGGACTGAATACACTTTCTGAATCTGTAGGGGAATGATTAACTTCCCCATGTGCCTTAAGAAAGACAGGTAAGAAAATAAATAAACCTCTCCTTTTATAAAGCCTTGTTTTCTTTTGAATGAGATTTTATTTAAACATTTTTATTAGAGCCAGTGTGGTGTAATGAGTGAAGAGAAAGAGTGGGCCTCTGAGTTAAGAAACCTTGAATTCAAACTGGTTCAAGTATTACCTCTGATGTATGCATGGTTCTGGCTAGTCATGTGCCATAGATAACTCTTTGGGACTATGGTGCAGAGAAGATGCTAATTTGCATTGGTAGAGGGTGTCTTCTCGCTAAGAGAGTGAAAACAATTATTCTGATCCTTTGAAAGAGTTTGTGATTGGGTCTGTCTTCTTTAATGAACAAGGTTTAGTCACTTATAAATCCAGAAGTCTCCACCTGCTAATTCAGGAGGTTAACAAGATGGTGTCAATGAGGCCAACATTGGGAGTTTCACTGTCTCAATAAGCCATCTAGCTTTACAGAGAAGAAATTTCTGTTTCAAATTCAATTCAGTTCAATAAATATTTATTACACACCTGCTTTGCCCAGGGAACAGTTTTAGACACTGATGATACAAGGAGAGAAAGAAAAAAACAGCATCTGCCCTCAATGAACTTAATACCTTACTTGGGTTTTCAAAGCTACATTCTGCATGCTGGCTGGCTATCTCACAAAGGTATATCATTAGCAATAAGGGGAAGAGAAAGAAAGAAATAACACAATTCAGAGCAATTGCTCTGCCAATGGGTCATTAGCATCAATCACCCTTATCCTAATAGTTGCTGGCATTTATAGAGTATTTTGAGGTTTACAAAAGGCTTTTCACATGTTTTCCCTTCCATCCTCATAATAACACTATGAGATAAACACTAGAGGTATTATAATCCTTGTTTTATGGATGAAGAAACTGAGGCCCAGGGAGGTTACGTGATTTGCCTATGGTTACATAGCTAGCAAATTCAAGAGCTGGGATTTAGGTCAAGGTCTTCCTGATTCCGAGATTAGTATTTTATCCATCAGACTATGCCCTCTCCCTTATTTGTGCTACTGTCTTAGAAAATTGGGGTGGGGAAGTAGGGAGGGGAGAGAAAGAGCCACCAAATAAAGCATATAGCATTCCTAAGATAGCCCTTCAATCTCATTTGTATATGGTAGGCAGGATATTGCTTAGCAGAATATAAATGAATAAACATAGCTAAGTCTTCTACACCCAAGCAAATCATTTCCATTCTCACCATTGATTCTGACAGAAGAAAACATAATTTAGTAGTGACAATAGAGTACCATGGAAGGTCTGACTAGAGCAATAGTTCTCACACTTTTCATAGTGCTGGAATCCTTCCCTTAAAAAAATTATATTGATGATCTTATGTTTTTATACCAGCCTACATTTCCCAACCTTTTCGTCTCCTCTTCCCCATCAGAGAGCCTTTCCGTATCACAAACAATAAAAAGGTTGGAAGACAAACAACCCGGCATACCATCACATCAAAAAAGCATCACATCAGATGCAGTGTTCCACAACCTTAGTTCTTTTGTGAATAAGGATGGTTTTGTTCATTGTATTTGCATCTCCAGCACTTAGCACAGTGCCTGGCACAGGTAGTGAACACTTATTAAATATTTGCCCATGGCTTGATTGAGGTGCCTTCTCATATCTCTTCTTTGGCACCAAATTTGGCCATAGACTTAAATTTCAAATATTTTGTTCTTTCCATTTACACTGTTATATTCATTGTGTATATGTTTTCCTGGTTCTATTTTTTTCACTTTGTATTGGTTCTTATAAGTCTTCCCACTTTCTGTTTTCATCATAGTCATAATTACTTATAGCACAATAATACCCCTTTTATTCACTTAACACAGCTTGCTTAGCCATTCCCAAATCAATGGGTTTCTCCAACTCTTTGATGTCACAAAAGCTTCTACTTTTATGTAAACATTAAAAGAAAACTGTTTATGTATTCAAGGACTTTCTATCATTGACTTCCTTGGGTTACTTGTCTACTACTGGGACCTCTGAGTCAAGAGGTATGGACATTTTATTTACTTTCTTCACATAATTCTGAATTGCTTTCCAGAATGCTTAGACTCATTTAAACCCACCGCCAGTGAAGGCAGTGGGCTTGTCCATAACCCTTCCAATATTGATTATTTCTAGATTTTGTCAACTTTGACAAGTTATTGAGTATGAGATGAAGTCTCAGAATTGTTTGATTTATATTTCTTACTATTAGTGACTGGGAGCATTCTTTCATATGGTTGTTAATACTTGGCAATTCTTTTTTAGGAGTATTTGGAACCTTTACCTTTAAACAAACTTTTGGCAGAACATTTGCTGTGGAATTTCTTTTAAACAACTTTTTTCAAAAGGTCAAATCCTAATGGTACGATATAAGGTTGCTTTTATTTAATGTTACACTTTCAGTTTAATTCTATTTCACATTTAACAATGCTCCAAACGGCTTATTTAGTGACAAAGGCATACTTTTTTGATATCCTTAAATATTTTGTGATTGTTGTTGTTAAGTCATTTGTCAGTCATGTCTGACTCTCCTTGATCCCATTTGGGGTTTTCTTGGCAGAGATACTGGAGTGGTTTGCCTTTTCCTTCTCCAACTCATTTTACAGATGAGGAAACTGAGGCAAGAAGGGTTAAGTGACTTGTCCAGAGTCACACAGTTGATGTCAGAGGCCAGATTTGAACTTAAGAAGATGACTCTTCCTGATTCCAGCATGCAACTCTATCTACTACACCACCTAGTGGCCCCAAGTGTTTCATAAGTGGAAGCAATATTAAATATAGTCACTCAGTTTTTAAGTTGCTTGATGTCTCTGGGCCCCTTTTCCCATCTGTTAGAATGAGGTGATTAGATGGCATTGATCATTCTAGATGCTCAATAGTTGTCATTTTCCTTTTACCAATATTTAGCCAATATTTAGAGGGATTGCTTCAAATCATCACATTTTCACATAAAAAAAATTAAAGAGTTTTGTTTTGAAATTTGCTTTGCTTTGTAAATATCTTTGTAATTTTCCTAGGACCTTAGAACTATTTTAAAATGTTGATAATAAACCATACACTGTGAATTAGGAGCACTAAAAGTAAATTGAGATGATATACAGTGCTTTCTAAACTGCAAAGTGCCAAATAAGCATTAGAGATTGTTTTTATTGTTAGCATCTTGTATTAGGAAAGGAAAAAGAGAGAGCATGCATTGTAAGTGCACTGTAAAATGTAAAAAAAAAAAACCCTCATATGTCCAAATGAGATTTATGGAAGGATAGTCATTAGAGCCAACTAAAACCTAAGGAGGTCTGGAGATGGGGGATGCTACAAATCTCCAAATCACGTCAACAAACTGGGGGCAAATAGGAGCTACAAAAACTTTTTTTTAATATATCCCCTTTTGCAAAGAAAAGGTTCTATCTCTTCCCTGTGTTAGCTTGTCTCCCTTTTCAGGGGTTCTAGGATAGTGAATGGTGGGGAAGCAAGGTGTACTTTTACTTGTGCTCCCAGGTTTCTGTCTGGGGATTTTTGAGTGTTAGAATTAATTAAATGGGATAAGTGCAAAGGATTGGAATGTTCATTTCCTCTAACTTTTATTCAAGGTCCTTTAACAAATATTGTTTGTAACCCCCAATACTATGGAGCCATTTGTGCACAAGGGGACTTGAAGTCTTAATTTTTGGAGACAAGAGGACTCCTCAGCTGGTTTAAGGGAGTAAGGTAAAAAACAAACAAACAAAAAACTTGAAACCATTAAAGCTATAAGAATATGCAGTATAATAAACAAAATTATTCCAATGGAATTCTTTCAACCAATGAATTGCTTGGCCATTACCAGAATGGCCTCAGAATTTTTCTCAAGTGACAGGGCAAAGGCCCTTTGAATAGGATACTTATAGCTTTCCCTTTAGAATCTCCATATGAATTCTAGCCTAGAAAAACTTCTGATTGCAAGGATTGTAAGACTGGGGGAAAGGGCTTCAACTGTCAATATAGTTATGTACAAATATGTGTCTGTATGTATACATCTTCTGGCAAGCAAGATTAATTCATTTATGTTCATAAAAGGACAGCATTTGCAGTTAACAAAAATCCCAAATAGCAAAAGTATCCTTATACCCATTATGAGGAAGGGTTCCAATCCTGTCTCTGCTACCATCTATATGACCTTAGACAAATCACTTAACCTTTGGGGGCCTCAGTTACTTCATTTATAAAGTGGGAGGGAGGGAGCAGAAAGAAATTGGATTAGATGACCTTTAATTTCCTAACAATCCTAACTGACTCAAAAATAGGCGCCACAGCCAAATTCATATTAGACTTGTTGCTATATGTTTTCCTTACAAAGCGTTACATGGGCCTTTTCTTTTATCGGTTCATTTCTAAGTACGGCATTTCTTGTCTTGACTTGCAAGTGAATTGGATTTAAGTGAGGCGGAGCAAAGTCATCAGCCTCACTCTCTCCTCCAGAGTCATCTGAGTCTAGTGGCAAGACATAGGTCAAGACAATTGGAGATTTAACCCTAACCCTCTTGTCTTCTTAGCATTGCTGTGCACCTCAAATAAAGGTGCTGGTCTTCTCCTGAGAAGGACTGTTACTACTACTGCATACCGCTACTATATTCCTCAGTTATGAGACCAGTGTAATGGGCATTCAAGAAGGTTAGGTGATAAGATCCAAGGAGCATCTTTACCTCTTTGCTAATAGAACCCACTTCTACTTCCTGTATGCTTGATACCACATTATGGCTTTCTCAAAGATGGGTTTTGTTTATGGAGCATTATTAAAAGTTTTTAGATCAGTGTTGATAACCCGAGAAGGATCTCTCTCCAATGATGTTTTTTCTTCACAAAGTTGTTCAGAAAAACAAACATACAGGTATCCATATGCTTTAATTCACCTCTAGCTCTTTCAAATTAAAATGAGCTCCCACAGGGCAAATGGTAGTGAGCGATTACAATGGATTATAGAATGGGAAATTTTTTAAGCTTTGGCCCATTTGACTCCATAGTCTATAAATTTCTTCTAAGTTGGAGTAAAAAATTCAGCAAATAGGAATAACCCAAACTGATTTTTTTTTACAAACGCGCTGTCAAGTTTGTCCAAGTTATCCTTGGACCTCAGTTTCATGGTTGTTGTTTTTGGTAGTTTTTTTAATTTTTTTATAGCAATTCAATGCCACATAGATTTTAAGGTTTTGGGATCATATTATCAATATATTGTGTCTTATTATTCATTAGCAGTGAATCATTTTTGCACACAGGAAAAAGAGATAGTATTTATATAGCACTTTTAAGTTTTGCAAAATGCTTTACAAATATTATCTCATTTTGTCATTACAACAGTGAGCACTATTATTATCTTCATTTTAAAAATGAGGAAACTGAGGTAGACAGAGGACAAATTTGAACGCATCTTCCTGACAGAGACTCCATATTCTATCCACTGTATCACGTACCTGCCTCTAAAAATATTTTATTGTGGGGAAACAACACAATAAAAAATTAGCCATAGTTCTTCCCATGCCTGATAGTCAACAATACTTCAAAACTGTGATACTTCAGCAGATCTGCAGATCTTTGATCTTCTTGGCATGGGTATGCCTGTTACCAGTATAGATTACAACCTATGTGATTTTAACCAATGTCTTTCCATAGATCTCTCACATTGGACCCAGTCAATGTGTAGAGATCTCAGTGGGTGTGGTATCAATAATGATCATTGTTAGAAAAGTTCCTTGTAAAACTTAAAATGCTGTAGAAATGGACTGTTATATCAAGTAAGTTTGCTGTACACAAAAGATATAATATAACCTTTTGGGTTAGCTTATACTCCCAAAGTAGAATGGCAAATGATGTCAATCCAACAGGCAGCATTTTCTAAGGGTAGTAGGCCTTGTTCTCTATCTCAGGATTTCTAAAGATACAAAAAAAATTACTCTCAGGTAGCAAGGGTAAATGTTGAGCTGTCTTCTGGCAGATCAGGTGAGGGTTTTGCCATAATAATACAGTAGGCATGATGAGTATTAATGGTATAACCTTTGTGTTGGAGACTCTCTTATACAAAGATGCCATGTATACTATGAGAGATTGTCTGACTCTTCTGGTTTACAGCCAGGGGTGTGCTGGAGAAAGCTTATATTAGCTGAATTTTCAGTGTGAACATTTATACCTGAGAAATCAATAAATGCTAAAATTCAAGGCTTAATTTTTGTTTTGTTGATTATCTAGACCTAAAAAAATGATGGAGAAAATGTTAATAATGCAGTTTAAACTTAAAAGTGTATATACTTTAGGGGAAAGGAGCTGATTGTTAAGTATTTACCAGCACACTCTGATTTATAGTACCCTTTCAAAAATCTGTGACAATATATAGATAGTAGCTACTGATATACTAGAGTCAAACCCATGTTTATAGGTACATAATTCATCATATTACAAAATAAAATAGTATTTAAGGAAAGGAAACTATATAAAAGTTATGGAATTTGCAAAACTATTTGTCCCAAAGATTTGGGTAAATCCTAATAATTACTTAAAGTTCCATGAGTGAAGACTTCCTTGGTGAATACCCATTTCCTTAAAGTCCTGTAAGGGCTCCCTGTCACCAGAACTGTGAGAAGGGTAATAGCATTAATTGCTGTTTCTTCTTCTTCCTGATACTCCTGGTTCCATAATCTATCCATGGTTTTTCAGGCTATTTTCAGGATAATTTTCTATACCAGTGGACTCCAAAATTTTTTAATCCAGCATCCAATATATTAAAAAAAATTCAGCATGAAATCCCAATATGTGTATATTTTTTAATGTCTTATGTTAAAGTATGACTGTACTAATATATTATGTACATTATAAAACATAAAAAGAGAAATTTAAAAGATGAGATGAAGAAATTAATACCATTTAAAAATAGATTTTATTTTTTATTAATGGTACAAAAATAACTTTTCTTTCAATAATAATTATTTAATAATTAATAGTAATGAAACATTATTATTTAATTATAGGTCTGTTTATTTTACCTCTGTAACATCCCTCATATGTGTCTCTTTCATTCCTCTGACACTGCCATGATCCTGGTGCATGCTTTTAGCATCTTACCCTAGGACTATTGCAATAGCCTGCTGGTGGATCTGCCTGCCTTAAGTCTCTCCCCACACTAATTCTTCCATTCAGCCACCAAAGTGATTTTCCCAAAGTAGTTTCTGACCATCTCACTCCCCTGCTCAATAAACTCCCAGTGGTTCCCTATCACTTCCAGAATCAAATACAAAATACTCTTTTTTGGCATTCAGAGCCTTTCATAACCTAGCCGTCTCCTATTTTTCCAGTCTTCTCATACCTACTCTCCACCACATGGTCTTTGATCCAGTGACGCTGGCCTCCTGGCTGATTCAAGAACAAACACTCCATTTCTCCACTCCCAGAATTTTCACTGGCTGTCTCCATGCCTGCAGTTCTTTCCCACCTCAACTCCATCAACTGACTTTCTGACTTGCTTTCAGGACCATCTAGAATTGCATCTTTTATAGGGAGGATTTCCCAGACTCTCTCAATTCTAGTGCCTTCCCTCTGCAATAATCATTTCCTATTTATCTGGTATATAACTTTCTTTGTATATATTTCTTTGCATCTTGTTTCCTCAGTTGGATTGTGAGCTTCTTGAGGGCAGGGACTATCTTTTGTCATCTTTTTGCATAAAGTTTAGCACATACTAGGTGCTTAATAAATGTTTGCTGATTGATTAAATTATTCGTAATGTAACCGAATATGTTTCATTATTTTTGAAAACCTAGATTTAAAATTTTGTAATATGAAGGTTCCATTATGTCAATACTTGACTTTAATGACACGCTATTTCTTTAAAAAATAAAAATACCTCACAAAGATATATGATCCAAATTAATTATTTGCATATTGGCCACATGATTTAGTAATCATACTGCTAATTTTTCAATCTCACCCACTAATAATGCAAAGGCTTTTGTTGAAATTTGTTTGGTAAACTCACATCTTCCTTGATGTCATTCAGTTTTTTGTTTTGTTTTGTTTTGTTTTTGCAAATTTAATTCAAAGGTGTTGCAGTTTTAGTTTTAACAAATAGCTTCAAAATCCATGGAACCTCTTTGTAACATTTTAAACAGATTAGAAAATTATTTCCAAATTTTTAATATGCACATATGAGAATCTGTATTTATAGATATTAACTTTCATCTTTTTGGTAAAAAAAAAAGCTTAGTTTTTTTTTAAATGTCTTGCTAAGCATAACTGTTTATATGCTATCATTTAATTTATTAAAGCACAATATACACTTACTGTGAGTTTCGTTGTTAATAATAGAGAAAATAAATGCAGATTTTGGATAATCTCTTGACAATTTTTCATTTTATTTTGGCTAACTTCTTGTCAGATTTGATTAGATCATCTTTGTTTTTTACCTGGTAGTATGACTGACAAAGAACTTGTACAAAGAATAAGAGAAGTATCACTTCTCCCAGTTTCTTGTTGTTTACCTGTATTCTCTTCATTAGTATTTTTCAACCTGTGATTTCTTTTCAAAAATCTTTTAAAGATACCTTTCCATTTTGTTAAGGTGTGTTTATTTATAATTTGAGAATATGAATCCCGTTCACTGGGTATAGGTAAACTGCAACATATCAGATGATACCACAGAATGATGATTTACATCAGACCTTTCTTTCTGAATAAATAGGTAGCAATAATAAAACATGTTAGATAATATAAATTTTAACATGTGTACACAAATAATCAATATTTATAGACATATCAATATCTCACATATTAATATCCATTCTACATGATCATATGTCAATATATGATCAATATTATAATTATCATGATACACAAGTGAGTAAGAGTACTACTTTTTGTATTATAGAACTTCATTTTTCTCATAGGATACCTTGCATATTATATATGGCACATGGCCTTATGACATACAAACTGAGTGAGGATGTCAATATCAATCTGTATATTAAATATTGGTAAAGCTGAATTTCTTTTTTAATCTAAAAAATAGAGAAATTCTAATATTTTCATCCAGCACCTTGTGTCATCTTGAGCATGCTCGTGTGTGTGTGTGTGTGTGTGTGTGTGTGTGTGTGTGTGTGTGTGTG
>NW_020955033.1:12167694-12175243 GCF_900497805.2 Vombatus ursinus
TGTGTGTGTGTGTGTGTGTGTGTGTGTGTGTGTGTGTGTGTGTGTGTAAAACACTCTTTAGACCAGTGCTCTATACAGTTCTCAAATCTTTGGCTACTATACTCCCCTGTATAAGATGAGGGCAGAAAATATCACTTGGGTCCCTTTCTTCCTTAACTTTTAACATTATCTTCCCACCAATCCCTTCCTTTTCCTTTTCCTTTTCCTTTTCCTTGTTCTCTCTTGGCAGACTTACCCATAACTGTACATATTTCTTATGGGTAGGCACTTTACTTTTTGCAGGTAATGTAATGTAGCACAGTCTCTGGGATCATTCTCCCAACTCACATAGGGATTAGCAGATCTGATCTATAGTGCATTGCTACTACACTGACTCTTAGATTAACTCTGAGGGGTTATGACTTCTATTACTCACAAACCCCGATCTAGTGTATTCTCTAGTTAACATCTCCCCAATAGCAATTAATCAATTAACATCAATTCTTTACAAAGGAATATTTACTGAAAAGGTAAAGCAAGGACCAAAGTATAGCATCTTCCCAAATGAAGAGGCACTCACTCATTTTTTGGAGAGAATGAACTCAAATTAAAGTAATTGCTAACTCTTCCCTCTCCATCCCCCACCCTCCACATACATGCACACACTGGAGAGGTGGAACTTTCTAGCTTAGACAGTCCTTTTCTCTCTTGATGGACATAATACAGCCAATGGATTAATGAATTAGTCTCTTTCTTGCTCAGGTGGGCTGACTTTTTGTGTGCTGGATAAAGCTTCTTGGCCATCATCTGGTTTATTTAATGAGACACAGCTCATGTTGCCACCAGCTCCAGGATTCTGGTTGCTCATGGGACCTGTGATGGTTTTAGTGTATATTCTATCTCACTGGTTGCCTAGGGGCTCCCATCTCAAGATACTTGTTAATATAAAATCAAAAGAAAAGAAATATACCAGTAGTAGAGGTACCACGTGTTTGTGGACATATGGCTGCTGGGTATGGAGACAAGAAACCAAAGCTGCTGCCTTAGAATAGTTTTTATAGACATCAGAGAAGAGAATAGGAGATATTTGCCTTGGAACTTCTGTCTACTACCTTCAGTTCAAGCTCAACAGCCAATCAAAAGGCCTTTTGTCACCATGTAGCAAACCTATAGGAAACAGAGGATACTTGTCCATGCTCTAAGAGAAGGGCCCCTCCATTATATATGCCTGGAAGCAGGTTCACTAAGTCTCTATGTTGTTTAGAACCAAGCAAGTCATATTACATATACTCTGAGGACTGAGTCTTCATTGTCCAGTTCCCCATTAAACTAATGGCAAAAGGAAGGGGTCATTAGCAAATAGCTCAGCATTCTTCATAATAGTTTTAATTATATTAAGTGGTTCCCAGGGCTGTATAAGTAGGACTAAGAGGTAACTCACATACATCTTTAAAGTTCAGAAAGGTCTTTTACATTGTGAGATTGGTAGTGAAAGTCTTCTGTGGCATTGTTTTGAAGTTTATTGAAATAAAGTAGATAGAAAGATAGCTCACCTTTCCATTCTGCTTTAAGGTTTACAAAGTGCTTTCCTCAAAACAATCTTGTCGAGTAGATAGTGCAAATATCCCAACTTTATAAATAAAGATATTCATAAAGGTGAAATCACTGCCAGGTTATTGAATGATGGACCCTTAGAGGCTGTCATTGGACCTATACATGAACAAGTTGGCTATCCAGCTCTTCATTATGCACCTCTTGTGAGGGGAAAACTCCTACCTCCTGAGGTAGCACATTCCATTTGGATAGCCCTAATTTTCAGGAAGTTTTTCCTAAAATCACTGCTAAATCTTCCTCTTTGCCGCTTCCACCCCGTTGCTCCAAGTTTGGTCCTCTATGGCCAAGCACAACAGGTATAATCCCTTTTCCATATGGTAGCCCTTCTAATGCATGAAAACATTTATCACCTCTACCCAACCTACCCTTGGTTGTCTATTTTCCAGGGCAAGCATACTCAGAATTCCCTCACTTGATTCTCACATGGTATGATGTCATCTTTGTCTAGTTGCACCACCTTCTATATGACACCCAGAACTAAATCCAAATTTGGTCTCATCAGGGGGTTAAAGTCCAGAGGGACTCTTACTTCCCTCGCCTCAGATACTAAATTCCCTGTTAATGCAACCTATGATTGTATTAGCTTTTTTGTTGTAAACACATTGTTGATTTACAATGATCTTGTAATTCACTAAAACTCTCAAATCTGCCTTCCAATCTTATGCTTCTTAAGTTGATTTTTTTGAGCCCTACTATAATACTTTACATTGATTCCTACTAAATTGTATCTTCTTAGAAACAGACCAAGGTTCTAGGCTGTAGAGTTCTTTTTGGATATGAACTGTTGTTAATGTCTTAGCTCCTAGCTTTTTGCCATCTGAAAATTTGATAAGAATGCCATCTGTGCCTTAATAGGCACAGATTCCAGTAGGGCCTCCTTCCAACCAACTTGACATCAAATCATGAGCAACTTTCTTTGCTGACTTCTTCTAAATTGAGATAACTATACTGTCTTCTCGCCTACATCCCTTCATCTTGTCTACTCCCTGATGTTATGCTCCTCTTCAGGAACAAAGTTCAAAGAGCAAGCAGTCTTGTTTACTCAAATCTCATGACGGAATTTGTTAAGTTCTGGGCTAGAATCTAAGTAAACTGTTTTTATAACACGTCCCCAGTCTGGTAACCTTGTTAAAAGGAAAGAAATCAAGTTAGGCTGATGTGACCTATTCTTGATGATACCATGCATTCTCTGTTTTCATCACATTCTGCAGTTTATAGTTTGGATTTTTTTTTCTCTTTCCTTTTGTGAAAACTGATATCTGCTCTTCTCAATTCCTGAAAATCCCTCTCCCATTCTTCAAGATCTTTCATGTATCACTGACAATGGCTAAGCAATCATACTCACTAGTTCTTTCAGAAGCCAGGAAGCATAGGGTTCTGTATGGAGTGTTCTGGTACACCAACATACTCAGTCCTCACTATGTGTATCCCAGTGTCTTCATCTTAGCCTGATGACTTGAATTTCTCAAGGGAAAGTAGGCAGCTTTTTAAATTTATCTTGAGATTTTGTTCTTAGACATTTTTGTTCTATATGTTCCAGTCACAAAATTATTCTCCTTGGCTAAGACAAGAGAAATAAATAAAAAGTTGAATACTTCTTCCTTTTTAGTAACAGACTGGTACGGTGAACATGACTATCGATTCTGGAGTCAGAGGACTTAGGTTCATATCCCTCCTTTGATTCTTACAACCTGTGTGACCTTGAGGAAGTCAATTAACATCTCTGGGCCTCAGTTTCCTCGCTTGTAAAATGTGGTGGTTGCCTCCTCCAGTCACCCCAAACTACTTGGCCACTCCTAGATCCCTCACACAGTCTTTCTGTCAATAAGGGCCATCTTATCTCCATTAAAGTGCTTAGATACTTAAAATCTAGCCACTGCTCATAGCTCACTAATATTCAGACTCCTTAAGAGTCTGCCCAATATGACGGATGTTCTAATAAACCTTGTCTTTGGCTGAAAAAAATGTGGGGGTCGAACTAGATCATAGCTAGATCTATGATTTTCTGTTTCATCCCATCCATCCCAAAGCAGCAGCCCCTTATTCCTTGATCTCTTTTCTCCAGTATGGCTCTTAAAAAATACATCTTTTTGTTACTGACATTTCAGTCTCACCACATTCTGAGTTTCATCACTCCAGACATTAATTTTACAGATCTATGCTTTTATATTCGTCTTCCATTGACCACCCTTGGTTGCACGTGTATTTTTCAAACTTAAGTTGGTCAACATGTATCCAAATCGATCTCTTTAGAAACTTTCCTTTTTCTTCTCATTAGAATTATTTCTCTTTGTGTTAATTAATCATTAAACATTTATCTAGCTCCTAGTTTGTGCCAAGCACTGTGCTAGCTGAGGATCTTCAGAGTTTCATTCTTGAAAGTTTCTCTTCTCTCCTAAGATGAATGTATATGTTCTCTCAGCATTTGGGGTCTATGTCACAATATCAGACGTATTCTTCTCTATTGCATTCTAAGATGGAAATCACTTCCTTCCATTGTTTTTACTCAAGAAATCAATTCCTTTTTTTTGATGATAATCAGGCCCAGAATGTGTTTCCCTCTTTTGATGTCCTACCTTTAAAGGCATGAATTTATCATTATGCCAAACAAAGGAAAATGTATGTATACATATGTATATGTATGTATACGCATGTATAATCAGCCGTTGTTAGATTCACTTGATCTGTGGCCAAAAGCCCATCATTTTTATATTTTAAACCAAGAAATCCATAACCCATTCATAGACACAATCTTCCTAACTGACTGTTCTCTTCTCAAATCTGTTTTCTCTACTGAAACTTACATTCAGTTGCAAAAATTATGAAAACATTATCTGTGTCCCTAAGGTTTTCTGTTTCTTGACCAAGATTTCATAATCCATAATCCAAGATTTCATAATATTTTCATGAATCTTTCTGGCAGCACTAGAGAATACTCATTAGGTTTCACAAGTGTTGGGATATTTTCCATCTTACTCTGTATACATATCCCAGGAGACTAACAGACACCTCTGTTGTTAATGTTAGGTCAACAAATAACTGCCCAAATTCCCCTCAGCAGAGAATCATTAACCATTGGATCTTCTTTCTTTGACCCTTCCTGGATTATCTCTTACTACATATAATGTAGGTATCATGATTCTAGTGTTCTTCAGAGATGCATTTTAGAATAGTAAAAAGAATACTGAAATTGAAATCCCATAAGACCTGTGTTCGAATCCTACCTTGGATATTGTTGATTATGAGACTTTGGATAATAATTCACTAAATTTTTCGAAGTCTCTGTTTCCTCATCATCAGAATCAGCATAATAATGCTAGTAGTAGATATCTCATGGGTCTATCGTGCAGTTTATATGAACTATCTGGAAAATGCTTTACAAATTTTAAAACACTATGTAAGTGTTAGATATTATTGTCTTTCCACTGTACTATACTGATATAATCATAATAATGATAACTAAGTTTAATGATAGTTTATATAACACTATGTGTCAGGCACTGTGCTAAGCACTTTACGATTATTATCTTATTTGATTCTCATATCAACCTTTCCCCATTTTACAGATGGAGAAACTGAGGCAATTAGGAGTTAAGTGACTTGCCCAAGGTCACACAGCTAATAAGTGTCTAGGATCAAATTTGAACTCAGATCTTCTGACTCCAGGCCCACTACCCTCTTTACCATGTCACCAAGCTGCCCATTTCTAGGAATAATTCTGTCTCTTTAATAGCTCCATCATTGATAAAGAATAATGTGCTTGATGTTGAATGTTTAAGAAAGACAGTGGGTTGTTTTGTGATGGATTCAGATCCAAAGAATTTTTGTAGTTCTTATTCTTCTAGTAGCAAAACACACATATAAGGCCCACAGGAAGCCACATTTATTATTGACAATATATTGAGTGTCCATCAAGAAAGTCAAACCCGGCTTTTGACTAATGGGCTCACAGCAAAAACACAAATATATTGTTTTTTTTTTATCTTAAGCTGTGAAATTACATTCAGATCCTTTGAGGAATTTACGTGTTTTCAAAATGTATTTTATATGGACTATGTAATGCATTTCAGTGAAAGCTTATCACATTCTTTTGTTAAGTCTAGATAAAAATAACATGTTTTCCTTTTATAAAACATAGCAATCCCAAAGGTACATATATGTCACTATAAAGGGACATAAAAATTGAGTGGAAGTACAGAACTTATCACGGAGGCTCCAGCATGTTGAACTTGCTTTAAAAAAAAAAGGTTACTGTTATAAACTCAAAGAAAAGACAATGGATATTCAAAATCCATCTCCCCATGTAAAGTCAGCCTCTAAATAAAAAAAAAACACTAATTGTTTGTAAAAACTCATATTCTAAATTCATTTTACTCAGTAAAGTGTTGCTATCATTTTGAACAACGAAGGTATTAACTCCAATCAACCTTCATCCTGAAATGGTCAAAGCCTAGCACTCCTACATTCACCCTCTGAGAATCTCACTCAGTGGTACTGGTCCTGTGGCTAATTCAATTCAATAATAGTGTATTGGCTTGAAAAATAGCACTTAAATTGCTGCTGAATTGGTGGGGATTTTTTTCTGCTATAGATAGGACTTTTTGTAGAGCACAGTATAGGGAGGATGGGCTACCCCTAGAGCCCTCCTGGGCACACTTGATGATTTCAAATTTAGAATTCTGGTTAACAAAACATTTATCAATGTGTCTGCCTGGTAGATGCTGTTTAATTCAGCCAACATTTATTGAATGCTTACTAAATACCAGGTGCTGAGGATTCTTGGCTTCAGTATGGGTGCTTCTCATTTGGAACTTTAGTGTCTCTCAGAGGTAGCAGTTAATGCCAGATTTAATGGTGTAGATTATGTAAGTAGCAAACATACATGTAGCACTTAACAAGCTCTACTTAATACACATAATTTGAAACAAACCAATAGCATGAAAACACAGAACTAGTTGGACATATTCCATACTACCAAAGGTACTTATGTGAGGTTGGAAACATTCATCAAGAGTGTCTACCCAAATTGTCACAGAATAATTAATAATCCAATATCTGATCTGTAGGGAATGCAGTAATATGGGCATCAAGATCAAAACATCAAACAATCCAGGAGGGATTTCTTCCCTTTATGATTAAAAAGGATCACCGGCTTCTCTGGGGGGAAAAGGAAGGGGAAAGTATTTGCTTCATTCTGCCATGAAAATAAAGGAGTAATAAGTTATTGGTTCCTTGAGACAATTCAGAGGACGACCAAAGTCAATAACTTTCATTTTATATATACATATATATATATATACACATATGCTTGCATATATACATATACTTACATATCTATATCTATATCTTAGACAGGATGAAACAGTCTATCCATTTGCCATTCAATGCCTATGAAACCATGCAGAATGGCAGACATTTGTAAATTTTAATCTGAATGTTCACTCACCATTAAGAAGGTCTTGGGCAAATCAGATACACTAAATGTTTTACTCCCAATGCCATCCCCGCATAGACTCAGCCAGATTGACAGATGAGGGCAGCCAACTCCAATCAGGAAAACTAGTGATAAGAAAACATATCCCTTATATTATAAATGTTTATTTCTGAGGAAACTAACATGTAAAGAGAAAACAAAATATTTTTAAATGCTCCTTTGAGGATAGTGTGAGAGAAGAGCTAGTTCTTAATTGTCCATTAATATAGGACCATAGATTTAGAGCTAAAACAGACCTCAGAGAAAATTTAGGCCAACCTCTTCATTTACAGAGGAGGAAACTGAGGCTCAGAAAGAGTTAAGTGACTTTCCCAAGGTCACAAAGGAAGTAATCAGAGGCAGGATTTGACTCTAAGTCTGTTAATTATTGAAACCCACAGAAAATGCTTAAAACTCAATGTATCTAATACTTAACACCCCCTCAACAATCAATCAATAAGCATTTGTTAAGCATTTACTGTG
>NW_020955033.1:12175253-12277570 GCF_900497805.2 Vombatus ursinus
ACTACCAGAGAGCCAAAGACTGACAGTGGGAGAGTAGAGGGGAAATAAGAGATCTGAAATCATACCTAAATTAAATCATTAGATTTTGAATCAGTGTGTGTGTGTGTGTGTGTGTATAAGATGTGCATACATACATATATGTATATAATATGCATATAAATTGTGTCAATTTTTAAAAAATTATTTTGCTCAAAATCACTTCTCAGTGATCAAAGACTGAGATTCAAAGAGTGAAGATTAAGTGAGAATATCTAATCATTGCCTCCATTCCCCACCTACCCATAACTACCATTTCTAAAACATGTTTTAGAATTTTCTATTTATAGGAACATGTAGAAATATTTTTACATTATTATTTTATAATGGAAATGAACTTCTAGTCCCAGCAAAGCAGCTAAAAGGATTGAGTTCAGCTATACTGTATTTATCCAGTGAAAAGGGGATCATGCTGATTTGCCACAGTCATTCTTAGAAATTAAGGATTCAGAGAGTTGAGTGCTGCTTGAGTTGAGAGGCTATAATTAATTCATAAAGTAAAGTGTGTGTTATGGTGGCAAGAACGAAGAGTAGAGGAGATCATGTGAAAGCTCCCTAGTAGAAAAAAAATCAGTGGTCGTGAGATCGATGTGATTTATAAAAATCTGAGCATAGCTATTCCTTAGAGACCAAAGATAGTGAAGCGGCTGCAAAGTAACTGACCATTCCATCAACTTCTCTAAAGTATTTGTTTATTAAAATTTAAGCATTTTATCATGAAAGCAGACAATCAAATAAGGGGTTGACTTTGGGGCAGAATCTAAATGTTAAAAGTAAAGATAACCATAATATCTTCTAAACCAAAATGCATCAACCCATGCCATATTTTGAAAAGAACTCAAAAGCAAGTTAATGGCCTTTACATGGGACAAAGGCCTTCTTAAACCAGAACTTAGCAGTGAATTCTGGGTGTCTATGGATTTCCCCCATATAAACCACAGAGCTTATTTTATAAATCCTTAAAAATAGGGAAGAAATCTGTATTTCATTTTCTGTCTTTTGACCTACTAGCTTATTCTCACTGAGTCAACTAAGATGGACCAGTAAAGATAAAAGCTTACTGTTTTAAGTATGTCTCTAGGGTTGAAGTAGACTTTATGGAGCAGCTGGGGAATCGTTCTCTTATGGATCCAGTACAGCTCTGGTCTTAGGAAGGAAAAATAGGCAAGGGAGGGATTATCGATATTTGACTTCATGTCAGTCAGAAGCCTGCACTGGTTTTCCCTTGCTAAGGAGAAACATAAGTAAGAGAAGGAGCCAAGGCCAAGGGTAACCTGTCCAAATCAAATTGTTTAACTGCTGTAGTTTTTCTCTTTTGTTTTTGTTGACCATAGAACCTCGTGGCTTAAGTATTGTCTTTTCTAAATGATTTCCCAGGGTAAGGAGCCAAGAACAAAGTGCACCATCTAGTGGCTCCACTTAAAATAGCAGTGTTTTGACGAAAGCTAGTTTGAAAAGACTGCGACACCAGGCTTCTGCAGCCAGGGCAATTAACTCAACTGACTTAGTTCTTCCTTCAGCATTTATTTATTCAGGTGGCTGAGAAATGTATGTTTGCGATGAATTCCAGAAGGGGGAAAAAAACTCACAGAGCATGTAAGAGAGTTCAATCTGGAAAGCTCATTCAAATATACCACACTTAAAAACCTGCTTTACTCCATCTATGCATCCATAATTATTATGTTTTTGTGGCAAGCTTTTACTTGCCTTTTTAGTGCAGAAGTGAACATTTTTACTGCAACACCTTGTTATTCATGAAGTGGCAGCTTAGTTGTAAGAATCAATAGGTTCCTTGTATTAGCATAAGCTAGAGGAGTTTCTACTTTAAATCACATTCATCATCTATTCATTCATTCAAACACATGCCATATTCAAGAAACTCTTTAACTATTTAAAGAATTTATTTAGATGCACATGCTGGTGCTTTGCTAGTTGCCCCACAGCCTGAATTAAGAAAACACAGCCCTTGCCCTCTAGCTCTAACAGAGACACAGACAAATGAGAAAACATTACAAAAGGAGATAAATTGAATAAGTGCTCATTTCCAAACATTGGTAAGTAGTGCACCTAGGCCACTTCCTAATTGAACAAGGCTTTTGGTAACAATCTGTGCAACCCATTTTTGGAAATCTTGATGTGGTCACATTGCCGATGCCTAGAGAATCAGTTACCTTCTCTGTGGAAGCAAAATGATCATTATTAATTATTCTGTGTTTAACTGAAGACAGACAAGTAAAAAACAATATAAGCCTTGGATCTGAAGTGAATAATAAAAAAATAATTTGTAGTTAATAAATTGCAGGGCTTCTCTATACACATTAATAAATGTTTTTGGACTTGATGAGGTAACTCATGTCAAATGGCTTTGCACACTTTAAAACCCTATATAAATATAAACTACTATAAATATCTAGAAATGAAGGGAGGAAAGGGGAAGATGAGGCAGTGTTTAAGTAAGTCTTTATACCAGCATAAATTTTACTCAGAAAAATTTGTCTGTCGGATGTGTGTGTGTACAAGAGAGAGAGGGGATGAGAGAGACAGATGAGTCATACACAGCAAGACAGCGGCAGAGAAAGACAGACAGAGGAGAAGGCTCAGAGAGATAAAAAGACAGAGAGATAAGAGACAGAAATATAGAATCAGAGAGCCAGACAGTGGACTGCGTATCAGTTGAGTGCATATTAAGTGGCTGTTTCTGTGTTTGTAGTGAATGAAAGAAAGGGCATTGAGTGTGAATCCTCAGAGTGAATCTAGGGTTGGGTAGAAGTACTCCCTGGAGCCCAGCCCTGATCCTCACACAGTGTTATTTGCAGAGCATTGAGGGAAGCTATGGTGACCAACCCCTGCTAATCAGCTATCACTCTGAGACCTCAAAAGGCTCCGCATGAAGATAAAAGAATGCTTGGGAAGAAATGAATTTGCCTAAACTAGGACAGCGATGAGGGGCTTGGGAATGTGTGATTGGGTCCATATCAGTTTTGTCCCTCTTCTGCTTTAAGACAGAAGCATTTCTTCTGCTCCAGCACAGCATACCCATCCTGAAGTCAAATGAATCAATTTAGAGAGAGTAAATTTTGATAAGCTTAATTTAAAGCAGCTAAATATAGAACTTGTGAATATTTTATTCTCTGTTAGATAAAATAAGAAGATTTGAAACACCCATAGCAATAGAAATTAAGTCTTTGACTGGAATAAGGAAGGAAAAATGTGTCAAAGTGAAAACATTATGTGTTTCAAGGCATGTTTCAGAGTATTTGTGATCACATCAATGTTATAATCCTTAAAGTGGTACCACGAAACACCACCCTTCTACACCTTTTCATCCTCCATGCTTCTTGTTAATGTCCTGGTATAATTCTTTCATTGGGGTTTTCTCTGTGTGCTGGGGCCCTCCTAGTAGACCTCATGACATCAATTACACTGGTTATCCCATCACTTTCCCTACCTGACTAGCTCACCTTCCCTGGTCACACATCTCTGTGATGATGTATCCCATATGACTCTGCGTCATAATATGCTCTAGCCAATTTACAGCTTCCGTATTTTTCTCCATTGCCCTTTGAATGACCCATAAGTTTGATTCTTTGGAGGTTATAGTATTCCATGATTTGCAGCCATATAGTATTACCAGAAGAATACTGATATTAAAAAAAATAGTATTTTATTTCAGGGAGAATTTCAGGGTCATTGAAAGTATTGTTTATTTTACCAAATGTAGTCTGTTCTTGTCTCTTCCTTCTATTCAGTTCTGGGCCCAGTTCATTGTCTATCTGTAGTATCTTTGCAAAGAGAGTTACAGTTATAGACTTGAGCTATAGGCTATTCGTCTAACTACGTTTCACAATCTGGATAACAAATAATCTTCATCTACATAGTTTTTCTTATGTGGTTAGTTGTGCCTAATTCTTCAGTAATCATGGATCTTATTTAGGGGGCAGCAAATGTTTAGGGAGCAGTCAATGACAGTGCAGTCAGCACAGACTCATCTGTGAACAGGAGCCTTTGAATGACCTCACCATCTCTATGGAATCCTTTTTTCCATTTGGACTCTGCTCTGGGCAGTGTCCTTGACAGTAGCAAACTGTTTTGGCTAGCAGACATTTGCTTGTTCAATGTCTTATTTGATATTAATAATTAGACAATCATTAAATTAAGTTATCTCTCTTATTGCATCCATCAGGGGATCTTGTATCATCTTAATGTTTGGATGAGAAGTATTTTCAGGGAGCATTTTACTCTACCATATCAATTTTTTCTAACACAGTTAACAAATAATAAGCACAGTAGGATCTTGTATTTTAGATTACTTTCAATCAAATGTAAAAGTGTAAAGGTATAATCTGCTGCAGAATATTGTCTGTAGAAGCCTGCTTGTTTCTTGCTCATATTTTCATCCAAAGTATCCTGGATACAAGTCTAAGATATTCTCACACTGATTTTGTAAACATGAGAGAGTGGTCATACCTAAGCTAGAAGCTGGTGGCATACTCTTGATTTCCTTTTAAAAATAGTAGTGGTGCCTATGGTTTTTCCAAGCATTTGGGATCTTTCCTTCTTTCATCTCTAGGACAGACCTCCTTTGGTCTTTTCCTGCCTTTGTTTTCCTTAGTATCACTTCTTTTCCTTATAAAGCACTTCATGTTTTGTGATGATGAGGCCCAAAGGTTATTGTCCCACTGTCATTGACAGAAAGTCATTTGTTGTAGAAATCTTGACAGACCTCTTTCATTTTTCTGAAAATGATCTGACTTAATTGGGTCTCATGCCACATTCTTCCTACACTTTCACTCCCGTTACTTTCTCTTGTATTATGAGCCAGTGTCACTCATATCTTCCATTATCATCTGCATAATATTATGAATGAATTCATTTTGCAAACCAGTAATTTTATCTACTGCCATATCTCTCCATTTGGCAAGGAAATCAATCGTTTACGGTTTTTTGGTCTTCTTGTTGTGATGATTGCTTTGGATTGGTGAAAAATCTGTAGGAAATTATGACTGTCCATGTCAATATCTATTCTTTTTATCCATTTCCATTTTAGGTTTGGTTGGAGTTATTTTAATGGCATAACATTCTTTGTGTTTGTTCTTTCTCCTAATTGTTCTGTGTTCTATTCTGTGTTGATTCTGATTTCTGTTCTAACAAGTTAAGAGTCTAACTACACAGAGCTGATTCAAATATATTCTGACAATGATAACCAACCTTTTCTTATATGTTAGAATATGGTCAATATGGATAAAAGTATCTATCGCAACTCTTCATAGTAGCCAAAACCTGGAAACCAAGGAAATGCTCATCTATTGAGAAATGCCTAAAGAAATTATAGTGTATGAATGTAATTAAATATTATTGTTCCATAAGAAATGATGAAATAGAAAGTTTCAGAGGAAACTGGGAAGATCTCCATGATCAGATGCAAAACAAAGTGAACAAACCTAGGAGAACAGTTTCTATAATGACATTATAGAGAAGTGTAACTTTGAAAGACATTAATTAAGACACATATGATTAATATAATGATAAACTGTGTCAAGAGGACAGAAGCAGAATTATGTGATCCACCTCTGGTGAGAGAGATTTCAAAACCAGATTGAGACATACCTACTTGGATATGGCCAATGTGGGAATTTGTTTTGCTAAATTATGAGGACTTAAGAATTTTTTTAATTGTTCTATTGTAGCAGAGCAGTGGGAAGGAGAGATAAAATGTGTTTAAAAATAAATAAAAATGAATTTTTAAAAGAATATAGTCAATTTCATTTTTGCTGTTATTTGTTGCTTGCCTATGTCTGCCACATCCTTTTTCTCTCTTTATAGTTTTATTTATGAACTTAATAGGCATCAAATGTGATGAACATTTCCTTATGTAAAGTTGAATATGAAACTTCAAATCTCTATTACGTATAGCTTTATTTTCCTTTAAATTATATAATAATTCAATATATAACTTTCAAAGTTGTCCTGCTTGTCTGTGTGCACTTCTGGACTTCCTTCTGTTCTTTTCTGTGTATTTTTTTAAAAAAAAAAACTTTAATGACTGTCTTTTTTCTTTTCTTTTTGTGACAAACCTATTTCTAGCCCCTCCTGCTTTCTCCCTCCCCCAATTAAAAAAAAAGAAGAAAAACAAAACCTTTGTAACAAATGTACAAGTAAAACAAATTCTCCTACTGTCTGTGTTCAAAAATGTAATTGTTTTGATCTGCGCTTTGACTCCATCATTCTCTCTGTCATTGGTCACTGCTTTGATCAGTTTCTAAATCTTTCAAAAGTTGTTTGTTTTATGACGTTATAGTATAAATTGTATTCCTGGTTCAGAACCCTTGATCAAATGAAGTAATTGTAAAGCATTTAGCACAGCGTGTGGCACATAGTTTATTCCCTTCTCTCCACACTTCTCTCTTTCCTGGTTTGGCTCATTTTCTTCAGCAGCAGTACATGCAGTCTTCTCAGGTATCCCTGAAACCATCCCTTTGGTCATTTCTTATGGTGTAAAAATATCATTATATGCCATAATTTATTTTTCCATTCCCCAATGATGGACACTTCCTTAGTTTCTAGTTTTTTGATGTAAAATGTGCTAGTATAAACATGTGGTACATATGGGTCCTTTTCCTCTTTCTTTGTTTGCTTTGGGGTATCGGCCAAGTGTTACTGCTCTTTAGTGACTTTTTAGGCGTAGTTCCAAATTGCTTTCTAGAATTGCTGCACCAATTCACAGCTCAACCAAGAGCATTGTTGTGCCTATTTTCCCACAGCCTATCCAACATTTATTATTTTCTATTTTTATCATATTTTCCAAACTAATAAATATGAGATAGGACATCAGAGTTATATAAATTTGCATTTCTCTACTTGTTATTTGTTTGGAGATTTTTTTTTATGTGTCTTTTAACAGTTTTGATTTCTTCCTTTAAGAACTGCCTATTCATATCCTTTGACCATTTATCTGTTGGGGGATGGCTTTTGTTCTTATTTAATTGAATTAGTTACTTCAATATCTAGTATATCAGACCTTTACTAAATAAACTTGCTGCAAAGATGACCTTTATTTTCTTCTTAAAGAATTATTCACCACATGTAAGTATAGTTGATGCCTACTCTGTGCTGTCTTAAAGCCTTTGCGCTCTGTTGTTCCTTGGCCCTGAACCTTATTTTCCAACATATATTTTGTAATCGTATTCTGACCTTTGTTACAACTTTAACAACCAGAAAACTGTCCTAAATAAGAGGTTGCTTTGTATAAAATTTGCTTAAGACTTGTGGTGGGCTCTTCATTGGAGAAACACTATATTAATAAATAATTAAATTAATAAATAACACCCTCAGTGACTATAGAGAGATGGGTTTAGCATTTAGCATAAATGTATGTTACCATGGTCACAGGGAAAGAATTGCTTTCCCCAACTCGGGTATAACAGTAAGATTACAAAACACCAATCTTCTTCTGCATCACTTCTGAAGTACCTAGCCAATAAGGAACAGGTCCAGACATTAGGCCTGAAACTGCATCTGCATAGAATTCTTCTAGGGCTTGTTCTCTAGTTTGTCACCTAGTATGAGACTTAACGTGTTCTCAGATCAGGTATTTTTTCAGTGGTAACAATGGTAAGTGGATTTGAAACATATCTCTTATGGAGAATGATTGAAGGGACTGGGTGTATTTTGTATATATGTATGTATAATACATTGTATGTATAATAATGTATATAATATGTATGTATAATATGTATAATAATTTTCAGGAACAGGAAGCAATAGTCCCATGGCACTCTGTTCTGAGCAGACTACATGTGAAGTACTTTATTCAGTTCTAGGTGCTACAGTTTAGGAAGGATATCAATTAGCTGGTGAGTGTCCGGAGAAAAGAGGATGATTAGAATGACTCTGAGCCTCCAGATTGTGCTATGTTAGGATCACTTAAAGAGACTTTGGGGCTATAATCTTGAAAAATTAGCAGGGGATATATGATAGATGGCTTTAAGTTTTCAAAGTGCTGTTAAGTGGAAAGAAGTATAACCTGTTGTGCTTGGCCACAGAGATCATGGCATCATAGATTTAGAGCTGGAAGAGACCTTAGAGGCCATTTGGTCTGATGACCTCAATTTACAGATGAGGAAATGGCTGCTTAGAGAAATGAAATTTCCAGCCTCACAACCCAGGCCAACTCCAAATCTGGTTCTCTTGTCCACTACACCACACTGCCTTTAGTACAAAATAATGGATGAAAATTGCAAAGAGGCAAATTTAGACTAGACGCGATGAAAAAATTCCTACCAATTAGAGCTGCCCATAAGTGGAATGGTTTCCCTTAATAGGTGGTAGATTTCCTCTCTTTGGATGTTTTCATGCACAGCCTGGATGACAACTTTTCAAGAATTTTATAGTGGAGATTTCTTTGTTATATCAGTTGGACTAGATTGTTGATGAAATCTCTAATTCAAATTCTGTGACTTTCCTTCAGTAATTCCTTCTTATTGGCTACAAACATGTTGATATTAGGAAAAAGTTCCTAAAAGTTATGGCTTTCCAAAAGTGGAGTGTACTGCCTCAGCAGTTAGTATATTTGCCCTAATTGGAGGTCTTTGAGTAAAGGCTAGATGACCCTGTATCTGACAAATTATATAGGATATTCTTGTTCATGTCTGGGTTGGATTACATGCTTTTCAAGAATCCTTCCAGCTCTGAGATCCCCAATCCTGAGGAAGAAAATATTTACAGGGGGAAACAATAATTATTTCAAATACTTGAAGGTCGGTCAGAAGACATTTAAAGAAATAAAACCAACGAGGAGAAGTTATAATGAAGCAGATATTGACACACTATTACAAAAAAAAAATTAAAAGTGATACCTGAGAATGGAAAAGACTAGGCTGGTTTGTTACATAGTAAGATCACAATCATGTAGGACCTATATTGTAGGTATATAATGAGGCTGTGGATGATCACTTATCTAAATATTGTAAAAGTTCTTCATATTTCATGTTGAAATTGGACCAAATGATTTCAGATGTCCTTTAAAGCAGAAGTGTCACACTCTAGGCACTAGTGCAGTCAGAACTATATTAAAATATAATTGGAAAATGTTTAATAAAAGAAATAAAAACACAATACAACATATATAATGTTAATTCATGGTTTTCAAAGTCAATATACAGTCAGCAGAGATTGGTTTGTATTTAAGTTTGACACCATTATCTATTGTGATTCTATGAATGAAGGGATAGGGGAGACAACCCAAATAGTCCAGTATAGTTCAAGTGTTACATATTATCATGGAGTGAATAATTATTTGCATATGTATGTTTCAGTCTTAAAGTGTTTTTAGATGGTTTCTCCTTGTGAAACTAGAGACTAACCTAGTATTTAGGCATGTATTTGGGTTCAAAGCCTCCTGCATTTGGAAATTGGACTTATAAGATTGTGAGGATCAGAATGTACTCTTAGACACCTTAAGAGAAGTTTTATACCGAACAGCCTTAAAAGACAAACTGCTCTAGAGTTTCTTGTATTTAATTAGGCCACCAGAGCTGGAGCTTTGGTTAATGACCATATGATTTTGGCCAAATCACCATGATGAAGCAGGTAGTATTAGAAAGCAGCCTCATACCATTTGTAAACTAAAAAGTTAGGGACTGTGTTGCCTGTTTTCTAGAGGGCACCTAGTACACCATGTGTTTGAATGAGCTGAGTAACAGGTATCCCTTTCCCCTCTTTCTTCTTCCTCCTTTTCATCATACATCACTCAGACATCTTCTTTACTCCTATCTCTGACAAAGAGGAGATCTCTCTTCCTTCCCAAAATAAACCCCAGTACATGTACCCTTGATCTCTTCTCCTGTCTTCTCCAGCATATTGCCCTCATTATCATCCTCACTCTCACTTTATCTATAGTCTCACCCTACCTATGTCCTTATTTTATCTATAATCTCCCTACTGTCTCCTTCTGCTTCCAATAAACATTCTCATATCAGTCCAATCCTTAAAAAACTCACACTTCATTGGGCCATCCCTCATTGCTATAATTCAATGTCTCTCTTCCCCTTCTCTGCTGAACTACTCAAGAAAGCCTTCTATATCATGTGCCTCTACTCCCTGTCCTCTCACTTGCTTCAAAACCCTCTGTAATTTGGAACCAAGATAGCAGATTAGAGGCAACCCAGCTGAACTCTCTCAACATTCCCCTCCAAACAACTTTAAAATAACACCTCGAATCAAATTTTGGAGTGACAGAGCCAACACAAGGTCAGAGCGAAACATTTTTCTGGCCTAAGAAAACTTAGGAGATTGGCAAGAGAAGTTGATGATACTGGGATGGAAGCCTGTCCAGAGCCCATACACATGGAGGCAGTAACAGTTGATACAGCAGCAATGGCTTCAGGAGCTCTCACCCCAGAGACAGTAAAGGAGTCTGACAACTGGTCAGAAAGAGATTATAGGGGACCCTTTGCTGGCACTGGGTACAGTTGGCACTGATTGACAACCCTATTGCCTATACACAGTTCTGGGTCACAGTTCCAGAGTGGAGAAGAGCACAGGGGGTGGGTCACAAGGGAGCAGGGGTCTTGGTCACAGTGCCGAGGCAAAGAGAGCCCTAGAGCTTGTGGTTGAAGGGAACCAAGGGCCCTTTCTGGGTAAAGACAAGATCACAGACCAGGAGGGTAGTAACATGCTTCTTTCAGGACCATACCACCGTGGAAGCATCAAAAACTTGCAGATTCCCAGTACTAGCTCTAAAAACAGCAGCACAAAAAAGCCTGCAGGTTGGGCCAGTGCCTCTCCACCCCAAGGTGAGCAGAGGCCAACTTTAACATAAAGTTCAAAGTCAATATAGGCTGGAAAATGATCAAACAACAACAACAAAGAACTTGACCATAAAAAGTTAGTATGGTAGCAGGGAAGACCAAGACATAAATTCAGTAGACAACAATAGGAAAACAGCAGCAAACAAAGCCTCAGAAAAATCTAATTGGATCCAATCCCAACAAGATCCCTGGAAGAGTTAAAGAAAAAGAAAGGTAGTAGAGGAAAAGTTGAGGAAAGAGATGAGAATGATGCAAGAAAATTATGAAAACAGAATTAACAGCTTGGTAAAAGAGGCACAAAAAATACTAAAGAAAATAACACCTTAAAAACATAATTGGCCTAATGAAAAAATAGACATAAAAATTCACTGAAGAAAAGGACTCCTTAAAAAACAGAATTGACCAAATGGAAAAAGAGGTACAAAATCTCCCTGAAGAAAATAAAAAAGAATTGGACAAGTGGAAGCTAATGACTCTATAAGATACTGAGAAATAAAAAACAAAGTCAAAAGACTGAAAAAATCAAAGAAAATGTGACATCTCAAATGTGGAAATGTGAATCTTATTAGAAAAACAACTGATCTGAAAAATAGATCAAGGAAAGATAATTTAAGAATTATTGGACTACCTGAAAGCTATGATCAAAGAAAGAACCTAGACAACATATTTTAAGAAATTATCAAGGAAAACTGTCTCGATATTTTGGATCTAGAGGGTATGATAGAAATTGAAAGACTCCATCGATCACCTCCTGAAAGAAATCCCAAAATGAAAACACTCAGGAATATCATAGCCAAATTCCAGACCTCGCAGGTCAAAGAGAAAATACTTGAAGAAACCATTCAAATATTTTGGAGCCACAGTCAGTATACACAAGATTTAACACTCCATGTTTAAGGAGTGAAGGGCTTGGAATATAATATTTCAGAGGGCAAAGCAACTAGAATTCCAATCAGTAATAGCCAACCCAACAAAACTGGGCATGGTACTTTTGGGGGGAGGAATGGATATTTAATGAAATAGAGGACTTTCAGGCATTCCTGATGAAAATACCAGAACTGAATAGAAATTTGACATTCAAACATAAGACTCAAGAAAAACTTAAAAAGGTAAACTTGAAAGAGTAATTATAAGGGCCTCAATAAAATTAAACTTTATATAACTACATGGGAAGATGACACATATAACCTAAACTTTATCATTATTAGGGCAGTTATAAGGGTTCTACATAGAAAGACAGCATGGATATAAGTCAATTACGTTGGAGTGATCCCAAAAAAGGAAGAGGTGAGAAAGGGGGATGCACTGGGAAAAGAGGGGAGAGGTAGAATGGGAAAAATTTTCTCATATAAAAGAGGTGCACGAGGAAGAACTTTTACAGGGGAGAGGAAAATGGAGGCGGTCAGAGAGCAACGCTCTCATCAGAATTGGTTCAAAGTGGGAAGAATATATATACACACTCAGTTGTGTATAGAAATGTAACTTACCCAATAGGGAAATAAGAGGGAAAAGGGATAAGAGAAAAGGGGAAGTGGGAGACATGATAAAAAGGAGGACAGATTAAGGAGGCACTGGTTGGAAGCAAAATAGACTTTTCAGGAGGGACAGGATAAAAAGAGAGAGAAGAAGAAACAGAAGAAAATGGGATGGAGGGAAATACACCATTAGTAATCACAACTGTGAATATGAATGGGATGAGCCAGCTATAAAATAGAAGTTGATAGCAGATGGATTAGAAACCGGAATCCAAGAATATATTGTTTATGAGAAACACACTTGAAACAGAAAGACACACACAGAGTTAAAATAATGGGCTAAAGCAGAATCTAATATGCTTCAACTGAACTAAAAAAAAGGCAGAGGTAGCCATCATGATCTCAGATAAAGCAAAAGCAAAAATGGACCTAATTAAAAGTGATAATCAGGAAAACTACATTGCCAGAAGGTACTGTAGACAATGAAGTAATATCAAAAATGTTTACAGCAAGTTTCTCTGATAAAGACCTCATTTCTCACATATATATTGAATATGGAACTGAAATCAAATTTATAAAAATCAGAGCCATTCCCCAATTGATAAATGATCAAAGAATATGTAAACAAGTGGTTTTCAGAAGAAGAAACAAAGCTGTGAAAAAATGCTTTAAATCATTATTGATTAAAGAAAGGCAAATTAAAACAATTCTGAGGTACCACTTCATACCTATCAGAAATGTTAAATGCTGGATGGGAGGAGGGGAAAACAGGAACACTAATGAACTGCTGGTGATGTAGTGAACTGGTCCAACCATTCTGGAGAACAATTTGTAACTATGCCCAAAGGGCTATAAAACTGTATATGCCCTTTGACCCAGAAATACCAACACTCACTCTGTATCTCAAAGAGATCGAAGAAAAAGGAAAAGGACCTGTATGTGCAAAAATATTTATAGCAGTTCTTTTTGTAGTAGCAAAGAATTGGAAGTTGAGAGGATGCCTGTCAATTGGGGAATGACTGAATAAGTCGTGGCATATGATTGTGATTGGTTTTATGCTGTGGGAAATGATGAGAGGAGTGTTTCAGGAAAAAAAAAAAAAACATGGCAAGACCTATATGAACTGATGCAAAGTCAAGTGAGAAGAATTGGGAGGTCATTGTGCATAGTTAATAGTAAGGTAATAATGATCAACTGTGAAAGACTTGGCCACTCTGATCAATTCAATGATCCAAGACAATTCCACAGGACCCATGGTCAAAAAATGCTGTCCACTTCTAGAGAGAGAATGGATAAACACTTGAGTGCAAATTGAAGTGTAATTTTCTGTCTATTTTTCTTGCTTCTTTTTGGATATATGACTAATATAAAAATATGGATTTGTAAGATTTCAATGTGTAATTGATATTATGTTGCTTGCCTTCTTAGTGAGTGGGGGAGGGATGGGAAAGGAGATAATTTGTAACTCAAAATTTAAAAAGAATGTTAAAAATAGATAAATGAATTTTAAGTTTTTAAAACCCTAAAAAAATCCCTTTTATAAATTAAAAAAAACTCTCTAAAATTGAGTTAGCTGGTGGTGCAGTAGGTAGAGCACTGGGCCTAGAGTCAAGAAGACCTGAGTTAAAATCCAGCCTTAGTCACTTATTAGCTGTGTGACCCTAGGTAAGCCACTTGACTTCTGTCTTCTGCAGTTTCCTCAGTTGTAAAATAGGGATAATAATAATACCAACCAAATGAGTTAATATTTGTTTAAAAAAAAAGTGTTTAACCATGCCAAGTACATAATGGACACTTTATAAATGATAATTTCCTTCCCTTTCCCCAATTCAGTTTCTGACATCATTTGACTGAATCTGTCCTCTCCAAAGTTACAAATAATCTCTTTTTTTAAAGTACTTTATTGTTTACACAAATGTTAGAAACTTCATCGATGAACCATAGAAAAATATCATTTTATACATCCTTTTTCCATAATCTTGCTTAGCTTGGGAATCTTGGTTCTTACAGATCTATCAACTTTTTTCCTTTCAATGTGAACAATCATTCCCCCAATGACTGAAAGATTGATCAGTCTTAACATCCAGTTTCTAAACTTGGCCTTTACTTAGGAAACCATTCAATACTGTTTTTAATCGTGAAAAAAATGACTTTGTCTAAGGCAGGTGCAGCAGTAACCAAAAACTATATTTCTCCACAGTGTATACTCACCAAAATATATATTCAACAAGATAAAAAAATGCCTAACTGACTCCCAGGGTGGTTTTTAAATTACCTTTTTAAGCACACAAATGAATGAAGGTAGTTGTGGTAGGGGAAAACCTCTCTTTTACTAGAACTTTACTTAAGATTTTAATCTTAAAAGTATGTTTTATATTTGGGATTCAGAATAGAAGCAACAGTTTTGGGTTCCTTCAAAAGTCTTGCTATCCTGTTAAAACTCCTTTCCTACCAGTTCCAGTTTATTCTGCGTAGATACTGCGTAACAAAGGACGGGGCAGAGCAACCTTCTAGACCATTGGTGTCAAACAAATAGAAATAGGAGCCAGTAACCCATATATAAGGATCCTGTGGGCTGTATATTGACTTAGTTTTAAATGTAATATTATCTGTTTTATTTTACTTTTATTATTTTGTGAAATATTTCCCAATTACATTTTAATCTGATTCAGGTCACACTTGGGAATATTTGGGGCCACATGGGGCTATGTGACACCTCTGTTCTATTTCATGCATTTGGAGTCCTGGTGAATTTGGCAAATGGTCTGACTATGGAAGTGGTTAAGCTGTGCACCAGTTATGTGACCCTGGGCAAATCATGTAACCTGTCTAGGTCTTTTTTCTCATCTGCAAGATGAGATTGGACCCAGTGACCTACAAGGTCCCTTCTAATCTGATTCTGTTATTATCAGGCCATCCCAGACACATGCCAGTTGCTACCTTCACCTAAGAGTGCTTTAAGTCACCAATGATCTCTTACTTGCCAGATTTAATGACCTTTTAAAAATCCTTGCCCTTTAGATTATAAGCTCTTTTGGGGCAGGGACTGTTGTTTTTATTTGTATCCCCAGCACTTAGCCCAGTGCCTGGCATGTAGTAGTCACTTAATAAATGTTTGTTGACTGGCTTACTTTTTTAATTCTCTAAAAAATTTGAAACTGTTGTCCATTTTTTTTCCTGGATCCTCTTTTCTTTCTGGATTTTATGACACTACTCTCTCCTGATTCTCCTCCGGTCTTTCTGCCTACTTCTCTTGTGTTGATGGTTCATCTATGTAATATCCAGTAATCATGGCTGACCCCTAAGACACTGTAGTCTCTCCTGATTAAAGTCCTTCATCTTCAGCTAACTTTTGGACATCTCAAAGTGGATTTCCTGTAAGAATCTCAAACTTAGTATGGCCAAACAGAACTTATTCTTTTGCCCTCCTAAACCCACCCCATCTTTCAAATTTCCCATTTATCGTTCAAGACAATTCTCTCGGTCAAGCACATTCACAACCTTCATATCATTCTCTGCTCCTCATTCACATTTGCCCTACATATCCAGTCTGTTGTCAAATTTTGTTTTCAGCCTTCACAGCATTTTCCATGTGTCGCCACCTGAGTTTAGGACCTTATCACCTCTTACCTGGGCTACAGCAATAGGCATTTAGTTGTTTCCCTTGCCTCGAGTCTCCGCTCACTCCAACCACCCCCCACTTAGCTACCAAAGTGATTTCCTAAAAGGCAGATCAGTGTCACTTCCCTTCTCAAAAAATTCTAGCGGCTGCCCCGTTACCTCTAGAGTCAAATATAAAGTCTTCCTGTTGGTTTTAAAATTAGCCGTTCACAACCTGGTCCCTTCTTACTTCCCTCCACGTAGTTGGCAACTTGCTTACATTGTCTTACATGCTACTTCTCTCCCTTCTCTCTCTCTCTCTCTCTCTCTCTCTCTCTCTCTCTCTCACACACACACACACACACACACACACACACACAGTCACACACTTTCCACACAAAAAAACCCTTCATCTCCTGATTCCATGCTTTTTTACTTCCCTCATTCCTGGAATGCACTCACTTCTCATCTTCACCTCATAACTATCCTAGTTTCCTTCAAGAATAGGAGGCCAGTGAGAAGGCCCTTGCAAATAAGTAGGTAATAAGGACTTGAACCAGCTAAATAATCCTGGGAAGTACATTGAAACCCAGAGTCCGTAGTGTCAGTATTTTGAAGTACCGGTATCCCTAGGCTCTGAGCATTTTCTCTCCCGTGCCTAGGATGCACTCTCTCCTCAACTCTACCTCCTAGCCTTCCTGGCTCTCTTCAAGTCTCAGTTAAAATCTCACCTTCTGTAGGAAGCCTTAATGTCATGCCTCCTTAATGGTAGTGCCTCCCCTCTGTTGATTATTTCCTATTTAACCTATATATAGCTTGTTTGTACATATTTGTTTCTTTGTTGTCTCCCTCTGTTCAGCCATGAGCCCCCTCAAGGGTAGGTACTGTCTTCTGACTTACTTTTGTATCTCTAAAGCTTAGCACAGTGCCTGGTACATAGTAGGCACTTAATATATGCTTATTGGCCAACTAACTGAAGCTTCCTAGGCATGGTATTTATGACTGATGGCCTCATGGGCATAACAGAAAGGTAAATGCTTCTGTATTTGAGATTTTGAAGGTAAAACAGAAAAGGACCTTTTTCTGTATATGTCTTATCTTCCCTACTATAATAATACCTAATATTTTTATGGTACTTTAAGGTTTCCAAAGCACTTTTTATATATCACCTCATTTTATGTTCACAATAATCCTGGGAGTTAAGTGCTATTATTATCTCTTTTAATAGATAAGGAAACTGATAGTGAGAGAAGTTAAGTCACTTGACCAAGGCCCTACATCTAGTAAGTGTCAGAGGAAGGATTCACACTCATGTCTTCCTTACTACAAGTCTAGCACTCTGTCCATTATACCACCTAGCTGCCTTACTTAGTACCATGACTTGCATGTGGTAGTACATGACGGCTGATAAAAACGTTGAATTGTTATTATTTTCATTATCATCATCATTATCATCCTTATTTTTATTAGGTCTGGATCTGTGGTTGTGATTCCATATGCATAGAGGGCTTCCTGGTTTGGAAACTTCTACCAATACAGATATTCTGCAATTTATATTCTCAGAGATTTGAATCAATTCATTATTTAAAATGTGCTGCTTTTTGAGTGTCAGCACATGGTGGAATCATCCTGGTCATTCATTTCTCATTGAGCTAAAAGCACTACTTTTCATTCTACTTCTCAAATGAATAATTTTTAAACTAAAATAAAGCATTTTAATGAATTTGGTGGAGTGGAACAACTAAGATGATTAAAAGTGTGAAAAATAACACCTATGAGGAAAAGTTAAAGGAATTGGTATTATTTAGCCTGGGAAAGGGAAGTCTACAGGGTGACAATAATGCTATTTCAGGATCAAAGGTATGTTTCTTGGAAGATGGATTCTGGCCATTTTCTAATTTCACCAAAGATAAAACTAATGTGAATATATATAGACAGCGAAATATGAGATTGTGATGTGATTCACCTCTCAGCTGCCAAAATGATTTATCTAAATTACAGTTCTCTTCATGGCACCCCCTATTCCACAAACTGCAGTCACTAGTCCTATTCCCTCATGATGCAAATTACAAAACAAACCCAGAGAAGTCAAGTGAGTTGTACAAGTTTGCACAGATAGCAAGGGGTAGAGCTAGGATTTGCTCTGAGGTCCTCTCCGACTCCAGTTGTAACATTTATTCCACTAAACCATACTGCCTCTTGCTGTATTGTTCTTGTAGCAATTTGGGCAAGAGTAGCAGTGGACTTCAGGGAGGTGGGTTCCCGTGGTAGGGAAGGACCGACTGTCCACTCAGACCTTGAGTGGGACTGGAGTTGGGGGGACCTACTTTTGCCAATCAAAAAATTGCATCTCTGCCTAAGGTGAGTCACTCAGGCAGTCAGTAAACATTTATTAAGCACCTACTATGTGTCAGTCACTGTGCTAAATGCTGTGGATACAAAGAAAGGTAAAAGACAGCTTTTGCACTCAAGAAGCTAACAATTTAATGGGAGGGGACAAAATACAAATAATTAAGTACAAACAAGCTATATGCAGGATAAATCAGAAATAATAAACAAAGGGAAGGCAACTAGAATTCAGATGGATTAGGAAAGACTTTCTGTAGTAGGTGGGATTTTGGCTGGGTCTTGAGGAAACCAGGAATCAGAGATGAAGAAGAAGATCATTCTATGCAAAAGATAGTTAAAATGTCCAGAGTTAGGAGATGGAGTATCTTGTTCAAGGAACAGCAAGAAGGTCAGTGTCACTGGATCAGAGGAGTGTGTGGGGGATTGTAAGATTTAAGAAGATTGAAAAGATGGTGGGGAAGGCAGGGGCAGGTTATGAAGGGCTTTCAGTGTTAAACAGAGAATTTTATATTTGATCTTGGAGGTGATACAGAGACACTGGAGTTTATAGAATGGGGGGGTGGTGACATGGTCAGACCTGTGCTTTATGATTGTTACTTTGATAGTTGAGTGAGGGATGGACTGAAGTGGGGAGATACTTGAGGCAGACAACCAGGAGGCTACTGTGATCATCCATGTGTGGAGTGATGAGGACCTGGATGAAGGTGATGGAAGCATCATAGAAAAGAAGGGGGGATATGTAAAAGATGTTGCAAAGGTGAAATTGTCGGGCCTTGGCCCTCAGCACTTCTAGCTAAGAATGTAATCACACCCCCAGTACATCTAAATTAGAATGTAATAAGATAAAAGAGGTCCAAACAATAATATTAAATATAGAAGATCACTTCCAGCTAGGGGTATAGAGGATGAGGGAAGGTTTTATATCTGTACCTATAATATCTATGTCTTCATCTGTACATGTGTGTATATAGACATATATATACACACAGATATATGCATGTATCTATCTATATATATATATATGTATATGCATCTACACCTACTTTCTATGTCCATCCATAGACATTTAGACATCTATAGCAGATATGCAAATATAGTATACATCAATTTATACATGCACATATACAGATATAGATAAAGATATATCTTCTCTTTCATCAACACATCTATTAAAATACTTGGAAGAAATCAACACAGTTTCATGAACAGGAAGATTAATTTTATATTGAAATTGATTTCCACTTCTCCTTCCTAAGGATTCCTTAGTTTCTAGAAGTGAAAATAATTTGATTTTGAAGTGCTAACTAATGCCACTAGGGAATTCCCATCACTACAAGATGAAAGTTAAATGCCCCTTAAAAGGTTGAGATTGTAGTGACTGAATTATAATCTAGGAAAAAAAACATAAAATGAAAATTTTCTAATAAAATGAATATGAGACAATGATCTATTAAATTTATAATGAGAAATGAACTACTAGTTTAATGAGCTACTAGAAACCCCATTTTAGGGTACTTCCATACCTCTGGATATCAACCTGTAGTGAAGAAAATTGCCTAGGGATTAAACTATAAATCAGCGAGTATTATCAAGTACGTAGTAAGCGCTGTGCATTTTGGAGAAATACATGAAAAATCAGAAAGCAGGGTTTCAGTCCTGGAGAAGCTAAAACCGGTCTTAACTGTCTTATCTCTTGCTCAGAGTTAATGGTTTGAAGGGCTGCAATAGGACTGTACACCATAGAAGACTGTAGCTAGAAGGACCCTTTGAGAGGTCATTTTGCACATCACTCTTTCCCATCTCTTCACTTATCGATCATAATTTTTAAAAGCACCCACAGGCCATACCAACACCTTACTTAGCAATCTTCATCCTGTAACAATTTTCATTATGGAGGAATAAAATAACCACAATCTTCTAGTCCTCATTGGATTGAATTGTGAACAGATGCTGCTTATTTGATTCTGTCATAGTCCCAGACACACAAAACACATCAGCCTCTTTCTCGAGTCAAGTGCTTATATTTAATTATGTAAGTTTTCTTCAGTAACAACTGTCTGGAATAAGACTGAGTAAGGCCAATGTCATGCAAAGTGAAGTGGAATATTGGTGATTGGCAGGTTACTTTCGTCCACAAGACAGTATAAATAAGGCCAAAGAAATCGACTCGGGGCTTATATTTTTCCATCATAGGTTTTTTTTTTTTTTGTTTAATTGATTGAGTTAACCAGAAAACTCTTTGTTCTTTTTTTTTAATTGCGTCTTTGTAGTTCTGTAGGAAGGGATTAAATATACATCTGAACAAAGGATGTAGTTTTCTTCTACCTTCTTTCTGCTTGCTTTTTCTTTTCTTTTTTCTTATTTATGTTTTGAGGGGAATTATAAAAACTGTGAAATAGAAAAATGTTATTAAATGAAGAATCTTCTGACTTCTGGACTCTTTTCAATTTGAATGGGGGTTAGGGGATTGGTCAACAGGGAGTTTTGAAACCCAAAAGAAGTGAAGAGATGGCAAGGGACACACCTAGGTTCCTTTAAGGAGTTATCTGCCCTGAATGGTACTGAAAAAAAAATTCCTGGTGGATGTTATTGAGTTACTAGCATTGATCTTTGAAAAGTCATTCAAAAGAGAGAGTATCCACAGGACTGGAGAAGGTCAAATGCTGTTCTTATTTCTAAAAATAAAAGCAAAAATAGTGTAATTTGCAAACTATATGCCAATGATCTTTACTTTAATACCTGACAAAGTTGTATATGATATATTATTAAATTAATGGTTGGTGAGCATTTAAAGAAGTAAGCAGTAATCACCAACAGCCAGAATGACTTCGTCAAGAACAGACTGTAACAGATTCGCTTCACTTTCTCTTTTCACAAGGTGACAAGGTCAATTGATCAGGAGAATGTTTTAGACAAAGAATACATCTTTTTTTGGCAATGCATGTGATAGTCTTTTGTGATATCCTGTGGGAAAGTTAGAGGTGTAGATTAGATGATACTATAGTCAAATGGATTTAGAATAGATCAAATGATCAGACCCAAAGAGTAGTCACTAATAGATCAATGTCAGTCAGAAGGGAGGTCTCTAGTACATATACCTCCAGGAATCCATACTTGACCTAGTGCCATTCAACATCCTTTTTGTTAATGACTTGAACAAAGGCACAGAAGGCATAGCCATTAAGTTTCCTTATGATTTGAAAATGGAAGAGATTACCAGCACATTGGATAGAAAAATCAAGATTTAAAAAGTTCTTTACAAGTTAGGATGATGGACTGAATCTAATATGATTAGATTTAATTGGGATAAATATAAAGTTCCACAAGGCTTCCAAAATTCAGCTACATAAATGTAAAATGGAGGAAACATGACTAAATGTGAAAAATATCTAGAGATTTTAGTAGAATACGATCTCAGTGTGACTTAGTAGTATAAAGGTAACTATGATAGCCAGTATGATTTTAGGCTGCATCAAGAAAAAGGCAGGTAATTACTCCATTGTACTCCCTGCTCTGCTCATATCAAAACTGGAATATTTTATTCAATTCTGGATGCCATATTTTAGATGGATAGACGAGGGCCACCATCGTGTCATATGAGGGACAGTAAAAAGATCTGAGGATCATAGACATGCATAAAGCATAAGCCAGGTGTGGCACACATCTGAGCCATTTACTAAGCACACCAGGGCTGGAGAAATATAGCCTTAAGAGGATAAAACTTAGGGAGACATGGTAACTGTCTTAAAATATTTGAATGGCTGTCATGTGGAAGAATGCCTAAATTTTAAGTGTCCTGCATGACCTTATTTCAAATTGTTAGGTTGAGTTTACTTATTCTTGCTGTTGAAATGAAATGCCTAAAAGTATTTAATCTAGCAAGTGTTTATAACTTGAATGGAGACTATTTGCCTCTAAGTTAATGTATTTTTATAAAGTGGATGCAAACTTCAAACACACACACACAAAGTTAACAGACTGTTTTTTTTAATTATAAAGAAATTTCTACTAGCAATTACAACTATCTAAAACTAGAGTGAGCTGTTACAGGAGTAGTGTGACTATCAACATCTTCTTGCTGAAGCTGAGTGATCACTTATTGGAGATACTGCAGAGGTAATTCATGTTTGAATGTGAGATTGAATTCAATGACCTCTGAGGTCCTTTACAACTCAAAATTTCTGTGATTCTGCTTTACAGAATAAGAGAGGTGATAACTAGACAGTTAGCTAGGTGACTGTCAGGATCACTTTTATTCCAGTCTCAATCATGCTACTAAATTGAAAGTCTATTTATCCGGTACCTCAGTTTTTCTAAAGGATATAGCCCCAAGCCTCGAGCCTAAAGCTTTGGTTTTTGTAGAGCCAATCCACTATTATGAAATCTCTTGTGCTCTTTTTGTCTCTCCCTGAGGCTCCTCTAAGTAATCTTAAATTACAGATTGTATCTGGGTCTCCAGAGAAGTGAGTAAAAGGATCTTGGGTTCCCATTCAAGCACTCAAGGTAATAATGCGTATTAGGTTCAGGACAGTCATTCTTTCACCCCACAAAAAAATTAAAAATAACACAAAAGACTATCAATAGCATATAAATAAATTATTTTCTTCTCCAGAAACTTGCCACAGGTTCTTCTATAAGCCTCCAGGCATACAATACTACCCTAGGGCTCTGGACTCCCCTTGGAAGAGAAACTAACTTAGGGTTGTTAGAGAGATCTCCTACTTGACATACAGATGAGTCCTACTTTTACCCAAGGGTCCCATGAAAGCCTCCAATTTTGTTATAGTTAAAAAACATGGACTCTCCCCCCAAAATAAAATGGACATATAGTTGTTAGAGAAGTGACTCCTTTCCCATCAGACCTGAATCATCCAAATAATTCACAGTAATTATAAAGGACAAGTTTTAGTTTTTCTTATTGTGGTTCATTCCCTTGATATGCCTCCAGCTCCAGGCCCTCATGTTAAGTAATGAGTCTGGGAAATTTTGACATTCTTCCATAATATTAAAGCTTTAGGGACTTTCAATACTCCTTCAAAAGCCTAGGGTTCAGTAATCACTAGAACTTGGCTATGTGAGTCTCCATGTAGACCTCTTCACAGTTGCAGTCTCAGCCTTTTGAGATGACACTGCCACCTCTCCAGGACTGAAGACAGGAACCCAAAGTCCAGGGGCTCTCTTAACTGTCGATCAGTCAACAACACTTTTTTGTTATTCGTTCATTTAGCTGTGTCCAACTCTTTGTGACCCTGTGGATTCTAGGACACCAAGAGTGTTTATGGGGTTTTCTTGGCAAAGATACTGAAGCGGTCTACCATTTCTTTCTCCAGTGGATTAAGGCAATAAGAGATTGATTGACTTACCCAGGGTTACACAGCTAGTAAGTGTCTGAGGCTGGATTTGAACTCAGGTCTTCTTGACTACAGGCCCAGCATTCCATCCAGTGAGCCATCTGGCTGCTCCCAACATTTACTGTGTGTTAAATGCTGACAGTGTTGAAGAAAGGGAAAAAAAATCAGTCCCTGCCTTTGAGGAACTCACATGCTAATGGAAAAGGAGGAGAGGGGAAGGAGCAGAGAAATATGGAAATACCTAGGTATACAGCATATATACAGAGTAGATGAAAGGGCGTCTTTCAGGAAGAAGTCCACAGCAGCTGGGGGTATGAGGACATGTGGGTGAGAGCATGTGTGACTGCAACATATCTCTCTGCCTCAAGGAAGCCATTAGTGGTTCTTGGGTGGGTGGATGGAGGCTATGGGCATGAAGCTGTTCTCTGATCTGAACTCAGCTCTTTTATGATCTCTTCAGAGGTCAGTTAGCTCCCTTTCCTAGGCTCAGTAGAAAGGGATGGCTCCAACCCACAATGGCTGACCTCAGTCCATAATAAGAATCAATTATTGCCCTCAGTGAGTTAGAAAGCAGCACACATGGGCTAACCAGGACCAGAAGGCATGTCTACACCCTCTGTAGGGTGCTGCAATCAACCAAAAATGGCTCAGTTCTTTTTAAACTCACCAAGTTGAAGACAAAGAACCCTGATCAACCCTATTACAGAAAGTGTAAAACCATATAAATTCCTGAGGCAAAATATGCTATTTAAAAACCAAGTATTTTTAAAAAAGCTACTTTTTCTCAGAGTATGTTTATATAAGCTCTCTAATAGTATAATTTTATTGAATTAAGGATATGTAATAATAATAATAGCTAACATGCATATATTGCATTAAGCTTTACATAGCACTTTGCATTATCTCATTTAATCCTCACATCAACCCTGAGAAGTAGATGCTGTTATTATCCCCACTTTACACAGGAGGAAACTGAGGTCAAGCAACTTGCCCAGAGTCACACAGCAAGTACGTGTCTGAGGCAAGATTTGAACTCAGGTGTTCCAGACTCCAAGGTAAGGGCTCTATCCAGGGTACCACCTAATACCTAACTCCATATACCTTACATCAACATGGCAATGTTATCTGCAATAATCCATTTACCTAGTGTAGATGTTGTCTCTAACAAAAATATCCTATAAAACAAGAAATTGCACTGACCCATAGGCCTTGAATCAGAGAATAAAATCTCGCTGTGAATTGTTAATTTGTATGTATCTGAGGGTCTGAGGATATCAATGGCCTAATAAATCATGTCCTTCTTATCTATTCTCTCTACACTGGGCTTTCATGATGACCTGCAGTTTTTTTTTTGTTTGGGTTTTTTTTTTTAATAAATTCCATATCCTTTTCAAGTAGAGCTATACGCTTTGTCATATATTGCAATATTGGGGAACCCCTGATCATTAGTAGCAATAGGTAGTGTATACATAGGGCCAGGATGTAATTAACACAAGCTTAGGTCCCTGGCTTACTGAGAATTTCCCCTTTTTGAGGAACAGATGAAAACCTCTCACAATTGAAATTACCTAGGTTACCCAAGGCTAGTACAGAGTATACGTATGTTGAGGCAAGTAAGCATTGAACATGTAGACCCAGACAGTTTAGGACATCATAGAGCTGGGCAAGTGATTTCACCTCAGAGGCTCTCAGTTTACTCTTCTGTAAAATGAGGGGATTGGACTAGATTGAGGTTTCTTGGCCTTTTTTGTTTCATGAATCACTTTGGTGAAATCTAAGACCCTCTTCTCAGAATAATGTTTTTAAAGGCATAAAATAAAATACATAGGATTACAAAGGAAACCAATTATATTGAAATCCACTTACCAGTTTTTTGAGTTCATGAACTCTAGATTTAGAACACCCAAATTAGTCATTTCTAATTCAAAATCTTATGATGATTTCTATGTTCTTTTACTGTATAATCATAAGGTATTGGATTATGTAATGCAAAAATGTCTAGTAAGAAAAAAATGTGAACCATTGGAAAATGGAAACTAGAGACTAATAAAAGGATTTGGTCACTCACAGACATTTTGAATTCATCTATAAGGCTGAATTAAGGTCTTATCTGTAATAGGCTGCTGCATTTAATAATGTGACAGCTCTATCCCAGCTCTTTTTAAAAAAAAGTATCTCAATTTAAACAAATCCAAAATATGAACATTGAAATTATAGAACAGATCATTTGTGTTGGATTTGATTTCTTACATACGAAGCTTCTCCAAGCATGTTTAAAAAGTGATTAGATTTATAGACAGTGGGTTAGACATTTTTTTTAGCAATGCCTGGCAAAGCTGTAAAACTATAGGTGTTCAATAATTGCACATTGAAAAATTAACCACACCTAGTGTAAAATGAGGTTTACCTGTATTCTTTGACTTTCACTTTCTGTTTCCAGATAGAGAAAGATTTTGTTTGAAAGAGCATTTCCTCTGAGTCTGTGGTTACAAGGTGCTTCACAGATATTATCTCATTTAATGGTCCTAATGGCCCTATGAGGTGGGTCTTACACGTATTATTATGAAGAAACTGCACCACCAGCGAGGTTTTGACTTGCCAGAGGTCACAGAGCTATAAACAGAGCCAGGTTTTTTGATTCCAAACCTCTTTTGTCCCATTTACCTCACCACGTCTCTTTGGGTTATGCTGCACATAATCTCGGAAGAAGCAGAAAGATAAACTACTAAAATGTTTGCAGCTTTAAAGCTATAGAAAAGCAATTAACAACTCGAGAAGTTAATTGTGACAGAGCTACCTCTTGTAACAATTGCTAACGCCCCTTGAGTGGGTGATGATTAATGTTATTCTGCAGGGTAAATACTGTGAATTAATATCCTCCCCTGTTGTGTGTGTATGTGTGTGTGTGAGTATGTGTGTATGTGTGTGTGTTTTAAACAGTATTGTTAACTATTCAGTGTTTTTTTTTTAATTAAAATATTGGATAGAGAGGTTTTACCTAATTTTTGAAGACCATGATGAGAGTTCCCAGTGCTTGTAGCAGCAGAGATGTTAGGCACAAATCATGTCGAATTTTAGAGCTAAATGAAAGTGTCGACTCAAATGACCAAAGCCCATCCTCTTTTGAGGGTTAATGGCTTTTTACTCTTCCTTTTAGCTCAATGAGTTTGTTTAATAAAGTTGAGAATTTGTTCACAGGGTCTTATAAACATGTGTTATTAGATTTTAAATCTGTTTTGAAAGTGCCTCTCTCCTACTCCCTCCTAGTAAAGTGACCTTTTTAAATGGAGGGAAGTGGGTTTAGATGACAGTCGTGATAAATGCGGTCATGTTCACTCAATAAAATAAGGCCCAGTGCATTTGAGGATAAATCAGTGAAATGTACAGCCCCACCTGTCTGTCTCCATCATTCATTTCCACTGTCACTTTCCCAGTGGCTGATGGATCACAGTTGCTGTAAAATTAGACAGCCTTTAATCTCATTTCATCCTGATTAGCTTCTCTTTACCCTTTCCCTCTAACTCACTGACTGACACGCTAAAAACTCACACTGGGCTGTATTTGAGCGTGGAGTACAAACTTCTCCTCAAATACCTTTCTCAGAAGGGTGAGACAGGTGTTCACCTTTGCTGAAAGCTGCGGAGGGCCACAGATATAGTCAGTGTCATTTTAAGAGCAATCAATAAACATAGCAACCAGGGCTAGATTAATCAGAGTGCTAATCTTGGGGGCCACCCAACATATTTGAAACATTTTCCTATAGCTTTGAATCAGAAATAACATAATTTGCTTTCATAATACTAAAAAATAGAATCCTGTGTAAAATAATTTTTTAATAAATTTGGGAATTTTTCCCACCTTTCCAAATGATTTCCAAGAACTATCAAGTCATCACAAAGATACAGAAATAAGATTCAAGTATTCTCATTAGAAAATGTAACTTTCATGATTTTAAAACACTAGTATTCATTTGACTGCACATGAAGGTGACGGTAGGTAACCTTGAGACTTGTTCCCCTCTCCTTACTTTGAAGGTTTAAGAGCCATTGTCTGTGTCAGTGTTCTCATTTGGTTGCATGAAGCTTAATGATAGGTATATTTGAATGAGAATAAAACTAAATTATTTATTATTTGCCTCAGTAAAATTATGTATTCCCAAATAAGAAAAAATAAAAACCACATGCTGAAGAAAAAAAGTGGTTGTAGTTTTGTAGGGCACAGTGCTTTTTGATAAACTTCCCCTGAGGTTAAAAGAAGGGCAAAAATCTTTTTTCCTACATAGAGGACTTCCTGCATTTTGTTGGGTAGAAGTTTTAAATAACATACATGCAGTGATGGGCATAAAATGAGGTGGTGGCAGTTGATGGCCCAGTTCCTAACTTGTGGAAGATTTTCTTGAAATCTAATTATGGGGATGTGCTGCATCTCTTAAGGGTGGTCCCTGAGAGTACCTTCTGATTTCCCAGGCTGCTCCCCAAATCTAGTGAAAAGGATAGGAAAAGACATGTACTGCATGCTTAAAAGACATTCTAGTATTGATTCACTCTCTGTCCACTTCTAGGGCTAAGAATTACGGGCAGATCAATGTTGAGCTAATATTAAAAGACCCAAAATGTATTTAGCACCTCAATTCTCAAATAATGATCTGATCCATTACATTTGTGTGCAACTTCCAAACGCTTTCACAGCCGTTCTCTTTTCATGCTCTCCAGGGCCCTGAGGGGAAGCAAAACGGTTCAGTGGCTAGAGGGCAATTTTTGGAGTCAAGAAGACTGGAAACAAGTCCTATTCCTGATATAAACTGGCTTTGTGGCGCTAAGCAAATCACTTCACCTTGTCACGCCCTAGACATTTCTCTAAGACATAGAAGAGACCCCAATCAACACTAGGGAAGCCTGAGAGTTTGCTTCACCCGGTGAAATCACAAACAACAAAACAAATTGCCAATGAACCACCAAAAAGCAGCCCGATGAAATAGAAAGGGAAGATATTACTATCCCTATTTTATATAGAAGGGGATGTTAGAGAGCTAGCAAAGTGACTTGCCCAAAGTAACAAAACACTGAAATCAGGATTCAAGCCTTTTGTGTCGTAGTGCAAAGAGCATTGATTCTATAGTCAGAGTTTCATGTTGTTCAGTTGTGTCTGACTTGCTGTGACCCCATTTGGGGTTTTCTTGGCAAAGATAATGGAGTTGTTTCCCTTTTCCTTCTCCAGCCCATTTTACAGATGAGGAAACTGAGGCAAAGAGGGTTAAGTGACTTACCCAAGGTCACACAGCTAGTAAGTGTCTGAAGCCAGATTTTAACTCAGGTCTTCCTGACTTCAGGCCCAGTACTCTAGCCACTGCACTACCTAGCTGCCTCTGTAGTCAGAGGGCCTCAGTTCAAATGCTGCTGCCCCTGACATATGTACTTGTGTGATCTTGAGCAAATCATTTACCTCCTCCTGGCCTCGGTTTCCTCATGGGTAAAATGAAGGAGGTTATAGTAGATGACCTCTGATGTTTCTTCTAGCTCTAAATCCATGAATTTTAAAATTCATATCTTCCTCAAAGGCAGATCAGTGCTCTATATTCATCTTTTCTACGCTCCGATGATAACATTTTCTGTTTTTTAATCATAATGGCCTTTGTGCAAATGTGTTTGTGTCTCACACAAATGTCAGCAAAGCAAGATCAGAGCAGTTATAGCCATTTTGCAGATAGATAAACCAAGGTTCAAAGGACTTCACCAAGGTGACCTCCAAGTCTGTGACAGAACTCTACTGAATAGATGTCATCATAATTTGTGATTATCTGCTATATTCCTAATCAGTCCCTTTTCACAAAATCAAGTGTACTTTACCAATTGCTTCTTCCAGGCTGGCTGTAAGATCATTTCAGTTAACTAAAAACACTCCTTGCTTGTTCATTGTTGCCAGGGGGACAAGAAGCCACAAATCCTATGGCAAGAAGCTTAACTAAACACACGGACCTGCTCCATCCTGAAGACGCTGCAACCTTAGTAGCAAAGCAGACACCTCCCTCCTTGTTTTTATTTCCATTTGTTATCCTGCATAGCTGTATTTTGAGAAAAAAAATAATAAAATAAAATGAAATGAGAGATCTATCACCTAGAATAATCCAAGTGCGAGAAAGACTGCCTTTCTGTCTTTTTTTTCTTTTTCTTTTTTTTTTTTTTTTTTTTGGCATTGGCAAAAGAGCACAAAGTAAGAGCTGGCCCTGAGTCATATTGATTTCCCACTGCACTGGTTTCCTAAGTGCTCTGTTGATCCATGACAAACAATAAGTTCCCTGCCTGTACATCCACATCACCTCCCCATTTGTCCTCACCTAGATTTAAGGTGCCCATATGATGAGCTGAACAAGGACATCATTTTTCTACTGGTGTCACTGGGCCAATGCCTCTGCATAGAGCGTGATAACTAATGCTGGCCAAGTATACATCGACCATAGGATGTGATGGTAGCAAAATAACAGAGTAACCATACATGTCTGTGTGTTGTATCCCTACATAGCAAAAGCAGATGAGAATGAATTTGGAGGAGCTGGGTTTTCAGCAGTATCTTAAAGAGCTCATTCTTCCCCCAGCTAGCACCATCAGAATTTTTTTTTAAAGAAGAGAAAACAGTGTATCTCTGTGACTTTGCTGCCACAGTTTTGATCTTTGTCACAGAAGAGTTCCTAAGTAGATAGATAGAAAATGTGTGATTGTGCTGCTAATGGCATTGTACAGGAAATTAAGCGTATACATTTGGAGAAGGCATTAAATCAGCAGGACCTTAATTTAAAAACTTCAAACTGTATGGAAATGCAGCTTGTTCATTGCTGTGGAATAGAAAGCTACCAAGCACCCTGAGTCTGCTTATGGAAAGCATGCCAGCAAAAAGCAGGCTAGGTTGAGTATCTTAGCAGTTTTCAGTGTGTATTCAAGGTTACAGCAACACAGTATTTCCCAGGAAATGACACCTCTCTCTGGTCATTGTGATGTACCTGTCATCCCTCTCCCCCCCACTCAAAAAAAAATGCCACCTATGTATCAGGTAGTTAGGGGTACGAGTTAAGTGAGCAAGTGACTAAATGAGTTCTTAAGAAAGAAGAGTAGCAGAAGCTGGCTGTTCTGCAGCAATTTGTGGAATAACATTATGTAAAATTAATCAAAAGGGGCTGGATCTGAAACTGCTGTCAACACACCACTGATCCCCTGTGTACATAGCTCAGGATTGGCACGTACCCTGCTTTACTGCCTCCTGCTTCCTTCCGCTGTTTGAAGTCTCAGATTTTGCACGCCTTGATTAAGGCAAATAACGGGTGTGCCAAGCTATCAAATTCTAAGATGGAAAATGATATACATCTTGTTGGTGGTTTATTTTTTCATCTTTTTTCCCCCTACAGTTATGCCCTATAACAGCGCCCATCACTGTGTGGTGGAAGTGGAAAACTTCTTGTTCGTGTTGGGAGGAGAAGACCAATGGAATCCAAACGGTAACTATCCAGCCTTTAGCATGGAGCTATTCCCTTTTCCTTGCTCGGCTCTGCAAATGTGCCTCTGTGGAGCCCGAAGGAATGAAGCCGTTAGACTGCGTGCCGATATCTTGAGGGTCAATCACTGAGCTAGCTGAGGGCACATCTACCATGGCATTGATGTTCTATCTGGGGATTTCACTTCTCCATGATGTTCCCGACCCTGCATTCTTTGCCTTTCCCTCGAGGAATGCTACCACCATCAGCAGCACATACTCTCTGGAGTAACAAGCAGCTGTTAAGAATTTTAACCATCATTTCCACCTCTGTCGCATTCTTATCATAATAAAGTGGTGACAAAAAGCAAACCCACCCCCCCACCCCCCCGTTTTCTTCCAAAGGGTTTCAGCTGAAGCTTCTTTAATCATAGGCATTAATCATAGGCTCATGGCTCTTGAGCTGGAAGGGATGTCAAAGGTCATCTAGCCTAATCCCTTTATTTTACATATGGAGAAACTGAGGCCCAGGAAGTTTAAGTGACGTGCCCAAGGTCACATAGGGAGGAACCATCAGAGATAGGATTCAAACCCAGAATTTTTGTCCCCTTCTGAACTGTGTTTGTAGCCCTCATGCCGCTTATACAGATTATCACTAGGTCCCCCTTTTTGATAAGTGTTTACTTCATAAATTTAGTACAAAGAGAAATTAAGTAATTTTTCATGTTTCTGTGCTAAACACACAGAGAACACTGTGCCTTGCAAAATACACAAAATTATCAAGATATTGTTTAAAAGCTTGCACATGAAGAAGGAGCTGCCTCTGTAGCAGCCTGTGTAACAGAGACAATTATGACTGAGAAACCATAAAACAGCTTGCAGGTACACATTTTTGCTTTAAAACCCCAGAACATCCAGATGAAATTACATATACTGCATATATTTTATTGTGAATGCGCCATTTCAGCATCTGCACCAAACCAAATTATAGAAAATTGTTACATCTGTTCACTTCCCAAAATCTTAAAGAAAACCAATCCCTGTTACCCTCTAGACCATTTTTTTTTGAGAGAAAGGGAAGAAAAATGGGACAGCCTTTGGAGAAAAACCCTTCAGCCTTATTGTCAAATCTCTTTGATGCTGGCAGGAGGTTGGGCTTAGTACCCTCTGAATATCAGATACATTTCACGTGGGGCAGGTTGGATTTGAAGCAGGAGCATTTTGGATATTGATAGCCTCTCTGCTGAGTTATCCCATTAATGATGGATTTGATGCATTACCAGGAAACTGACAGGAATACCATCCACTATAAGCTCTCCACTCACTTACTGCACAAGTTATCCTGCCTTTGAACTGAATGGAATATTTCATGACTGCACATACACATTCCAAGTAAGGGGTGTCTTCAAGTGAATCACACTTAGGGCTTTACAGTCTGTCCCTTTTGTCACCTGGATTAAAAATAAAGTGTGACAACCAAACTGCATGGCCCACTAATGGGGGATTTTAAAAAAAATCATCTTTTAAAAAATAACTAATAAACCTGAACCTCACTGATTATACCAGGACACATATTTTTCAGGGAGAAAACTGAAACATGGTCAATCTTCTAGCACCTCATATAATGCAACGAGATTCCCAAAGCTAAAAATAGGAAATTAAGTATCTGAGGCAAACTATATACTATGCCCCATCCTCCCATCTTTCTTAACCCTTAATTTGTACCATATTTTTCACGTGAAATAAATGTGAAAAAGTCTTCCTAAAATTTACCTTAATTTTATTTTTCATAAAGGAGTTCTTAGGATTCAAGATTATTCTTCTTCACCACAGGGTGGTATTTACTATTTTAATTAAGGGAGATGTCATAAATTTTTACAATTCCACTTTTACCCCCTACCCACCCAACCCTTGGAGCAACAGCTAAACTTGGAGGTCAGCTGTGTTATAGTAGGATAAACACTGAGTCTGGTGTGGGAAGAACTGAGTTCAAATCTCTAGCTCTGCAACTTAGTATCTCTATGACCTTGGAAAATTCACTTCACCTTTTCTGGACCTTAATTTCCTCATCTGTTAAAGCAGGGGTGGGGAGAAGTGATTGGAAAGGGATTATGACCTCTATACTCTAACACCTACCTATAACAACTTACTGTCTTATGAAAAATAACTGGCTTAACTTTCTAAGCCAACAAGGTGAAGTGGCTTGGTCATGGGATTTGCAATCTAGAAGAACTGGGTTCAGCTCCCACCTCAGATACATAGGCAGCTAGATGGTAGAGGGAATTAGTGTGTTGGACTTGGAGTGAGGAAGTCCTAAGTTCAAATCCAACCTCAGACACTTGCTAGGTATGTGATGGCTTAGGGACTTGACTACTCTGTGCCTTAATTTTCTCATCTGTAAAATAGGATTAATAATAGCATGTACCTTCCAGGGTTGTGAGGATAAAATGAGATAACGTTTATAAAGTGCTATATAAATGCTAGCTAACTTTAGCCATTATAGAGATTGCAACCCTGAGCAAATCATCAAACTTTTCTATGCGTCATTTTTCTCATATGTAAAATGAGGGCTTTGGATCTGATGGTCTTTAAGTTTCCTGGGATATCTAAGTATGTCATTCTCTGAGAGAAACTGACCAATCCGAGCCCATTTAGGGTAGCTGTGCTGTTTCTTAGAGGGATAAGATAGTACAGCTGAGAAGTTTTGTTGTTGTGGTTGTTTTAATCTGTAATCCTTATATGAATTTGTCAGACTTAAAGCCCATCTACCCACTTTCACTTTGCCATATCCTACTCCTCTAATCAAAGCAGCATTGGGGAGGGAAGCAGTGAACAAAATCAGAAGTACTAGTATTGTGAACATCTCTTGGTGAATATTAAATCAGTCCTGAATTATTGAATCTGGATGGAAGCTGTTTCCCTTCCTCTGACTGAGGACTCCTGATAGTCCTGGTGTCACTGATTTAACTCCTAATTTAAATGGCTATTGGAAGGGCTAGTCATCTCCAAAAAATGTCAGTTTGATTTTGAAATTTTATCTTTTGAGCCAACTCACAGGCTCTGTGTGACAAGTGGTGCGCACCTTCATACAGGGCTGAGCTGAACTAAATAGGGATTGAGCTCTTTTAAACTGAGTTATTTAAATAAATTGGAACTCTTTCAGAATCCCCAGGAAGGAGGCCCATTGGGAGCTCTGACTTCCATGATTTCATCTGATGCAATGAGAAACCCTAACTTTCAAAATAAGAGCTCACCTGTGTTCCTTAGTATTATAGCTTCTCTGCCCTTGAAGTCAGTCAGTTAGCAAACATGTATTAAGCTCTTACTGTCTGCCAGATATTATGGCAAGTGCTGAGGATATAAACAGAGTAAGATGAACTGGCAAAAGATCCTGTAAAAACAAACTGTCAACCAGAGAGGGCTGAAAATGCTTCCTTTTTCTCATGACCATCAAGGCTTGTTGAAAGGTTCTGAAAAGATGCACTTCAGAAAGCCTTGGCTTCTGAGAGGAATTAAGACAGACCCTTACCATTCTGTCTTTCTCTGTGTCTCTCTCCGTCTCTTTCTCTCATACTCCTGTGCACATACGAATACATATAAATACATATTCACACATAATACATGTGAATATGAGAAACAACATGGCTTACTAGCCTGTGAGTGGTCGTTGGAGTCAGGAAGACCTGGTTCTAGGTCAGGAAAGCCTGCTTCTGACACATACTCTCTGTATTGCTGTGGATAAGTCACTTAACCTCTTGGTGCTTCCAGGCAGCTCTAAGTTACAGGTGAGGTGGACATCTGCATCCATGGTTGGGAATTCCCCATACTAATGAAACAGATCCAACCAAATAAATACAAATACATATGTATAGTGTGTATGGGGGGACGGGGGTGGGGAGAGAGAGAAAGAGAGAGAGAGATACACATAAAAGGCAGCGTGACCTAATGGACAGAAGATCTGAGTTTAAGTCCTTCCTCGAACACACACTGGCTGGGTAACCTTGGCAAATCACTGAACTCTATATGACTTTTCCATCTAACTCTCTAAGTCTATAAGTTGTAGAAAGGGTATTAGTCTACCCTGGAAGATGAAATCCTTCAATGGCAATTACAAATCCCAAGTCTAATAAAAAAAAAAAGATAAATAAATGTACATATTTCTTTAGTGTTTAATAATAATTTTAGCTAACATTTATATAACTCTTACTATGCACCAATTTGCTAAATACTTTACAAAAATTATCTACCAATAAACATTTATTAAGTACCTACTATGTTTCAGGAACTATGCTAAATACTTATCTCACTTGATCCTTGCAACACCCCTGTGAGGTATGGTTTGTTATTGTCCCCCTTTTACAAACAGAGATAAACAGGTGAAGTGACTTGCCCAGGGTCACACAGCTAATAAGTGTCTGAGGCCAAATTTGAACTCAGGTCTTCCTGACTGTAGGCATAGACTCTATCCATGAACCACCTAGCTGCCACTGTTTATTTGTGCATATATTCATATATATCTATATATTCAAGAATCAGAATTCCTGGTGCATGTTTTATAGGTGGTGTCTTACTAGCCTCTCTGTAGGTTATATCTATATGTCTATATACCTGTATATACACTGCTTTAAACCAAAACCTCAGATGTTGTCATCTAAACTTTATGTACAAATAGCCAAAATGAAAGGGTGGCAGTAAAAGACCGTATTATTTCATTTAAATTTGACATTTTCCATCCAGTGCTATGCCTTTATTACAAATCAGACTAGGCCAACATTTGTCATCAACAAATTTGGATGATTTCTTGAGAGTCTGCCCAAGATTGGATAATTTCTTTGATAGAAGAATGGAGCCCCCCTGTTTGGGAATACCTGTGGTTCAAGGTTGAGTTTTATAAGGTCTATAAAAGACCTTGGGAAACATCTCTAGAATTAGAAGGGAACTCACAGGCAATCTGGTCCAAATCCCCTCATTTTATAGATTAACAAACTAAGGCCCAATGAGGTTAAATGACTTGTAAATTTGTTGATTGACTAATTTCCCAAGCTCATACAAGGAGTAAGAGTTAGAGGGTGGTAAACCCAGATCCTCTAATGCCTAAGACAGTGTTCTTTCCACTATATCAGGATCTAGTCCAACCCCATTATTAGCTCAATGCAGCCACCTAGAGACTAGGCTTCCAATAGCAGAACTGATCTTTGTTGTTCAGTCGTTTTCAGTTGTGTCCAACTCTTCATGACCCCATTTGGGGTTTTCTTAGTAAAGATGCTGGAGTGATTTGCAATTTCCTTCTCCAGCTCATTTTACAGAGGAGACAAAGTGACTTACCCAAAATCACCTGGTTAGTAAGTATCTGAGGCTGGATTTGAACTCAGGTCTTCCTGACACCAGGTCCAGCACTCTATTCACTGTGTCACTAGCTGCAAAGGAACTACCAGGTTACCTAGGGAGGAGAAAACTGACCTTGATTAGAAAACAGAGTACATTAAAGCTTCTGTGCTGATCAGTATTGGGTTTGGGCACATGAGTGACCATTGTACTTCCAGCCTGAGTGAGATAGGAAGACCCAGTCTCTTCCTTCCCTTTCTCCCTCAAAAAAAGTCACGGATTAGTAGAGAAAAAAAATTCTCAAAGTTCCAAATCAACCAGGAAGAATTGAAGCAGGAATTTCTGGGCAGGGGAGATCTGCCAGAGAATAGAACACTGATAAAGTTACTCCTTGAGGGAGTGTTTTCCTGAGTCCAGAGTCACAACTAACAGCAAAATGATGTGGAAGCCTTAGGAAGCTATGGTTACTATAGCAAAGTAAGAAAATGGGAGATTTTCTAGGGAAAAACCATTACAGAATTGATAGTTATAGTTGAGGGGTGATGCCTGGTAAAGGAAGTTAGTGTGATAAGAGACCCATCTATTAACCTGACAAGCTAGGTCTGTAGTAGGGGCTGTGTTCTTGTTGTAGTAGGCGGGACAGCAAATTTCCTAAATTGAAGCTGAGGCTGAGGTCTGCTCCTGATTCACAGGTTACCTAGATAACCTGAATAATCAAGGTAGTCCTTCATTGCCCCAGCTACCTACCCACCAAGATTCCTCCTTGGTAGAAATCACTTCACTCCAGGGTTATCAAAGCAAATTGCCCCACCAAATAGTGAGATGGGCAAGATGTCTTACTTAAAATGCAGCCAATCAGTTCCTCAAACTCCTGCAAGGATGACTACCAGATGAAACTTTTTTCCGGGAAACTCTTCCCCTAAGGCTAGATATATGTGAGAGCCTTGGTTGTTGTGGGCACACATAAAGGAGGACCCCTAAGAGAGCTTTTTGCAGCCCTAGTGATAGGCTTATTACAGGGGTGGAGAACTTGAGGCCTTGGGTGTGGCCTTTTGACTGAGTCCAAATTTCACAGAACAAATCCTTTTATAAAGGAGATTTGTTCTGTGAAGTTTGTATTCAGTCAAAGAGCTGCACTTGAGGACCTAGAGGCCCACATGTGGCCTCAGGGATGCAGATTCCCTGCCCCTGGATGTCACCTTTCTTTGCATAAGTTTTTGTGTACTAAATGAAATTATGATCTGTAAGTACTTCCCAGTTCCTTTAATTGCAGACACTCAGGGATGGATCCAAGGAGGGAGATCTCTACTAAACTAGACTTGTTTAAAGTTCACAGAAACATAATATTTCAGAGTTGGAAGGAAACTCGATGGCTATCTGGTTCAAATAATATATAAAAAAATAAATAATTCCTCATATAACATACCTAGTGAATGGTCATCCAGCCTTTGTTTGAAGAGTTCCAATGAGGGGGGATCATTCCAATTTTGGATAGCTCTGATTGTTGGGAAGCTTTTTCCTGACCTAGACCCTAAAGTAGCCTCTTTGAAACTTCTACTCATTGCTTCCAGTTTTGCCCCTCTTGGTCAAGTACAAGTTTAATCCTTCTTCCCTGTGACAGTCCTTTAAATATTTGAAAATAGCTACCATCTTTCCCTGACTTTTAGTTGTCTCTTCTCCAGGCAAATCTCTGCAATTCTTTCACTCTACCCTGATATGGCATGAACTCAAAGCCCTTTATCACCCTAGCTTTCCTAGTTTCCTTTGGAAACTTTCTAGCTAATTAATGTCCTTCCTGAAATGTGGTACTCAGAACTTAACACTATATTCCAAATGATCAAGGCAGAGTTATCTATTTATTCCTGGTTCAATCAGCTGCTATTTATTAAGTACCTGCTATGTGCCTGTCATTGCATTATGCACTAGGATATAAAGACAAAAATGAAACAATCCTTGCCCCCATGGAGCTTACATTCTATAGGGCAACACAGTATGTACACATTTCCAGAAGCTATTTGTCTCAGTCCAGGATTTACCTGCTCTCTCACACAGTTGACCAATTATGACATTCAGCCTCCAAAACTCCCAAATCTTTTTTCAGATAAATTGTTATCTAACCAGGCCTCCCTTCTCTTATGCTTGTGAAGTTACTTTTTTGAACCCAAGTAGAAGACTTAACATTTATTCCTAGTAAATTTCAGGTGGTACAAGGATAGAGTGCTGGTCTTGAAGTCAGGGAGATTCATCTTCATGAGTTCAAATCTGGCCTCAGATACTGACTAACGAGGTGATCCTGGGCAAGCCACTTAACCCTGTTTGCCTCACTTTCCTCATCTGTAAAATGAGCTGGAGAAGGAAATTGCAAACTGCTCCAGTATCTTTGCCAAGAAAACCCCAAATGAGGTCATGAAGAGTCAGATATGACTGAAACAACTAAACAAAATTTCATCTTATGAGATTTGACTCAGTGTTTTAGCCTCACAAGATTTTTTTTTAAAATTCTAATTCTGCCATCCAGTATGTTAGCTATCCCTCCTAGTTTTGTGTCTTCTGAAATTTTGATAAACAGACAATCAATGCCTTTATGGCACTATAATATCATTTGAAACAAGTTCAGAAAAATGAAACAAAAAGACAAACTTTTGCACATAGTGTGGACACTAGGTTATACTATTTGGATTGACCCATTCACCACTGGCATGCCAGCAATTAATTAATTGAAAAGCTGGAAGAATTCCTGGATTGGTCCATTGCCCCACAGGTGGATGACATCTTTATCCTGTTCCATTGCAAGCAAGATCACATTAAAAACATGTGAGGTCTTGCTTCGGCCCCTTCACCACATTTTGTTCTATAACCAGACAACTATATCATTAGATCCCACTCACATTTGGGAGATTGTCCTGGGCTGTGACAGCTTCCAAAGGGATTCACTCTAGTTCAAGGTGATCGAGATATGGGTCCTCCCACCTTGAGCATTGCACTGATTTGAAGGCAGAGCCAACTGATATTGACCATTTATCCCCAAGTAGTCAGGGCTAATCGACCTTCATCACTGAAGAAAGAGGCCACCTTCTAGTAAAGTATCAAATAAGGAGACTTCCAGGCACAGAAAAAAGACATTAGTGGTAGCAACATCCTGGTCCTGCACTAACTTTTTTATTAAAAAAAATAAAATAAAAATAATGCCTCCAGGGTTACCATGGGCTAGGGCACTGTTAACATAGAATTTAAGCTAAAAAAAAAAAGAAAGAAACATCTACTCCAGGAGACCCTTTGCCTACCAGTAACATACTATTCTCATCAGTTAACAGGAAGAATATTATGTGATGAACAGGGAGTTGGAAAGTTAGGTTGGGGGCAGACTTTACAGGACTTGAAAATCAATGGAGGAATTTTTATTTTGCCCTAGAGGCAATAGGTGGCAGCTAGGTGGTATAGTGAATAGAGCACTGGGCTTGGCATTAAGAAGGCTCACCTTCATGAGTTCAAATCTGGCCTCAGACACTTACTAGCTGTGTAATCCTGGGTAAGTCACTTAACCCTATTTGCCTCAGTTTCCTCATCTGTAAAATGAGTTGGAAATGGCAAACCACTCCAGTACCTTTGCCAAGAATACCCCGAATAGGGTCACAAAGAGTAGGACACGACTAAAAAGCCACAAAACAACAACAAAAGAGGCAATAGGGAGCCACTGGAATTTATTGAGTAGGGGAGCGACATGGTCGTATCCATATTCAAGGAGAATCATGTTGGCCGCTCAGTATGGAGGCTGGATTGGAGTGGGGAGAAATTTGAGGCAGGGAGACCAAATGGAAATCCCAGAGAGTTGTAAAAATTTTCACTCAAGGACAGAGAAGGATGGATTCCAAGACTACTATTAATATGAGAGCTCACCTGGATCTGTGACCGTGTCCCTATTTACTGAACCATAAACCCACTGCTGTGGTGTAAAATCCTCACTCTGGCTTCCCTGGAACTCAGTAGGCTAGTATAATGAACAGTAGCATCAGGACCTTTCTCTGACCCTGCCTTAAATATCCCTGCTCCTAATGAGTGAGACAGAGGAATGATCATGAGCAGCTGCTCCTAGTGGCTGGCCAGCTGCTGCTGCACCTGCATTTTGGCATCCTGCCTCTCCATGTGTTTTCAGTCCCATGGAGACAGTGTACCCTTGATTCCTACATTGGCCCACATCGGGGAACGTTAGTCTTTAAGTTATGCTTTTCAGAATCTGTTCCTTGTGGACTAACACCCTCATTCTGTACTGTCTTCATTGCTTGCTGCTGCGATCATAAGCCCTGTCCTTTACACCACTACTTGGGGGCTCCTTCCCCTTCTCTTTATGATGATATTCCTTCCATTCCTCCCATCATAGTGAACATTCCATTCTCATCACCACGTTAAACACGGAAGTTATAGGCTACTGCCTGCTACAGCTTCCTTCTCACAATCACTGATGGAGCACGCCTGTCAGTTCACAGGAATCTAAAATCTAGGGAATCTTGTACTGCGAATTAAAGAGAAGGCAGCAATATTGCCTAATAGAATGTAAGTTCCTTGAGGGCAGGAATAGTTTCATTTTTGTCTTTGTATCCTTAGTACCTAGTACAATGCCTGGTACCCAGACTAGAAAGGGTATGACTTTATATAGTGTTCTCCAAACTTTTTTGTTCACAAACGTCTATCAATAAGGAGTTCTTGAACACGTATTCTCAATACCTACTTATTTATAAATTATATATACATATATAAATGTATATATCTTGAACACATATTCTCAATACCTACTTATTTATAAATTATATATATACATATATAAATACATATGTATAATATGCTACTTTATTAATAATTATGTTACTATTAATTATGCATTGGGCCAGCTAGGTGGCCGCCGTAGTGCATAGAGCACTGGGCCTGGAGTTAGGAAGACTCATCTTCCTGAGTTCAAATTTGGCCTCAGACACTTGCTAACAGAGTGACCCTGGGAAAGACACTTAACCCTGTTTGCCTCAGTTTCCTCATCTGGAAAATGAGCAGTCGAAGGAAATGGCAAATCATTCCAGTGTCTTTGCCAAGAAAACCCCAAATGGGGTCCAGCCGGAAATGACTGAACAACAACAAACAACAAGTAATTATGCATTATCAAACTTGGGCAAAAATAGAAATTTTGAAAGGGTAAGATAAGATGAAATAATGTTTAATCCTAAAGTAAATAGGGAGTCATTGGATTTGATTATTTAGAGGAGTGACAAGGTCAGACCTGCATACTTTGCAATCAGTGTGAAGGATGAATTAGAATGATGAAAGATTTAAATCAGGGACCCGAGTAGCAAGCTATTACAATAGGCCAGGTGACAGGTAGTGAGGACCTGAAGTAGAAGCTAGGAGAACAGGGAAAACAGGGTGGTATGGGAAATGTTAGAGGCAGCTAGGTGGCAAAAGAGATAGAGCCCAGAACCTGGAGTCAGAAGAACCTTAGTATACACATCCTACCTCAGACACATAGTAGCTGTATGGCCCTGTGTAAGTCATTTAAACTGTCAGCCTCAATTTCCTTATCTAAAAAAGAAGAAAAAGAATAATCATATAACTTTTCTCCCAGGGTTGTTGTGAGGGTAAAATGAAATGAAATTTAAAAAATGTTTCACAAACCTTAAAGTGCTATATGAATGCTAGTTATTCATACCGATGATATTTGGCAACAAATTGTATGAGCAGGGTGAATGAGAGTGAGGAAGCAAGATTGGGACCTGAGTGATTAAAAGGATAGCCATGCCTTCGACAGGGCAGGAAAGTTTGGGTGGGGGGGAGTTGAGGTGAGAGATAATATAATGAGATCTGCTGTGCAGCTGTCATTCCATCCATGCCAGTCATCCTGGGCAATTTCTTGTCCCACCAAAAATGCAAAAAGGTGAGGAAGGACCTTATAGGCTACTTGCCCTGGAGCACAGAGCCTACAAAGAGGTCCTATCAACAGGGCCCCAAGTTGAAGCCATGAAGTGATCTGGGGAGCAGGATGGGTGTATTCTGGGGACTAGAGAGGATTTCCTGAATGACACCTGCATGACAAGTGCCCTGGTAGAGATCTGGTTCTTATCACCCTGAGGGGCACTTGTCTGGGCAGAAAGGGAGAGGTGGAGGGTGAGCATAGATAAAGGAGGAAGAGTGAGGATTGTTTTGGACATAAGCTCTGGGAGGGTGAGATACACCTTTCCCCACCCCCTGATCAATTAATCATTAAATTATTAAGATTATGCCAAAGCCCCTGCTGGGACCTTGGAGATCACTGGCCTAGAGGACCTGTCATGCCAATGGATAGAGACTATCTTAGCCCCAGTGCTGATATGCCCTTTCATCAAAAGCACTCAGAGAGGCCCTCTCTGCCCTCAGACCCATCCTGAGAATGAAAAGGAGAGGAGTCCTAACGAACAGGAAGGATATTGTCATTCAACAGGGAGAGAAGAGTTGACCTCATGAACGTGGAGGAATGAACAGATACAAAGCACCAGCAGCTGCTTTAGAAAGTGCACCTGCCTTCCTGTGCTTGGCGAGGAGGGTGGAGGGAGAAGGGAAAAGCATGATTAACTGACCTGTTGAAGGTGGAAAGGAGTAAAGAGTAGTCTTATCCTACCTTTCCAGAAATGCAGATCAAATGATTAAGAGACGGAGGAGTAATGATCTGATGCTCAGGATCATAGATCCAGGGTTGAGAGCAATCTGAGGTCATCACATCCAATCGCCCTTTTTACACTTGGAGATCCTAAGGCCTGGGGAAGTTAAGCAACTTTCCCAAGGTCACATGGTTCTTAAGTGTGAGAGGGAGGATTTGAACTCAAGTCCTCTGACTCAGAGCCAGGGATCGTTCTACTGTACCATGATGTCTCCGTCCTGGGGCCAGAATGATCCCAGTGGTTCAGGATTCCATGCCTGCTTTTATTTGCATCTCTGTCTTCATGTCCTGCTATGCTACCTCTCCTCTGGGGAAGGAGTCTTGGAAGGTGACTTCATGTGTATGTCCTCATTCAAATCTTATATCTCTGTGCCTGAGTTTGGTGAGCAGCTCAGGGCTTTGGGAAGGCATATCACCAAGACAGAAGGAAAATGATGAGCTCTGGGGCAGCTAGGTGGTGCAGTGGATAGAGCACCGGCCCTGAAGTCAGGAGGATCTGAGTTCAAATCCAGCCTCAGACCAAACACTTGACACTTACTAGCTGTGTGACCCTGGGCAAGTCACTTAACCCCAATTGCCTTAAAAAAAAAATTAAAAAAAAAAAGAAAATGATGAGCTCAATGCCCATGTGCACAGCTGCCTGGTACTACGCTACCCCCCAAAGTAAATGTTTTCCCTTGTGTGCCAGTAGTAGGGGCCAGAGCCTCAGACAACACTACCAGAGAAAGCCATTGCCCCATCCTTCCCCAGTACCAGTGTTGTAGACAGCTGTGATGGCTCTCTTTTTTTTATTCTTGTACATCACTTCCCTCCAGACCCTTAGCCCTCTTCTTGTTCTCTAACATTTATCCTTTTTCCTCACCTATCCAACCTCCCTCTCAGTTCCTTACCACCCTCCCCCCATCCCAATCCATTTGAGACACTCTCAGACCTTGTCCCAGGACTCAAGAGATGTCCAAAGGGAGTCTCCAATGCCATCAGCAATAGAGGAGAAGCAGGCCCTGGGGCTGCAACAGGAAGACCAGGAGTCCTTGGCATTCCAAGTTGGAATTTTAAACACATTTTCTCCCCCAAAATACTCCTGTCATGAAACCCATAGAAACACACAACCAATTTGTATGTTAGAGGCTGCGTCTACCTATCTATAAACTGAGTGGAATTTGGAGTCCTTGTTTCTGAATTTAGCTACAAATATATTAACAGAGATTTTGTCATATTGACAGCACTTGGGGTTGATTTTTTCTTAGTTGCTTCATGGAAATCAATGCACGCTATCTAGCTCTAGACTTCCTGATTTTCTGTCAATCTGTATGTAAACTAAGGTGCATTTTAATATCAAGGAAGCGTTAATATGTTTCTGGGGCTTGACAGAAGGGATAAGCTAGTTAACCGGCTTAGGTCATTCATGTTTCCTATTCTAACAAACACCCTCAGAATGTGACATAGGAGAAGATTCTTCTTCATTCTTTCTATAATTCCCCCTAACCTGCACTGAAGGAATATCCTGAGCCCTACAGCATGACATGGCTGTCTCCTCACTCATATCATTCATTACAGTAGCTCTCTTAGCCATTTTTACCAAAACAAAAAGGATTTTGCCTCATTTCTGTGGTGAGAAGGCAGGTTAACCCTCTTAGGTTCTGTGTATGGGGCCGTGGGACAGACAGCACAACAGACAGAGTGCTGGGTTTGGAGTCAGTGCCTGCATTTAGATCCCAAGTCTGTCACAGCAGGAAATTTGTTTAACCTTTCAGGGTCTCAATTTCCTTATCTGTAAAATGAGGTCAAAATAATAATAATATTATAATAATAATAATGATAGCATTTATATAGCACTTTAAGGTTTACAAAGCTTTTCTGATTTTTATCCTTATGACAACCCTGGGAGGTATTTACTATTGTTATTATCCCATTTTACAATTGAAGAAGCTGAGATAAAGATTAAAGTGACTTGACCAGGGTCACAAAGCTATAAGTAACTGAAGCTAGGTTTGAACTCGGGTCTTCCTGATAGCTGGCCCAGTGCTCCATCCACAGTATCACCTAGTTCCAAAGTCCATTTTTCCTAAGTCTATGACCTTAATAAACTTTTATAGGCAAAAAAATAACATTCAGTAGGAAAGGGAAGGGGAGAAGGGGAAAAAAAAACATTTATTAAGGCCTATTATGTGCCAGGCACCATGCTAAGTGCTTTACAAATATTATTTCACTGAATCCTCACAATAACCCTGGGAAGTAGGTGCTATTATTACGCTTATTTTACAGTTGAGAAAAATGAAGTGGATAGAGGTTAAGTGACTTTCCCAAAGTCACCCAGCTAGTAAGTGTCTGAAACAGGATTCAAACCCAAGACTTCCTGACTCCAAGTCCAGCACTACATCTGCTGTGCCACCTAGCTGCCAAAGTAAGCAATATGACATATGGATCAAAAAAACAAAAAACACCTAGCATCTTCTAAGCAATTTAATTTAATTCACATTTCCAAAATGGAGAGCCAAAAGATAGTCATTGCATGTTTTTACATTTGTTTTGAGTGTCGTTAACTTCAAGTATTATTGAATGCAGTTCTTTTGTTGAACATGTACCTCTTCTTGCTTCCTTGATGAACAGTATCCCTTTGTAGAAAAACAGTTGGGTTGTATAATACAGTCATTTTCATCTAATTGTACTGTGTCTTAAGTGCCGCATGAATGTATTTTTACAGGAAAACACAGTACAAACTTTGTCAGCCGATACGACCCGAGATTTAACAGCTGGATCCAGCTCCCACCCATGCAAGAAAGGTAAGAGTATTCTTTGTGTTGTCTGTGCTATCTCTGGCTGTCCCACAAACAATTCCCACTTTGTGGTTTTCAAAAATAAAGCAACTAGAGGCATCTAGGGAGCCCAACAGATAGAGCACCAGTCCTAGAGTCAGAAGGACTTGAGTTCAAATCTGGCGTCAGATGCTTACTAGCTGTGTGACCCTGGATAAGTCACTTAACCCCAACTGCCTCCCCCAAAATAAAAATAAATAAGTAAAACAACTATAAAATTAATCACTGAAAGACACAGGTTTTGCATTTATCTAACCAGTAGAGTCAATCAGTTTATCAATGGGCTTGCCAGATCCATGGAGAAGAGAAAAGAAAGTCAAACCAGTCAGTGATTTAGCATCATGTGGAAAGAGGAAAGTGGAACAAGAGGATCTGTGTTCATTCAAATCCTCCCTCTGTCACACATAGGTGATGTTGGGCAAGTCACTTGATTTCTCTGGTCCTTGGTTTTCTCATCTGTAAAATTAAGAAGTTAGGCTTGATGGCCCATGAGGTCTCAAATATATGACCCTAATAATTGGCCTGACTTGTTCTTGAGTCAGTTTAATTCCACAGCACTGCAACAGACATTTATTAATCAACTGCTGTATGCAAAACACTGTGCTAAGCAGTTGAAATACAAAAATAACACTAAAAAAAGTCTCTGCCCTCAATAAGTTTAAACCTCACTATGGGAATGTAACATTCACGCATATAAGTAACAAAATGACAGGTAGCCTGGCATAGTCGAAACAGATCTGGCCTTGGAATCACAAAGTTCTGGTTCAAATACTGCCTCTGTCATCGCCTGACTGTAAGAGTATGGTCAAGCCCCTTAACTTCCTGGTGCCTCAGACCACTCTCTAAGACTGTAACTTACAGGTCAGTTGTCATATGAAAAGGGCAGCTAGGTAGCACAGTGGATGGAGTCAGAAAGACTTATCTTCCTGAGTTAAATCCAGCCTCAGACACATACTTGCTATGTGACCCTGGGCAAGTCACCTAGCCCTGTTTGCCTCAGATTACTCATCGGTAAAATGAGCTGGAAAAGGAATGGCAAACACTGCAGTATCTTTTCCAAGAAAATCCCAAATGGGTTCACAAAGAGTCAGACACAAATGAACAACAAGAAAGAAGTAATTACTTAAAAAAAAAAATTCTATAAGAAACCTGTCTTGATCTTCTAGGGAGTGGTACTTGACATGAGTTTAGTAGAAAACTATAGATGCATTAGTTTATCAGTTCCTATTTCCCTAAGAGGATAAGGGAAGAGATGCCAAGAGCTAAGAAAAGGATCATAGAATCAGAGCTGGAAAGGATGTTAGAGTCCAATCTCTCCATTTTATAGATGAGAACACTGAGGTACAGAGAATTGGAGTGATTTGTTGAAGATCACAACAGCTGTGACTTGAAGGCAAGTTCACTTGTGCTGTCCTTGAAAAAACCCAACCAAACTCTCACAGGGACTCCTAGGAATTCAATGACATGCTTAAAACAGCAACAACAAAGGAAGCCTGAAATTTAATTCCATAGGTACTGATTAAGTCCCTGTGTGGAGGGGCAGCTAGGTAGTACAGTGGATAGAACTCTGGGCCCAAAATCAAGAAGGCTTGAATTAAAATCTAGCCTCAGACACTTAGTGGCTGTGTGACCCTGGGCAGGTCACTCAAAATCTGTTTGCCTCACTTTCCTCATGTGTAAAATGAGCTGGAGAAGGAAATGGCAAACCACTCCAGTATCTTTGCCAAGAAAACCCCAAATGGGGTCACCAAGAGTCAGACACAACTGAAATGAATAAACAACAAATACTGTGTGGAAAGCACTGTGCCAGGTACTGAGGATGCAGAATCAAAACCAAAACTCTCGAGGAGCTTACATATTGCAGCATACACAGTTTTTGCTCACCCTTCTACTTTAAAGTTATAACCTAGCCTGTGATAAGACTCCTAGAAACAATGTTTGGGTTTCTTTTTTTTTTCCATTTTACATATTAAACTGCTGCCTCACATATCTAGTTTCCCAAGTCTACCTTTTACAACTCAAATCCCAAAGTCAGAAAGGAACAAAATATCAAATGTAAAGTACATGCTTGCTTTTTAAAGAAGATACATTGCTCTCTTTCTTTGCTGAAATTTCATGGCCTCCTCCTAGGTATGACCCAGTCTTGGTTTCCTAAATAAGGGCCAATTGTAGGCATGAACAGGACCAGGGCAATGGCAATAACTTACAGAATCATAGCATTCTTAATTATAATAATAATCATAACATAAAAATTTTTAGCATAGTTTTTTGTAATAGAAGTCTTATTTGTCACAAGATGCGTAAGTCAGACATTGGAATTAGTACAACTCTGGTGTGTGACAATGGTCATGACATTAAGATTTCATCATCTCAAAAGGAAAAGTTTCTCATTTTTTCCCTTGAGCTTGACTCCAACAAAGACCCACTTCCATCAGTTATCAATGAATTAAATAGAATGAAACCATTTTGTTCATACATGCATATTCACATGCTGGAATTTGGGGCACCATTGTTTCTTTCCAAAGTGACAGATGGGTCTACTTAAGCAAACATTAACTACAACTTTTTTTCCTCTAGAGGGAAATACAGGAAAGGTTTTGCATCCTTTTCTGTCTTACCCATTCCTTCATGATCCTTTGTTCTCCAAAAGTATTTTTTTAGGAAAATATTTCCTTCTTATGTAACCTCTCTGTGTCAATTAACTCCTCAAAGATGAATTACAAATTAAAGGGAAATCTCTTGATTATATTCTTGATTCAAAAATGTTCATTAGTATAGCATGATGGTATGAATTCAGACCATAAAGAAATCCCAATCCTTAACTCCTTATTCTGTATAATTTAGTCAAAAGTTACTTCCAGGTCAGGGAGAATATAGTCATGAAAAAATGATGAGATCTAATGTATTATGAGCCTCCTAGGTCTTTTTATGTAATATCTTATTCATACATTCTTCAAGACATTATTCTAATCAAGGTAGCTTTCTTAGGAGCTCTTCACATGAACCGGAAGTCCTCTACCTTTAAGATCTCTCCTCAGTGTACGCTATATGGCCTTCTCCATAGGTTTTATGGTCACCATTAATGTTATTCTCTCCTTCTGCCCTATAATCACAACTATTTAAAATAAGCCTCAAAAAATACAAAGAAAATAAAAGAAATTTAATCTGTTTTGAAATGTCATCTTCTCATCACAATAGTCCCCTTTGCTGGGGGCTTTAGACCAAGATAATTAACCTTCATGCCTTCAGCTTGGAATGCATAACTCATGTCGCGGTCAATTATCTCACTGTAGAGCCCCTAAGGATGGGAAGCATTGCTGCAAAACCTAATTAGTAATTTTTTTTTAAAAATGTGTATTGTTTACTTGATAGTCCATAATGACTTCCTCTGAGGCATTATGGCCTATCATGGCAGGGTCCTGCTTAGACAATTTTTAGCAGATCATTGACCTGATAAAAGGAGCTGCCATGGTCTGCCGGCACCCGGCAGCCACCGTTGACAGGATGGACTGTTTAACGTTTCTTTCTAAGTCATTATGGTCTATCATGTCAGGTCCCTACTAAGAGAATTTTTTTTTTTTAGATTCAGAACAATCAACTCGATAGACCAAATAAAGAGCTTCATATAGCGCTGAGTGGGAAAAGGCAGGTCTCACAGAAGCCGAGCCAATCTTCAAGTCTCAAATCTCCTATGGGCCACTTTACTCAGGCAATAAATGAAATTTTGCTGTCATCAAAACACTTCCACTCAAAATAACAAACAAGATCAGTAATCACTGTGGATTAGTCAACATACAAGCAAGAAAAAAGAGAGAGGGTGGGAAGTAGGAAGGAAGGAAGGTAGGGAGAAAGGAAGAAAAGAAGGAAGGGAGGGAGGAAGGAAGGAAGGAAAAAAGGGAGGTAGAGAATGAGGGAGAAAGGAAGGAGGGAGGGAAAGAAAGGAGAGAAGAAAGATTAATTACCATTTTTTCCAGTCAACAATATTTTCTTTAACTACTTCATTTATTTACTTTAAAACTATGAAAGGCAAGAAGAAAAACATAAGAGAAAGAGCATTAGAACCTGAGAACCTCTGTTCAAATCTCAGTTTTGCTGCTTACTATAGTATTATGTCTTTAGGCAAATCGTAATTTCTCTGGTCTTTAGTTCTTAGGCTATTAAATGGGAGGGTGGGGTTAAATGGCCTTAGAGTTCCTTATAACCCTAGACCCTATCATCCTATATGACTACTATATCTTCCTTTTTAGAAAAATGCTAAAAGCATAGGTTATCTACCCCACAAACCACTTGAGGAATATCTTGGTTAGAAGTGGGGAACCTGGAGCCTTGAGGCCACATGTGGACTTATAGGTCCTTGGGTGCGCCCTTTTGACTGAGTCCAGGTTTTACAGAAGTTTTCCTTTTATTAAGGGGATTTGTTCTGTGAAGTTTGGATTCAGTCAAAGGGCCGTACTTGAGGACCTAGAGGGCCACATGTGGCCTCGAGGCAGCAGGTTCCCCACTCCTAGTCTTGGCTATTCATAATCCACAGTCCAGTCTATCAAATAGTTTGGGTCCCAAAGTTAGGTTTTGAGTCTTTAGAAAAGTAAAAATTCATTTAACAAGCATTTATTAAATAATTGCTATACGCCAGGCACTGTACCTGGGGATAAAAAACAAAACAGCCCCTTCCCTCAAGAAATTTACATGCTATGGGAGTGTGTATGTCTGTGTGTGTATGTCAGCTAAGTAAATGCAAACTATTTGTGAATTAATTATAAAGTAATTTCAGAGATAAGAGAGACCTTAGCAACTGGGTAGCAACTGGTTAGATGTATTATAAGGACTTTTGGACGCCATATCCATGTATCATGGACAGACCATAAACTCTATCTGTTATACATAGTGAACTCCTCGAAGAGAGGGGCTGTATTTTTTCTTTCTTTGTATTCCCAGTGCTTAGCCCAGTGCCTGGCACATAGTAGGCTTAGCACAGCTCCTGGTACATAGTAGGCACTTAATAATTGTTGACTAACTCGTATTTCTTTAGTGTAGTTCATGGACATATTCACTTTGGGGTATTGAAAATTCAATTTAGGGAGACCCAAAATCTTTTATGTTGAGATTGTTACATAAGATTGAACAGTTAGTGTTGGCAAGTGAAACAAATCTGATTTTTTTTTCATTTCACTCCTAACAGTGACACTCTGTGGATGAAGTTAGGAATACATGTAAAGGATTAGATTAAGAAAATATTAACTAAAACCAACAAGTTCTGAAAAGCTGTCTTTTTTTTTTGTAACAGACAGGAATAGGACTAAGATAGAAATGTTAGAAATTCTTCACAGATGAGAACAAAAGAAAAAAAGACATTCTCACATACTATTAAAGGGATATCTAGAATTCATCAATATATCTGGGTTAAAAATTACAATATCTAAAATTTTTTGTTAGCTTAGATAGATTTTAGCAATTCTGAGAGAAATTCCAACTATTACTCCATACATGCACATGTGTACATCAACATACACACACTACAAATTGTTGTTTTTCATATAAAGATAAGTCAAAAATAAGCAAATGGATGATTTCAGAGGCTTGTAATGACATTATTGACTGAAGTTAGCATCATGAAGAAATACCACTATGCTCTACACATTTTGAGTGTTTTTTAATCATATCTAACTCTTCGTGGACCCATTTGGGGTTTTCTTGGCAAAGATATGAGAGTGGTTTGCCATTTCCTCCTCCAGACTCTACACATAGGATGTACTTAATAAATTTTTGACCGATGACTCTAAGCTTGGTATTCTTAACTATGTATCAATGTTTTAGTTTCATTAAAAAAAATTAACGTGAGAAGGAAACTCTAGTTAAAATATTTCTCCAAGGAAACTTCATAAACAGTAAGAAAAAAAGAAGAAGAAGAAGAAAGAAAGAAAAGGAAAGAAAAGAAAAGAAAAGAAAAGAAAAGAAAAGAAAAGAAAAGAAAAGAAAAAAGAAAAGAAAAGAAAAGAAAAAAGAAAAAAAAATACCAACTTGAGGACAAGTACTCTTTTCATTTTTGTTTTTGCATCCCCAGTACCTAGCATAGTACCTGACAAATAGTAGGCACTTAAGAAATACATGCTAAATTTATTTGAATACTGCATCCTAGTTGGGAAAACCAGGTATCCTGTTCACAACTCATTGGGCAACACAGAATTCACTTGATTCTTCAACTTATTTCACTTGGTATTGTATTTATGTGGTTTTATCCTAATTAAAAAAAATTTTCCTTTTACCTTTTGTCTTCACCCATGTTCTTCCTTTTTCATAGCATAGATTTCTTATAAAAGCAAATACATATACATATATATTCAACAATTATTTCATGAACACCTAATAAGTGCTATAAAAGATACAGATGTAAATGAGAAAGCCCCTTCCTTCTAGAAAGCCCCTTCTAATCTTGCAGGGTAGATAAGATGTATACAAAGAGGCAAATTATGAGAATGTCTTATGTACCATTTAAGAAACAAAGTTCTCTAGGGTACAGAAGAGAAAAAGATCCTTTTTAGTTTCAGAGTACTGACTTTTTCACATAATCGAGTATCATCCTCGAACAGAGACAGCACTAAGCTCTGTGTAGTTCCTGTTTTAGTTAGCATGTGAACTGCCAACACTAGGAAAAGAAATCTAAAGAAGATAGCAAAATGGCTGTCTCAGGATGGAAAAATAGGTCCAAAATATGGAACTCTGCTTCCCCTGCATAAAATGCATGAATAAGAAGTGCCATATTGTAGTTAACAGAAATTATTTTCTAAATAATTGTCATCATTATTAATCAATAAATGTCCCAGTTAGTCAGCAAGTATTTTTAAGCACCTACTATGTGCCAGGTCTTTTTTGAGAAGCTGGGAATTATAAAGAGTGAAGTAAAATAGTTCCTGCCCTGAAGAACTTTGCATTCTACTAAGAGAGATAGAATACAGCCAAGTACCAATGAAGCCATAATTTTTTTAAGACAATAAAGTGCCCCTCCTCCCCATGCACACAGACCAATTCCAGAATGACAGGAAAAAAACCCTATAAATGATTACTATATATAGAAAATAATGACCCAATAGTTGGTACATAGGATTTAAAGCTGAAAACGACCTAAGAGGTTAGCCAGACTAACCCACTCAAGGTCACATAGGTAGTTAGCGGCAGGTCCAGATCTCAAATCAACATTCCCTGACTTTGCCATTTCCCGCCAGGAGAAATTACCCCTTAAAATTTTCATGTCAGCAATGAATAAGAAATTCATAGTTCCCAATCAGAATATAATTGCCCTTCTTGTTTCAAGGAATGAGACTAACTATGTAAGATGGTAAAATATCTGGGAGAAGAGTAAAAAAATTCAGTTAGTCTGAGTGTTTTCCATAAACATCTGGATGTATATCCAATATGACACATCTGGATGACTCCATGGACTTTTCATTCAGATGTTTTGAAACAGTATAGATACCACTTAGTAGAGCCCTAAACTTAAAGTGTTATGTGCTCAAAGGGTCATTAATGGAGGGAAGGAAGCTTTTATTTTTTTTCTTTTTTGGGTCCAGACTCCTGTCCTTGCTACTAGTTCTTGCTCAAATATGTTGTTTTATTTTTTTTCTTGTAAGCTAGACTTGTTTTTGTTCCTGAAGGAATGTCTTTGTTCCTTAAGGAAATAAAGATGGGTTTCTATGAAAAGTGAAAATGTGTAATGATGAGTAGGGCTTTTATGTAGGGCTTGGTGTCCTTCTGAAGCTGAGATTGTTTATAAATTACTAAGCAGAGTCACCATTCATTAGAGTCCACAGATGTATAAATCCTCCTTTATGTGGAAGTGTTAAAGCAATCATAATAATTCCTCAAACTTGACCTGCAAAGACCTTGCTCCCCTGAGAAATGAAGTTTTCTTTGTTAGAGAATTGTTCTAAAAACAATCTCTATCTCCAAAAAGGGGGAGATGTTGATTCTGTTATTTCTGCTCTGTATGGGGCTTTGAACTGATGACATACATCATACTCCCTCCCCATGCCTTCCCTCCTCCCAATTCCTTCCACCTATCCTCATGTGACATGATCTGGAGAATCTTAGCATCCTGGTTGCCCTTCTCTGGATATTCTCCAGCTTATCAGTAACTTTCCCACATTTAAGGGCCAGTACTTGGCATAGTGCTCCAATTGGCATCTGACTAGGGGGGAATAAAATGAGAATTATCATCTTCCTATGCTAGAACACCATGTCTTTATTAGAGCAGACTATTATAACATTAGCCTTTTTTAAAACTATCATATCATAGCGTTTATTAACTTGAATTGACTTTATTTTGTTTTTATAATTCCAAGTTAGGTCCTCTTTTCCCTTAACATAAGACCAACCACACCCATGCCACACAACTAAAGTATAAAACAGTCATGGATTCAGCAAATCCTCTTCTCTTGTATCCCAAGTTTCATCTTCCTCCTAAATCCAGAGGCTATGTATCCTGTTCCTAAGAGGGACAGGCTATGTGTTACAAATCAGGGATGAGTCAAGGGATCCATCTTACATCTTAGAAACATATGGTTTACATCTTAGAAACATAAGGTTCCTATTCAAGCTGGTCCTGTTCTGTTTCCCATGAATTTATTGTTCCTAGGACAGAAAGTAGTTCACCTGGCTGCTGCTTCTGCCACCTGTGTGCTTGTTTTTCATCAGTAGTGAACATACAGTCTTAAATCAAGTAGGTATACTTAAGGTCAGACAACCTCAGTAAGTCTGAGGGTTTTACTTACACACACACACACACACACACACACACATTTATTTTCAGGAACAAATGTCATCCTTAGGCAAGAGGGACGTCCCAAAAAACAACAGTCTATGAAGGGTGGAAGCGACTCCTAGACAATGTTAAGTCAAAAGCCCCACCATGAAAGAAAAAGAAGAATTTGGTGAGGAGCGGATTATTTAGGTTGGCTTAATATCATCCAGAGAATTAATCAACCCTTGATTTCACCTTGCCTTTGAAAACATAAGGCAGTAAATCTAGTTAACAGCAGGCCTTGAGAAGAGGCCCTGATATTATTCCTGAGTCACTTGTGAAAGTTGGCCCTTGGATGAAATGCCTTTGGAGCAAAGGGGTAGGATTTAAAGCATTAGGTTCACTTAAGAGAACAACTTAAGGCAAGTTGTTCTATTTGCAATACTGCACAGGGGAAAAAAATAAGAAAATGATAATTGAAGAAAAATTTTGATGATGTGGTTCTCCTAGTAAATTGGGAACAATGACCCTTGAAGGACCATAAAGAAAGTGAATGTCAAGATAATTTATTATTGTTACATTATCTGCCTCATTTTTCACTTTGTCTTCCTGAGCTCTGAAATTCGTGCAAGGTACCAAGTGCCCCAAACATTAATGAATACCTTTTTCTCCTTCCAGAGTGTAAAAATAGCTGAAACCAACAGCTTGTGGATTTCTCTTTAGGTGAAGAGAGATAGAAATTGGATTTGTGATTTTATTGGTAAAGGGAACTCCTGGGTGAGAAAACCCCCTCTACCAATGCAGGTCAGCACCTCTCTCTGCAACTTGGAGTCAGTCAGTGCTAAAAGAGAAGGGGATATAAAGAGAGAGAAAAATACTGCCTTGCCCTTAAGATGTTCATGTTCCAGTGAAGGAGATGCATGTAAATGATTCTATACATAAAGGATGTATACAGAGTTCATGGAAGGTAATTTCTGAGGAAGGGTCCTGGAAAGGTGGGTAGTAGGGGTGATGAACCTGGAAAGGCCTAAAACACTGAGAAGTTAAGTAACTTACCCATGGTCACACAGCCAGGATGTGTGAGAGGACATACTTAGACCCAGGACTTACTGTCTTTGAGACTAACTTTCTATCCCCTACACCATTCTGCTTCCCTTCAGATGGAATTTAGATAGAATAGATAGAATTAAAATCAGAATTTTAAATTACAGTCAAAATATCCATATGATGGCTATAAAAGTCATGGTATTTAATATGTATATGTGTGTATAGTCTCCAAAAGTTTGGGGCCGTCTCTGATGGGGCTTCCCTCATCTGACTTAGCTGATTGGTCCACATAATTTTTCAAATAAGATTTCTCCATTGCACTAATCACTTTCTGTGAATTGTTACTTTTACCACAGGAGAGCCAGTTTCTACGCATGTCGTCTGGATAAACACTTATATGTTATTGGTGGGAGGAACGAAACCGGATACTTGTCCAGCGTGGAATGCTATAACTTAGAAACCAATGAGTGGCGTTATGTTTCCTCTTTACCCCAGCCTCTGGCAGCTCATGCAGGATCCGTGCACAATGGGAAAATATACATTTCAGGCAAGTCCCCGATCCATTTTCTGTTAGTAACAATGCCAGCCACGCTCCTCATTTTCACATCTGTTTATTTCACAGGGGGTGTTCACAATGGAGAGTACGTCCCATGGCTGTACTGCTATGACCCTGTTATGGATGTCTGGGCCCGAAAACAAGATATGAACACAAAACGAGCAATCCACACTTTGGCTGTAATGAATGATCGGCTATATGCAATTGGAGGAAATCATTTGAAAGGTCATATTTTTAATCACAATAATATTTGAGGTCATGCTTCTTGCTAAGAGGATGCTTATTAGCTAATCATAGTCAACCAAGTAAAAAACATGTTGACCAAATAAAATCTGCTTTGTGCAAATTAGCAGTACCCTTGAGCAGGGCTTTATTGGGTCTTTTATGCAGATAAGATTATTTTAAATTTAGGATAATACTGCACACATTAAAGAAATGAATAATGAAGTCCAAAGATAATAAAATGGGAGCCTTCATAACTCAAGAGCAAGAACAATTTCTTATAACCCTGAATTCAGTGGAATAAATTATTCCTTAGCTCCAAACTACTAGTGATGCTTTCTTCTATAAATTGTTTTCTAGGAAGTGTAGTCAAGAGGAACTTTAGGCATAGCCTCAAAGAGAAGCTAACTCCTGGTTTGGATTTTTAAAAATAAATCAATTACAGTTCCCCAAGCAATTTTCTAAGTTAAATTTATACCATGAACAAAAGCAAGCATTTAGTAGTCTCTAAAATAAGCCTGAGAATCATAGAGAGCATAATGTGTTCAATAATGTTTAGAAAAATTCTAATTTTTAGTACCCAAACTGTAATTGACTTATTTTGAAAAATCAGTAGATGTCAGAGAATGCACTTGAACCCACAGCTTCCCAGCTCCAAGGCCAGCTCTTCCTCTGTCCAATAAGCCTCTCTATGTGTATGTACATATGTGATATATATATGTGTATATGTCTAATATATATTATATTATATGTATATTATATAAATGTATCAATTGTGTAATATATAATTATTTATATAATATAAACTATATCTAATATATTTATATAATTGTGTAATATTACACACTAGTATATTAATCATATAATCATATTGTGTTTATTGTGTAATATAACATATAGTATATAACATATATACAGATATACTATATATAATTGCTACTGCTATTACCAAATATTTCTGTCCAGCTCATTTTATATAAAAAGGAAGTGGCCAAAAATATCCTGGTTCCACATCTTTGAGAATGAACATTAGGTTTACAAAATGCTCTTGAGGTTGTTTTGCTCAAACATGTTGGGAAAGCAAGCATATTTCTATTCATTTAGCTTTCATTAAACAGTTAATTTTCTGCCCTCAAAAATTTCAATCTGCTAAGTGACAATGAAACCACCTGTGGTCATGGATAGAGAGCCAATCTCAGAGTTGAGAAGACTTGAGTTCAAGTTCTATCTCTGACATACAGTGTCCATATTATATTTGCCAAGTCATTTAACCTCTTAGTATCTCCAGTATCTTTAACGTCTTTGTATCTTTAACATTAATAATATCTTAGTATCTCTGATGAATAGAGGGAAAGGGAAGGTAGTGAGAATGAATTTATTTTTACCTCTGATTCTTTTCAGTAACTAAGAGCAAACACTCATTTGTGGAGCTAAAATTCTTATTGTAGTGTCTCTGGTACCTTTATCTCATCCAACTTCATTATGTAGATGCTAAGATTTATTAGAAAGGCTTTTGACAGATTCTGATAATGTTATGATGACCTTTCTATGGCCTTCCTGAAATGCTTTCCTAATCTATGAATTAATTTCAATCAATCAATAAACACTTATTAAGTGCCTACTGTATGCCAGGCACTGTGCTAAGCATTCTTCATGTCCGTACAATTCTGACAGCAGTTCATAACTCAGGGGGCCTACTCACTCCCCTCTAGACACGGTCTACCATGGCCACATCTCCCATTTCAATGGTGTAGGATCACAAACTCTCCATGCCTTAGTAGACAATTTCTTGAGTTTCTCCGGCTGAAAAATTCATTACTTGATGGGCAAAATTATGGTTATAAGCCATGCTGAACTAACTAAGCTGAATTTTGGAAAACAGATGTATTGCCCAAGCCATACTCAAAGCCTGGTAGGATATTCCTGAGCTTTTATTCCATTAGCAGCAACTCCAAGAACTCAGCATCACCTCTACAACATGAGGTCTCATAAAAGTAAAATTTGAATGGAGTTCCTAATCTAGCACATCACAAAATGTGAGCATGATAACTAGAAAATTATCTCTGGTTACAGATGTGTACTTGTTTTTCTCTTAGTATCAAAACTAAGGGCTGACTCTCCTTCAGGGATTCTTTTTCCTTCTAGTGACTTAGGTATTTGTGATTGTTCATATAAAGAGTTTTGGGATTCACACGTACAATTCTTCACTTTCAAGTTATACTGACCACTAGGCCCATTCAGTGGGTTTATTTCCCAGTTTTTCATTCATTCTAGCATTCTTGTCCTTCATAATCTGTTTTGACTACAAGTCACATCTATTCCAGATAAGTGTAAAATTGGGGCAGCATTCTTTTCAAAAATATTTCTGGCTTTTCGTTTGCAAGCTGCAAGTAGTCAAAGGATATGAAGAAATAATTTTCAAAAGAAGTGCAAGCTACCAATAACCATATGGAAAAATAATCAAAATCACCAGTGATGAGAAAAATAGAAATGAAAACAGCTCTCAGGTTTAACACCTCACACTCATCAAAAAGGTGAAAATAATAAAGATGGAAATTGCTAATTTTGGAATGATTGTTGGAAAACAGAAACACTCTTAACTGTTTACTGGATAAATTAATTAGTGTGGTTATTCTGGGAAAGAAATTGTAATTAAACAAGAAAATTCACTATAATGTTTATATCTTTTAATCTATCATTCCCACTTCTTGGAACATAATCCAAACAAATCAAAGAAATAAAGATTCCATTTCTACTAAAATATTCACAGAATCCCTTTCTATAGTTAGAAAAAATCAGAAATGGATCCTCATCTGACAAATTATAGGATATGAATGTAAAAGAATGTTATTGTTCCATAAGAAACAATTGATATGAGGAAGTTAAAGAAAGAAGAACAGTTGTATGAACTGATGCAGAGTACATAGAACCAGGAGAGCAATACACGCAAAGGCCAAGAATGCTCCTGTCACTCCTCCTACTAGAAGGCTGACTCTGCCACATCCGGCTCTGGCCAGCCTTCAGGAGAGAAGGGGCCATGAGGCTGCCAAAAGTGGAGCAAACCAGCCCAGATCAGGAATAGAGTTGGTCAAGGCTCTTGTGCCCATCAGTAGTAAGATCAAGCCTTTGATGGCCTCTGCATTTTCAGCCTAAGCAAGATAGGAAGACCCAGCCTTGCAAAGAGAAAACAATTATACCAATGTGTATACAAAGACTCCAATTATGTGAACAAAACACAACAGCGAAAGCATTAAAAGGTCGGCAGATTCAGATGAATTTTAGTTACCACTATTGATTTTAAAGAACCATGATGAAGTACACTTCCCTTGCTCAGTGTAAAGGTGAGGACCCTTGGGAACAGAATGGTCTATATGCCAGCATATAAGGTCATCTTGTCATTTACTTTTGCTTAATTGTTTTGCCTTATTACAAGGGGGGATAATATCAGAAAATGGCTATGGTATAAAAATCAGAAGAGCATTAATAAATGTTTTATTTGAAAGAGAGACTGGGCTTTAAAACTGGTTCCCATTATGTCACTCAGGTTTCTCCCACCTTGATGTCATGCTTGTGGAATGCTATGATCCCAAGGGTGACCAATGGAATATTCTGCAGACTCCCATTTTGGAAGGCCGAAGCGGCCCTGGTTGTGCCGTTCTTGATGACAGCATTTATCTCGTAGGAGGCTACAGCTGGAGTATGGTATGTGTTTACTTCTTGCCTTCATCCTCACTGCTTTCCCTTACAACCAGAAATAGTGCTTATTTTCTGCTTGTTCCCCCAGAGGTTAGCATTCTAGCCTGAAGTCTCTCATGCCTTTATTTATTTATTATTTTTAGGTTGCTTTACTTAGATTTACAGGTTCATTTTGCAAAGTTGCCATTAATTGTTTCTTAGGTTGTATCAATTTCTATTTTCATGGTTTGTTTTTTTTTTTTTTTGTATGATGAGAATATGATCTGAGAAGGAACGTTCTTGTTGGGTGTATACACCATTTCGTAATTACATTAGCTGTGCCAAGGCAAACGCACCCAGCTTACACATGACTGAATATTTATATGTGCCCAATTCTGGAGGTGTACATAATAAACTGTTTACAACAGTGTAGAAACAAACTGGACAGAACTTAGAGGTGTGTTTTCATCAAATAACTCCCACTCCTCATCTCTGTTCCATCAATAAGCAAGAAGGTTCTATATTGAGGAAAGGAAATTTTGTAGTCTGACTCCTAAGGTTGGTAAGGCAAATAAAACTAGTAATATTGTTTCCTAGTTTAGATGGCTCCTTTAGGCTATGTGAATAGACTTAGGGGAAGACTGGAAGATTTGTTTGTATTTTTCTTTCCATTTTCAGCCTTTCTGTAGGAATTTCACACTTCCCTTCCAGATAATTTCTCCCTCTTCTCCCCCATCCCCTCCTTCCCCAAATAGCCAAAATACTTCTGTGGGGTTAAGGCCCTGAGGCAGTTATAGGATATGGGAGCAAAATCATTGCGGCAGGTATTCAGATAATTCAAGAGCCAAAACAACTTTCAGTTTAATCATTTGAATCTTTAAAAAAAAAAAAAAGACATTTTTTTGGTCTTGACTGTCTGGATAATTATTTCAATATTTGAGCAGTTCATTTAAGCAAACTTGTCTTAACAACAGGGGTAATGCAGAGGACTGTGATAGATACCATGAGATCTTCCTACACTTCACTCCCCTCTCTGCTCTGTGTGACCCAACTACACTGACCTACTGCCTGGTGCCCTCACAACCCTCCATCTCCTACTCCCAAATGTTTTCGCTGGCTTTGCCCTCAGGCCTGGAAGGCACTTCTTCCTCACCCCCACTTTTAGAAACTCTAGATTCCTTCAGAACTCATTTCAAGTGTTACTTTCTATATGAAGCTTTTCCCCATCTGCTAGTGAATTCCTTCCCCAAACTGTCTTGCACGTGTGCGAGCGTGTATGTGTGTGTGTGGTGTGTATGTGTGTGTGTGGGAAGAACAGAGCATGTATATGTATAATATGTATGGATGTATGTATGTGTGTATGTATGTATATACACATATATAGTATCTATGTATAGTATAATTACATGTGGTATGTATGAATGTAGAGCACATGTATTATTGTGTACACACATGGACATGCATGGTGCATCTATGTGTCTATACATTGTATTCTATATGCATATATACATGTTGTGCATTGTATATAGATTGGTGTGAGTATGTGAGCATATGTTAGGCATATATATGTGTGTATATACACTTGTGTGCATGTATGTACACACATATATGCACATGCACATGCCCCATACACACATGTGCATTGTGAATCACAGTATTCATATATGCATATGCATATGAGTATATATGTGTATATGTGCATATATACATAGGTACCTGTGTATGGATATGTTTAATGCATGTATGTACCTTGAATGTATGCATATACACCAAAGTGTGCCTATATAAATATGTGTATGCATATATGCATATGTGTATATACTCCATTATGCACGTGTATGTTACACAGTACACACATATATATGTAGTGTGTATGCATATGCACATGTGTATGTGTACGTATACATTGGCACGTACATATATTGTCTCCATCATTAGAACAAAAGGTCTTTAATGACAGGGACTTATTCACTTTTTCTTGGCATGGGCAGCACTTAACCCAGTGTCTGTCACATAGTAGGAACTTAATAAATGCTTGACTAATAGATTAAGAGAGATTTTTTTGAAAGTTTTGCTGACATAATGCCTACCCTCCTGGTGCTTACAATCTAGCAGGGGAATATGACACATAGATAACTATAACAAAATAATCTATTAGTATATGAAATAGATGCAAAGTTCTCTGTGAGGCCAGAGCAGCAGAATAGATAAATCAAGTCAACAGTCATTTATTGTACCCATACTGTAGGAGGTAGAGAAGTATAAATTGTTGTTTTTTTCCCTTAAGGGACAATCAGATCGATTTTCCACTTCTCAGTTAATACAGGACTAACTTTAGTGACAGTCACCAAAATAGATTTTGGTATCTTTGGGGGAAGTTTCCCTTTAAATAAAAATGGTCTAAAAACCCCTTCCTTCCATAAAAGTGTTTTGGGATGAAAGAGGGGAATAAATTCTCTAGAATTCACAGAAATAAATAACCCTGGATTTGTGCCATGCTTCAGTAAAATCTTCTTATTGTTTTCCAGGGAGCCTACAAGTCATCAACCATTTGCTATTGCCCGGAGAAAGGAACCTGGACAGAGTTAGAAGGAGATGTAGCTGAACCGCTTGCAGGCCCTGCTTGTGCCACAGTTATCCTACCAGCCTGTGTACCTTACAACAAATAGCACACAGGGCACATTGAATTGAACAAGTACCCCATTCTGGGAAGTGATGACAGGTGACACAAATATTTTAGTAGGGAAAATGATGTTCTACAGACACAACTTCCAAAACCCACCTTTGGGTTTAGATTGATGCTTTAAAGGCAAACTATAAAAAAAAAAAAATCCCCATTCTTGGACACATACCAGTCTTGTGAAGCAAGTAGCTAAAGACCATACCACACCTCCCATGTTGACAGACTGCCATCTCAGGCTGGTTTTCACTAACTTGGCCCAACGTCACGGAAAATCCTCGCATTGATCTTAACTTTCCAAAGGAGAAAGATAGATGTCTGACGACTGCCCCAGAGAGATCTAAGAGCAGTATTGTGCTTTGTAGTCTGCCTGCATGTGATCCGTGTTGATGTTTTGGAGATGTTGTGTTCTCTGAATGCTTCAAAAATTCACCCAGAATCACAGGAATGGCATCTTGGTCTGATAATCCTGAAGTCTGGTGGTTACACAGGCTCTGGAGGCCAAATAATTTTAGAAAAAGCACTCAAAGCTAACTTCTCTTCATCCACCCCCTGTCTTCCCAGCGTCACAAAGGAACTAAGCAAAGAGATGGAACTGGTGAGGAAAGGTAGGGACCCTGTTAGAGACCCCGTGGTTATTGCCCTTCGTTGTCATAAGCTACTCAGTGTCCCTAATTTTGAGGCCTTCATCCAAGCTATCTGTCCAAAAGATTTGAATTGAGCACAGGCTGCTGCTGCAGTCAATTCCCTGAGAATTGTACTCTCCCATTTTCAGGACCGCATAAGTAGTGAACACACCTGTCATTTGCTTCAAAGGCTGGGGCCGGTAAATTTGGTTATCATGGATTCAGATGAGATGTGACTCAAAGTTTGACCCATGGGAAAATCAGCCCAGATTGCCCTCTGCAACCCAGAGACCAGGAGCTAGCATGCTTCCTGTAAAGTACAATCTTACTTGTTTCTCTGTTGCTGAGAAACATGAAATTTTAAATGATTTAAAAGAATCACAGCAACTTCCATTTATTTTATTTTAGTTCTCAACAAGGCGTTGGGCCTCTCCCCACCCTCAGCTGGCTGGGGGACAGCACATGATTTACCATCATTATTTGCCAAACTGGGCACATCTTTATTGCTCTCGTTGGTGATGCTTACACACAGAGACAAAAAATTAAATTGTTCTCTTGGCAGTCACAGCAGCAGCAGGAATTGTCGAGGGGAGGGAGCAGGAGTGAGAGAGTTTACATTTGTCAAATCAGAAGGGGCAAAATTGGCAAGATGAGAAATTTCATTTTCAAGCTTTTAGGAGTCTAATAAAACACCAGTAAAAAAAGTAAGGCAAAGATATAAAAAGATAAAGAAATGGTTGGATCTTTTGATAAATAGATCCTTTAAAAGCAGTATGAGGCCACAAGTGGGAATGCTTTGGTAAGACTCTCTTATTGAGGAACATGGAAGGATGGAGTGAAGGTGCTCGAATCTGAAACTGTTCCTACAGTAAAGTGCAATCGTAATTGTTTTTGTATTTATTTGTATGTTCAGATCCAAAGGATCCCTTGTAAAAAGATATCCAGTGCAATCAACTTTCATTTTTTCCCTTGAAAGTATATATATAAAGAGAGAGAGAAAGAAAGAAAGAGAGAGTAACTAGTTACAGTGTTCCATATAAGAACCTCAGCTGATACTCTGATGAGAAGAAGGTTGGCCTCGGGGTCTTTTATGGTGAGCTGACACCTGCTCCCTCCGAAATGTACAATTTAGGCTTTTAAAAGGATCCTTGTCGTCCTTTGACTGGTTCTTTGTCTTATTTTTTCCTTTTCAACTGAGATAAATTTTAGCATTTATGAGAACTGTATGTAAAACTTTCTGTCTTTCAGGAAGGCATGACCAAGGAGAAAGTGATATAACTGAGTAAGTCACAGAGAATGTAAATTTTGTACAGTATTAGAATGTGTAAATGACGCTTGCTTGTAAGGGGAAAACTTTAAATAAAACTTTATGTACTAATTCAACTGTCTACCATATTGCTACTTATAAAGCATATGTATAAATATCTACATTAAATTCTTTGGAAGTTTTTTTTATCATGTAAATGTGTAATTTTTTTAAAAAAATTGTGTGGCAGTATTTAAATATGTTCCTTGACTAGAAAATATGTCCAGTAAAGATAGGCCTCTGACCTAGGGCACTTTACATTTCCTAGAAAAGAGACTGGGAGATGAAAATCTGAGTCAAATACATGTTTCCAAAGGGACATAATAAATGTTATATTATAGCAAAATCCAACATCTATTAAGTACCTACTGTGTGTAGATCACTGTAGCTTGGAAGTCATAGAAGCTGAGATGACCAAGGGTCCACTTGCCCAACTTTTAATAAAAATGATAATGATTCTATATTTAATCAAATGTGAACAATATACCTATACATCCCACTCTATAAAGTTTTCTGAAATGTATGCAAATCAATAAAACAGGGCAATATGTTAAATAATTGTACACAGTTTAAGACACTGATCTAAGAAGTCCCTAGAAAGGGCCTATGCAGGACAGAGGGAAGGTATATGGGATCATGAGGAAATAGAGGATTCCCTGTAGAAGGTTATGCAGGGCAAAGAGAAGCCACCTGAGGCCCTGAGCTAAGATCTTGGATATCAGAGCATCTCATGAAATAAACTGACTGTGTAACCTATTTTGTACCCTGCCATATGTATGCGCAATAATTAATAATATGGGGTAATTAGCAGATTTGCACTAAATTGAATTTCTGGTAATCAAGTACTTCACACATTTTTCCATTTATGCATATATTTAACAAATATTTACTTGTATATATTATGTTCAAGGTACTGCAGGGGGGTCAAAAATGATTTAGAATGTGGATTGTATTTCTATCCTGAATTTAGAGATAAAGTCAGCGAACATCAAACGTCTTCTATGTTTGAGTCACACGAGGTGGACATATTCACATCCAGAACTGGGACAGGGCATTTGTGCTCCCTACATGAGATTTGAAAGGAATGCCCCCTGTATGTTATCGTATGACCTGACTTAGAAAATAACCAATGTCTTGGAGAACAAAAATTTTTGGCTTTACAAGTTGTACATTTGTAATAAGCTGCATTAAAAATAGTAAAATGTCCCTCATTGATAGAGCCTCTGTCCCAGGGTACCAACATCTGTAGGGACCTCACTTCTGTATCACAGCAATCTCTGTCCCTTTTCTTCTCCTGGCCCCAGATGCTATCACCATTATAGCCTCTCCTGAAGACTCCCACCAAACTCCAAGTGAAGTTTGTCAGACCTGCTCAAGGAATCACCCTGCCAGCGTGGCTGCGTTTGGAATCAGATTGCCTTCTGCACTGCTGCTTTCACATCCCCGTACCTCTTGCTCAAATGAATTTGCCCTGCATGAAAAGATTCCTAGTTAGAACCTTGCTCATCGTATTCTACCGAATATTGTACCACAGGTAACTGTTTTCTTACCTATACTTAGTTTCACCTGTCTTCATACCTGCTTTTTTTTCTTCCTTTTATTAGTACAGGCTGAGGACTTTTTTTTGTTTTTTAACACTTTCCTTCAAAATTAATAAATCTTAATTGTACAGTGCCTTGCACATAGTAGGGACTTACTAGATATTGGAAATTAATCGAATAACTAAAAATAGCACTAATGAGCCTTCAAGAGCCTTCCTCTGACGGGACATTGTGGTGTAGAGGCAATCCTGGGTTCTCAAAGGCCACACCAGTAGATGAGAAGATCTGACAGATCCTACCAACTTGAAAAAGCTTCCATCATGAACACAACAGGACACATGTTTTCCACCTGAGGATGCACTAGCCAAGTTCAAAGAGTCTCATCAACCAACAGGCCACCAGGTGATGTTTTGGTTTGGTTTGGTTTGGTTTTACCCCCAGCATTTTTTATAATCTAAGATGTGGAGGCATGACCGTCATCAGTGATGGAGGCACCCACCCAAATGAAATGACAGATTCTTTAGACATTAGATTAAGATGACATTACAATGAAGGAGTTTTTCAGTCCAAGATGTCCTTCGGAAGAGTTAACATAGAGACAAACATTGCAGAGATTTCTCTTTTCCATTCTGCTCTTTCTCTTGTATCAACACTTGTTCATGTGAAGATTTGCATGGCATATTCAAAGAAAACTGGTTCCTATTTAGTGTACAACCTCCTTCAAATACAAATGAACTACCAGAAAATCAATTAGCATTTATTAAGCACTTACTGTGTGCCAGGTTCTAGAGATACAAAAACAAAAGTGAAATAGTCTCTACCTTTAAGGAGTTTTTAACCAAGCCAGAGAAGACAACCTGTACACATACAGATATTCATCTTTTTTAAAGCACAGTTCTGACCACAGCCATCAAAACTTCCTGGACCTCAGTTTCCCCAACTGTAAAATGAGAATGTTGTATAAGATGACCTCTGAAGCATCTTCCAGCCTTCATTGGATCGATAACAAAGGCCCAAATTCCTTAGCTTGGCATCCAGGGATTGCCACATAATCTGACCTAAGTTCAAATTTATCTCTATTTTTGCTCCTAACATAACCTATATAGCACCCAAACTGGACTACTCTTTGTTCCCCAGTTATGCTTTGTAATTTCCTGCCTCAACATCTTTGCTCATGCTCTCTCTCCTGAAATTTCTTCCTCACAATGAACACCTATTGAAATCCTCTCTATTCTTGAAAACCTAATTAAAAGATTCCCATATTTGATCCCCTACCCCAACTTGGAAGTGACCTCTCCTTTCTCTGGACTGTTACTCTATTTTCTTTGTACTCTTTTTATGGTTCTTACCACATTGTAGTGATTGGTGTTCATGTCTGAGTTCCCCTATTAGCTTATAAACTCCACATGGCCAGGGACCTTGTCTTATTCAAATTTATATTGACTGTCACAACTAGTATGGTGTTTTGCATGTAGAAGCTGGCTATAACATCTTTGCTGAATAATTCAACGGATAGATATTAATCTATCTGTATGCTTTGATTTAGATACTGCCAATTCAGAATGTCCGAGACAATGTTCACATATGTTTTTCATTATTCCCACCACCGAATTTATGCCACTATATTTGAAGACAACTTCTCCCTTTCAATAACATGTTGGGGTTTTTTTAATCATAAGAATTTGGAGATTAAGGGCTTCCAGATCTGCAGAAACACTACTAATCTGTGTCATCTTAGGTCCTGGTCCTCATTACCATTTCTTTTGGGAAATACTAAAAAAAATTTCCAGTCCCCTCTGGAGTGGCTACAAATTGTACTTTGATTGTGAGTTGGGCCAGACCACCAAAACATCCCTCCTTCAGGCCAGTTGGAATCCATGAAATTTGGCAAGAATTCTAGTCCCAGATTGGCAAATTTTTCTTCATAGAGTAGAAATGATTATAGAGACTATTGAAACCAGCTGGAATGGAAGGTATTCAATGTTCCTCTGGCAAGACTGGCTATGGTAACCTAATTCAAAGGCCAAGAACCTCCTCGCCAAGACATGTCTCTAATGGTCATTTAGGAGAAAAATCTCAGTCAGGCTTTTAGTTTAGACCACCCCAAAGTGTGTTTCTCCTCTTTTGAACTCTGACAGCATATATTATTTTTATAACTCAAGAGGTACTTGTCGTATATTTCTTTATATTATTTGCTATTTCTTCACACGTATTTTCTCTACCTAACTAGTTTGTAATCAAATTGTAAGCAGTGACCATATGCTATGTTTTTGATGCGCCTTGAGTAAAGTAGGTGCTAAATATTTTAGCACTTTCATTGGGCTCAGATAGATTGAATAATTTTTCTCTTGGTTACAAAGAGAATAAATGTCAGAATAAGAAATGGAATTAAAATCATTTAATTCTAAACTAGTACATTCAGTCCAGTCTTTGTCTTAAGCTAGCATCATTCATTTCCAAGTGCCATTGGACATCTCAAATTGAAATCTCAACAGCTCCTCAAAATCGACACGTCCAAAAAAGAACTTCCTTATATTATTGACTGACCCAGTGATTAGCACCGCAGTATCATTTAACCAATTAACATCAATTAGCTTTTATACAGGGATATCTGTTGAGAAGATATAACAAGAACAGAAGTATAAAATATCTCCTTCCAAAACTGAAGGCACATTATCTCTTACACCACCTTAGCCCCTGTTCTCAAGGAGCTCCACAGTAATGGGAGCTATCATATACAAACAACTATGTGCAAACAAGAATGTATGCAGGATAAATAGAAGATAATCCAAGAGGGAATGTACTAGCATCAAGGGGGATTGGGTAAAAGGCTTCTTGTGGAAGGTGAGATTTTAGCTGGGACTTGGAAACCAAATAAGACAGGAGGCTTAGACGAGGAGAGAAAGAATTCCAGACATGAAGGACCGGCAGTGAGGTAGGGAAGGGACAGAAAAGAGGCCATTGTTACTAGACTGCAGAGTGTGGGAGTGAGTAAGGTATAAGGAGACTGGAAAGGATGTAAGGGAACAGGTTATGAAGGGCTTTCAAAGTCAAACAGAGGATTTTGTATCTGATCCTGGAAGCAATAAGGAACCACTGACGTTTATTGAATAGGAGGGTGATGTGGTCAGACTTGTACTTTAAGTAGATAAATCTGACAGTTGAGTGGAGGATGGACTAGAGTGAAGAGAGACTCTGAGGTAAGAAACCCAATCAACAGACTATTGCAATAGTCCAGATGTGAATTAATAAGGGCTTGCTCTATGGTAGCGGAAGTATTGGAGGAAAAAAGATGGCATATATAGTAAAAATGTTCTCTCAGATTGGCTTATAAACTTATATATGTGATCACTCATATTCTGTATGTGTACGTGTTTCTTACTCACTCTGTAATGTCAAAAGTTCAGAAACACAGGATCATGGATAATGAAGATAAATCTTGCTGTATTAGAGCTGAAAAGGGCCATTTGGAAGAGAATTCCAAGCCTAATTTGAACACTTATTGGTTATGCGATCATGAGTGAGTACAACACCTGTGTACCTCAGTGTCTCTTATCTGCAAAACGTGGATGATGCCACACTAAAGAGCTCAGAGGATTGTTGTGAGGAAAGCACACTGTAAACCTTTAAATACTATATAAATATGAGCTATTATAATTATTTTTACCATATAATTTACCTACTAATTTTATAGTCTCCAGTGAGGTAAAGTGATTTGCCGAAGGTCATTAAAGCAAGTTAATGGTGGAGCCAGGAAAAGAAATGAGGATCTTAACAGTCAACCCAATGTAGCCTACCAAGAACTATTCAAGATGCCAGCAAAGATGCTTTTATTCTTTTCTCCTATGTTTCCAGAGTTATTTTCCTCACAACTTGTCGTTTCCCCTTCTTTTCTATTTGTATATGTATTGGGGAGAGGGGTGTTGTACATGCTTCCATGTTCCCCTTTTCATAAGCCTTAATCCCACCTGTCTACTTTCTGTGTGTGTGGGTGTGTGTATGTGAAAGAGAAAGAGACAGATAGAGAGAGAAACAGAGAGACAGAGACACAGAGAGAGAAACAGAGATAGAGAGACAGAGACAGCTCTCTCCCTGACTGGATTGTAAATAATGGCCATAAGTCAAATCAATACATTGGGGATCTGGAAATTTATCTGAGAAAGCTTTCTCCACCAACACAGATCATAATTCTTCTATAAGTCAACATGTAAGTTTCAGATTGCTTAAGACCTTGAGAAGTTAGATAACTTCCCCATAGTCACAATTAAGTAAATGTCAGGGATGGGATTTGAACCTAGGTCCTCCATTCTGTCCACTCTGCCATGTCACCTCTCAGGTGTTATAAAACCCAGATTCCTCAACCAACATAGTCATTAAGAGACAGCATGGCACAGCGGAAAGAGCAACGAACTTGGAGTGTGAAAACTTGGATTTGTGGGCCTGAGTTCGAATCCTAGCTCTCACTTCCAAGTGTCACCTTGAACAAGTCACTTAATTACTCAAGGCCCCAATTTCTTCATCTGTAAAATGAAGAAGGCAGACTAAATGGCTTCCAAAGTCTTCTTCTGCCTTGAATGTATGATCTGATTGAATTTATTTCCATTTTTGATGAATGACAATTTGCATATCTGTCTTTGAGCCAAAATTTCCCCTAGGTGATTAATGTGTAGTGTAATTCTATGTTCTTAAGACATATTTTCAAATAAGTATGAGTAAGAGTTGTTTGGATAGAAATCTGCCAAAACGCCCTATTGCCAAAGTCAAAAATATCCCAACTTCCTAAGTCTTGGACCATGTTCAGGAGAAGTCCGTGTTTCTGAAAGGAGGTGAGAGAGTGCACAGCTCCCTTCAAACTGAATGGAAGCTTTTTCCTATGGAAGGTCTAGCTCCTGTGGGTGGGCTTCAAACGCCTTCTCTTAATTAGCTCATGCAAGAATCTGCAGCACTATGGCTTTAAATAGACCAGGCTGTAGGTAAGGTTGTCCTCTTTCTAGTGGGAAACGGAGGGTTTTGTGCTTTACAGGTTGCTGGCTGTGCTGGATGGTTGGCTGACTTTTGCAAATTTTAGACTCACTGTGTAGAATCAAAGTTTGGGGCAATGCTTTTGTGCCAGATATGGTTTGATGCTTAGTGTTACATGCCTTGCAAGTACAAAAATATCTTACAAGTGGTGCAGTGGATAGAGTGCTGGACCTGGAGTCAGGAGATCTGACTTCAAATCCAGTCTCAGACTCATAGCTCTGTGACCCTAGATTAAGTCAATTAACTTCTGTACACTTCAGTTTCCTCATTTGTAAAAGGAGGATCACAACAGCACCTATGTCCAAGGGTTATTGTGAAGGTAAAATGAGATAGTGCTTATAAAGTGATTTATAAATGTTAAAGTTCTATAATAAATACTATTTATTAATTATAATAATAATTATTATTATTATTATTACCTGTGGTATAGATTTCTGATCTGATATCCAGATACAGTCATGAAAAATTAGAGCTAGAGACCTTAGAAATCACCCAGTCTAACCCCTTCATTTTAGAGATAAGGAAACAGACCCAGAGAAGATAAGTGAGTTTCCTGGAGTCACACAGCTAGTTAGGATAGAATCAGACTGGGAAGCCAAGTCCTTAAGAGTTATGTAATCTCTCTCTCATACCACTTGTTTCCTAAAATGGGTTCTGGGGCTTCCTGAGTGCGTCTAATTCACGCCTTCCCATTCTCCTCCACCCGACCACTTTAGCAATTCAAAAATTATACAACAGGACAGTAAACCCTGGGACTGAAATAGAAAGGGAAAGGAGGGGTGTGAGGGGGTGTGGGGGAGAGGGACATTTTCAAGGTAAATGGAACTAGGGTGACATTTTTATATGGAGTGGAAAGAATAAAGTGGTGGCTGGCCACATTAGAATTATAGAAATGCAGATTCTTTGACAAAAAGAAACGTGATACTTCATCTAGAAGGCAGTGCGGTGTACTAAAAGTATCATTGGACTTAGAGTCAGATGATTTAGATTTAAGTCCTGACCCCAACGTCTATAATCTTGGGTAGTCACTTCATCTCAGTATGCATCAGTTTTCTCATTTGTGAAATGGGGATAATAATACTAATAACCTACCTTGTGAGGCTATTGAGAGGAAAGCCCTCATTAAACTATAAAATGTGAGTAATAGTTGATATAATTATTGCTATTAAAAATAAGGAAGACCCACAAAATTGAATAAGATGCCAATAGGACTCTTGGCTATAGGTCTGAGCCAGGGAAAGTTTAAGAGAAGGTGTGAGAAGGAGCTGATAAGAGCAGGTAGTTAATAGAAGGATCTTCTAGCATTAATGAATTCCAAAGTGCTTGGACCTGCATGCGAGATTCCACTAATCTGCCAAAGCTGAGCTCGCAGGACCTCAGAAGACATATTCTGCTTGTGTCAGTGTTCCACACCAATTACAGATTTCAGAAGGGGCATTCGAGCAAAACCCTGCTCCTTAATATGTGAGCCAGCAAAGCTGTAACTAAGATTGCAATTGGACTGGGACAAATCTCTATGATCTTGATATATGAAAATCCAAATAGATGGTTTCCACAGAAATGAAAAATAAAAACATTTTCGAAATTACTTCTCCAGAATTAATCTGCAGCAGCCCTGCTCAACAAATGCATTCTATGGTGCTTAATAAAGCAGCCCCCCCCCACACACACAAAAGCACAAACAACAAAAAAAAAACAAGCTAAAACTGTCATGTGGAATGATTCCCTTAACTAACACTCAGCTACCCATCTCCATGTAAGAGAAGAGGTCCAATGAGGCATTATTTTAATAGTAAGGAACTTAACAGGAATGCTGACCTCATGGAATCATACAATATCAGAGTACACAAGGCTTTATCATCTTACCCAATATCTTCCTTTATAGATGATGAAACTGAGACCAAAGGCATTCAACAAAGGTCATACAGATAGTCAGGGACCAGGCCAGAGCCTCTTGATTGTGGCATTTTATAAAGTTCTAGAGATATTATTTATGGGTAATTTAATAATTTTATTAATAAGTCCAGCATGTTTACTAATAGAAGGATGGTCATTGGGCCATCTCTCTTAGACCAAAGACCCCTCATGGTGGTGGGCTCACAGCTTATATGCCCTTGGAAGAGCAAGTGTTCCTCAGACTGGCAATCAAGTCTGATTGGTTAACAATTAATGAGAGAATGAATAGTATAATGAGAGAGTGGGTTATATTACAATGAGGGTCTCAGAGTATGTGACTTGGGTCTCCCAAATCTTGGTCAAAGAGACTTATAAATTTCTATATCACTTGTCTGAGAAAAGAGAGAATCAACACTTTCCCAGACATGTTTGAGGAAACACAATGAGCAGGAATGCACTCATTAGCCTAAATTTAGAATTTCTTTTACTGTCTGATTATATCTTGGCCTGGATACATCTTTTAGAGATTTCCCACATGGATTGATTTCTAGATGAGGAAGTAGATAAGGAGAAAAACCTCGCTCCTAATACGATAATTATTTATTTAATACAAGAGGGAAATGATAATTTCTCACATGATGCTGAGTCCAGTGTGCTTTTCACACCATCCAGGTGGAGCTTCTCAGCTAGCTGGAGCTGTCTACCCATAAAAAGTGAGATGGAGAAGTGGGACAATTAATTCTATTTAATGAACACATTTAGTATATGCTATATGCAAGGCATTGTTTCGGGCCCTTGAGATAAGAAAATGACATAGTTGTTACCCTCAAAGAGTTTTTAATCTCATGGAGGTAGAGATAATTGAGAATAAACTTACACCAATAATTCCCTTTCACATTGTTGTTTTGTTACCTTATCATGACATGGCAATGACTCTCAATTCCCAAAGACTATGTCACTGGAGCATAAGCTCTTATAGGCTCCAACATGCAGGAATGACTTCAGGGATGGTCCAAACTTTTGGAGGACCAGCCTAGAGGTAGGTATGAAAATATTCACCACCAGTAGGTTGGCTATTTAATAATGAATTCTTTGCTGATGATTGTTGTTGCTGTTGTTGTTTGCCTTTCACTTTCAGAGGGGACCAATCCAAAAAGGACCAAACCAAGACATCCTGCGGTGATGTCTTGACTCATGTGTGAATTGGTTAAAGTGAGGCAGAGTTGCACAAAGTCTTTAGACTTACTCTCTCTTCCAGAGTCATAGAAGTCCAATGATAAGAAGAAAGTCAGGAGGACTGGTGAGAGTCTGGGATGCAATGGATGACCTTGGAATCTTAGATGTTTGACCAAGCTGTAAGCAATCCACAGTGCCTGCTTCAGCTGCTTTCATGGCCACTGGGACAAACTGTTCTCATCTACTCATTCTGCTAGGGGAAGTCTTTACATGTTTGGGGTAGACATCCCCCTAACTCACCAATGGGTTTGAGGGAAGAGAAGATTAGCACGTCTAGTGTGAGGGCTTGACAAGCCCTTTTCAGGGCTCCCCATACACCTTTGGTATCCACTTTTCACTCTACTCTCACCTGTGGACCCAAGAAGCTATAGCCTGAGCAGTGGCCATACCCCAGTCAAAACCATCTTGGCAGATGGGATGAACTAGGCTCAGGTTAACTGATAGGCCTCAAATCTGTCAGTTGCTCATGATAGCCCATGAAACAAATATAAGTATGGAACAAAATACCTCTTGGTCATTATGCAGCCTCCTTCAGATCCCATTATGATGGCTCTGAAGGGACTGGAAAGGAGATAGAAGATGCATGGAATCACAGTTTTCTAAACTGTATATAAACATTAACATTTTTGTCAATACTCTTAACACTTGTCTAATGAGCAAGGAGTGATATGCTATTAAAGTAACTGAAACATATCGATCTTGACATTTACATTGTAAACAAAATCCAAAAACAGAAAGAAATTTCAGCTCAGTGGAAGGATGACAGGTTCTCCATGGACAGGTGAGTAAAGGAGTTGGCAGAGTTGGTTTGATCATGAGTCAAACAGCAACAAGAATTATCATTTCATGGGCTCTGGTCACCTTACATCCCATTACCTATAAGAAGAGGCCCTATCAAAGCAAGTAGGTAGGTGGTGCAGAGCATTGAATTTGGAGCCAGGAGGAAATAGGAACAAGGGGTAGAGGACAAGCATTTATTAAGTGCCTCCTATGTGCCAGGTCCTGTGCTAAGCTCTTTATAAATATTATCTCATTTGATCCTCAGAAGGACCTGAGTTCAAATTCTGAGTTCAATCAGGACATCAGACACTTACTAGCTTTTTGGTCCTGAGCAAGTCATTTAACTTCTGTTTGCTTCTGTTTGTATGCAGATTGGGGATAGTAATGACACCTACTTCCCAAGGCTGTCATGAGGATAAAATGATATAATATTGTAAAGTCCTTTGCAAACTTTAAAGTTCTATATAAATGCTAGCAAAAAGACCACCATGAAAATAATTATAGCTTATGTGCCAACTTTTGATGAAGAATATAAAGAGGTAGAGAAATTCTTCAAAGAATTTAATAAGACCTTCCAAATTAAATCAACATATAATTTGATCAAAATAAGAATAAAAATGAGGTAAAAGTTATGTTATTTCACCAAAAATCTCACAAAAGGAAATCACAAAAAAAAACCAACTTTGATCCTCAGTGATTTCAGTGCAATGATGGGAATTACAGAGGATGATGAAAATACGTTGGGAAATTCTGGTAAAGAATAGGAAAGGCCCAAGATTCAATGGAGTAGAAGTTTCCACCTGTACATCATGGATACTTTCTTCAAGAAAGAATCAGAAGATTCTAGAAATGAAAAACACCAAATAATATTACAAAAAATAAAACTGATTGCATTTTAACCTAGAACATATGACTAATTACAGACATGGGAGATATTCTTGAATCAGCTTTCTGTAGTGAAACAACCAAAGATAGAAGAAAGAATAAAACCAAGACTTGGGGTGAAATTAAAACAACTTCAACCTGATCTATTTTGGAAAGTTCTTAATTCCAAAATAATTGAAGAAACACGATTTTTAGGGTGTTGATGGATTGATTCTAAAGGTATCTGAAGGAAGAGCCCATTTCAAAACATGGAAAAAAAAATTGGACTGGGGGGAGGGAGAGGACGTGAAATATTCATAACTATTGACTTTATACCTACTTTCCTATCCTTATATTTTAATAATAATCCACCCATACATTGTGGCCATATCAGATGAAGGTATTCAAATGAAACAAGCTGGCTTTCAGAAATTATATTCCACATCAGACCACATCTTTATCATTGCACTATTGAGTGAGAGGAGTAATGAATACAAGATTTCATTGTACTTAATTTCATTGACCAGAGAAAAGCATTTCATTAGGTAGAACAAAATGCTATGTTAAAGGCTCTCCTCCTACAAAATGTCTCCCATGAAAAAGACAAAAATTATAAAAGATAATTTGAAAGATGTAATAAGAGATAAGCATGTTCAACAGTCTTCTGATCATTATTATCAATTGAGGCTTAAAATAGGGTAGCCTATGCTTGCCAAAGTGTTTGCCTCTGTCATGGAGGAGATTTGGCACTGAATCCAAATCAAGGATGTGAGTTCCTCCAGATGCTCCCGATAGCTGATAACATTTTGCCAACTGCAGCAAGCACTGGAACATTGCAGAGCCTTTTAAATGAGATCCATAATCATTCGAGAGAATTCGGCTTACCTATCCACAAAGGGAAAACCAGGTGAACAAAGAATGTTTTTTGTTCACACAATGAACTATAGTTGGATGTATAACCCATAGAGCTCTTCTAACAGTGTGTGTATACATGTGTGTGCATGCTTGTATGTAAAATATTGGACAGATACTACAAATGGATGAATTTATAGAGAATAGACCAGATGACTTGGTGAATTGCAAAATTACTTTAATAACTCTAAGCTTCTTCCTGAAATAAAGGTTCATAACTGATCTTTTTAATACCAACATTTTTCCAATGATATTGTAAGTTTAAGAGTGATGGGGTGTTAGAATCTCTGGAGGGCTGAAGTCGAGGACCACTCAAAGGGCAATGGATAGGCATATATGATGGGGATGGGAAGGCTGTGACACACTATAAACAAAGAATTATCCAGGAAAAAACGTGTAAAGGATGTCACCAAAATATATGTATGTATGTATGTATGTGTGTGTGTGTGTAAACCAACAATCCACTTGTCCTATTACTGTCCTTAATGTGTCAAAAATTATTCACTGAGCTTTTCTTTCCTACCATCAACTGGGCTTTAGCTCTTCAGAGCCATCTACTGGCTGATTGTTCTCCTATTAAGTTATGATGAATAGAAAGTCTCCCCCTAAATAGGGCAGGCCGAACTCTTTTAGTCCACATCTAAAGCTAGAAACCACCATGCCCTAGATATGGACAACCAAATAAAAGCCAGTCAGATTGGCTAAGATTGTCTATTCTTTTGATTATTTATATTTATCGTTGATTTGCTGTTCATTTTCAGAGACTACCATCTCACTTTGGGTTAAAAAAAAAATCCCTTATAATAAGTGTTTAACCTCCCTTAAAGATCCCATCCCTCCCCATTACAGTCATTTTGGAAAACATTTTAAAAAAACAAGACAAAAACACAGGAGCTGTGTTGAATTTATGGCTACCAAGCTCAGCTCATTCCCAAAATTCCCCCCAGATTGTCATACAAATGGATACGAGCCCCTTTCCTAATAAAAAACTTTTGCCCTGGCTGACCCCCAGTCAACACAAAAATGATAACATAAATATATAATCACTACCGTTTTCCCTCCAACACAAGCATACACACACTAAATTTGTTATGTTGGTTGAGGTTCAGATGTGCTGTTATTAGCTTATATTCCTCTGCCTCTCCAGTGTTTTACCAGGGAAAGCTCCTTCCTGTCCTCAGAGAAGCCATCAGTGCTTTATCTGGTCTCGAATGGCTTGGACTATTATCCTTAAGTAATCCCTGGCACTTTTATAGGATCAAAAAATTTAGAGTTTGGAGAAATGTTAAAGACTTTCTAGTCTAATGTTGTTTCCTCCAGCCCAATTTTAAAAATTTGGACAGCAAGTTACATATAGGTGAAATTATCCCCATAAGATTACACAGGTAGTAGGGAAGGGAAGAAATAACCCTTTACATAGAGCCTACTACCTGCCAGGCACTGTGCTAAGTGTTTTAAAAACTGTTACATCATTTGAACCTCACCTCCCTGTGAGGTAGATGCTATAATTATCCTTATTTTACAGTTGAGGAAACTGAGACAAACAGCAGTTAAGAGACTGCTAGGTTCACACAGTTAATAAGTGTTTATGGTAGTAAGCAGCATAGTGGGAATCAAACCCAAATCCTCTGATCCCAAGTCCAGAATACTTTCCACTAGGCACCACCATTGTCTCCCTTTTATGGATTTAAAAGCTAGTTTGAAGAACTTTTAGCCTGTGTGAGGCTAGTGAAACTACTAGTGACTCACCAGCACTGAGGACAGATAAGTAACTTTTATTATTTATGTTCTGTTTTTTGTTTTTGTTATCTGGTGTTCATTCCTTTAAAATTCTTCTAATATTTGGATAAAATATTTAAAGAACAAAAGCGCAAAAAATAAGGGCAAGGAGCTATTGATAGAAATTATGATGTGGTTCTTTAATTTTAAATTGTCTTGAAATGATCTATAGAATTTTTTAAAGTCCTTTAGCTTCTTATAAACTAGAGGCACGCCCAATTGATCTATCAGTTCCTAGTACAATGCACTTTCACTGAGCTTCAAAAATAGAGTGAATTAACTCCATTAAAACCAACAGCAAATCAGTTCGGCAAATCTGCCCCCCTCATCTCTCTCTGTTTCTGTCTCTGTCTTTATCTCTGTCATAATACATAATATATACACATATATGTGTCTCATATCTATATCTATATATAAATGGCTATGGGTTTGATTTGTTGTTGTTGTTTAGGAAATGGCATAAATATAATTAATTCTTCCAGTGACCAGTATGGAAATATCTTTAGCATCCAATCAATTCCTCCCCTTATAAAATTAGCTTAAGTTGGTTTCTTCAATCACACCAAGCAATCAGCGATTGTAACCTAACCTGAGTTTCCTAAATCCCTTGCAGAGTTAAAAGGTTCTGCTTTGCTGTCTAGTTCTTTTGTATACTTCTTAGCTGCTTTACTAGATTGCGAGCTCTATAAAAACAAAATATTATCTTGGAGACCCCATGTCATAAGGGAGAAAGCCCTGGATTTACTTAAAGGCAGGACGATATAGGTTCAAATTCTGAGACACTAAATAGCGACATGACCCCTGAATCCCAGTTTTGTTGCTGTTTAGTCGTTTTTTAATCATGTCTGACTCTTTGTGACCCCATTTGGGGTTTTCTTGGCAAAGATACTGAAGTGTTTTGCCATTTCCCTCTCCAGCTCATTTTACAGATGAGGAAACTGAAGCAAACGGGGTTAAGTGACTTGCCTAGGGTCACACAGCTAGTAACTGAGACTAGACTTGAATTCAGCAAGATGTCTTCCTGACTCCAGGCCCAGCACTCTACGCACTGTACTGCTCTAGAATCTGTTCCCTCCCCTATAAAACAGGCAAAATAATGACACCTACCTTTTCAGGCTGTGGTGGAGTTCAAATGAGATTATGTGTATAAAGTACAATACAAACCTTAAAGACTTAATAGACTGTGAGTTATTTATTATTCATCATTTTATTTCCCTTGGTGCTTCACACCTATTAAGCACTATAGTATTGGATTGGAATGAATTGAGACACAGTGAAAGCCAGTATCTGAAAATGCACTGGTCACTTTGGGGAAGAAAGGACATTCTAATATCCCAAGAAAACCAGTACATGTTAAGGTGCAGTGACTGGCTAAGACCAGGATGCAAGGGGATCTTAGGAAGGGTGGGCACTGGGATACAACGTCTTAGCTGAGCCTTCCCTGCTCCCCTGCTCATGCACAGGCTGCTGACTTGTACTGAGTGTACACAAGTGGGTCATTTCACTATGCATGGAAATGCACCCCCCTGGGTCCCAGAGGCTGGTTATTGGTGGAGCTCCCTTTAAAACAGCACCTGCTGAGGTAGTACAGGCATTAAGCACCCTTGCATAGAGCTTTCCCTGACTTCCCACAGCTAGTGAGGCCGTAGGTTACCGTATGTGTCCTGAGAGAGTCTTCAGCTGCCTGGTCTTTCCCATATATCCCTCTACACTCCAGCAAACTTATTAAATTACCAGAGGCCCAGGCCATTCATGATTGAGATGTCACACCTGTTGACCCTTAGTTTTTACTAAGCCCCACTTGTACCACTAAGGAACTAATCAATGGTGGGCCATTGCAAAGGTGAAGCTGCTTGTCTAAATAAGGGGGAGGGAGGAGAGAAGGGAGAGAGGAAAGAGAGGGAAGAAAACAGAGAGAAAAAGGGATAGAGGAGAAAGCAGGAAGGGAGAGGGAACTAAAGGGGAGAGGAAGGGAAAGGGAGGGAGGGAGAGGGAAAAGGAGGGAGGGGATGGGGAGAAGGAAGGGAAGGGGAGAAAGAGAAAAAAAGGGGGGAATGAGGGGGCTTTAGAGCCCCAGCTGCTGATCTTGATTCACAGCTTTGTTACTTACTACTTTGTGACCTTGGACAAATACCTTATCGTCTCTAATCCTCCATTCCGTGGTCAGTAAAATGGAGACAAACCAGCTAGCTCCCCTTCAACTCTGAATCTTTGGTGTGTCACTACACAAGTGATTCAGTGCATTTTATTCCCTGGCAGATTAGGTGAGGGCTGCCCTTACCTGCCACCCCAATCCTAGCCCACGAATCTATTTTCCACGCTTCCTACTAATTGGAATAACCTGGGTTAACGAGCTCTTCTTTCCACGAGACCTACTTCTAGGAGGAACAGGCTGCTTTGACACATTGTTTTAATCCAATGATACATGATCATTAATGGTAAGATGACTGGAGAGACAAAGACAGACAGAAAGAGAGAAACAGTGATAGAGACAGAAGTTGGGTTCGAATCCTCCCTCGGATGCTTACTGTGTAACCTTGGGCAAGTCACTTTGCCTTCCTCTGCCTTAGTTCCTTCATCTATAGAATGAGGACATTGTAATTTATGGTCTCTGAGATTTCTTTTAGATCTATGATCGCCTTATACTTAGCAGAGAACTGAGTATATGCTGAACATCTGGACAGCTGGAAAAAAGGAAGGGACATTTTTGGAGCTGAAAAGGACCTATTAGAGACAGGAAGTCCTGAGTTTAAATTCAGCCTCAGATACTTACTAGCTGGTTGAGCATGGGCAAGTCATTTAACCTCTGTCTGCCTCAGTTTCTACATCTGTAAAATGGAGATAATACTAGCATCTATTTCTCAGGGTCATTGTGAGGATCAAATGAAATAACACATAAAGTGCTTTGCAAATTTTAAAGTGTTCTATAAATGATAGCCATCATTATTATTATTATTATTGACAATAATAATAGAAGCAAGCTTGGGTGAGATGAGAGTAGTATTTATGATGGGGTGCTTGGGTGCATGTGCTTGGACCCCAATTTCTCCCTAGCCTGGCAGTTTCTCCCCAGCCCAACGATACTGTGCCTAGCAATTACTCACGAGTGGGCCCCAGCAAGACATTGATCTCTCTCTGTGGTGCAGTTACACAAAGCTGGGTGAGGGAGTGATGGGCTGCTCAGGCCCCAGCCCTAAGGTCATGTTGGTGGAAGCTCCTGTCCTGTGAGAAAATTTTCTCTTGCTGCAGAGCATTCTCTAATCAGGACAGTGAGAGAGGGGTGCCTGGCCCAAGGAGTTTTGTCCCTGGCTGGCCCAAGGACTCCCTCCTGCCAGATTCCCAAGATCCATGCCTTTGACAACTCCCTCCCTGTCTGGTATACTCCCTACACTTTCCCATCCATAGCTCCCAAAGACACCTGGACCTTTAGATAACCTAATCAGTATCCCTGGCATTCCTTTCCCATGCCCTTTTCCATATAAACCCCAGCTCCATCCTCAGTCTCTCACAGGTTCCTTAAGAATCCTTGCCCACCGAAAAGCAAACAATAAATATTTGCCAACTTCACTCAAAGAATGCTTGAGTCTGTGAATTCATTCCAGACAACCCCATCCTGTACTCCAGTCTTTGAGGGGTCTCAATCTCTCAGACTGCAACACTTAGGTATGGGACTATGGGATGAGAGATTGATATAGCTGGGCAAAGGAGTTTCCAAAAGGAGATTTGAAGGTGACAAATAGAACTGTAAATCTTTCCCTTCCATTCAACTTTTATGGCAAAAGTGACAAAGTGATGGAAAAGCAGAGGGAACTGAAAATCATACTTTTTTTAACCATAATTTAACGATAAACCTTCTATCCATTCCTGTCACTGCCCTGGAGGGAGTAGCATCACCTTGCTATCCAAGGTGCAGAAGAAGGGAGTTAAAGGAGGCCTCCTAGTTGCTGTGCTGAGATACTTTGCAGATGGGACTCTAAGGGTTAGATCCTTGTCTAATGACCAACAAGTTGACATAATCCTGGAGGAACTGGATTATAGCAATACTTACATACTCACCATCATAATAAAGACATACAGTCATAAAGAAGCCTGAGTTAAATGGAAGTTCAGTTCATAAGTTTTACTTGGAGAATCAAATAAAGGAGTTGGTAGAATTGTTTCAATCTGTGCTCAAAGACAAGAAACATCATTCCATGGGATACTTAGTGTTCTCAGGTTCACCATATGTATAAGCAAAAAGACCAACTCAAAGAAAATTGCAGTTCATTCTCCAATATGTCTGTCTAACATTTCTGAGCTACTTAACCCAATATGCAGTAGATGTAATGTCCCCGCCAACTCATTGTTCCATAATGTTTTGAAACAAAAAATTGAATATTGGCCCAACTTCTCTCCAAAATACTTTTGATTCAGTGCCAAGCCAGTGAGTAAAAACAAACAAAAAAGCAGCAGGTTAGAATTCAAAACAGTATTCTGAAACCAACTTTGTCAGAACAAGTCATTCTGAGACTTAGTTTCCTCATTTGTAAAATGAGGGATAGTAGAACTACTACTACTTCTCTCATAATAGTTCTCTGAGTAAGATCAAGATGTGAGAATAAAATTAAATACCATGGATTAGATTTACTTAGCTAGAGGATAAGTGGCCCTTTTGGGTAGCATTTATGCAAGGGAAGAGATGAAAAGGAGATTGTGGTGGGAGAAGGAAAAGTGGGCTACCCCATAAAGCAGAGGCAACACAAAGTATTAGAAAGAGCATTGTACTTAAAGCTTAGAAACATGAATTTGAGACCAACCTCCCTACCTTACCAACTGAGTGATAATATTTATAAACTCTCCAGACCTCAGTTTCTTCATCTATAAAATGAAGGTAATACCAAACTCTACTTTGGCATGAAAACAGCTTTGTTTTATTTCTGTCCATTAGCACTTAGCACTGTGCCACGCACATAGTAGATGGTCAATAAAAGGGGAGCTTGACTTAGATAATCGCTATGATCTATAAATAGATGGTCCTTTTTCTCTTCTCTTGGCATCTCTTCTCTTGTCCCCCTCAGGAAATAGAAATTAATGAGCAAACTCATTAACTTGCCTCAAGGTTCATCTCTGGTGCCTCCTCCTAATAGGTACCTTTACGGATTCCCTATTCCCCACCCCCAGTTGTCATTGCTCTTTCCCTCCTTAAATTATCTACTATTCACTTGTCCGTGCACATGGCTTATTCCCACACTCCACCTGCACCTCAATGGAATGTAGGTTCCTTTCAGGTTTTTGCAATGTTTTTGTATCTTCTAGCCAAGCAGTTACTTGCACATTGTAGGTACTTTAAAGATATGAATTAATTGATTGAAGTGTTCTGTGCTGGTTACCCTAAGCAAAGAGAGTTGGTTCTTCTTACTGAGTCCTCCCACCCCATTTTTCTGCATCCTCAAACAAAAATATAGGAATAAACCTTTTTTTCTTAATAGAAAGAGTGGTGTGGTTGGAAAGAGTACTGAACTACTACCAGATCTGTTTCCCAAGATGATTAGGGAAAAAAAAAAGAACCTATATGTTCTAAAGGAACTATAGCAGCTCTCTTTGTGATGGCCAAGAACTGGATATTATGAGGATGCCCATCGATTGGGGAATGGCTGAATAAGTTGTGGTATGTGATTGTGATGTAATACTACTACTGTGCTATAAGAAATGATGAGCTTGATGATCTTAGAAAGACTTGGATAAACTGGCATGAAATAATGAAGAGTGAAATGAGCAGAACCAAAAGAATGTCATATACAGTAACAACAATATTGTTTTAACAATAACTTTGAGTGAATGTCATTTTGACTATAATAAGAGAGAGTTGGTTTCTAATAAAATTATCCTTCTGACACTTAATCATGGGATCATAGTCAAATTAGTTAAGCTCTCTAAACCAGAGTTTTTACATCTTTGTTAACCTTTCTAAACCAGAGTTTCTACATCTTTAAAATGGAATTAGTATGATATCTTTCTGATGATATCTTTTACACAACTTCTCCTACATTACTCTTCATTGATAATATCATGCAGTCTTCTCATGCCTGAGGTATACTTATCCATTGCCCTTTGAGTGATCCATATTTTAATTCTTCAGATACTAAAGTATTCCATAATCTGTAGTCATATAGCATTGGCAGAATAATGTGGATTTTAAAAGATAAGCCTCTGTTTCACAGAGAAGCTTTAAGTCACTGAAATCTTTCCCAAAGCCAATTCAGCCCACTCTCCTCTTACTATTCAATTCTAAGCTCCACTAAATGGTTGTTTGAGGATGGTGAACATAGTAGCATGTTCATCTTCACAAATAAAATTGATTACCTTCTAACCAATAGGAAACAGCCAGTTACCAATGTGAGAATAATTTCTGGATCATCGATTTATAAACACTATGATCATCAAATGATTCAATACCAGACGAGTAGAAAGAATAAAAATAAGAAGCTATGACATATGGTTTAGACAACTTCAAGCTGACCTATTTAAATAAGCTGTGACTAGAAGTGGATAAAAGAACAGATATGTGTATATAACATATAAATATATATAAGCATATATATGTTATATTATAATTTTCTGAGGACATGTAACTTATATAAATCAATAGTCATAATGAGAATAAAAGAAGCCAGAAAAGCACTTCATTTCCTTGCCAAGAAGAGGAACGTGACAGCCAAAAACATTGTTTCAAAATATAAACTTATCTATAAATTTTACAAAGGAGGATAGAGGAAAATAATGAGCAATATTGCTTCATAAAACAGTGAGAAGCAGTTGAAGGGAAAACAAGGTCATGCAAGCTTGATAAAAGACATAGCTAACTTAGGTTACTATGAGATCATTTAAGTACTTTGATAACGCAAAGCCCTGCCACGGAGAACTGTAGTGTCAAACGTCCAAGGACATCGAGATTAGGCAGAAAAAGATTTGGGGAGATCCTGTACCTATACCAGCCACAATTAAAAACGCCTTCTAGCTTTTGCTCTGTCCATTCCAGTCACTTCCCCTGGAGGTAGTAGCATCACCTTGCCATCCAAGGTACAGAAGGAGAGAGGTAAAAGAAGACCTCTTAGTAGCTGTGCTGTAGATGCTTTCCGGATGAACTGTGCATATCATGAGGAGTGGTCTTTGAGACACTAGGATTTTGAGTGCTGATGCACTGGGAAAGCCACCTCTTTAAGAGGGTTGGCTTGGTGTTTAAATTTAAATCTTTACAAAAAAAGAATAAAATGAAATGAAGAAAACCAACAGAAGAAAAATAGAAAAGACAGTCAAGAATTTTGTAACAAACGATTTTTCCACCAGTAATGATGAATCCATCACAATTAATATTATATCCACTGTGTGATGTACGGAAAAATAGAAATAGCACTAAGGAAAACAGAACTGGGAAGAGCAGTTGGAATATACCAAATATTGAAAGATGTTCATCTTGTAGGGGACACAATTTTGAGGGCATTCTTAAGATATCTGAAGGAGAAAATGATAGTTAATGCTTGGAATAAACCATGGACCTTATTATTATCATAATAGGTGGTATACTCTAGGAAATATCAATAAAAATAGATACACATATTTACTCTAATGTCTCTACAAAATCATTATGAGAATAATCTACATATGTATTGAGGGCATATTGATTAAATCATGAGAAGAACATAGGCAGATATTCACAAATAATAATGTGCAGTGGACCACAACTCTATAATCACACAACTGATTGAAAGGTTCAGAGAATTCAAGATCTTGCTGTGCTTCAATCTGTTAAAAAAAAAATTGTTTTCAATTGAAAGAATCAAATTCCTTCTTAAAGGCTCTTTAAATAAATAAAGTGTCACTCATGCACCTGTTAAAATCCCACCAGATTCCTTGAAGTATGCAACAAGAGAAAGAACTTTGGTCACATTCTTGGTTATAAATATTACATAAGACATAAAATAGGGAGACACGTTTGCCAAATGTGTTTGCCACTATACTGTAGAATGTCTAGCCTAGAGTTCAGATAGAAAAGGATTTCTCTATTGATGGTTGAAGTCTATAAAAACTTTGACAATGAGGACATTATACTGATATGATCAACTTCGCAAGATCCACAATCACTCAAAAGAGTTTGGCCTATTATTTAGTCATTTCAGTCGTGTCCAACTCTTTGTGGCCCCATTTGGGGTTCTCTTGGCAAAGATATTGGCATGATTTGCCATTTCCTTCTCCAGTTCATTTTTATAAATGAGGAAACTGAGGCAAACAGAATCAAGTGACTTGCTCAGAGTCATACAGCTAGTAAGTATCTAAGGTCAGATTTGAACCCAGGTCTTCCTGATTGCAAACTTGATGCTCTAACCACTGCACTGCTTAGCTGCCCAACATCTTTCCACATAGGAAAAATCAAATAAATGAACTCCTATTGTCCAGACTATGAACGCAGTTTGATAGACTGCACATAGAATTAATCCATCAGTGCATATATATCATGGGCTGCCTTTTATAAGTGGACATGTTTTAATATACCTTCACCCTTTATGGAAAGTAGGTATTTATTTTGTCAAATAACATGTTACAGTGAAGGTTCTTCGCAGTTTCCATACCTAGATGCAAGATCTGACCGAATATCATCTAGTGCCACAATATTGGTATGGTGCTATTTGCTATTGGACCCAAGCTGAAGGATTCATAGGGTTTGGGTAGGCAAAGAGGAGGGGAGTGAGAACATTTCAGATGAAGAACAAAGGAGTCAGAGCAAGAATGGATTTGACAAGGCTTTGTTATTTATGACCTGAGTTCAAATCTAGCCTCAGACACTTACTATCTGTGTCACTCTGAGCAAGACATTTAACCTTGTTTGCCTCAATTTCCTTATTTGTAAAATGAGCTAGAGAAGGAAATGGCAAACCATTTCAGCATCTCTGCCAAGAAAACCCCAAATGGGGTCACAAAGAGGTGGACATGACTGAAAACAATAAAATAACAAGAACAACTGTTATATTAGACGCTATGTAATATAGTTATTCAATTCAACACACTTTTATTAAGCATCTAGAAATTGCCTTAGTCAGAAGAGGCACTGTGCTAAGTTCTGGGGATACAGACGAAAATAAAAGTTTCTGTCCTCAAGGAGTTTACACTCTATTGGGAGGATACAACACAAATAGACAAGTAAATAAGAGGTTATATGAGAAGAGAGAAAGCAAAGAAGGCTCCTCAAAGGAGAATTCCCCCTGTGCTGAGCTTTGAAGGAAACTAAAGAATCTATGAGGAGGATGTGAGAAGGGATAGCATTGCAGGCATGAGGGACAAGCAATGCAAAGGCATAGGGATAGGAGGTGGAACATCAAGTTTAGGGATACTATGCTTGTTAGGTACCTCAAATAAGATCATATATCACCTTGCAAACATTAATAAACTATATAAACATCATCTGTGTGAACTTAGACGAGTCTTAAATTCTCTGTTTCCTCACCTATAAAAGAAAAGTTGGACTATAAGGACTCTGAAGAAGAGCTAGGAGGCCAATTTGGCTATGTAGGTGGCTCAATGGACAAGAATACTAGGCTGGAGTCAGGAAGACCTGAGTTCAAATCTGACCTCAGGCACTTACCAGCTGTGTGACCCTGGGCAAGTCACAACCTCTGGAGAAGAAAATGGCAAACCACTCCAGTATCTTTGCTTCAAAAAAAACCCATGGACAACCTTGGTGTTATGATCCATAGGGACACAAAGAGTCAGCACAACTGAATGACTGAACATAAGCCTATAAAGGGAGGTTCAGATCAGATCAGGGTTAAGGGGTAGGGAGAGAAATGGGATGGGGTGGGAACTTCAAATGGCAGTTTGAGGAGTTTTTATCTTATCCTAGAAGCAAGAAGAGTCATTGAAGAATTTTTGAAGGAAGACTTTTGGCAGCTATGTGGAGATGGATTGGAGAGGGGAAAGACTGGAAGCAGGGAGATCTGGACATCTGTTGGAAATATATTCCAGGTTAACCTGGTCTGCAGTAGTGGCCACGTGAACAGAGAGAAAGGCCCAGATGTAAGAGATTTGTAGTAGCAAAAATGATTAAGACTGGATAACTTGATGGAAGAGAGAGAAACTAGAAGGACACTACTACTCCCAACAACCATATGTAAATTTAAAGGAGAGAACAGGATTAGGCAGAAGGATGCTAACTTTGTTTTAAACATGAATTTGAGATGCCTACGGAACATCTAGGTAAAGATGCTCAACAGGCAATTGGTAATGCAAAACTAGAGCTAAGTAGGGGAGTAGGACTTAATATATGGAGTCATCTGTATATACATGGCAATTGAATGGAGCAAAGGTTTTTGGAGGGGTGGGGTGCAGCTGAGATCACCAGAGAGTATAGAGAAAAAAGAGAAGAGGGCCCAGAACAAAACCTAAGAAGAAGCCTACATTTTGGGAGTGGTGGGTGTGGGCAATGGATGAGGATCCAACAACGGATGCTGAGGAGAGGTCAGACAGGTATGAGGGGAGCCAGGACAGAGCACTGTCAAGAAGGTCATAGTAAGAGAGTCTATCAAGAAAGAGATGCTAGTTTACAGTGCCAAAAGCTGCAGAGAAATCAAATAGGATGAAGTCTGAGAAATAGCCATTAGATTTAGCAGTGAAGAAATCATTGGAAACCTCAGAGAAAGGTTTTTTTTTTTCTCAGTAAAATTTTTTCAGTCATTTTCAGTCGATTAAAGGGTTCATAAGACAGAATTTAAAGGGCTAAGAAATGAGTACATGATAAGAAATCAAAAGCTTCAAATGATAACTATTTCTTGGAATTTAACTGTGAAAAGGATGGAAGAGATCAGACAATAGCTTGAGGAAAAGGCAGGATCAAGTAGAGTAGTTTATTTTAATTGATGGGGAGGACATGGACATGTCTGTAGATAACAGGGAGGGAGCCATCTGATTGAGAAAAATTAAAGCAAAAGACAGAATCGAAATGATCCAAGTGACAAACTCCCATATGAAATGGAAAGGGATCCAGCACAAATGGAAGGGCATGCCTGACCAAAGAAAAGGGCCACTTCCCTGCAGAGACTGAAACAAAGGAGGAGAGATTTTTTGAGGAGAAGGGGGCAGGGAAATAACAGAGAGTTTTTTAAGTAGAGAATAAGAATAAGAATAAGATAAAGGTAGCTTTTCTCAGTAAAGAGACAAAGCCCTCTGCTAAAACAAGGATGAGAGAATATGGTATAAAGGACTTGAGGAGACAAATTTGGCATAATCACTATATGGTATGTGATCAGGGCTATGCTGGTAAATGTTTATCAAGCAGTTCTCAGGTAGGTGTAGGGGGAGGAAGGACATATACTCATGACACTTTATAAACATTTAAATTTAATCAGCACAAACTTTTTCTCCATAACTTTCTTAAGTCTATATAATCAACAAAATAATCAATCAAGCCTTGATTTGTACCATTTGCTGATTTTCAAAGTGTAAATGTTAAAATTCACAATTGGCTCTCTTGAGTCTGTGTAAGATGGCTCCAGCATACCCCTGAATGTGATGTAGAGTCAATTGGGAAACAGTGAGAGAGGCAACATGATTTAGTGGGTAGAGTGCTGGAAGACTTGGTTCAAATCCTGTCCAAACAATTACTAGATGGCTGACCAATGGAGAAGTCACTTAACCTCTGCCGGCCTAACTTTCCTTACCTATAAAATGAGAGGGTTGGACTCAATAACCTCAAAAGCTCCTTCCAGATCTAACTATTCTAATCTAATCTAATTATTCTATGATCCTGTGAAAGGATTGCCATATAACAACGAGGACTAGGTTGAGCTTAGGAGTGCAGTAATTGAATAGTAATGGATGATGGTGGTAACTCAGGGTTGGGAACTGATATGATATGAGAATTAGTAAGACAAGGGAATCAGGGATGCAAGGGAAGAAGGCTCTGTACAGTTAAACTGGTCAATAATAGGGTCATGACTAGGAATTGAGCAAAGTGAGGCCAGTGCCAGAATGAGAGACTAGGAGACTTGAGGATGGAGGATTTAGGAACCACTATGAAATAATGGAAAGGGTGCAGACTTGGAGTCAGGAATGACCTGAGTTCAGATCTTATCTCTGACCTTTTTGAGGTCCCTTCCCACCCTACATCTATGACCCCATCTATCATCCAATATTTCTGTGGATGAGGCAAAGGGAACAATGGAAGGATAAGTAGTAATGATCAAAGAAGGGAAATTTCAGAGTTCAAAATCATGTGCATGTCACTTGTAGATAATGGTGAGACAAGATATGAATTTGACCCTCTATGTAGGTGGCTGAGGTGGAGTGTGGAGGAGATTAATGGAATGGAAGGTCAGGACATTTGAGGGCATGCATATACCAAAACATCAAATATGAGGGAAAGTGTTGGCATGGAGAGAAATGTCGAAAATCAAGGACTGAACTCCTTGAAAAAGGATGGAGAACAACCTGGAAGCTGGTAAATGAGTGCAATATTGATCTGAACAAGGCAGATGGAGTGAACCTCAAAGGAAGAGAGGCTGCTGAGACATAGAGAAGAGGAGTGGGAATCAAGGACTGTATCTAGTCTTCCTTCTAGATCGGTGCATTGGATGACATGAGAAAGGGAGCACCTAGTCCTAAAGAGGGAGGCTAAGGATGGAGCATCTTCCAGGGAAGCACACAAAGGTCAAAAGAGTGTGAGAGGAAGGGTTCAGGAATGTAGGGCAGTTTGTTACTGATAGAAGTATTCTAGAGGACAAAATGCGAAGAGACAGAAGAGGGGAGGGCTGAGGAAATAAGGAAGGAAGGAACTAAGTATTTAAGTGCCTACTATGTACAAGAGCTTTCCAAGTATTATCTCATTTCATTCTTACAACAACCTTAGGAGGCAAGTTATTATTGCCATTTCATAATAGAGGGAAACTGAGCAAACAGAGATGGCATTTGCCTGGAGTCACACAGCTAGTAAGTATCTGCAGCCAAATTTGAACTCAGGTCTTCCTGACTCCAGGTCTAGTGCTCTATCTATTGCATCACCTAGCTGCCTCTCAAAATAGATGGGTCTGGGGCTAGGGCTGGGGCTGAGGAGAGATACCAGAAAGGGTTTTCATGTTGGCAAATGTCAATTCAGAGTTTTCTAGTAATAGGATAGGGGAACTACTAGTTGACTGGAGCTAGCTGCTCCAGGGTCCTGTAATGATAGGGTACATTTATCTTTCCAAATGCCAGGAGAGAAGGGGTTACTCCTTTCGGGGGTTCAGCAGAGAGATCAGATTGAACGAGGTTCCAGTTCAAATTCAATGATCCTATGGTCTTCGTTTCATCTCCTGGCTACTTGGTTTCTTTATTGACTCTAATATCCCTTTCCATTCTCCTTTTCCAAAAATACTGTTAGGACTGCTCTTTCAAGATACATATGTATTTGTTGTTTCAATAAAATGCACATTCAGTTTAGCAACTGACATACATTTGTTTTTAGTGGAAATTGTACTGCTAAAACATTACAACCTGCAGTAAATATTAAAAATGTTAACTATCACTTACATGCCTTATTTTCACACTTACTCTTCATTTCATCCATTTTTCAGACAAATGAGAATTTGGATTTTGAAGAGCAGGGACATTGTGGGTGGTGCACTAGGTTCAGTGGAGTTTAAATCTTGCTGCTGACACGTGCTAGCTGTGTCATCCTGGACAAATCATTTAACTACTCTGGGACTCAGTTTTCTCATCTCTGAAAAGCACTGGACTAGGTTAAGTGCTAGGGAGGGATGCAAAGACAAAAATGAAACAGGCTTTGCCCTCAAGGGGCTTACATTCTATTGGGAGAGATGACACGCATACATATAAACACAAGCAAAATAGACGTAAAATAAATGCAAGGTAATTGAGGAAGGCACTACCAGTTGGGGAAAGCAGAGACTCTTCAAGTAGAAGGTGATGCCTGAATTGAAGCTGGAAGAAAACAAGGAAGTCGTAACAGGGGGATAGAAAGAGGAAGTACTTTTGGGGCATAGAGGCAGCTGACCTCATAGATTTGTTGGGAAGATCAAATAAGATGATGTTTGCAATGCACTTTGCATATTTTAACAGGCTATATAATGGGGTATTATTATTTATTATTATTATTATTATTATTATTATTATTATTATTATTATTAGTGAACTTGTGCCTCAAATCTATCTTAGAACCTTGACATGATTACATGTATAAGTGATTAAACTTTTCTCTAAAATCTTCATACCTCAGTGACATTTTCAGTTTCCCCAAAACATCTAACAATCTACAGATACATCAAACAGGATTCTGACATTTTAAATTGCTGGTCCTCCCCTTTTTGTATTTCAATTACAGTAATTGTAAGTCGCATCACTAACACCAAGTGAAGTTCTCACCACACAAAGGTTTAAATGAGCACAATTCTACTTAATGTCTTATCGACAATTAAATTGTACATACACTTTATTGGAACACACTATCCCTCTGATTTTCCCAAGAAACAACTCCTGGCTTCTCTGAGTATCACAATATCTCTTCCCTGTAGGGTAAGAATTCCCTGATGCTCTCATTGGTGTCAGCCATGAATAGTTTTACAGCCTCTCCAGTGGGCTCCGTGCTCTGGCATTTTTCATTGTCTTGGGAAACATTTATTAGATTCAGGGAGCTTATTAAGTATGGTATAAAGCACGGAAAAGATTTAGTCCCTTCCCAGTGCCCTCTCAATCTAAATAGCACCAGAGACCAAATAAAAATAGTAAGTAGCTAAATTGGTTTCAATTTTCTTCATTTCTTTTTAAGATTATGATGTCATTTTTCAAAAAGCATGTCCAGCTGCTTCATTCTAAGGAGAGCCTGTGGTCATATAAGATTAGAGAATGTTTCGCCAAAGAAATGAGTTTTGAGCAAGACCCAGTGAAGCAAGATTTGGGCCATACATCAGGAGCAATGCTGAAATAGTGCCCCAAATAAAAGAGCTGAACTGCCAGGTCTTTAGGCAGCAGGGCCTAGCAGATAAAACTTGGAATTGGGAGCCAAGAAATGTTAAGCCCCTGTCCTTGCTCTCCAGGCCGACTCTGTCTATGACCTTAGGCAAATCATTTCACCTCTGTGCTTTGGTTTTCTCAAATGTGAAAGGGCATGTATTTGCCTAACCTTCCCTCTTCCATGAGAGATGTGAATGCTTAGGATAGGATATGTGCAAAGGACTTTAAGATTCTTGGAGATGAAAAAGATTATATGCTTAGGATGGTAGCATCATAGACTGAGAGCTGGGAGAGGCTGCAGAAGCTACCTATTCTAAACCTCTTACTTGACAGATGGGGAATTTGAGGCCCAGTTAAGTTCTATCAGCCTTCAAGGTTATGCAAGTACTTAAAGATTGTTGGGATTGATTTCTCTTCCCCACCAATCCTTGCTTTGGTTTAGGTTAGTCCCCAGGGGTGGGGAAATCTGAGGCCTCAAGGCCACATGTGGCCTTCTAGGTCCTCAAGTGCCTTTGACTGAAGGCCTTTTGACTGAAGGGCCACATTTGAGGACCTAGAGGGCCACATGTGGCCTTGAGGCCACAGGTTCCTCACCCCTTGTAGGGATTCTTAACCTGAATAGATTTCAAGGCATCTGTGAACTTGGATTTAAAAATATATATATAACTATTTCAATACAATTGGTTTCCTTTGTCATCCAGTGTCTTTTATTTTATTCATTTAAAGAGGGGGTCCCATAGGCCTCAGCAGACTGCCAAAGGAGCCCATGACCCACACAAAATAAGGTTAAAGCCTCCTGATGACGTCAACCTTCCAGCTTGATTCTTCCCTTTCTGGACAGAATTTAGAAAACCACAAAAAGGTGACATCCTCTTTTTGTTCCTAATCTCAGTTCTCTCAGCCTGCGAGGAAACAGCACATAAAGCATCGATTCAATTCACCGATGTTTATGGAACATGCTAGGCTCAATGTTGGATGCTAGCAATACAAAGAGATACAAAATAGCTAGATAGTACAGGGTAGAGCTCTGGCTATGGAGTCAGGAAGACCTGAGTTCAAATCTAACCTCAGAAAGCTACTAGCTGTGTGACCCTGGGCAAGTCACTTAACCCTCTTTGCCTCAATTTCCTCATCTGTAAATGACCTGGAGAAGAACACGGAAAATCATTCCAGTATCTTTGTCAAGAAAATCCCAAATGGGGTCACAAAGAACTGGACGTGACTAAAAAATGACTGCACACCAACAACAATAACAACAACACAGAACCTGCTCACAAAATGCTTGTGATTTAATGAGGGAGAGTGACAAATACACAAATAATTATGCTCTAAGGGAAAGGGAGATAAATTCAAATGAGAAGTCTAAGCAAAATCCTGGGAGAACTTTATGAAAGAGAGCACTTGGGCACGGAGTGGGGTGAGTGTAAGAGAAGGCTTCCTGGAAGAGGTGATCAATCTGAGCTGGCCCTGGGCTTAAGGGAGGCATTTCAGGGAAGGTGGAGGCAGAGTGGAGAGTGTGCTTTACCGCATGGGAAAAAATGATATGAATAACTGCACACAGATAGGACAGGGCAGAATGAGCATGGGGTGCATAAAATAATGCGGTTTAGCTTAAAAATCAATTATGTGAAAGGGAGTAATATGAAATCTATCAATCAACAAGCATTCACAAAGCATATGGTATGTGCCAGGCACTGTGCTGGGCAATGGAGATACCTGGACAAAAGTAAAATAGTCCTTACCCTCTCAGGGTAAGGACTATCAGGACAGACAAGTGTACTTATCTCTATACTATATAAATATGCAATTATATATATATATATATACATACATACATATACATATATACATACATATATACATATATAATACAAATATTTATAGAATATATCTAGAACATATGAAAAATGAATACAATTTGGGGAGAGAAAGCCCTGGGGGGATTTGGGGATAAAGAAGGATGAAAGGCTTCCTGCAGAAGATGGAACTTGAACTGAATCATAAAGGAAATCAGGTATCCTAAGAGGTATCCTAAGAAATCAGGTATCCTAAGGAATGAGGAGAGAGAACATCATATGCATAGGGTCAGCCAGGGCAAAGGTACAGTGATGGGAAATGGAGGAGCATCAGTACCTCTGGACCATAAAATGTGAGAAGTAACACGTAGGAAGACTGGAGAGGTAGGAAGGTGCTAGGCTGCCAAGAGCCTTAATTACCAGAATTTATATTCGATCCTAGGGGCAATAGGGTTAGCTAGGTGGCACAGTGGATAGTGGATAGTGCACTGCATCTTGGAGTCAGGAAGACTCTTCTTCATGAGTTCAAATCTAGTCTCAGATATTTACTAGCTGTGTGACCCTGAGCAAGTCACTTAATCTTGTTTGCCTCAGTTTCCTCATCTGTAAAATGAGCTGGAGAAGGAAATGGCAAACTATTCCAGCATCTTTGCCAAGAAAACCCCAAATGGGCTCATGAAGAGTTAGATAAGACTGAAAAGACTGAACTAGGCAGTAAAGCACAATAGGAAAAGGAAAATTTATTAAAAACCTGCTATGTAACAGGCACTGTGCTGTGCTTTACAAGTATTATCTCATTTGATCCTTACAACAACCCCGGGAGAAAAGATACTATTATTATCTTTATTATATAGAGTTAAGTGACTTGTCCAGGATCACGCAGCTAGGAAGTGTCTGAGGCTGTATTTGAACTCAGGTCTTCCTGACTCCAGGCTGAGTACTCTATCCTACTGAGTCAATTAGTTACTTAGCTACTAATAGGAGGAGGAAGAGATAAAAGGCATCAGTGTAAGGAAATCATCAATGACCTTGGAGAGATTTGTTTCATTAGAATGGTGGGAGACAGAATCTGCTCACATTTTGCAAGGGGATAAGGACTCAGTGGATTATGTGGAATTGAAGAAAGAGAAAACAGAGTTTGGTGATGAAAGGGAAGAGAGAAAGACAGGACAAACATTAGAGAGAGTAGTAGAATCCAAGGGAGGCCATGTTTATTGTTTTTTGTTTTTGGATAGGTCAGCCCTGAGCATATTTGTAGGCTGAGAAGAAAGACTCAGTATAAGATTTAGGACTTCAAAAATCATAGAGTTGAACCTGCTCATTTAAAAAATGAGAAAACTAAGCCCTAAACTGCAGAACTGACTTGCCCAAAGTTTCACACACACACACACACACACACACACACACACACACACAGACGTAGTGAGTAGCAGAGCTAAGATTCAAACCCAGATGTCCTAACACCAATTAAATGTGGTACAAAGGAGAATAAGAAATATATGAATAGAATACTATGAGAGCTTATGGCGGGAAGAAATTGTTTCAAATGTGGGTGGGGATGGGGGTGGGTGGAGTAGGGTCATTTCCCTACTTTTCCATAATATTATAATGTCATATAGGTGGGAGAATGGAGAATTGAGAGGTAAAAAAGGGCCAAGATAGTGAACTTTTCATGAAATGGAGATAGATTCTTCTGGGACATCCCAACCTCACCAGGGTTCCTACAATAGCTGAATAAAGTTACAAAATGACTGTACCAGAACCTCTCAACTACTTCAGGGAGTCAGATAATGGAAAGGCTGAAGTGGTATATCATTGATCAGACAAGTCTTAGCACGGTAGGGAGCAGTGTATGGGAGAATAAGTGATGAGGGTAAAAGTTGTGCAGTGGTGACAGGATCCTGGGGTCTGAGGCTTTCTACCCTTGCATCTTTATTGAAATGAATGAAGTGGAGGGTCTATTGATGAGGGTCCATGATAGTCCAGGACTTAATGACTTGTACTATTCCAGAGCCTGTAGTATTTGTCAGAAATAGTAACGGAAAATGCGGCAGTGCTTTAGAGCCAGCCTGGTGCTGTCCATTTGAATTGTACTGACCAAAAATATTCCCTGTCACCTATCCCCAGAGAAGGAGGTACCTAGTAGAGAACCCCAAGATGGCTAAAACATTCAGTTTACAAAATGATTTCACAGACGTCAGCTCAGTTACTTCTCACAGTGATAAGGACAGCTTAATATTATGTCCATTTCACAAACAAGGAAACCAAAGCTTAAAGAGAAGAGACTTGCCCAAGGTCTCCCAGCAGCAAAGCCAAGTCATCTCACTCCCAAGTCCAGTGGCCTTTCATTACACTGATCCTCTTATGCCTTTTGAAACCAGAGATTACTGGGAAGATGACACAAATTCAATATTGGCTCACTTGAAGTCCTTTCCTATTTCAGTTTCAGACTGTGTCTCCTCCTCGAGGGGTGGGTGTCACTACTGCATGGCGCTTACATTAATGCCATTCATGGTGTGAATCATCCCTTCCCTCGGCAGGGAGCAGTTGCACCATATGGCATTCACATTTGTGTGATGCCCAGATACACTCCACGTCCCCACTCTAAGGAAAAAAGCCTCCAACGCACCATCTAAACAAAGCATTGGGCACAAAGGTTCATTCATCTTTGAAAAGGCCATTTTCGGTAGAAGTGGAAAAAGGCTGTGACTGTATACACAGAATTCTAGGTTCAACTCCATTATCTCCTTGCTGCAAAGCTTTGTGGGTTGTAATGTGGGAGCATTTGATGGCTGCAGAACAAAACCCACATTCTGAAAGGGGACTTTAGAAGGGGAAAGAGCATCAGTGGTTTGGCGAAGAAGAGGGAGGATGTGTTGCAAAAAAAGGAAAATTTCTTCTGCACCTTCCTGACTTTGAGGACATTGTGTGCATCTCATGGGTGCACTAAGTGATGCAGTAAAGCAGCAAATTAGAAGAATGTAAATTCTTTAGTAGGAATTGCACGCAGGGCAAAAATGTTTCCTAATACTGATATTTGTTTTCATGTAAATAATGTACACTCTCCCAAAAATCAGACAGGTACAAGGCTGGGTAAGATATCAGGCCCCACAAGAGATAATACACTGGACTCAGGAAAAGGAAAAATTAGGCCTTTTTTTTTCCCTTGTGTGCAGTTCTTCTAGACTACTTAAAGATATTTCTCTGAATGCCTAAGTCTGGCCATAGATCTCCTCTTCTCCACCTCCCATTCCCTTTTCCCAGAATGTGTTATGTAATTCATGTAATTCTCTCTTTCTCTCCTCCCCCCCTCCATCATTTCATCATTTATTTCTTATTAGTACACTAATGGGTTGAGTGGTCCCAGATGAGATTATTTTTATTTTAATTAGAATGGCTGCCATTGTTATTCCTCCTTCTCATCTTTGCCTCTGGCCCTGCACAGATCTTTGAATGCCCAGAGCTCCCATTTAAGACAATTGAAGCCAATATAGGAATTTTGCAGACAGATATAGTCTAAACTAGTGAAAAGGACAGTGAGCAGAGAATCAAGGGGCACACCTGCATTTTACTCTTGGTTCTGATCCTATTGGATGGCTTGGGACAAGCTAATTAACCTCTCTATTTCTGGCTTCCCATCTCTAAAATGTTTTATCTACCTCACAGGGATGAAATCATTCTTAGATTTTAATCTCTTTGAGCTGTGTCTTCTCTTTTTTTTTAAAAACAGCCATAATAACTAACTGATTTATCTATAAAAGACAGTCAATAATTATTGAATGAAGGAATAAAGGAATGAAGAAATTAATTGGTCTCCCTTTCTCTTACTTCCTATGACATTTCTAGGCTGTGCCACTCAATTTAGCACTCAGTTATATGTCTTGTCCAGGCCCATTATTTGATGGTGTAGGTAATGCCTGTAGGGAGGAAACTTCCACTAGTATAGCCAATGAGGTTTGGATAACTGTTCTGCAATGTACGGTCTTGGAAAGTTGCCTGGAGAACTGAGAGGTTAAGGGACATTTTCTAGGTTCAAGTAGCTGATATGTGTTAGAGGAAGGCCTTGAACCCGAAGATTAGCTCTTTATCCAGTGCCTGTCATATTGCTTTGTTTTCTACCTGCTCCTTTCACGTTAGGCTGATCTACCCAAAATGATTGTCAGGGTACTTATCTCCTTCTACATTCTCTGCTTCAATAAGGTTTATGCTGCCCTGTAGCTGGAGGAAAATAGTATTCTATCTTCACTGGATGCTCCTCTGAATGGTCTTCTCTCTACTTTCATTCTGTTTGTAGGGAAAACTCTAAGCCTAGAACCAAGAAGGCCAAGATATGTATCTTGAAGTATCCCAAATAAACACATTCTCCAGCTGAACTTCCTGTCCAGTTGTGCTCCTTTTCCTTAACTCAGTATGCAGGGGTACAGTGCTTAAGGCTGTGTTGGGGAAGATATATTTCCTTCCCCCAGCCTGCTTATGGAAAGCTTCCGGTAAACAACCACTAGCAATTCTTAGTAATTGTGCATTGCTGTTCTCCTCATGATAGAGGATGATTCTCAATAAAATTGTCAAGTAAATGAAATTGGTCTTTGGTGCCGTTGGCCTCCCCGTTCTGCTTCTTTCTTTCTCTAGAAAGGTCTCTTCCCAGCCTACCACTGAATTTGTTCTTGAAAAATTGAAAACTTCTTGACAAAATTGTTTATGCCTGATAACTCTACTTCCTTATGACCCACTCTTTCTTCAACCCCTTGACATTTGGCTTCCCTCTTCATTATTATATTGAAAATATTCTCCCGAAGCTCTCCACTGACCTCCTAATCAGCAAATTCAATGGCTTTTTTTTTCTGTCTTCATCCTCCATGAACTCCCAGTCACATAGCATTGTTATCACTCTTTCCTGGATTCTCCGTCCTCTCCTGGCTTTGGAGATGACACACTCTCCTGCCTCTAACTGCTCCTTTCTTGTTCTGTTTGCTGACTCCTCCTCTTCCCTATCCTTTCAGGTAGATGTTCCCCCACGGATCTGTTCTCTTCCCTCTCTCCATACTATTTGCTTTGGGAATCTCACTCATTCTGAGGGCTTCAGCTCTCACCTTTATGCAAATGACTTCTAAATCTAATTGTCTAGTCCTAATCTCTTTTCTAGGCTCCAGACTACTATGTCCAACTGTCTATGGGATACTTCTACGTAGTTCTAATTGTTAGCAAGTTTTTCCTTAAGATGTCAATCTTCTTGCCTGTAGCCTCTATCCACTGGTTCTATTAAAGTCCTCTGGGTCCAAGCAGAACGTCTAATCTTTCATCCACAAGACAGAAAACAGGGAGCCAGAAAAGTGTCAAAAGGGAAGTAGGTATCTTAAGATGTGCAGGGAAAGAAGAGAAGAGAAAGGGAAAGGTAAAAAGAGTCTAGAAGCTGGATTTCTTCTAAAACACATCTTGTAGACATCAGCAAAAGGCAGCTCATATTTTCATTAGGGCTTTGGCAGGAATAGGCTGTTTCCATTTTAAAGGCAGCTTAACAGGCTACCAAGATATCATGAAAAAGGCTCCCCGATGCCCAGAAAAAAAAAAAACTAGAAAGCTAGTGGTAATAAAATTAAACTCATGAGTTGACAATGTCTCAAGCCACAAACAAAGAAAAAAAATTATTTGCTTTGCAGATAGCTACACGAGTTAGTCACAAGAACTAGCAAGAACCAAGGAGTGAGGCTCTTGTTTCCAGGAAGTATGAAGGACAAAGGCATTTTACAGTTACTTGCAGAGGGGAAGCTATTTTTCTGGTGCTGTCAGAGTCAAATAACAGGTATGTGTTCACACAGTGTAGCTGGTCTCCTACAAGAAGAGAACCTCAAAGGGATAGAATATGGGTTCTTAACCTGGGTCTGTAAACTTGTGTTTTTCTAAAAAAAAATTTTATAATTGTATTTAAGTACAAATGGTTTCCTTTCTAATCCCGTTATTTTATTTTATCCACAGAGAATGGGTCCACAGACTTACCTCTGGGTTAAAGGACATGTATCTATTCTTCAGGTTATTAGGGAGAGACAGTCCTTAAAACAGTAGAAGTACTTCAAAGACACCCCCCAAAAAATTGAGGAGAATCTTCTGTAAATGTTGAAAGTTAGTAACTAGAAAAGGAAGGAAATGGTTAGGGAAGGACATGTGGAGCTTTTTGTGTAAGAGTCTTCCCATAGCAGTTGGAACTGGGACCTCCAAGGAAGAAGAAACCCTTTGTGCTCCAAGAAATGTTGCTGTGGATTCATGGGTATCATGAGGAAATAGATCATCTAATACTACATAGAGGTACAGAAGTAACTGAAGATGGTGAATTCCTGCTACAGGTGGATTCTAAAGTAGGAAGTCATGTGTCAGCCTGACCTGAACAATAGAGAGGCACACTGCCTTCCCAAATTGAGCCTGCCAATGTTTGTCAGCCTAAATTATAAATGAGAATTATCAAGTCCAAGACAATAAAAGGAAGATGTTGGGGACCAACATAGTGTTTTAGTTGACACTGTTAATTGAAAACAGAAGAATCAAAAGAAAAAGGCAAATTTGGGAATTGAATAGGGAGCCAGAAAAGTGTCAAAGCTATTCAAGAAAATAATATTTGAGAATAAAATTTCTGGACCCTAACATACAAAATAAGAATGATGGACATTTTGACCAGAGGTGGAATGAACCTAATGAGAGCCATTTAAATATGTGTGTATGTGTGTGTGTAGGTAGATGATAGATAGATAGATAGATAGATAGATAGATAGATAGATAGATAGAT
>NW_020955033.1:12277580-12356714 GCF_900497805.2 Vombatus ursinus
GATAGATAGATAGATAGATAGATAGATAGATAGATAGATAGATAGATAGATAGATAGATGTGGATATAGCCTAGAGATTTGTGATGCTGATCAATATGTCTTTAACCTGAAATTGGAGGGAAGAAGAAAATTTTCCACATATAGCTAACAAACCATATACTAGAGCATAGCAGGCACAGTATAAGAAGAATGATATCAGTAGAGAGAACCAGTAATTCACAGGAAGCAGTATGCAAGAAGATAGACAACAATAAAATACATAGTCTCAGATGCCTATAATGAATGCATAAAGTACAGGCAATAAAAAAGGTGAACTGGAGATCTTCAGGGAAATATGATTTTGTATACATCACTAAGACTTGGTATGTTGGAACAAATGACTAGAATATAGGCCATATAGTATTTTAAAAAGGACAGAATAGGAAAAAATGAGTGATAGAATACCATAAAATATTGAGAATACATTCACATATGAGGAAATCCAGTGGGAAGCATGGTGGTGGGCATTAAAGTAAGGATCAAGAGAGAGGAAAGGCAGGTAAAATTCTTGGCACTATGTGGGAGCTAAACAAATCCTTGTTGATTGATTGTCGTATTGTTGAGACAAACTAGCCTATGTAACTGTTTGTTATGGCTAACATTTTATCCCCCATCTCCACATCTTTGTATAGGTTGTCCATTATGGCCTGAACAAGGAAAGTCTTACGAACATCACATCATAGGGTCGTATAATCCTGTGATCATAGATTGAGAATTCAAAGGGATCTCAAAGACCATCTATTCCAACTCTTTCATTTTATAGACGAGGACCTAAGAAAATTGAGTGACTTCCCAAATAGATACTGCCTATTGGACATCTAAAACTAGAGAGACTGTAGCCATCTTAAACCCAGTATGTACAAAACTGAATTCATTATCTTTCCTCCCAAACCCTCCCCTCCTTATAACTTGCTCTCAAGGGTATCTTTCCCTGAGTGAACAAGACTTACAACCTATCATGATCAATTCCCCAGTTCCCCTACCCTACTATATCTAATCTGTTGTCAAGTCCTAACAATTTTACTTTGTAACATCTCTCATATACTCCCCCCTTTCTCCTCTAACTCTGCCACCCCACTGGGACAGTCCCTCATCACCTCACTCCTAGACTAATAGGAAAGCATTCTGGTTGGTCTCTCTGCCTGGAGTCTCTCCCCACTCTAGTTCATCCTTCTCTCAGCTGCCAAAATGATCTTCTTAAAGCACGTCTGACCATGTCACATCCCAACCTGCGTCCCTTCCCACCTGCCCTGCCTCCCCACCTTCAATAAACACCAATAGCTCCCTGTCACCTTCAGAATCAACTTACAATCCTATTTGAGTTTTTTATTTTATTTTTAATTTATAGAATAAAACAAGCATTTCCACAACATAGTACAATAAAAAAGATTGTACAGAAAACTACAAATCTACTATACACAACTTGCTATTTCTTTCAAATATACAACAAAATTAACATGTAATTTTTTATCTTTTTTTCTTCTCCCCCACCCTAGAGGTGATTACCATATTCACAAATTATATATATAATATATACATTTATATGTGTATATATATACACATACTATATATGTATCTATGTATACATATATGTAAAATTATTCTACACCTACTTCTATTTATCATTTCTTTCTTTGGATATAGATAACAACTTTCTTCATAGGTCCTTTATAGTTAATTCAGGTATTCATAATGGACAAAATCATTTATTTGCTCAAAGTTATTCTTAAAACAATATTGCTGTTCCTGTATACAATGTTTTCCTGGTTCTGTTCATTTTGCTCTTCATTATTTTGTGCAAGTCTTTCCATGTTTTTCTAAAATCATTGAGCTCATCATTTCCTATAGCTTATTCTTATAGCATATATAGTATTCCATCCAGGCCCCTCCCCTCCCTTTCCACTCTTTTTTATACCTTATATCACCTTCTTTCCCCTTCCCCAAGTACTCTGCAATCCAGTGACACTAGCCTCATTGCCATTCCTCAAACAAGAAGCTCCAAGTCCTGTCTGAGCATTTTCGTTGGCTGGCTCTTCCTCATGCCTAGAATGTATTTCCTCTCCATCTCTGCTTCCTGGCTTCTCTGGCTTCCTTCAAGTCCCAGCTAAAACTCCACCTTCTACAAGAAGCCCTTCTCATTGCCCCTTAATTCTGGTTTCTTCCTTCCGTTGATTATCTCCAATTACCCTGTAGAGCTTGTTGGTATGTAATGGTTTGCGTGTTGCCTCTCCTGTTAGTCTGTGAGGTCCTTGAGACAGGGATTGTCTTTTGCCTTCCTGTAAATTCCCAGGCTTATCACACTGTTTGGCACATAGAAGGTGCTTTGTTGACTGACTGAGACAGGTTTAAGGATCTGAGTATGTTTAGCCTAGGGAAGAAAAGACCTAGACAGAATGTGACAACTATGTTTAAGCATTTGAAGAATAATTTAAATAACAGAATAAATATCATTACAACAATTTAAATAAGTATAATTTTAAGAGTAGAAGAAATCAAAACCATGTTGAAACAAGCTGAGGTCTGCATCATCCTCATTATCTTATCTGCTACTGGAGTTTACCAAGGCTTTCTGTGAGCCTCCAGAAAATTGGTTAATATGTGAACATTTTATTCAATTAAAAAAACAAGTATTTTGTCCACTTGTGTGAGAGTTCATAGAACATTAAATATAAAAGAATAATTGCAGAAAAGTAACTTGCCCTAAGACTATTTCTATAATTGAAAAGATGAAAAGAATAAGATGATGTTAATGAGAAGAATAATTAAGAATAATAACAATAATAACCAAATATGATATTTACAAATACCTTGTTCTGCTCTAGGCCAGAGAGACCAAGCCTAAAATTATCAAGGCTAGAGCTGTGGCTGTGTATTTAAGAGAATACTGAATCAAAGTTTAATTGGAAGAATATCTTTAAAGCAACAGGCACCTACACAACACCAAGCTTAACATGCACATTTGCAGCTATTAAATGAACAATAACAAATGTGGAAAGTATTCTAACTAAAACATATGCTTTATTAACAAACTCAGATCCCTTAGACCCCTAAAGAAAGATTAACACAGCCTTGACTGAAAAAAAAAAGGAAGAAGATTGATAGATATTCCTAGAGCACATGATAAACATTTTTAAAAACCTACAGAAATACTTTTGGAACAAACAGACGTTATTTTACCCAGCAGTAGCAAAGGTTGATAACAGGTATAATAGGCTGACAAGAGAGGTAGCTCGGTATCAGAGTGGATAGAGCACTGGGCCTCAAGTCAAGAACATAGGAATTCAAATCCAACCATAGACATTTACTAGCTGTGTGATCCTAAGCAAGACATTTAACCTCTGCCCCTTCCTTTCCTCATCTATAAAGTGGAGATAAATTCAATAGAACCTACCTCCCAGGATTATTGCGAGAATAAAATTATGTTTATAAAGTGCTTTGAAAACCTTAAAAAGCTATGTATATCCTAGTTCTTATTATTGTTATTTTTAGGTATACGTTGGATTTGTTGAAGATAAAATGAAAATTATTTATCCCTAGATGAAGCCTATGAAACAGCTAAGATCTAAGTGTGGAATTGAAAGTCCCTCCATGGGTGACACCCATATGAGTTTTACTGATGATGTATTAACAAAGAAACATCAAGCAAATGACTAAGTCATGTGGATTTGTTTCTAGAAACTGAGGGGGTTTATGATGGCAATCCAAGATCAGGTTTTTCCTTGTCATCAGAAATTACAAAAAGATTATTTAATCATTTATTTTTAAGAGCCTGATTTATGATCCATGTGGATTATAAAAAAATAGCAGAAAATGTGCATGTGTCTCACGATTACTCAAATTTTATGCCTACCAAATGCATAACAAGACATGACCTCTTGATCAGAATTATACATAAGAAGCTCCCTATCTTTCATAAACAAACTGATGGCAAATATTCTTCCTAAAAATGCAGCCCTCAAAATACTCTTGAGAATTAACATATGAAGAGGACTGAAACTGGAGCATTACCACTGGTAAAAACCGTTGACCAGAATCACCCAAACATAACATTTATCCCTAAACATTTGACAACAATGTTTTCAATAGATGTTACCACAAATACTCAGAATCTCCAAGCTTCATGGAATGAAAAGTGTCCAAAATATAGAGATTTAGCAGAAAAAAGATCAAAATGATGTGGGAACAGGATAAATATCATCCCCATTTTCCCATCTGTTACCTAGAGTTGTTGTAAGATACTTTCAGGAAGGAGGTTGGGAATGAATTTACATCACAATATTTGTATTCAAGTACAAAAAACAACTATTTTAGCCACCTGTACTTTGCCAAACATTTTTAAAAGCACATTAGAGATCTACCCCAGGACCATTTCTACCTGAATTCTCTCAAAAAGATAAGTATGTGATAATACTAATATAATAATATAATAATATTATATGAATAGTATGCCCTCCATCACAATGTAATGGGTCTCTTCAAGCAGATGCTAAATGACCATTTGTCAGGGGGCACATCACTTATCCTTTCTGGGCATCAGTTTCCTTATCTGTAAGATGAAAAAGTTAGATGAAATAATGTCTGAGATCCCTTCAAGCTCTAAATTTAGAATCCTATGATAATTGCAGGTAGAATTCTTATTTAGGTACGGGTTGAATTAAATGATCTCTGAGGTTCCTTTCAACTTTGACATTCTATGATTTGAAGACTGATAATTTCATTTCAACCCTCCCACCAAGTTTTATCTTATTCATACTAAACCTCCCAAGTTCCTTCAGCAGATCTTCTAAGGGCATCACTTTGAATGCCTTTGTCATCCCAATCAACTGTCTCTAAACAAACTATAGGTTATAGGTTATAACTATAGGTTATGAATCAGAGTCCTTACTAAAATGTGGTTCCCAGAACTGGATGTTATTCTCTGGATCTCATCTGAGTAGTGTGCTGCCCCATACATAGTTCTCACTTGGCCTTCTATAAGGCAGCCCAGGGAGAAGGGAGGGTAGCACCAACTAGATTTAGCCTAACCTACAAAGACAGGATTTATTGCTGTTTCCTACTTGAGTCTTCCACACTCTGTCATCTTCTATTCTTCTTTCAATAAATGTTGGTTGTCATCAAAATGATCATCACTAATCACAGGCAGGCTTCTCTGATGTGCTAGGGTAGATGAAATACTGCCGAGAAGGGAAGTGAATCTTCCCAGGAGGTTGGATTTACTCCCTGGAAGCTGCAATTTACCAAGTGGGATCCTAATACCTAAAAAGAATTTATACATTGAACCAGGAGGAACTATTGTGCCTGAATAGTATTCTATCTCCTACCACATGCAGTGCTGGAGATGGCCTAACTCTGTAATTTGGAGTAGATCTTTAGTAGGGCAGCTAGGGATTTTCACAAGCATGAAGAGAATTCCCTGAAAAACCTTCAGGGAAAGCAAGGCAGGGTCTTGACTGAAAGCAGGGCCTTGAAACAATTGGATTCAATTTACCCCAGGGGAAGGGACCAGATGAAGCCAAGGGCTGGAGTTTGTTGGGACACTAGAAGAGACAATGGAATCCAAAGTCAGCAGCATAGGCAAGCCAGGAGAGAGGGCACAAGAGGGAATTTGGTTGCTTTTTTTAACCAGATCAAAGCAACTAATAAGTATTTTCTTTAAAAAGACTGTTCAGCCCTGGAATGACTTGGTCATTATAGGACCAGTCTTGACTTATATAACAGTATGATATCGATGTAACACTTTAAGGTATATTAGGTGGTTTGCATATAGTATTTTATTTGATTTTTACAACATACCTGTGTGTTAAGATAATCTGTTTTATTATCTTCTTTTTATAGATGAAAAAACTGAAATCCAAAACCTTGAAGTGACCCATCCAGGATCACCCTAGAAGGTTCCAGAGGCTGGGTCTGGGCCCAGGTTTTACATGACTCCATGTCAGACTGGTCCCTCCACTCCACCCTCCTGAGGTTCACAGCAATGTTGTCCTGACTCAGTTGGCTATGTTCTTGCAAAAGAAACTGTATGAATGAACTAAATAGGTACAGATTTGGCAATATGACAGAGAATAAAAATGAAGAGAAAGATGGTGTAGAGGAGAGGACTTGGAATCAAAAGACCTAATTTTGAGTCCCAACTTGTCCACTTAGTAGCTCGGTGACTTGACCAAAGCAGTTAACACTCCTTTCTCACACAGTTTACACTATTTTCTCATTTTTAAAATGAGTGAGTTGGGAAGGGGGCAGAACCAAGATGGCGGAGTAAAAGCAATGACTTGTTTGAGCTCTCCCCCAAACCCCTCCAAATACCCGTAAAAAATGGCTCTAAACAAATTCTAAAGCAGCAGAACCCACAAAAAGACAGAGTGAAACAAATTTCCAGCCCAAGACAACCTGGATGGTTGATCAGAAAGGTATATCATGCTGGGCTGGGAGAAGAACGCTATTCAGCATGGGTACTCAGGCAAGGCAGGCCTCAGTGAACCTGGAGCAGGCCTCAGAGGACTGAATCCCGGGCAGCTGTGGCAGATTCCAGACTTCTCAACCCATGAACCCCCAAGACAACTTAGAAGGTCAGTTGGAAAAATCTGTGTCTGCAGTGAGAGAGAGGTGCGGGGTGCCAAGCGAGGCCCTAGGGTGGCTGTGGTTTCTGGAGCTTAGCTTTTGGCCCACAGACTGAGGGGGAATCCAGTGGCTGATCAGAGGGAGATTACAGGGATCTCTCTGCTGGTGCAGGATTCTCTTGCTTTGCCCATGCTTGGGTCTGGGTCACAGTCCTGAGTGGTGGTCCTGGGGCAAGGAGTAGTGCTGGTGTGGTGGAGCTTGTAGTGGCTGTGGAGAGGAAATCCTCCTCACAGTTCCAAGACAGAAAAGAGTACTTGTGGTCACTCGTAGACCAGAGCACAGGCCAGGAAAAGAGTGAACACCTTGTCCTTGATCATAACACCTTGGAAAAACTGAAAATTTTCAGGTCCCTAGAAGTATCTCTGAAAGCTGCACAAAACCCCTGAAGCTTGTGACAGTACATTCTCCACACTGGAAGCAGACCCCTACCTTAACAAAGAGTTTATAACTCAAGTAATTGGCTGGGATCATGAGCAAGCAGCGCAAAAAGAATCAGACCCTAGAATCTTTCTTTGGTAACAAAGAAGATCAAAATACACAACCAGAAGAAGACAACATAGTCAAAGCTCTTACATCCAAAGCCTCCAAGAAAAATATGAATTGGTCCCAGGCCATGGAAGAGCTAAAAAAGGATTTTGAGAAGCAAGTAAGAGAAGTAGAAGAAAAACTGAGAGTGATGCAAGAAAATCATGAAAAACAAGTCAACAGCCTGCTAAAGGAGACCCAAAAAAATACTGAAGAAAATAACACCTTAAAAAATAACCTAACCAAAAGAGGTCCAAAAAGCCAATGAGGAGAAGAATGCCCTAAAAAGCAGAATTGTCCAAATGGAAAAGGAAGTCCAAAAGCTCACTGAAGAAACTACTTCCTTAAAAATTAGAATGGAGCAATTGGAAGCTGGTGACTTTATGAGAAACCAAGACACTGTAAAACAAATTCAAAAGAATGTAAAAATAGAAAATGATGTGAAATATCTCATTGGAAAAACAACTGACCTGGAAAATAGATCCAGGAGAGAGAATTTAAAAATTATTGGACTATCTGAAAGCCATGATCAAAAAAAGAGCTTAAACATCATCTTTCAAGAAATGATCAAGGAAAACTGCCCTGCTATTCTAGAACTAGAGGGCAAAATAGAAATGGAAAGAATCCACTGATCACCTCCTGAAAGAGATCCCCAAAGGAAAACTCCTAGGAATATTGCAGCTAAATTCTAGAGTTCCTAGGTCAAGGAGAAAATATTGCTAGCAGCCAGAAAGAAACAATTCAAGTATTGTGGAAACACAATCAGGACAACACAAGATTTAGCAGCTTCTATATTAAGGGACTGGAGGGCTTGGAATATAACATTCCAGAGGGCAAAGGAGATAAGATTACAACCAAGAATCACCTACCCAGCAAAACTGAACATAATCCCTCGGGGAAAAAAATGGATATTCAGTGAAATAGAGGACTTTCAAGCATTCTTGATGAAAAGACCAGAGCTGAACAAAAAATTTGACTTTCAGATACAAGACTCAAGAGAAACATGAAGAGGTAAGCAGGAAATTATAAGACACTTATTAAGGTTGAACTGTTTACATTCTGCACGGAAACATGATATTTGTAACTCACAAGTCCTTTGTCAACATTAGAGTAGTTGGAGGGAAAAATTATATCTATATCTATATCTATATCTGTATATGTATGTATATATGTATAGATAGATAGATAGATAGATAGCGGGCACAGGGTGACTTGAAGATGAAGGGGTGATATCTAGAGAATAAAATTAAGGTGTGGGAGAAGATTATACTGAGAGAAGGAGAAAGGGAGAGGTAGAAAGGGGTAAATTATCTCACATAAAACAGACAATAAAAGGCTTTTACAGTGGAGGGGAAATGGGGGGAAGGTGAGAGGAAATGAGTGAATCTCATCCTCATTGGATTTGACTTAAGGAGAGAATAACATGCACACTCAATTGGGTATGGAAATCTATCTTACCCTACAGAAAATAGGGGGGGAAGGGGACAAGAGAGCAGGAGGATGATAGAGGGGAAGGCAGATTCGGGGAGGGGGTAGTCAAAAGCAAACACTTCTAGAGAGGGACAGGGTCAAAAGAGAAAATAGAATAAATGGGGGTGGCGGGATAGGATGAAGGGAAATATACTTAGTTTTTCACAACATGACTACCATGGAAGTGTTTTGCATGACCACACATGTATAAACTGTATCGAGTTGCTTGCCTTCTCAATGAGGGTGGGTGGGTGGGGAGGGAGGAAGGGAGAAAATTTGGAACCCAAAATTTTAAAAACAAAAGATAAAAACAATTTGTTTTCACATGCAAATGGGAAATAAGATATACAGGAAATGGGGTATAGAAATCTATCCTGCCCTACAGGAAAATTGAAAGGGAAGGGGATAAGAGAAGGGGGGAGAGATAGAAGGGAAGGCAGATTAGGGATATTCAGAATGCATGCCATTTTGGAGTGGGGGGAGGGATAAGGTGGGGAGAAAATTTAGAACTCAAAATCTTGTGGGAGTGAATGTTGAAAACTAAAAATAAATTAATTAATTTAAAAAAACTTAAAGTGCTACAGAAAAAAAAAAAGAAATGACAAGCAGAATGATTTCTGAAAAACCTGGAAAGACTTAACATGAACTGATGCAAAGTGAAGTAAGCAGAACCAGGAGAAGATTGTACATAGCAACAGCAAGATAGTAACAATGAAGAACTGAATGACTTAGCTCTTCTCAGCAACATAATGATCCAGAACAATATCAAAGGACTCATGATGAAGCATCGTATCCTCCTCCAGAGTAAAAACTGATGCTGTCTAAATACAGACCAAAGCATACTATTTTTCACTTTCTTTTTTTTTTGTTTGTTTGTTTGAGTCTTCTTGTGCAAAATGACTAATATGGAAATGTTTTACATGATTGCAAAAAAAAAAAAATGAGTGAGTTGGACTAGATGACCCTTCAATCCCCTTCCAACTCTAGCATTTTGTATTCTAAGTCCACTGCTGGTCTGTCTCCATGTATGTTTCCAGCTAAATAATCAAACTTCAAAGTGCTTTTGAAGGAAAATTTGAAATAGAAAATACTACTACTACTAGCTATTTAGCTAGCTAGCCTTTATATAACACCTACTATGTGTGCTAAACACTTTAAAAGTATTATTCGTTTGATCCTTACAACAACCCTGGGAGGAAGGTGCTATTATTTATCCCCATTTTACAGTTGAGGAAGCAAACAGAGGTTAAGTGATTTGCACCAACAAATTGACCATTACTACAAATTGCATTTGGAGCCTAATGATATTTCCCATGCTCCCCATCACTCCCTCTCAATTCTCAATAACTCCTTTCTCTGGACCTTAAGCAGCAAAGAAGCTAAATGAAAAGTTCAGAAGAAATGTTCTTATTCTCTAACTATCTTTGTATTTTTGAAGTGTGGAATGAGCTCTATAAATATAAGCCCTCCTGCAGTGAGAACCAGTTGGCAGGTGAAATTGGAAGACTACCAAACTCCCTAATAAAGCTTTCTGATGACTCAACACCTGCATGGCACCCTCCCTCTCCATTGAGGGATGGTCCTATAAAAAGTTATGGAATGGATGAAGTTTGGCTTTGAGATGCTTCCCCTCCCCTTCAGCTGTTCCCTTCCCTCCTTTCAGTCCTCTACCAGGGGGAGAGTATAGATCCTCAAGATCTTCTACTAAGGCAGCCCTCCCAACATATCTCCCCTCCCCCACAATATTCCTGGCACAGTCTCAATCCTTAAGGAGTTTACATTTTATCAAGGAATAAAATAACCAGCAACCCCCCAGTTCCTGAGGCAGCTCATTTTACTTTGGACTTTCCTAATTGTTAGGATTTGTTTTTTCTGTCATTGAAATAAAATCAACCCCATATCCAAGACCACCAATTCCTCTTGAGCCAAATGGAAAAAGTATAACCTCTTTTCCCCATAGAATAATAGAATCTGAGGGCAGAAAAGAACCTCAAAGGCAATGTAGACCACATACATGAAAAAGAATCTCTACAACATTCTGGAAAAGTGATCATCCAGTCTTTGTTTGATCACCTCTAATGGTGGAGTACACTGCACCCTCAGGCAGACAATCCTAGTTTTGAATATCTCTAATTGCTAAAGTGCTTCCCGCTCCCCAATTAAGCCTGAATTTTCTTCTTTGATCCCAGTTCTGCCATCTGAAATCTAATCTAATCCCTCTGTCATATGACAGCCTTCCAATAACTGGACATCTATCATGTCCACCTCTTCTGGAGGGTACACATTCCTAATTCTTTCAAGCACTTCTCACTTGTATGATCCTTAATCTCTGCCATTCTAGTCAGCCTCCTCCAAATATTTTCCAGCTCATTAACATCCTTCCTAAAATGTGCCCAGAACTGAACACAGTACATGAAATGTAACCTGACCAGGACAAAACATGCAACCAGACGCTCATATATTATAGGTCATAGGATGTAGTGCAGGAGTAACCTTCTTATTCTTGATACTATGCTTTTATTAAAGAGGTAGTATGGTACAATGGAAAGAGTTTTGGACTTAAAATCATGAGAGATCTGGGTTCAAATCTTGACTCTAATACTCACTAGTTGTATGAACACTTAATTTAAGCCTTAGGTTCATCATATGACATGTTAGAGTAATAATACTTAGACTAACCACTTCATAGGTTTGCTGTAATGAAAATGTTTTGAAAACCTCAAAGCATCCTATAAATGTGAGTTACAATGTAGTTAGAGTAGAAAAAAAGCTTACCTAAAAATATAATTTCTATTTGTTTTTAAGTCAAACCAGACTTATGTTATTTGATATTATTACCAAGTAAGTGGAACAGCTAGGTGACACACAGGAAAATCTAAGTTCAAATCTGGCCTCAGACATTTACTAGCTGTGTAACCCTGGACAAGTCACTTAAGGCTGTTCTCTTCAGTCTCTTCATCTGTAAAATGAGCTGGAGAAGGAAATGGCAAACCACTGCAGTATGTTTGCCTAGGAAACCCCAAATGGGGTCATGAATGTGGTCATGACTGAAATGGCTGAACACCACCACCAAATAAGTTATAGAAAATTTTGCTTCAGAAGCTCCAGGAAAGTGTTTTTCCCTTGCAAGAAGTTTAGAAGCAATAGGGTAAAGAATTATCCTTCCTAAATACCAATATGCACTTTACTTTAGCAGGGCTCTTCTGGAAACACAATGCCTTAACTGAGAGGAGTGACTCTGACAATAGAAATTTCAGACACTATGGAAAACTAGTAGGAGAGCTATTGAGAGGCTGGTAAATGGTCACTGACCCTCTAATCACAATCTATGAGCCTTATCCTATTCCCTCTTTAATCTCTTTGCTTAGTTCAGTAGTACCTACTGTTTTTTATGAGGATTCCTTCTCATCTTTTTTTCCTTGGTTTTGGGGAAATGGCACATAGATGGAAACTTGCTCATTCCTAGGGAGAGAAATTGGAAAACTTCCAGACTGCTAGCAATTCAAGCCATTCTGGCTAAAAGTGTATTCAAGCCAATTCAGTTCAGCAAATGTTTATTAAGTTTCTTCTATGTGAATTCAGAGAGAGCTGATTTTAACTGTCCAACCATAGGCAAAGCACTTAACCTTCTCAGGACCAGAGGCAACTCTCAAGACTGAGTTACAGATGAGTTGTTTATCTGTATCCATGAAGGGAGTTTACATACCAGGGAGCTCTTCACATTGATGAGATCAGAGGTCTGGGGGGAGGGGAGGGGGAATAAACCTATAGGGAAGGTACTGTGCTAGAGGTAAGGAATACAAAGCCAAAAAGAAAGGAAAGAAAAGAAAGGAAGGGGGAAGGGGGGGAGGGAAAGGGGAAGGGGAAGAGGGAAAGGGAGGGGGAGAGGAGAGGAGAGGAGAGGAGAAGCAATATAATGCTCTCAAGGATTTTGGCTTTGACTGAGGAATTCAACATATACACAGATAAATAAAGAAAAGATGCCAAATGGCAGACCCAGGATTTGGACCTAGATCTTCTGATTATTAAGTCAGTGTTCTTTCTGTTTTAATATGATACAGTGAAAGGAGAATTGGAATTAAAGTCAGGAAGACCTGGATTCTATTCCACTTGCTGTTGTAGCCAAGGTAACTTAGCTTATGTCTCTGTATCACAGTTTGTACCTCTGTAAAATGAGGATAATACTGCTAGAACCTACCTATATGGGTTATTGCAAAAAACAAATAAGGCAAATGTATGGAAAACTCGGTATATCTTAAAGACAATATAAATGTCAGCTATTATAATAGGAACAGAATTTGACCTCATAGCATTTAATATTCTCATACAATTATATTCTAATTGTTTTTCTGTGCATATATCTCACTAATATGTTCCATACAAAACAACTACTCTGTAAGCTACTTAAAGGCAGGAATTCAGTCTTGTTTATCCTTGTATCTCCACCAGCACTAACACAGTATAATGAGCATATTATTGCTGTTCAGTCGTGTCCAACTCTTCAGGACCCCATGGACCATAGCATGCCAATGCCGTCCATATGATTTGCTTGGCAAAGATACTGGAGTGGTTTGCCATTTCTTTTTCCAGTGAATTAAGACAAATAGAGGTCAAGTGACTTGTCCAGGGTCACAAGCTAGTTAAGTGTTGAGGCTGGATTTGAATTCAGGCCTGACTCTAGGCCCAGTGCTCCATCCACTGAATCACCTAGCTGTCTCTATTGAGCATACTAGGTACTTAATAAATGTTTATTGCAGCAGGGCATAATAGAGATACACACATGTAAGCCCTGTAACCTTAGGTTCAAAAGGCCAATTTTACAGGACTTTCTCCTCATTGGTGGAGATTTATTATTCAATGCCTCCAAAGGTGAAGTTGGTGAGAATGGGGAGAGAAAAAAAGAATACACAATTCCAGCCCATCTTCAGGGCTCTGGAAAGAGAAAGACTCTGGGAAGAAGTTGACTGGTTCTACAATGTCCCTATCCCTAGTGTAGCTTGCTACACTAGAGACTTCTGGGAATTTCCCCTTGGGTGAAATATAAGACTCTTTTGGTTGAGCTAAGTTATATGGCTCCCAAAGACAGAACTCTTTCAATCTGTATTGTTTGGTATGTGTTCTCCTATGTTTCCTCTCTCTGATTCTTATTTTGCTATTGACTTAAATAACAATACCAAATTACATAAGGCTGGTTTGACTTTAAAACAGAATAGAAATTATATTCAGGTAAACTTTGTTTCTACTCTAACTACATTGTAACTCACATTTATAAGGTGCTTTAAGGTTGTCAAAACACCTTTATTACAGTAAACTTATGTAGTGGAGTCTGAGTATTATTACTCCAACCTGTCATATGATGAATCTAAAGCTTAAATTAAGTGGTCATACAGCTTGGATGTATAACTTATGCCACTACTTTCCTATTAAGGAATAGCAATCAAGAATTTAGCTTAAATCTAAAAATTACTTCCCCTAGATCAACAATTTTTAAGGGAACTGATAGATATAATTCTAGCCTGATACCCCTTCTCTCTAACTAAAGCAGGGTAGCTAACCTCTAGTCTCAACCTTCTCCTTCCTTTCCTGGAAGGAAAGTCTCCCTTGGAGAAAAAAGCAGGTGAGGGGCAGGAGGAGAGTCTAGAGATGTCTATTTTTGCCTCCCTGCAAACTACATCTAGACAGATCCATAATCTACATGGGCAAAAACATATCAGCACACCCCCCCACACACACACACACTTAACAGTTATAGCATTCCAGTACAATGTGAGTTCCTTGAGGAAAGAGTTCCATATAATTGTCACTTTGAGCCAAGGGTTACTCCTGCTACCTAGCAGGCTGAGGCTAATAGCTTGAGTTCAGGAGTTCTGAGTTGCAGTAGACTAAGCCAATCAGTATCCAAACTAATATGACAAGCCCCAGGGAGTGGAGAGTTACCACAGAAATATAATTGCTAATAATAATAATATACAAATATATCTATGTGTGTGTTTAAGAGTAACAAAATGCTTTATATGTTTTATCTCATTTGATCTTCAAAACAATACAATGTAGCCCCTGACCCAGCAAACCAGCAGCAAGCCTTGGGAGCTACTGAATCAGCATTGGCAGAAGCTCCTTCTAGGGTTCTCAGACCTCCGGCAGTATGGGGTTGCACAACTGGTCAGAAGGAGATTACAGGAGTCTCCTTACTAGCACTGAGGCAGAATTCTGTTGCTTTGTCCATACTCAGATCCAGGTCACAGTCCTGAGTGGCAGTCTGGGTGAGGAGAAGCATAAGTACACCTGAGCTTGCAGCTGCAATGGAGCAAGGACTCTTCTCATAGTTCCAGGGTAGAAAAGAGTGCTTGTGGTCACTCACAGACCAGAGTACAAGCCAAGAGAGAGTAAATACACCTCTCCTTAGATCATACCCCCTTGGAAGAACTGAAAACTTACAGGTCCCTAGAAGTATCTCTGAAAACAGCTACACAAAACCCCTGAAGCTTGGGACAGTACTCCCTCCACTCTAGAAGCAGAGCCCTACTTTAACAAACAGTTAAAAGTCAAGAAATAGTCTGGGAAAGTGAATAACCAACAGAAAAAAATTCTGACCATAGAAAGTTACTATGGTGACAAGGAAGATCAAAACATACACTCAGAAGAAGAAAACAGAGTCAAAGCTCCTATATCCAAAGCCTTGAAGAAAAATATGAATTGGTCTCAGGCCATGGAAGAGCTCAGAAAGGATTTTGAAAATCAAGCAAGAGAGGTAGAGGAAAAATTGGGAAGAGAAATAGGAGCAACACAAGAAAATCATGAAAAATGAGTCATTAGCTTGGTAAAGGAGACACACAAAAAAACTGAAGAAAATAACACCTTAAAAAACAGACTAAGCCAAATGGTAAAAGAGGTCCAAAAAGCCATTGAGGAAAAGAATGCTTTAAAAGCAGAATTGGCCAAATGGAGAAAGAGGCACAAAAATTCATTAAAGAAAAAAACTCCTTAAAAAGTAGAATTGGCCAAATGGAAAAGTAGATATAAAACCTCACTTAAAAATTAAATTAATTAATTTAATTAATTAAAATTAAATTAATTCCTTAAAAATTAGAATGGAGCAAATGGAAGCTAATGACTATGAGAAGTCAAGAAACAATAAAACAAAATCAAAGGAATGAAAAAATAGAAGACAATGTTAAATATCTCATTGGAAAACAACTGACCTGGAAAATAGATCCAGGAGAGAAAATTGTAAAAAAATTATTGGACTACATGAAAGCCATGATCAAAAAAAAAAATAAAAAAGCCTAGACATCATCTTTCGAGAAATTATCAAGGAAAACTGCCCTGATATTCTAGAACCAGAGGATAAAACAGAAACTGAAAGAATTCACCTATCATCTCCTGAAAGGGGTCCCAAAATGAAAACTCTCAGGAATATCATAGCCAAATTCAGAGCTCCCAGGTCAAGGAGAAAATATTGCAGGCAGCCTGAAAGAAACAATTCAAATATTGGAGCCACAGTGAGGATAACACAAGATTTAGCAGCTTTTACATTAAAGGATTAGAGGGCTTGGAATGTGATATTCCATAGGGTGAAGGAGCTAGGAATACAACCAAGAATCACCTATCCAGCAAAAGTGCATATAATCCCTTAGAGTGAAAAATGGATATTCAATGAAATAAAGGACTTTCAAGCATTCTTGATGAAAAGACCAGAGCAGAATAGAAAATATGATTTTCAAATACAAGACTCAAGAGAAGCATGAAGAGGTAAATAGGAAAGGGAAATCATTAGGGACTTACTAAGGTTAAACTGTTAACATTCCTCCATGGGAAGATGATACTGTAACTCGTAAGAACTTTCTCATTATTAGGGCAGTTAGAAGGAGCATATATAGACAGAGGGCACAGTTGTGAGTTGAATATGAAGGGATGACATCTAAAAAAATAAAATTAAGGGATGAGAGAGGAATATACTGGGAGAAAGGGAGAGGCAGAATGGGGTAAAATATCTCATAGAAAAGAGGCAAGAAAAAACTTTTATAGTGGAAGGGAAGAGGGGAGTCAATGAACCTTACTCTCATCAGAACAAGCTCAAAGAGGGAATAACTTAAACACTTAATTGGGTATAGGAATCTATCTTACCCTACAAGAAAGTAGGAAAGAAAGGGGATAAGAGAAGGGGTAGGGTGATAGAAGGGAGGGCAGATTGGAGGAGGGGATAGCCAGAAGCAAAACACTTTTGAGGGACAAGGTGAAAGGAGAGAGAATAGAATAAACAAGGTGGGGGGAATAGGATGGAGGAAAATATAGTCAGCAACAGTAACTGTGAAACAATTTTGAAACAAGTTTCTCTGACAAAGGCTTCATTCTCAAACATATAGAGAACTGAGTTAAACTTATAAAAGTTGCAGCCATTCTCCAATTGATAAATTATCAAAATATATGAACAGTTTTCAGGTGAAATAATCAAAGCTATCTGTAGTCATCATATAAAAATGCTCTAACTCACTATTGATTGGAGACATGCAAATTAAAATAATTTTGAGGTACTAACTCATACCTATTAGATTGGCTAATAGGACAGATAAGGAAAATGACAAATGTTGGAGGGGATGTGGGAAAAATGGGACATTAATGTACTGTGTTGGTGGAATTGTGAACTGATTCAACCATTTGTAGAACAATTTGGAATTATGCCCAAAGCGCTATAAAGCCATGCATACCCCTTCATCTAGCAATACCACAACTAGGTCTGTATCCCAAAAGAGACAAAAAACAAAAAGGAAAAGGATCTATGTACAAAAAAAATTTATAGCAGCTCTTTTTTGGTGGCAAAGAATTGGAAATTGAAGGGATACCCATCAATTGTGGAATGGCTGAACAAACTGTGGTATGTGCTTAAGATGGAATACTACTGTACCACAAGAAAGGATGATCAGAATGCTCTCAGAAAAACCTGGAAAGACTTCCATGAGCTGATACAAAGTGAAATGCACTGTGTACACAGTAGCAGCAATATTGTAAGATGATCCACTCTGAATGATTTAGCTGTACTCAGCAATAAAATGATCCAAGACAGCTCTGAAGGGCTTATGATGAAAAATGCTATCCATCTCCAGAGAAAGAACTGTTGGTGTCTGAATACAGATTGAAGCATGCTTTTTTTTTTAACTTTATTTTTCTTGAGGTTTTTTTTTTCTTTTGGTCTATGTTTTCTTTTACAATATGACTAATATGGAAATATGTTTTGCGTGACTACACATGTATAACCTAAATATCAAATTGCTTGCCTTCTCAATGGAGGCTGGGGGTGGGAAGAAGGGAGAGAATCTGGAATTCAAAGTTCTAAAAATGAATATTAAATATTGTTTTTTTACAGGTAACTGTGGGAAAATAAAATACTAAATGTAATAATTTTTTAAAAAGAAAACAGAAAAAAATTTTCTAAAATATACCGACAACATGTATACAAATGATGTATGGAATTAAACTTTTAAAATTAAATTTGAATTGCCTAACAATGGGGAGGAAAAGCATTACCTTCAGAATATTCCCTAGATAATCCATACCTCCCCACCCCCCATCATTAAAAAATACACCGCAACTTAATTCACTTGCTACATTAACAACCAGTCTTCCAATCTTTCAAGAATGGCATGCTTGGCTGCCTTTATGTTCTCATTTAGCATCTCAAAATGGGCACTTCCTTTTTGAGCTGGGTTACTGCATGACTCAGCCACTTAGTTAATCTGACTAATTAGCATACCATCTCCTATTAACAGTATTGTAACAACAACTGTGGCTCTAAGTAGTTCTCAGATTTCAAAACAGACCTTTTGGGTGTCAAGGATACCTTTTCCTCCCTGCCCTTGAGGAACTCTCAGAATCCTGGGAAGGCCTTCCCAGCAGCTTTAGGAAAAAGGATATAATTTGTGTTAATGTCTTCTATTGGACATCCTTTTGTACCACTTTCTGGGGAAAACAAGCCCAAATTAAAATTCTATGTCACAAGGCAAACATCAGCGGAATCACAACAGCTCAGATGAGGCTCATTTCCCACAGGTGAACTGGGATGAGGAGTGAAATTGCATAGCTTCCTTTGACTATTTATTCACAGCTGTGAAAGAATTGTAGCTAAAATTTAGAAAGAAAATTAAAGAGGTCAGATTGAACTTTTTGTCCTTCAAGCAATGGGGTGCAGAAAGAAAGACCTAACTCTCTACTAAGCATAATCTGCAAAATAATTTTTTTCTGAGGCTCATTTTCTGAGCCTGTAACACCATATTTCATAGGACACATTTTGTACACTTAATAAAGATTCCTCTCTCAAAGGGACAAACCTTAAAAAGCAGTCACGTGGGCTAAGACCAAAAGGGCTAAGATGAGCACATTGGAATTCTACTTGACCAGGAGCAATCTTTCTAAGGCTCCTCCTACCCTCTTCAAATTTATACACAAACTCCTCAGTTCATCTTTTCTAAAGTCTTTCACAGTCTTGCTCCAATGGATCTCTCTGACATCATTATAAATTAACTCCTTTTCCCACACTGAAAGATCCAATCAAACTAGCCTCTCTTTTCTCCCATACTGCTCTCCGTCTCTTGGACCCATTCCTTTCCACTGGCTATTCCCCATGTTAATGCCATCCTCAGGTCAGCTTCAAAGAATCCCTCTTTTCCTTCAAGATGTATGTATAGCAATCCACTTCCATCTGCACCTCTACCTGTTTCAACTCCATGAACAAGTTGCCCCTCCCAGGATAAGCTCATCACTTCTAATTTCTTCACCAAGCTGCTAGCTCAAGCTCTTGGATACCACCTCTTTCAGCCTCCTCCAGCCTCTGATTGAAGGGATGGAAGGTAGAGTACTAAACTCTTCCCAATGCTTTCCTTTATTGAGGGCAGAAGATGGACTTACCAGCTCAATCTGCTTCCCATCTGCAGCTCTGCCTAGTTTCAGTTCCAGGAAATGAGATACCCCTGGTGTCTGCCCACACCATTTACTGCCCACCAAATACACAATTTTCCAGGTTCCTTTATGTATTGTCTTCCCCTATTAAATTGTAAGATCCTTGAGAGCAGGAACTGTCTTTTTCTGATTTGTGTCTCCAGTGCTTAGCTTAGTGCCTGGCATATAATAGACTCTTAATAAATGTTTAACTATATTGTATGTATGTATGTGTGAATATATGTATATATGTATGAAGGTAAGTATATGTGTGTATAAATGTGTCTCTCTCCTTTATATATAGAGAAACATATATGGAGAGAGACACATGCACATATATTTATACACTCACACTCACATATGTGTGTGTGAGTGTATATATACATATATATACAGTGAGAGAGAGAAAGAGAGAAAGAGAGAGACAGAGGGAGAGAGAGAGAGATTGACTTCAGGCATATATATAAGTATTTCCAGAAAAAACAAAGAGAATAAATACAAATAAACAGAAAGTAGCTAGGGAAGGAGGGTACAAGCTTTTCCTGATGCTTCCAATTGCTAGTGCCCTCCCTCCCTATCTGCCTTGCATTTATTTTTATTTAATCTCTTTACATTTTTTTCTGTAAATACTTATATATTTTCTTGATATATCCCCTGATAGGCTCCTTAAGGATTATTTCATTGTTTTTGTCTTTGCATCTCTAGTACCTGGCACTGTAGGTGCTTAATAAATGCTTGTTGATTGATTGACTGATTGATTAATTGATTCTTCATCTTCATTATATTCTTTTGGTGCAAAAACCTAGGAGAAATGAGTTCCTGCATCTTTTTTAGAGATTTTACATTCCAAAATGTTCATTCTTCAACTCTATGGCCTACTCAAAGTGCCTTGCATATTAATATATTATATTCATACCAAGTATATACCTATGATTTCTAGCTTCATATTTTCTGCACTAGGGGAGTGGTGGGTAGAACACTTGTCTCAGAATCAGGAAGATGTGGGTTCATGTCCTGTCACTGACAAATACTGGGTAGGTTACTGTAAGTAAGTCCCTTAACCCTGGTGGTGCCCCCAGACCACTCTGTACTACAGTACATTATAGACAAGAGTCTGGTCAACAGTATCAAATGCTGCAGAATGGTTAAGAATAAGCTAGCATTTATATAGTGCTTTAAGTTGAGCATGGCATTTTATAAACATTATCTATTTTTATCTTTACAATAACCCTGGGGAGTAGGTGCTATTATCCCCATTTTACAAATGAGGAAACTGAGTCAGGAAGAGGTTAAGTGATTTGCTCAGGGTCTCACAGTTAATAAGTATCTGAGGTCAGATTCGAATTCTGGTGTTTCTGACTCCAGGTCCAGTGTTCTCTCCACTGTGCCACCTAGCTGCCTAAGTGCCTCAAGAAGAATAGGGGTTGTGAAAAGACCATTAGATTGGGCATCTAAGAAATTGGCGGTAACTTTGGAGAGTGCAGGCTCAATTAAGTGATGGAAGACAGATTTTAAGGTACCAAGAAATAAGTGAGAAAAGTGGAGTCAATGCCTGTAAATAAGGTTTTCAAGGGATTTGGCTTAGATTTAAGACAATAGTTTTAGAGTATGGTAGAGTAAGACTTTCACATATGAGTTTATATTCTAAATTAATATTTTCCTCGGCAGCCAGATCTTTCCATTTAGTGGGGGGAAAATCAAATTTGTACTGACTTAAATGGTTTCTAGGTGTTTTTGACCTTATTGTAATTGTTTGTTTAGGACAGTCAAATTTTCTTAGAAATAATGATAGCCTATATCAACATCTGTTCTTTTTATCCATTTCTCACTTCTGGGAAGAGGTTAATAGCTTGTTTAAATTTAGTCAGCATGAATTTATTTAAATTATATGCCAGGCTTTTTTAAAAAAAATTTTCTTCTAATTTAGCTTTTATTTTTATCTTTCCTTTAACATGTTTATGATCTGACTTTAGATAGATACCTGATTCAGATATGGCTCCCAAATCAGTAATCATTATTTCTTTTTTTTTTAGATTATAATCAATTTCATTTTTGTGATGGGATCCAATGCTTATCCTGTCCAGGACTTTCCAACTGTATTCTTGAACAAAGGATTTGCAATATACAGAAGTGAGGTTTATATGTAGTTTACAAGACTTTAAACATTTCTTATTTTCCATTCTGTAACTGTATTTTCCACCTCTTTTTTTTTTTTGTAATGCTCTCCTATGCCAAACTTTGTTCATTTTTGCATTGGAATGATCAATATTAAAGTCTTATAGATTTCTTTATAGAATTTCTATATTTCTTCATCTTCCACATTTGATGGTAGATATCATGGTGTAATAGGAAGAATATTGAATTTTAAGTGAATAGACTTTGGTTCAAATACTACTTCTCTCACTTACTAACTGTGTGACCTTGGACAAATCTTTTATCTATTCTGAGCCTTAATTTTCTCACCTAAAAATAGGAGGTTTATCTAGATGACCTCTCATATTGTGTCCTTCTCTAAATATATGAATATGCCTATAATCTTCTGTTGATAAATAAACTTCAATTATCTTCATGGTGTTTTTGGTTTGTTTGTTTTTTTTTTTGCAAGTTTTCATCATGAACAGTTCCATGAAAATGCCTGTCTGTTACTGCCTTTGGACACATGATAAAACCTAATCTGCCAATTCCTTCATTTGTCTTTACAAGAGAACTTGTAAGCCATCCTTCCATTGAACTACAAGTTGATTTTGTCTTCTGGTTACATTTATAAGATCACAGATTTAGAACTCAAAGAAACTTAGAGGTTATTCAATCTAGCCCCCTCATTTCACAGATGAGGAACTAAGGCCAACAGAGGTTAACAGCCTTGCTGCAGGTCACATTATTAGTAAGGGACATAGCTGAGATTTGAACCCAGGTTCTCTCAATCCAATAGACTTTCTGATGTGCTATGCTGTCCCTACCTATAAGCAATACTGAGAGGATTCAATTCATTCAGCAGTATGTCTACTTGTCGGACATTGGGCAAGCATTCCATATTTGAGGTGCCAAGTTAATGTTTATAAAGTGAATGTCAAATTTGAATAAATTAACAAAATTAACAGATAGTATTTGTACATAATAAAAGTCCCTTTCTTTTCATATGGTCTTTGGTATTTGACCACTAGTACTTTCATGCACAATCAACCTATTCTCCTTCGCTAAAACTGTATCTAAATTTGTATGATTCCTAATACTATTGGCCCCCTTTGCTTCCAACTGTTACCATCACTATGGAAGTGGAAAGGGTCCATGCAGGACTTAAGGACATTTTGTTGGCACAGTAGATAGAGTGCCAGGCCTAGAGTCAAGAAGACCTGAGTTCAAATCTAGCCTCAGATACATATTAGCAGTGGCCAAATCACTTAACCTCTGTCTCAGTTTCCTCATCTGTTTCCTCATTCCTATCATTCTCATCATAAAATGGGAATAATAACAGCACCTACCTCCCAGGATTTTTGTGAGGATCCAATGAAATAAGAATTGCAAAGTGCTTAGATAAGTGCTACATAAATGTTAACTATTAGTACTTTTGTTCTTAAAAAAGTTTCATCGGGGCAGTTAGGCAACTTAGTGGATAGAGCACTGGCCCTGGAGTGAGGAGGACCTGAGTGGGTTCCTCTTCACTGAAATTCCTTACATGGGCACTGAAGGGCCAGTTGTTATGGATATTATATGAAGATTCTTCTTTACTCATGAATTTGACTAGCTGGTTTCTGAATCATATTTGTAAGGCACTTAGCATGGTGCCTGACACAGTGTTGTTGTTCGGTCATTTCAGTTGTGTCTGCCTTTTCATGACCTCATTTGGGATTTTCTTGGCAAGGATGCAGGAGTGGTTTGCCATTTCCTTTTCCAACTCATTTTACAGGTGAGAAAACTGAGGCAAACAGAATCAAGTGACTTGCTCATTGTCACACAGCTAATAAATGTCTAAGGTCAACTTTGAACTCAGGTCTTTCTTCTCCAGGCCCAGAACTTTACCCACCACACCACCTAGCCACCCCACAGTAGGTGCTTAATAAGTGTTTCCTTTGTTTCCCCTTTTTTCAGTATCTTGTGATCTAGAGTCTCCAAAGTGCTAGGTTCACATGGACTGGGTTTGATCTCAGAGGTGGCCTAAAAGGTCACTCACTCTTTTTGACTTAATATGACCCCACCTAGGTTGTAACCTGAAAAATTTCCCGAACATAGCTTATGTCAAGGTTTCCACAAATGTTACCAACAAGATCTTGTACAATTTCTCAAGGTAATAAACACATATTGGGCAGAGACGGTCTTTATTTTATTTCAGAGAAAATGAAGAAGACACAAAGCATTCAAAGAAGCACATAAACAAGTACAGAAAACTCATAAAACACTCATTACAGCCATATGCTCCCTTTGGAAAGGAATGGATTTCAGAATTGTTGGCAGAGTGAAATTCCACATTCCACTGAATCTTTAGCTGTCCCAGAGAGTGCTACACAATCTCTCCCAGACTCATAGTGGATTCCATGGTTCAGACTTCCTCTGGAAGACCAACACACTTTAGAACTGGTGGACAAATATCACACCTCCTTCGACCAGACCTCCACTACCCAAATAACTTGCAGTAATTGAGGGGAGAGAAGTCCATTTTGCCCATCTCGTGACTTTATTCCTTACTGCTCCTCTGTCTACAAGAGCCATGCAGATGATCTTTTTTAACTGAGATGGCACACCACAAATGAATCCTCCATCCCTTTCTAGATCAGATCTTGCAAATATTAAACTTGGCATTAGTGTTATAGCAACTACTGAGACTGGAGCCAAACAAGAGATCTCCATTATTTTCTAATGGTCTAGATTCTGTGATCATTCTCCCAACGAAGTCAAGATCTTTCCTTCTCTTCATTTAACTTGAGTTTTGGTCCATGAGCTCCCCATGTGAGTCACAAAGACTCAAGCATGTGCCTCTGAAGAACTGATTCTGCAGCATTGCCTCTGCTGCTGCCTGCCATTTATTAGGCTAGGAAGGTCTGCTATCAGGAACTTTCCTTGCTGGCCCAGTGGGGAAGAAAGCTGTGGAGAAAGCACATTTAACTCTCATATGCTTTTTGCCCAAAAGTGTCATTAACAGTGGGAGGGGCAAGATAAGAGGACCTGGAATGTCAGCTACCCAATCATCTTAAAGAGAACCTGAGTAACTGAAATCCAAACTCATAGAGATCCCAAGTGGTGGTTCCAAACCAGTCAATCTATCTTGATCCAACTTCAGTCTCCAAGATCTTATCAGGCATTGTTTTGCCTCCTCAATAAAGTGTCCATGAGTGTATCTATACTCTATGAAGAGAAGGGTAAGTTCATCAGCTGGACCAGTGAAATGTCTTTAATGAACCCCTGGAAAGGTTATCAAAGTATAGTAAAAAGAATACCAGATCTGGGGCAGAGAGCCTGTGCTCAAATCCTAGCCCTGCCACTTACCACCAGTTCAAGCTCATTGGCCTCTGAACAAAGATTACCAACAGCTAGATTAATGTCTATAGAGCAGGGGTTCCTAATCTTTCTTGTGTCATGAATTTCCTCAGAAGAATGTTTTGAAATGTATGAATAAAATAAAGAGGATGACAAAGGGAACTAATTATTCTGAAGTAATTATCAAAAAAATTAAGTTCATGGACCAAGGTTAAGGACTTCTACTACAGACAGTCTAAGAATGATGTAGTACTTAGACTCTCTGTCCCCTTCTCAACCACTTCACCCCCACAGAAGCAGAAGGGACCACACAAGATTTAGGGTCATTTTGAATTTTTGTTGTAATGGCCAAAGATAATTCATTACCTCATGTGTGAGCTTTGGGTAATAGACCTCTCCATCCTTAGCTAGTTGGTCCTTCGACAACACAGTATCACTGGACAACTCACTAGAAGCCTTTCCAGTTAGATAGGACCTGTTACCATTTGCATCTTTACAGTTTAGCCTTAGAGGACTCAAAGTCATCTCTGCACCAAGAAGAGGTATTGGAATTGGGCTTTTGTGGAAGTTGTCAAGACGTTACAAAACACTATAGGAAGAAAACAGATTCCCACTTTTCAAGGATGACTGCACTCTTTTTTTTCCTATTGATCATATATTTTCTTTCAATACAAAGTTTATCAAAACAGAAGCAGAGACAACTAGGGGTTGTGTAGCAGGTAGGGGGAAATAGGCATCAAGACTACAGCCACCACCAAGTAGCACTTGAAGTAATTGGTAGTCATATTCTACTATCCCCCTACCCTCTTCTCCATGTCTCCCTCTCCTTCCTTTTTCTCTTCCTCCTCCTCTACCTCCTTCTCCTCCTCCTCCTCCTCCTTCTCCTCTCTTTCTCCCTCTTTGTCTTTCTCTGTCTATGTCTCTCTGTCCCTCTCTGCGTCTGTCTATTTCACTTCCTTCCCCTGTCTCTTCCTACCCATGTCTCTGTCTGTCTGTCTCCCCTACCACTTTCTCTCTGTGTCTCTCCCTCTCTCTCTCTAATCTTGTGACTTTCTGAAGGCCACAAAAGGAAGAACTGGGATTCTTTGGTCATTAGTTTTGTGAGTGGTGAAACTCAGAGAATATATATTCTTATTCTAGTTTACAAAGACTGTGGGAGAAAGAGGGAACCATGCCTCATTTATGATACTTGGGCCTTAACATGGCAATTACTCAATTACCATTCAGGTTCCCTCTGGTTTCCAATAATAAAAATATTGTTCTTTTTATAATTTTTACAGTGCTTTATATACTTTATCCCATTTGAACCTCACAATAATCAAGTGAGATAGGTACTACAACTATAATTTTACAAATAAGAAAACCGGGACTCAGAGGTTGAAGGATATGTCCATGGTCACACATTCAATAACTGCTAAAGGTCTTTTTGACCCCTCAAGGCCAGCACTCTTTCTACTATAATGAATGATAGAATCAGAGATTTGAAGCTAGAAGGAATCTTATGAAAGTTATCTTGTCCTACTCCCTCATTTTAGGTGAGAAATTGAGAGGTAAAGTCACTTGCCTATGCTTATATAGTTAGTAATTTGAAAAGCTAGGATTCAAACCCAAGCCTTTTGACTCCAAATCTAGCATTTTATTCAATACAAGTCTATACATAGGAGTAAATGTTTCATAACAATGATGGCGGTGGTGGCGGTGGTGGTGATGATGATGATGATGACAAAACCCCCACTTTCTCTTGCAAGGACTTTTCTTTCAAATAAATGTATTAACTTTTGTTTCAGTTTTGGTTTTGGGGTTGTTGACTTATTTGTTTGTTGTTTTTTGCAGTTATGCTGTTTGTAGTTACCAAATGTCTTTTTAAAAAAAGTAATCAATATTCTGCAAATCAAATTTGCACAATCTTTACCCCCTAGGTGTTCAATTGTATATGCCTACTTAATTGTAAATAAATAAGTCAGCATCCTGTGAAAATTAATTTTTTTCTGCTCTCTATACACTAATATTGACAGAATGTGCATGTCCTTTAGGAATAGCTAAAATTAAACAACATGAGCTATGAAATCTAATGCAGCTAAGTAAAGAGGTTTGTGATCATTTTATTGTTCATTCTTCCTAGGAACCAGCTGAGGGAAGTAAATATTTTTATTACAGTTTGAGAAAAGAAGAAATATGTTCAATGATTTGCCCCTTGTGCCCAGTCTAGGCATTTACTTGACAAGCATTTCTGGAAAGCCTAATATGTGGAAGCATTGGAAAATACAGGCTAAAGACAGTTTTACTCACTCATCTTTTTCATTTGAGCTTCTTTCCCAGTCAATCTTTTCCCATCTTGATCAACATGCTAAGGTGAAATTAGTCTTTCTCCGTGATTTGAACATCACTTGCCTTCTCTAAGGCCTCCACCATCTTCCTTTGTCTTCAATTTTACACCTTGATGCATTGCCATCCTTAAAGAAGGTAGATGTAGTGTATGCCAAGTGGCCCCCTCATGTTACTTGGCACCTGAGTTCATGGAATGAATGCTCAGGAGATGATGAATATTTTGACTCAAGATGTATGATGTCAGAATTTTCACTAAGTATTGGCCTGGTTCTTTCTAAAAAGAAAATGTCCTAGGAGAAGATTCCCAGAACATACTACCATCCCTTCCCCCCACTAATCTGTACTTACAGTGATGAGGGCAGCTGAGGCAGATGCTGTGGAGTGCTTAGAACTTGGTCAGACATTGAAGGCACCAAGGTCATCCACTGTATGCCGAGCCATCACCAGTCATCCTGACTTTTGTTTTGCCACTAGACTTTGAAGACCCTGGAAGAGAGAGTGCAACTCTGACTCATTTAAATCCAATTCATGCACAGAGCAAGACATCATCCCATGATGTCATAGGTCTTCTTCAAAAACAAAGGATAAACAATGAACAAACATCCTCCCCACCCTCAAACACACCAAGCCAACCAATATATCCAGACCAATCATACGGAACTCCCTCTTGTACACATTATGTCCTAGCCAACCTGGTCTACTCCCATGGCAAGTGAACAAATTAGTTAATTTCATTTTAAATCACTATTTTAAAGTACAAAAACTATTACCTCTCTAGCATTCATTGCTTTCATCTACAGAAAGGGTTATTGGTTCAATAAGTAGTAAATTGTCATTTCCAGTCTATTGCTTAATACACTGATCAGGATTCATATGAAAATATCCTTTCCAAGTACAGCCCCTGTTATGGTGCTGTGCTACATGAGTCTGAGAGAAATAATTGAGGTCAGCAATAAGAGTAATATTTTAAAAAATACTGACCTTCAGAAAATCTGAATCTCAATTGCTCATCTGTAAAATGAGGGGATTGGACTAGATAGGCTTTAAGATCCCTTCCAGCTCCAAAGCTTTGCCCATATGCTTTCTTTGTATGAAAATAATGCTTCAGGATTAGTCTATTGACCTCCTGACAAGTGGGGACCATCTTAAACATACCCTTCTCTAACTTTCCTGTTTAGGACCATCTTTTTTAGCCACCCAGGGTCACAGATTTGAAGCCTACTTCAACTGTTCATTCTCCTTTATCTTCTATATCCAATCAATTTCAAAGTTTGGTAGATTCTAGTTCCATAACATCACTCACATCCATCTCCTCTCAATGGTAACCATCCTAATTCAGCCCTCGTCACTTCTCATCTGGACTACTGCAATAGCCTCCTATTTGGTCTGTGTGCCTAAAATCTCTTCCTTCTCCAATTCATCTCCATACAACTTCCAAGTATATATTCCTAAAATGTAGGTCTGAGATCTGATAACGTCCCTTTGCTATTGAGATATCTTCAGTGGCTCCCTATTCCTTTAATTGTAAAATATAAATCCCACAATGTGGCATCTAAAGTCCTTCACAGTCTTGTTCCAACCCATCCTTCCTGACTGCACATTATTACTCCTCATGCATTCTATGTTCTAAAGACAAACCGACCAGGTTGTTATTTCTCCTACATGACATTCCTTCTCCCACCTTCTTTTCTTTGTACATGCTGTCTCTCATGCCCAGAATGCTCTCCCACATCACCCCCACCTCCAAGAATTCCTAACTTCCTTCCAAGAATATCTCAAGTGACATAATATATGCCTTTCCTGTTATTAATACTCTCTCTCCATGAGAATGACTTTGTATTTATTCTATGCATCAGTTGGAGAATGGCTAAACAAGTTGTGGTCTATGATAGTGATGGAATACTACCGTGCTGTAAAAAATGATGAGCTTGGTGATCTTAGAAAATCATGGATAGACTTGCATGAAATAATGAACAGTAAAATGAAAAGAACCAAGAGAACATTGTACACAGTAATAGCAATATTGTTTTAAGAGCAACATCGATTAAAAAAGTCATTTTGACTATTATAAATACCCAAATTAACTAAAAAGGACATATGAAAGAAGACACTATCTACATCCAAAGATAGAACTGATAAATAGAAGTATGTATAGAATGATTTTATATATATATATGTGTATATATATTTATATACATATTTGTGTCTAAAAGTAGCTATCTCTAGGGTGGGGGAGAAGGGAGGGAAGAAGAAAATAAAAAACATTTTACATGATAACTTTATTATATTTAAAAGAAATAGCAAGTTGAACATAATAGATTTCACATGCAATCATGTTTTTTATTCTGATATGTCATGGAAATGCCTGTTTTATTTCATAAATTAAAAATAAAATAAATACATTTTTTAAAGAGTGGAAAAGAAAGAGGGAAAGAAAACCCTGTTTGGTCTTCATAGGGCATCAGATGGCACTATCATTAAGGCACAGTTTTTTACATGGCTGCCCTGACTTGGAACTTTAATGACAAAAAACGTTCCTTCATAGTTAAAGCTTTGAGTTTATGCTGAATGACTATCAGTGCAATCAGGTTGCCAAATGATTTCCCTGACAGTGGAGTGAAAGTTAAACCCAATTCAATAAACATTTAAGTGCCTAGAATGTGTCAGGCATGTGCTTAGTGCTGGAGATACAAATAAGAAAAAAAGAAAAAACAGTCCCTGCCCTCTAGGAATTTTCATTCTAATGAGGGAAGAAACACACAAAGAGAAGCTGAAAAGGGGTAGTGAGGAGAGAGAGAAGACACAGCATTTGGGAGAGAGCAGAGTGCCGCTGAAGCAGCAGGATGTCAAGGCTGAGGAAGAGAAAACCCCTACAGGTCAGTTCTAAAATGAGTAAACAAGGATTGCCCATTGGCTCCTGTCCAGGATTCTTCTCTATAGAACAAAGAACTCTGATGAAGGTGAATAGAACAAACTGTCAATACTGACAATGACCATTACTTGGGGATTAACCCAAGTACAGTGAAAGTTTAACTCTATTTCTAACTTCGGCTATTGGAAAGTGTGCAATTTACATATAGCTTTTCTCTAATTCTTTAAAGGATTTTACTTCCTGGTTTTGTTTCATATTAATGTAACCACACTCTAGACCAGTGCTGTTTAAACTGTGGGTTGCAACCCCATGTGGGGTGGTGAAAAATTTGGCAATAGTAAAAGGTTTCTGAATGTGCAATGACCAACAATTCATTAAAAATCAAACGTGTAATGAATCTGAGATGTTTCTAGCAGCGCCTCCCCATGTTGCATGATGCAACTTCACTGCACCCTGGTTCTGAACACAAAGCATGAGCACTTTGCACCGCACATGCCCTCAGGCCACGCAATGCCAACAAAAACTGTGAAATGTGAAAAGGAGTCCCAAGTGGAAAAAGTTTAAGATTTACTATCTTAAATTCGTTGTAATATAGACATGGCTATATCTAACATAAAACTATATTTGGCGCCTACCTGCTAACCTGGGGAAGACATTGAATGCATGGAAAACACTGGTAACTTACTAAGGAGAACAGCCTGTCATGAAGTCCAGGTATTTGGAAATCAACTCATTTTTTAATGCGCAAGTGAAGAAGAATGTCTTTCTTAACCCTGCAGTTTGCAAAGGAAAAGCCAGAAATCTTTTTTAAAAGAATGCCACTTCAATTTTACACTTATCTGGCATGGATGTGACTATAGTTAAGATGGATTATGAGGTACAAGCCAAGAAGTTGATATAATTAATGGAAAATTGGAATTAATGGGGGCTGGCCCCTATGTGGCATGGATAGACACGTCTGATCTGGATTTTGTCTTGCCTCATCTCCAAGGGAAACTGAGATTTCTTCCATTGTTGGGAATAGGAAGAAGATGTGCCTGAGCACTCACTCCTTCACTTACCTATCTCCAGGGAGGGCATTGGTCTAGAATTGTATCTATCACACTTCAAATATTGTAGTCCAGGAATACTATTCTTTTGGAGCACAGCATAAAAGATACTTCCCATGTTGCCCTACAGAGGAGAATAACATTCAGCTTACCAGCTTAGCTCCTTTCCACCTAACGCTGATTAAATAAGAGCTATTGGGACAGCTAGGTGGTGCAGAGGTTAGAGTGCTGGGCTTGGAGTCAGGAAGATTCATCTTCCTGAGTTCAAATCTGGCCTCAGATACTTACTAGCAGACAAATCACTTAACCCTGTTTGCCTGGAAAAGGAAATGTCGAACTACTCCATTATCTTTGCCAAGAAAACCCTAAATGTGGTCACAAAGAGTTGGACAAGACTGAATAACAACAATCATAAATAGCTAGTAAATTTTTTTTGAAAGTGAACCATAAATAGTAACCAGAGAAATTATACAGATTAGGGTAGATAGACTAATATACAAGACTAAATAAGCACCATATAAAAGAATGCTATAATAATATGAGAAATGAAAGAGATGCAAATCAAAACAACCATGAGGTTTTATCTGATACCCAGAAAACTGGCAAAGATGACAAATTGATATATCTAGAGCATTAGTGGTGAAGCTATGAATTATAATAACTGTTTTTGAAAGTAACTTGGAATTATACAAATAAAGTGACTAAAATGTCTTTGACTCTTTGACACAGTTATTCCACTTTTAGGCACATATCTCATACACATCAGAATACTTAAGGCAGCAGTTTTTGTGGTAGCAAAGAAATGGAAACAAGTCAGATGTATCAATTGGGAAATGACTAAACAAAGTGTGGTACATTAATATAATGAATATTATTGTGCTGTAAGAGACAGCAAATATGAGTAATATAAATAAGTATGGACTTACATGAACTGATACAAGGTAAAGTAAGCACAATCAAGAAAGCAATATATCTAATGACTGCAATAATATAAATAAAAAGAAAAACCACAAAAAATTGAAAATGAATGTTACAAAATTACGAAAAACAAAAACAATCATGGCTCTAGAGAAGAAATACGACAATCCTTTCCAGAGGCAGGAAGTCTGCAAGTGTGGAACGTTGCAAATATTTTAATGTTTTTAGTTGTATTTATTATTTTTTCCTCTTTTTCCTTTTTTCCCTCTCTTTAAAAAGTCTGTTACATAGATTGGATCTCTAGGACAATTAAAAGGAAGAGACATGGTGGAAATGTAGTTGATATAAAAACCAAAAGATATTAAAATTTATTTAAAAAAGGAAATTAGCTCTCTGAGAATGATATAAGATTTCAGTTCAACCAAAGAGAGAGAACATTTTCTTCTGGGGGAGTCTGCTCTCAGTAGTATCTAGGGTTGCAAACACTGAAAATCAAAGGACATGTGGGAGCCAACTTCTACACGTGTCTGGCTCGAGGGAGCTATTAAAAAATCCATACTTACCATTAACTCACCTCTCTCAAACTGTCTCTCTGCCTTAAAAAATTGCATCCTAAAATATCTGAGAGAGAAAGAACCCTCAGTTAACTGAGGCCACATGATTTTAGGCTAAATAAGTTCATTGTTGTAACCAGAGATCTATGCACCTCATAAAGGAAGTATCTTACAGAAAAAACTCTAGCCTTGGAGTTGAAAGGGTTAGGGTACAGGTGTAACACAAGAGAAGGTCGTATCTCCTGGAATTATATAATGAAAGGAGAAAAGTGTGGTCAGAAAGAGTAACCACTCCCTGGTTGAGGGAAGGAAAACTATTATCTTAAACCTCCAAACCTAGCCTCACAGTGACACCTACTGGTTACATCATTAAGATATCGCTCCATGTATTACTTGCAGAACCTGGGCCCTTCACATTCACTGGAGTGGGGCCAGGAATCAGCTACTTTGGGTTGCCATCCCTATAGACAGGGTCATAGGAGGCAGATGGGGCTAATCCATTCTCTAGGGCTGCAGGGCCTGAGACAAATGCATTAAAGCTATGAAGGTTATTTATGAATGCCAGGAATATAGGAATACAGGAAAGAAAACCAACCCGAGAAGCTTAGTTTAAAAAAAAAAGAAGCCAAATCGAAGTCCACCAAATCAGGGAGCAGGAAGTAAGCAGAATAATAAGGAACCTTTCTCAGGCCTTTCTCTTTTTTTCTTTTGGATGAGTTATCCCACCCAGTGATGGCTCCTAACTAGTATTTTACCCAAAATATTATCCCCAAGCACACAGGAGTGGCTATAATTTGGCTTGGGGCAATCAGTGCCCATAGCCCCATTACTGTCTTCTTGCTGAATCTGCAATTTGACAGTCTGATAAACAATAGCACCCAGAGAGGTGTGAACTTCCTCTATTTATCTCAATGGGCTGTTAACTTTGAAACCTAATTATGATCACTTAAATGCCAACACCGTTAATCATTTCACTGCTGATCACTGTACCAGAAACAGCTAGCTACCTAATGTGCTTCTCCATGGAGGCTGCTGGACTCAGTTGTCACATCCTAGGGTCACAGATCTACAGCTGGGAGAGATCTCTCTTTACCTTAGCCATCAGCTTTGAGTTGACCAAATGGTCACATTCAACATTGGAGTCCTAAGAGTCCTTACTTAGGTAATCAAATCATTTGCTTCTGTGTTTGGTAATAAAGGGAAAGAAGGAAGTATCAGTAAGAAAGCCTTGTTGCTCATGACACAATAGGGCACTGGATTAGGAATCTTGGCAACCTGGATTCAAATACTACTCAGGCCACTTGCTGTTACCCTAGGCAAGTCATGAAAATCTCTCTCAGTCTCAGTTTCCACAGTTGTAAAATGAAGACATTGGACTAGATGGTCCCTATGGTCCTTTCCAGTTCTTTTTTTTTTTATTTTATTTATTTATTTTTAGTTTTCAGCATTCACTTTTATAAGATTTTGAATTCTAAATTTTCCCCCTCCCACCCCTCTCTCCTCCCCAAAATGGTATGCAATCCGATATAAGCTATACATGGACAATCATATTAAATATATTTCCACATTAATCATGTTACAAAAGAAGAATCAGAAAAAGGGAAAAACCATAAGAAAGAAAAAAACAAAAAAAGAGAAAATAGTATACTTTGATCTGCATTCAGACTCTATAACTTTTTCTCTGGATGTGGATACCATTTTCCACCATGAGTCTTCCCTTCCAGTTCTAACACTGATTCTATGTAACTTTTCAGTTAGAAATTCAGTGAGAGTCTGAATGCTTTGAGGGGCAGCAGATTATCAGAGGATCATAGATTGAGATTTTAAAAGGTATCAGAGGTTATCTACTACAACCCAACCATTTTAGAGATGAGGAACTGAGGCCTAGAGAGTTTTCACAAGTTTGCCCAAGGTCACACAGTTAAAATCATCATAGCTAACATTTAGAGAGTGCTTTAAGGTTTGAAAAGCATTTTAGAATTTTTTTTAGTTTATCCTCATAATAACCCTGGGAGATAGGTGCTACTATTACTCCCATTTTACAAATAATGGCAGACAGAGGTTAAGCGAGTTGCCCAGGGTCACTCAGACTCAGTGTCTGAGGCTAAATTTGAACTCAGGTGCTAGGATTATGAACTCAGAACCTCTATATCCAGAGCTAGTATACTTTGAACTGTACCATGATACTGCCTGTTTGGGAACCTATAGATTAGGGAGCAATGAAGACAATTTCCACAAGGCAAGCAGGGCAAATGTCCTTGATTTTTCCAATGAGCAGTTCCCCTGGATGGCAGGCCACTCCTGTTCTTTCTCCAGCCTACACCCCACATCCCTGCTGAAAAAGTCCACATTTCCCTTCCCCTTCCTTCTTCCAAGCCAACAGAAGAACACCCAAGAGCCCTCTGGGAGTCTGACTGTGCTATGAAGAATACATAGGTTGTTCCATGGTGAAAGAAGGACAAGATCCCGTAGTTTGGGAGACAACTCTTGAAGCCAATGACTTTTGCCCTGTTAAGCACATCTAGGGCTCTATCTCCAGGTTCCCAAAATAGAAATTCACAGATACTCAATTGCTTTGGTTATAGAATCTCTAGGAGTATGTGCTTATAAAACCAATGGTTAAAACAACATAGAGATGCCCACCTACCCAGGTTCTGTGTCTCCCTCTGGTCTGGTGAATTGTATCTTTGTAAACTGCAGGATGCTATCAGCTAGGTAGCGAAATAGAGAGAGTGTTGGGCCTGGAATCAAAAAGACTTTAGTTAAAATCTGGCCTCAGACACTTCTAGCTGTGCAACCCTTGCGCAAGTCACCTAACCTCTGTTTGCCTCAGTTTCCTCATCTGTAAAATGAGGATAACACCAGCCTCCCAGGATTATCGTGAGGATCAAATTACATCTCAATTGTAAAGTGTTTAGCATAGTTCCTGGCACATACAAGTATATGTGCTACATAAATAAATATTATCTGTTATTACTCCAAAAGAGGCATTAAAATGGCCATCGTTGAAGAAATCCCACCTTTTAAAGAATTCTTTGACAGGCATTTGGACAAACTGAAGTCAGAAACTGCCCATTAGAGAGTACAATGATAACAATTTTATTTTAGCAAAAAAATCTGCTTAATGAAGCAAATTTTCTCATCCTGGACCTCAGATTCCAGGGATCTCTGTCCAGTTCAAAGCAGATGTCAGGAATATTTTTTCTTGACTCTTTATGTTGCCAACTGACACGTGACTTGGTGAGCCCGGAGATTTTATTCAGACTTGTTTAAATTACATGCACATATCTATTCTCTCCCTAAATTTTCTGCATAGCAGCTCAGGCGCAATACTTACTCAGGATACTCGGGGGGAAAATAGCCAAAATATGCAACTGTGCAGACTCCTGAGCAGGGTTGGGTCAGTGGTGCATTGGAGTACAGAGTTAAAATATAGGCCTGTGCTTTTCCTCCTCCTCTTTAATTTTGCAATTGAATTCATGGTAATGAAAGCAGAGGACAACTTGGAAACAACTACAATATTGACAGGTGCTCAGAAGTCCCCTGAAAACCCACTGCTCTGTTCCTTCTCTCTGCCCTTCCCCCTCCATACACACATTACAGATGCTTCTGGGCTAAACTGTAGCTGGTTTGGGGAGGTGGATAAAATAGACAAGATGTTCAAGCTTTTTTTCCCCTACATTTCATGTAAGTACTAACTAAAGGACCTCAAATATCTAGGTAGTAATAACAAAAGCTCATTTTTTGCGTGCGTGTAACCCTTCAAGATTTAAAAGTGCTTTCCCCATAATTACCCTGTGAGAAAAGTGGCATAATTATTATTGTTGTAAGGGCAGTTCCTCAGAGGAGCCCCTGATAAATACCCCAATCAGCTTGATTAGAATACAGAGCAATAATTTTGTCAAAAAAGACGCCATCTATGGAGGCAGTCACGTTCCCTGGAACCTTGACAAGAGGACATGAGGAGCTCCTCAGAATGGTCCCCAGTAACAAAGGCTGTCCCCTTAATGACTGACAGCTAAGAGTCACAGGGCCCAGATTCTTCCTGATGGAAGGGCAGACGCTTGCTGTGAAATATTTTGGTTCTCTTTCATTACTTGCTCTAGTTTGGATTTGCAGACTGGAAGCAGCAAGGGAAGCAGTGAATGTCCTCCTAGAAATGGTCACTTACAGGAGAAGCACATAGCAAACAGTGTGTGTTTCCCAAGGTTACCTGAGGTTCCTGGTTGCTCTCTCTCTTTTTCCTTTTCTGTGTATAAGTCAGAGACTAGAAATTTGAAAAATGGACTTTCCCAGGTTTAGGGGTTGCACAATGGGTAATCTCAAATTCAGCACTTCCTAAATTGGGGAGATCAGGTGTTGGTATCCTAGAGCAGAGGTCAGTGACCTCTTGGGGTGTCATAGAGCTCTTTCAAAGTCTGTTGAAGCCTATACATCCCTTCTTAGAAAAAAATGTTTTTAAACATATAAAATAGAATGCATAGGATTATAAAGAAAACCAATGATATTAAAACACAGTAATCATTTTGTTTTTAAAGAAAGTCCATAGATCCCAGGTTAAGAACTCTTTCCCTATAGAAGATCTCCTCAACAGGGAGATTCTCAAGAAAGAAAGATCATTATGTACTGTTGAGTTAGAAAATTGGAAACATGTCTTGAGAGAAGGTGGAGCAAGTGATTTGGACCATTCTAACCATTCCATATTGTTACTCTGAGTTGCTTAGACAGAGTAGGTATGAGGTAAATGAGTGATACTTCTTTAGCAACCCCTTAAGTATGTTTGTCTTACAAAAGAAGTCTAAGGGACTATTCGAGTGTTTTGAGTTTCTGTACTTGTCCCTGGGTTGTGGTGTTTGATACATATTCTGAGGGGATAAAAAAAAATCCATCAAATTTCAAATACCCGTATTCTACATTGAGTATCTATGTGGTAGTTGGGGGTCCTGTTACACACATTTCAGGAAATCTACATATGAACTATACCTAAGCTTTGTTTTGGAGATTTCTCTGAAGTAAAACTTCAAGCTAGGGATAATGATCTACAGAGGAAACCTGACCTCCTTAATCTGTGTGAACCCTTGAGTTTTGGGAGGAGGGAGGAAGAAAAGGGAGAAGAGGGAGTTAGAGTTTTGGTATTTCCATTATGCAGGCACAGAAAATGAGGCTCAGAGAGATTAAATAATTTATCCAAAGTTGCATAGCTATTAAGTATCAGTCAAGGCTTGGAATTATGTCTTCTGATGCCAAGTCCAATGCCTTTTTGACTATATCCCACCAGCCCCACGCTGGATTTGAGTTTCTCAACATTCTTACTGTGAAGTGTTCAAAGTAAAATTCCTTCAATAATGCATGCTAAGTTCCCCACATTACTTCTTTCCCTTTCTCCCCCAACATCAGTTATCCCTTATTTCTTTCACATTTAGTCAACTAGGCAACTAGTGTTAATTAAGCACTAATTGTGTGCCAAGCACTGTGCTTGGTGCTGGGAATACAAATACAAATGGAAAGAAAGGCAGTTCTGCCCTTGAGGAGGAACTATTCTAATAGGTGAAGACAACACATAAAAGGAGGCTGAAATGGAATGATCTAAGACAATTCCAAAAGACTCATGATGGAAAATGCCATCCACATCCAGAGAAAGAACCAAGAAATCTGCATGCAAGTCGAAGCATACTATTTTCCCTTTTTTGTGTGTATTTTTTGTTTTTTTCTTTCCTTCTTTCACAGCATGACTAATGTGGAAATATGTGTAATATGATTGTACATGTGTAAACTATATCTAATTGCATGCCATCTTAGGGAGGGGGACAGGGAGGGAGGAGGGAAATTTAGAACTCAAAATCTTATAAAAGTAAATATTGAAAACTAAAAATAAATAAATAAATAATTTTTTAAAAAGGTGATATAACATTCCTTGATGAATGCAATCAGAGATGCTGCTGATAAACAACACTTCAATTACTAACATGAAACAAAGCTCACCAAAGGTATGAGTCAGTGTCATAGAAGATGTCCTATACCGAGTAAAAGTGGACAGTGAGGTTCTCTGATGTTTCTGTTTGTGGTTAATTTTGTGTTGATTATGTGAATCCTCAGAACATTATGGAGCTTCCATACAGGGAAGAAAAAAAGGAGACTGAAAAGAGTGTGTGTGTGTGTGTGTGTGTGTGTGTGTGTGTGTGTGTGTCTGTGTGTGTGTCTGGGTCTGGGTCTGTGTCTATGTCTGTGTGTGTGGTGGGGGGCAGAGTGGACAAAAGGAGACATAGGTACCCAGTCAGAAGGAGGCATGGTGGAAGAAGTCCCGAGTGCAGCCTGGAGAGGAATGACTAGCTTAGCACCTTCTTAGCTCTTCTCAGCAATGCAAGGATCTAAGACAGCTCCAAAAGACTCAGGATGAAAAATGCTATCCACATCCAGAGAAAGAACTCTGGATCTGAATGCAGATAGAAACATACTATTTGCTCTTTTTATTTTGTTGTTTTGTTTTGTTTCTTCTTTCACGTGGTTCCTCCATTAGTTCTAATTCTTCTTTACATCATGACTACTGTGAAAATTTAAAAAAAGATCTCGAATCTGTCTCATCTCCACCACATAGTCTCTTCCCTGAATCATACACTCATCACCTCTCATCTAGACCCGTGGTTCCCATTTAGTAGTTCTGGAATACCTTTCAGGAGCATGGTCCAAGAGGTTTTCATTAAAAATACTTTTAATAAAGTCTTAAGCAATAAACAATTACAGAATATTGTAAATAGCATATTAAGTTACCTTAAGGGCTCACAACACATTTTTGTTGTTGTTAAAAGGGAGTTGAGGAGCAAAAAATATTGAGAATCACTGGTCTAGAGAGTATTGCAATAGCTTCCTATTTGGTCTCCCTGTGCCCAGCCTCTTCTTTCTCCAATCTATCCTCTACAGAGCTGCAAAATTTATATTCCTAAAACACAAATCTGACCAAATCATTGCCCTACTTAAAAATGGTATCTGTTGCTTCTAGGATAAAATACAAAAATTTTAGCCTGTCATTTAAAGCCTTCCACAATCTGGTCCCCACCTACATTTCTAGATTTCTTTCACATTATTTCTTTTTACCTGTTCTCTATTCCATTAGGACGGACAGCTAACTATTCCTCATATAAAACATTTCCATTTCTTCTCTTGCCTCCCTACCTTTACAAATATTGTCTCACCTCTGATACATATTTGCTTTATGATCCTAGGCAAGTTATTTAATGTTTTAGTATTCTAGGCCACTTTCTTTTTTAATTAATTCTTAAATAATATTTTTTCCAATTACATGTAAAGACAATTTTAACATTCATTTTTTAAAAAATTTTCAGTTCCAAATTTTCTCCCTCCTTCTCTTCCCCCTTCACTAAGACAGTAAGCAAATTGAAATAGGTTATATCTGTGCAATCATGTAAAACATATTTCCATATTAGTCATGTTGTGAAAGAAGAAACAGACCAAAAGAAGAAAAAGATGAAAAAAAAAATGAAAGGAGTATACTTTGATCTGCATTAAGACTTGATCAGTTCTTTCTCTGGATGTGGATAGCATCTGCTCCCTCCAGGCCTGCTTCCCTGTTGTTCTCCCTTGACATATATTCTGTACCAGATGTCATTTCCACCCATCAGGTCTCTCCAGTCCCATAGTGGCTGCTGCCAGGAATGGTTCCATGGGGCAAGTCATTGTGGATCTCAACTTTCAGCTTCTGGCTTCCATTAGAGACTTTAGCTATCATTTCCTTATGAGAAGAGTAGGTTCTTCAATGCTCTTTTAGTTTAAATCCCTAAAGCTTTCTATACCTCTCTTAAAAAGGCAACCGCCCTTAATATAATCAGCCAAGGACCAGTAGAAGTCTTTCTTAGTGAAGGGAGAGGTGGGGAGCAAGAATCTTCTTGATTTTTTTTTCTCAAGGAGCTGTCAGTCTATTTCTTTCAGAGTATTGCCTAGACCATGATTCTTATCTCCAAGATAGCATTCCATGTTCCAGGTGTCAATCTCTTTAAAACACAGAGCAGGATCACCTCCAGCTAACTACAGCCTCCTCCTTGGTTAGTCCTATTTTTGGAATTCCTTTCTGGTCACTAGGGCTTGAATAACTCAGAAACTCACTTTGGCTTAGAGTGGTCCTTATGTCTCCCCTTGTCTTTGCTGGCTAGATGACACACAATCAACCTCTACTTCAGATGATGAACCTCCCAAAAAAGCTTTCCAGGAGTCTGGGTACACAGGTCCCCTAACTGCTCAATTCCAAACTCCATTTTGTTCTCCCTTGCAGATGGATTGGGGGGAAAATAAAGAGTTAAAACAAAGCACAAATGACAATGTTATTGTTGCCTACCCACTTAGCCACATTCCTACCCAAATTTTGGCCAGCAAAGCCTATTCAAGCTTTCTTCTCCCTTATATCATGTGTTATTATTACATGAAAGGTCCTGTGCTAGGTATAGAGTTTGGATAGGATACAGACCCTGCCATCATGGAGCTTATGATTTAGTAAGGGAATGCCAACATTCCCTCTAGTCCATCTTTCTGTGCTGGATTCTTTCATAAACCAGAAAATTACATAGCATTTTAGGCTTCAGAGACTATTAAGCTTTGCATTTTATGTAAATGTTTACCTGTTGAAGATCATAGTATCAGCGATTTAGAATTGGAAAGGATCCCAGTGACAGTTTAGTTCAACTTCCTGATTTTATAGTTGAGAAAACTAAGGTCCAGAGAGTAGACCTTAAGTGACTTGCCCAAGATCACAGATATTAAGTGGCAGTCAGGTTTTGAACCCAAAGCCTCTGACTTCAACGCCAATACCTTTTCCATTTTCCATGTTTACATGCTATCTCTCAGGTTGCTGAGGGAACTGATAAACTCTGGTGATGAAGGGCTTTCAAGTGGGGCCTGGGAAAATGTACATGGAGAAAGAGGGCATAGTTCAAGTGGAGCTCAAAGAGGACAAACTACATAGTCGCTGAGTCCAGCCAAAGCCCTTGGGAGTGGGCAAGGTGGGAGTTGTAGCAATTCAATTCAATAAACATTTATTGCCTACTATGCTAAGTGATAAGGATAAAAAAACACAAAAGACAGTCCTTGCCCTCAAGGAGGTTACACTCTAATGGGGAGACAACATGCAAACAAATATATACAAAGCAAGCTATATATAAGAGAAATAGGAAATAATTGGGGCAGGTAGATGGGGCACTGGATAGAATGAGCCTGGAATAAAAAAGACTCATCTTTATGAGTTCAAATCCGGCTTCAGACACTTACTAGCTGTGTGACCCTGAACAAGTCACTTAAACCTATTTGCCTCGGTTTCCTCATCTGTAAAATGAGCTGGAGAAGGAAATGGTGAACTGGTCCAGTATCTTTGCCAAGAAAAGCTCAAAGGAGGTCACAGAGAGTCAGACACTACTGAAACAACTGAACGACAACAAGAAGAAATAATTAAGGGTGGGAAATAGCTCAAATTAAGAGATATTAGTGAAAACTTCCTGGTGGGTTTTAGGACTTAAAGGAAACCAGAGAGGTCAGTAATAGGAGTGGAGGAAGGTGAGCACTCCAGGCATGGGAACAGCCAGTGAAAATACCTAGAGTCAAGAGACAGAGTGACTTGTTCATGGAACCTCCAGAAGGCCAGTGTAATTGAACTGAAAAGTATGTGTCAAGGAGAAAGGAGTAAGAAGACTGGAAAGGTAGGAGAGGGCTAGGAAATGAAGGGTTGGGAGTGCCAAATGGGGCATTTTGTATTTGCTCCTGGAGGCAATGGGAAGCCACTGGAGTTTGTCAAGTAGGAGGGTGACATGATCAGACTTGCTTTTTAAGAAAATCACTTTAGAAGCTGAATGGAGGATGGATTGGAGTAGGGAGAGACTTGAGGCAGGCAGATGAGCCAACAAGCATTGCAGTAGTCCAAATGAGAGGTAATGAGGGCCAGCAGTAGAGTGGGGACATTGTCAGGGATGAGAAGGAGGTGTAATTGTTGAAGAGTTATTGCAGAGGTAAAATCAGCAGGTGTTGGGGGTGGGGCAAGGAGAGGGAGCAGTTCCAAACCTGAAGAGTCAACATGGAGTCTGTCAAATACACCACAAAGGGGAGCAGAAGGCAGTGGGGATTTGGAGGTTTGTCTCAGAAGCTTCCTTGCCCCAGGCAGCATTATTTTTCAGAGGTGGCATGCTGACTATCCTTCCTCTTCGCTTCACTTCATTGACAACATGAGCCCAAACTCATGCCTGTTTATATCAGTGTCATTTCTCTCAGGAATAAGCACCAAGAGACTGTGGGAAACATGTCTGATTTATTTGCTTTGCACAGCCCCCAGTTTAGTGCACTCTTAATAAATTCTGATTGATGATAATGAGTACAGGCTGCTCTCTACTTAATATAGTACATGCAAAGGACAAAACATGCAAATTTACACCAATACCTTAAAATCATGAAAGGCAAGGTGGTATAGTGGCCAAAGAACTGATGTTAGAATCAGGAAGACCTGAGTTCAAATCCACCTCTGACATATACTGGCTGTGTGAGTCTGGGCAAGTCATAGAAGAACTCATTCCCTTCAGACAACTCTAAGATTGTAAATTGAAGAGCAGTTGTTGACCTGAATTTGTAGAGGGAATTTCCTAGCAGGCAAGTTCCCTAACCTGATGAAATCACAGGTCTGGTAAAAAAAAAAATTAAAAACACTTTAGCATCGTAGAGCTTATTAGGCCTTAATGTTAGGGCAAATGTGTGGCATTGTAAGGTGTAAAAAATAAAGACCTTGGAACTGCATAAGAAAAAGTTACCAAATTGTTCATACCTTTTCACCCAGGTATCCCACTATTGATCCTATATGCCCAAAGAGATCAATGACAGATAGAAAGGACCCATATAAAGCAAGATATTTATAGTAGCACTCTTTGTGGTAGCAAAAACTAGAAGTAAGGTTGGAGCCCATCAATTAAGGAATGGCTAGACAAATGGTGGTATATGAATGTGATGGCATATGATTACACTGCAGAGTCAAAACTAGGAATTTTAGAACCTGAAGCAAGAGGAGAGATAGGTGCTCTGAGTTGGAGGCAGCCAGAGGAGGGAGAGCAGAGGATATATAGAGATCTGGGCACACCAGATCAAGATGGAGGAGGGAAAGGAAAGGAGGTCACTCCTTCAGACCATCTACTAGTTTCTTGATAACTAATGCTAGTTAGGTGCCAAGATGGCAGAAGTGAGGGTGGGGAAAAAGTTGTGAAACCTTTCTTTGCACTTCCTGTCCATACTACCACAACTTTGTCTGATTAGTACAGGGGCAACCTGAGGTCCAAGTATTTCTTACTTCAGGTTGATGGTGGGAAAAGCCCACACATAGACAAGAAGCAGCAAAGGGCTAAAACCCCTACCAAGGTGAAGATGGTAGAAGCAATAGCAGTGCTAAACTTCCATAGGCCAAGTAGATGCATGCCCTTTTGGTCTTACCTCTGATGTGAATAGGAAGGGGTAGAAGAAGGGACAATTAGTCACTAGGCCAACTGGAGGGAGGGGATGGGAGAGTAACTTGTGCTTTCACTCTCTCCTCCTCCTCTTTCTCTTTAGGAAAGCACATCCCTAAGGCAAAAGGAGATCTGGGCCCTCTCATTCCATCAAAACCTCAATGAGGGTGTGTAAGAGAGAGTGGTTTGTTACCTAAAGTCCTTCCCTAGACTGATGCTTGATGGTGGGGTGACCTCACATCTTCCCCCACCCAGGTACCCAGCACATGCCTGGTTTAAAGATTCAAGCGTGATCCATTATTCCCATCCCTGTGCTCCACCTTCTAGTCTTTGCTTGGGTAGAAGATGTCCAGATTTGGGGACCTAAACGTGCTGGGAATGAATCAGTAAATGGTCTGGACTTCCCCAGACCTTGGTGGAGGGATAATGGCAGATCTCAGCTAGGTTGGCCCAGTGGCAGACAAATCATGCTTGGAAAGGAATGGGCAGTGTGGGTGGGCCTATCCCTCCTGCTCTCACCTTTTTAGGTAGTCCTGTAGTGCTGCCCCATTAACTAATAAGTGATATGGGGGAGAGTAGCTGGCTTTGGGCTTGGCAGTCTAAATCAGCTGCCCTCAGTTCAGGATAATAGATGATCGGGGCTACCAATTTAGATCAAATTCACAAAGTTTGTGTATTTAAGCCCATGTCAAAGAGGTTTGTGAAAAATACTTTCGGTTCTAGTTTTTAGATCCTCAGTTCAGTTCTAGGATTTGCAACAATAGTAGCAATTAATTTCCCGAGCTTTGTTCCTAAAGGCCATATCCATCAGTTGTGAAGGGAAAAGAATAAATATTTACATGGTGCTTTCTATGTACCAAATATTGTACTAAGTGCTTTTTACAAATACCTAATTTGATCTTCACAACCACCGTGGGAAGTTGATGATATTATAATTCCCATTTTATAGTTGAGGAAACTGAAGCAGATAGTGGTTAAGTGACTTTTTCAGGGTCACATATCTAGTAAGTGCCTCAGACCTGAGAAGTTGGATTTGAACTCAGGTCTTCCTGACTCCAGGCCCGACATTCTATCCGCTATGCCATCAGAGATAGTCTGTATCACCAGTGAGTACCTTAAGATAGTTTTTCAAAATATGAGTTGTAAGACTGACGATAGAAGATCTGGAGAGGCACAAGAAAAGCAACAGACCAGATGGATTATCTGATGCCTAGTCCAACTTTTAATGACATCCACTTTTCCCCTGTGAAAACAAAGTTCAGATCAAAGCCAACAAAATAAGACTAAATTCTAATGAGAATTATTTCCAATTGGTGAAGAGATAACGGAAGGGCAACCTTTTTTAGCAGTATGTTAAATACGCCTTGCAAAATTTCTTAGAACTATGCTTTTAACTATTTTTTATCTTCCGTATCTTTGTTTACCTTTTCAACCAGCTTATGAAAATGTCCCAATTAGACAATATGCTTCTTGAAGAAAGGGATTTCACCTGCTCCTTCTTGAAGTCTCCTATAATATCTCACAAAATATCTTGCACATAATAGACATTCAATGTTAATTGAATATTGATTAATTTTGATAATAAATATTAATCAATTTTAAAATCAATAATGAATTGAGCAGTCACACAAAACAAAACCCCAAATTGCTGATGTCCAAAATTCTATCTCATCCTGCATATTAATCCCTCACCCCTCTTTCAGGATATGGGTAGCATTCTTTATCATCTTTTTTTTTTTTTGGAAATAATGGTTAGTCATTGAGTTGATCCCATACTGGCTTTTTTTATAATTGCTTATTTCTGTTCATTTCTTTAATCATTCATCCTAGAATTTTCCCAAGAATCACAGCCAAGCTCCCTGGTATAGTCTGAAGATTTTCTTCTCTTCCCTTTTTTAGAAATTGGGAGAACATTTTCTTTTTTCAGACCTGTGGTAGTACTCTATTTTCCACAATCTTTCAAATATCCCTAACAATATCTCAAAAATCATATCTTCCAGGTTTGATTTTAGTACCCTAGGAAATAGTTTGAGTTTTCTAGGTGCACAGAGAGGTTAACTTATTTACCCATTGTAACCCAATTATGTGTCAGAAACTAAACTGAAACCCAAGTCTTCTTAACTCAAAGACCAATTCTCTAAGGTTCCCTTACTATTCTTTTAATAATGCATTCTATAATTTGACCAAAAATCCAACCAAACTTAAAGAATATAGTTTACCTTTTTCTTTCTTATGAAAACCAATTTAACATTTGTCCATCTCCATTTCTGAGGCATTTCTTCTATTAAACATGATTATTCAATAAGAAGATTCAGAATATTCTGATCTAGAGATACTGATGGAACAGAATTTGAGAAGGGTAATTAATAGTCCAAAAGTAGTAAGGGGCAATCACTGATTGACAATAGGATTTCTAAGGGAGGACATAAGATCAATTGATGAGAAAGCTGATTGCAAGCACTTTGGTTTTAACCAGAAGGCAACATGGGAGTGAACTTGAAACCGAAATGGAAAAGGGGTGGGGGAACCTTCATAATACAAAATCCCAAAAGGGAATAATAGTTCAGTCTTATGGTAAAGGTTGTATGCAGGATGGGTCAGCAAGAAGAACCCTAAACTAGGTCAGAACCTAGAGGGAAAACTTACAAAAAATCTAACATCATGGGATTTAAAAATGAACCCGCCCTTTGAGACCACCTAGCCTAACCTCTTCATTTACATAGGAGGAAACTGAGGCTCAGAAGTGACTAAGTAGCTTTCCTTAAATCATTTAATTAGTAGCAAAGAACCTATGTCTTCTCACTCCTGACCCAATACTCTTTCTAGACTTGGAAGAGATTATTTAATATATAGAGTCATAAGATTTAAAATTTAGGGGTAGAAGTTACCTTAAAAATCATCTTCTCAAGTCTTTTCATTTTACAAGTAGGGAAACTGAGGCCCAGAGAGGTTAAGTAATTTGTGAAAGGTCATACGGTTAATAGCAGAGCTGAGATTCAAACCTAAGTCCTCTGATTCCAAGTCTATTTGTCTTTTCCAGAGGCCACGTGGAACCACATGGCCCCTCTTTAAATGTGTATTCAACATGCTTACGTGAGAAAGAACCAATAACTAACCTAAATTGTGCTCAATTTGTACTCCAAATTCCCCTCTGACCGTAGGAAAAATCAGTTTACTTGAACTTACCTTGTGTAATAGATTGCATTGAAAAAGGTGAGATACAAAGGATATGAGAGGAAAACATAGATTAAAAACTAGGAATCAAGGAAGTGGTCAGTGATGGAATCTGCCTCCTTGTTTTCCTGTGGGTGATGACAGTCTCAAGAATCAGCTGGTCAAAGATGTACCAGGTACAGGTTGGAGACTCCCTCTAGTGGTGAGGAAAAAGATTATCATGGGAGTTTGCTGAGAAAACGAAATCATTTTTTAACACATAGTTTAATGATACTGGGGATCTTAAGCAGTTTAACAGGATTCAGAATCCATTGTTGGTGTACTTAAGGAAAGTAGCTCTCAAAAATGAAGTCCCCTTTACCAAAATAATGAGAGAGAATAAACTGGAATGATCAGGAGAGACAGAGAGGTCTGGCACACAGGAACAGATTATTATATAGCATTTGGATGCCCAGAAAGAAAGCAAACTATTTCTCAGGGAACCCCACAACTGAGTGATCAACAAAAATCTAGATGAAGGCTGTTGGAGCAATGCACGACCTTCCTTCTTCTACCCTGTTGCCATCAGTACAATCCTAAAGGCAGCTATTGCTGAATTTGTAATTATTAGTCTCAGAAAGTGGCACAATTACTATAACGAACTCTTACAAGAAGACCTGTATTTGAGGCTGGTTCTGCCACTCACTAGCTATGTGAACATAGGGAGTTATTCTACCTCTTTATGATTCAGTTTTCTCAGCCATAAAATGATAGCAGCCTGGTGTAGTCAACAGCGGACTGAACTTAGAGACAGGAAAATGTGAATTCCAGCCTTGCCTCAAACTCTTACTATCTATGTGGCTCTGTGCAAATTTCTCTAGGCCTTTATTTCCTAATTTTTAAAATTAGGAGGAGGTTTGGACTCAATGACCTCTAAGATCCTTTCCAGCTTTAAATCTTTGCCCCTATGATCCTATAATGGGAATGACCTATGGAAATTATATACATGTCAAAAAACACGCACCAAACAAACGTCACTACAGCCTATGTATAGGGTAGGGATAAACATAGAAGGTCTCTTTCCTAAGCCTACTTAAAAGAGAAAATCTTGTTTTTGCTAAATAATGCAATGGATACCTAGATAGGCCCTGTGTATACATGTATGTATATATACACACAGCTAAATAAAGATAAATTATATAATACTCATATAACAATATTTTATTAAGATTATTTCTATGTATTATGTTATTTATATTGTTGTTGTTCAGTCATTTTTTAGTAGCATCTGATTCTTTGTGATCTCATTTGGAGTTTTCTTGACAAAGATACTAGAAAGTTTTGCCATTTCCTTCTCCAGATCATTTTCAGATGAAGAATCTGAGCAAGCAGGGTTAAATGATTTGCTCAAGATCACACAGCTAGTAAGATCTGAGGGCAGATTTCAAGCCAGGAAGATGAGTCTTCTTGACTTCAGGCCCAACACTATATCCACTGTGCCACCTAGCTGCCTATTATTTATATGTTTTATATATATATAATGTATATGTATTTATTTATATGTTTATATATATACATATATACCAATATATATCTATATATAATATATACATACATATATGTATATGTATTACCTGGAATTTTACCTGGAAATCATAATACCATTTATATAGCAATTTAAAATTTGAAAATGCTTTACAAATATTATATCATTTTATTCTCACTTCAAACCTGAGAAATATATTTTATCATCATCCCTATTGTACATATAAGGAAAGGTCTAAGGCAGTATCTGAACTTAGTTCTTTCTAAGTCCAAAGCTCAATCTGCCATGTGCCACCTAGCTTCCATACAGGGCGTGAATTTCCTTCAGAATGTAAGCAGGATCAGTGAAAATACACTGCACGCCATAATCACCACAACAATGTGAAGAGAGAGAGCATTGAAAGACTTCAGAACTCCAATCAACGCAGGGACCAATCATGCCTTCCGATCACCAATCACCCAATGGTACATGCCTCCTGCCCCTCAGAATGGAAGCAGTGAACTAGAAGTGTAAACAAGATACATAATTTCAGACATAGGGTCAATTTGCTTTGCTTGACCATATTTATAAAGAAGGATTCATTGTGGAGGAGTCATTGGGAATTGATGGTGATGTTCAAAAAGAAAAACCATCAATAAAGCATTTTTAAAGGGTGGAGTGCTGTTAAACATTAACCCTTGCCATGCTGGGTCATGCCAAGATAGTAGAAGGTGGTGGATTCTAGAGATGACAAGATGAGAAGCCTGGCAAGTCAAAGAGAGGTTGGGAATGAGAGATGAGAGGAGATGGGAGTAAGCCAGATCCATGGTGTGCCCTAAAGCACAAGAATCCAAGGATCCAAAGCCAAGTAGATAGGCAGAATTCAAGAAGCACACAGAGGTTGAAGACCTAGGAAAGACAGTGGATAAGCAACCAAGCAAAGGGAATCCAGAGGTCAAGGTGATGGAAAATATTTTAAAAAATTACCTATGTATATTTGAACAGCAATTAAAAGAGTATCAGTAACAAGGAAAATTGAATCAGGGAATAAGCCTTATATATGTCAGAGAGGGGGAATGTGCAACGTCCCTTACACACACAGACAGGTATTCAATTGATTGTAGTCACACGATTTGGTGATAGATGAGGTTTTAATGAGTTTACACACTTTTATACTAACTAAAATTTTAGCCATGCCTGGTGATATCTTTATAAAGTGTGAGCACCTTCCACTTACGAAATTAAAGACATAACTTCTTTAACAAGCAAAGATTGTACATTCATTTACAGGGCTTGAAATAGTTAAGATCTCAAGTACAGATTCATGGGCTCTTTGTGGACGATCCTGCTTCGTAGGAGCAAGGTAGGAAAGAAGGTACAAAGGCTTTCTCTCTACTTTCTCCCCATCAGTAATAGAGTCTAGTAGCAACTTGCCCATAGAGAGACAACCTACCCTCTAGTTAGAGATTTCGTCACTTTGAGAGTTTGAGCTACAATTAAGGGAAAAGAAACAAATATAGATATAGAAAGGAAAGGCATTCGAGGGAAGAAGTTTCAAGAATTAGGGCCCTGGCAGTAGAAAAAAGAGTAAGCTATGGGCTTAAGATGGAATTCTTCCTGGCAATGAAAAGTTGAGTAATGGATAGAAATAAACTCTACAAGGCCAGCTAAGGAACTTGCCCACCACAGATGCTCCTCTCAAGAGGTGCCTAACGAGCGTGCTTTCAAGGGAGAAAGAACATCCAGGACAGGAGTTGTGAGCTGCCTTTTCCACACATGTGTTTCACTACCTTTTACTCTAACTTCAAGCCCACTCTTCCCATAGATAGTAAGTCTATTTATTTGCTACCTCATCTTAGAAAATGTTTTTGCTAAGAGCTAACCCTAATAACTATTTTAAAATAAAATTTAATTTAATTTATTTTTTGTTACATTTTGAGTTCCTAACTGTCTCTCTCCTTCCCTCCCCTCTCTGCACTAGAGAAGGCCATCATTTAGCATAGATATAGATATATATATGTGTGTAGACACATGTAAAACCATACTACACACACTTCTATTTATCAGTTCTTTCTCTTAAGGTCAGCATCTTCCTTCGTAGGTCCTTTGTAGTTGATTCTAAGATTAATGATATTCAGAATAGCTTAGTAGTTCGGTTATTCTTTGGACAATATTGCTGTTACAGTAATCAACAGTGTCTTGGTTCTGCTTATTTTGCTCTTTATTATTCCATGCAAGTCTTTCCATGTTTTTTTTTTTCTAAAATCAACCTGTTCATCATTTCTTATAGCTTAACTAACGTGATAGAAAGCATAACTATGAGAGGTCATGAGCCGCAGTGTTAGGACACTAACCAAGTAACTCAGGGTTACTTCTTGTCCCTAAGATAAAGCAGCTGTCCTCTGAGAATCTAGTTCACAAGTCTGAGAACAAGTTGGAGAAGTAGTTCAGAAGGGGCTGCTATATGTACTTCCTGTTGGGACAGGAAGCAGAAGCTAAATGGAAACATCCCCAAATTTGTAGGTAGGAACAGGTAAGTCACATTGAAGGATAGTGAGTGGGTTAATCTTATTGGAATAGAGGAATATGAGGCCAAAATTTAAGGCATATCTTACTAAAGTATTATGGAAATGCTGGTCATAACCAAAGAACCACTGATGACCTATTGGAAGCTTATCCTAATTTTAGGTAAAGTACTTACAAGGAAATAACATTGTATCACAAATGTCATAAACAGGGTTACACTGATGGATTGTGCCATATTCTGCTGTCTCTTTATAGTCAGTAAGTCAGACAATCAATCTACAAAAAGACTTTTATTGAATGCCAAGGCTGTATAAGGGACTCAGAGTGGAGGACAAACAAAGATGTAAAAGTCATAGTCCCTGTCCTCAAGTGGTTTATAATCTGAGTAAATGATAAAAAAATTTAAATCAAACATTCCTTGATTCAAGTTCCTACTAAGAAGAACTTAAGGATACTAGTTCCTTCTATGTGCCAGGCACTATGCCAGATATAGAAAGGCAAAAATGAAAAAAAAAAACTTGCCCCCAAGGAACTTATATTCTATTATAATAAATGTATACATAAAAAGACTTACATTGGCAATGAATGTTGTAGAAATTCAGAGGAGGGAGAGATGACTTCAGTCTTCAGAAGAAAAACAGACATCTACCCAAGATTCCCATTTTATCTTGCTCTCTTTTATTGATGTCCCTAGCTCCAATTTGGGATCCCTCTATGGCTTAAGAAGAGTCTACTTCACTTTCCATCATTTGTGGAAGTTGTTTAGCTACAAGATTATACACATGTACTGAAGTTGAGTGCCCATTGCCTTTACTATGAAGAGAGAAATTTGTTATATTACAAGCTAATCATTCTTAGCGTGAGTCCAGTTTCCAGGTAAAGTTTTAATAATAATTACTTTGCAAAGTAAAATCACAGGTGTTGTAGAATTGGAAGGGACCACAGAGGCCACGTAGTACAGCTCCCACTCAGAAAGAATTCCAAATTCAACCTTTGCTTGAAGACTCCCAAAGCAAGCAAAACCACCACTTCATAAGGCAGCCTATTTTGTATACGAATGGATCTAGTTTTTAGGAACATATTCCTGACATCAACCCTAAATTTCCCTCTCTCCGACTTCTACTCATTACTTCTGGTATATCCTTCAAAGAACAAACAAAACAAGTCTTTCCATCTTTTCCACAAAAAAATGTTATGAGATATATTATTGAATGTCTAGGTAAACTGTATCTATCTACAGCATCTCCCTATCTGCTCAATTAGTAACTATCAAAAAAGAAATATGGTTAACGTAGAATGTCAAGGTTGTATAAAATTATGATGAAGCTAAGGTGGCTTTTTGTAATCACTGCTTCCTTTTCCACATTATCACCAGTTCTTTAATGATCCATTTTAGAATTTTCCCAGGAATTGAAGTCAAGTTCACTGGTATAATTTGCAAACTTTGTTTTCTTCCCTTTCTCCTTTTTTTAAAAAAATCAAGACATTTACCCTTCTCAAGTCCTATAGTACTCCAAATGATATCCCTTCAAATACCTTCATTTCCCTCCCCAACAACACCATCACAAAGTAATATTTTATCGAGATTGATATCACCAGTTCCTTCAACTGATCAACATACAGACTGAACATAAAGGCTTTCACCATCTTGTTTGCTCTCCTCTGGACACTTCCCAGTTTATAAGTCCTCAAATTGTGGTGGAGAACTAAAGACCATACTCCAGATCAGGACAGATCAGGGTAGAATACAGAGAGATTATCACCTCCTTTTTCCTGGAAGCTATGTCTCTCTTAATATAGGCAAGCTGGCATTAGGTGTTTTGGCTGCCATAATGCATTGCTGCCTCATATGAGCTTGAAGTCCTATGAAAATCCCAGGTCTTTTTTTTTTCTTTTTCAGAAAAACTTAGTTTTGTTTTTTGTCTTTTTATTTTCTTGCATTCCCTCATGCTGTCTCTGTGAAGTTGAATTTTTTAACCCAATTATAAGACTTGGCCTCTATCCTTCCAGCTCGGTGTTCTAACCTGTCAAGATCTTTTCAGATTCTGACATTATAATCAAGTGTGTGATCTATCCCTCCAAGTTTTGTGTCATCTGTAAATTTGATGAGCTTGCCATTTATTTTTATCCAAGTCATTGATTAAAAATATTCAACAGAATAAGACTAAGCATAGATCCCTAGAGAATTGCATTGGTTGGCACCTAATCATTAACAAGAATTCTACCCATCCAACCATTCTGAATCCTTTCCCTTGTATATTGACTACCACATGTCTCTTTGTCATTTTCTCAAAAATAGTATGAGATATTTTATTAAATGGTTGGGTAAGCTTTAAGTTTCTCTATACAGTTCCCCTGATCTATCCATGTAATAGCCTTATATATTAAAAAAAAGAAATAAAGTTAGTCTAATATGTCAAGTTCTTTATGAAATGATCATTGCTTTTTTTTCCAGATAGTCACTATTTCTTTAATAATCCATTCCAAATTTTCCCAGAATGAAAGTCAAACCCACTAGATTACCATTTATAGACTTATTTCTCATTTCTATTTTTTTTAAATTTGAACATTTGACTTTCTTGTGTTCTATAGTACCCCTCTCACTTTTTCCATGATCTTTTAAATATCACCAATCATTATCACATTCAAAAGTTCTTTCACTGCCTCAGGATGTAGCTTATCTAATCCAAGTGACTTGAATTCATCAAAGTTGTTTTTTGTTCAAATTTATTATTTATCTTGGATATCAGCTCTCTGTTAATCAATCTTGTTCTGTCATTTCAGATACAAAAGTCATTGACCATAGCAGAGAAAATAGAGGCAAAATTAAAGTTGAACAGCTCTGCCTTTTCTCCATTGTCAGTTATTATTCCATCCACCCCAAGCATTAGTCCTAAACCTTCTTTGACCTTCCCCTTCCTCCAGAGTAAAAATAAATAAATAAATAAATAAAAGTTTGATTAAATAAATAAATAAATGAAGGAGGAAAATACACAAGTAATTATAATTTAGAATGTGAATGGGATGAATTTACCCATAAAATGGAAACTGATAGTAAATTTAAAACTTGAATTCAACAATATGTTGTTTTTAGGAAATGCTATAAAAGTGAGAGACATACAAACATAAAATAAAGATCAGGAGTAAAATTTATTATGTGAAAAAGCAGGGATGGTAATCATGATCTCAGACAAAGTTAAAGCTAACATCAGATTTAATCAAAAGAGAAAAATGAGGAAACTACATTATACAATGTAGTGATACTCCAAATAATGGATTTTCCTAAAGTGCAGGTCTGATTGTACATTATACATTATACATTATATGTCAGCCCTCTAAACCAATAGTTTTAGACCATATAAAATAATTAGACAGTATAAAAAATATGAGTATACCTGCCAAAACAGACACAGGAAGTATAAGAATATAAACATAAAACACCTTTTATACAAACAAAGTTATATCTAAATAATTGAAGTAATATTTATTGTACATGGGTATGTAAAGCTAATATAACAAAAAAATTGACAATTGTACCTAATTAATCTATTTATGTAATACCATCACAATTAAATTACTAAAAAAAACTCTTACTGAGTCAGAAAACTCCAGGAACCAATGGAGTCAGAAAAAATAATAACAGGGTTCATTTGGAAGAGGAGAGGGTCAGGAACTTCAAGGAAACCAGGGGGAAAACATGTAAAGACACTAGATTCAGTAGTATCAGACTTTAAACCACATTACAAGGTGAGGGCTTGTGTTTAAGTGTAAAATGGATAATTTTGATTTTTTTAATTAAAATTTTCCTGTATAAAGAAAACCTATGTAGTCAAGAATAGAAGGAATGCAAAAAAAACTGGGGGGAAACTCTCATAGCCAATCTCCCAGGTAGAATCTGATTAGGTCAGAATGTTGTTGTAGTGTAAGGAATGGTGAGCTGGTAGATTTAGAAAAATATGGAAGGACTTAGACTTATAAAGGAAGATGCCATTCACCTACAAAGAAACAGATGACAAATGGAAATAAGCATAATGTAATCTTATCTATATATGCATTTGAGTGCATGTTTATGTATATCTATATATATATAATATATATGTTTATATATATGCATATGTATATATGTATGTGTGTATGTGTATATATATTTGTATGTATGTATGTGTGTATGTATGTATATATGTGTGTATCCGTACTTAATTGTAACCTTCTTGGAAGAAGGGTAGAGAGAAAAAGGAAAAAAGTAAAAAGTGCACAGCAGAGGACAAAAGAAAACATATAAGAAAGCAAAGAAAAGATGGATAGTTTTGAAAATAATGTGTAGTATTTATTATATAGGTTTTCTTTAAATGGAAATTTATTGCTTTGTATTGAATCTTCTCTTATGTTCTGCATACAAGGCAATGTTATTTTTTTCTTATTTTGTATTTGTTCAAAATAAATTCAAATATAATAAAAAATTTAAAACAAATGAGCTTTTTTGTGACCCATAGCTTTTCTCTCTGGGGTTACAACTCATTGTAAATTTTAGTACTCATGCTCTATTTTTACAAAATCATTGCATATTCATATTTATCTTCCATTACCTGCCTTTACTTCCATTACCTGTGTGTGTATGTGTGTGTGTGTGTGTGTGTGTGTGTGTGTGTATTTTAAAATAGGCACAGTTGGTTAGTAGGTTTCCTGTGTACCCACGTTAGTCTCTTCAGACAGCTCCTTTTTTGTCCTTGTTGGAATCTTTTCTCTCATGTTCAAAATTTCACTTTGTGGCTTACAAAACATTTCCTTTCCAAAAAGCCTGTGAAGTAAGTCGAACAAACAATATCATCCTCATTTTCACATATGAGTGAACTGAGGCACAAAGAGATTAAATGACATCCACAGTCACATACAGTAAGATTTGAAACTTGGAATCAAATCTACATTTTCTGACTCCAAAGTTCAGTGTTCTTTCCATAGCATCATGCAAACTCTTAACAAAATCAATGTTGAATAGTAACAAGGGTCCCAGATTGAATCATAGAATTTAGAGTTAGAAAAGACCTTAGGAACCATCTAGTCCACCCCTCCCTTATTATCCAGATGGGAAAATGGGCCCATAATGTAAAGTGACTTGCCCAATGTCATCTAGGTAGTAACAGAGCTGGAATTCAAATCCAGTGCCTTTTCCACTATACCACACTGAGATTCAAAAAACCTGGGTTCTTTTCCTAATTCTACCACTAAGTATCTAACCAGATTAAGGAGTTTGGGTTGCCCAATCTTCCAAATTTATTCAAATTTTAGGTCATTTTTTATGAGTAGTATCCTGATGATACCGAATCCATCTAGTTTTTTCATACTTTCCATTTACTCTGTGCTGTTTAACAAGCAGCTTTCTTGTATTAAACTGAAGGAAATTCTTCTAAAGGCCATCTACAATGATGAGCTGGAGAGAGTCACCATGGAGAGATGGAAGGTGCCTTCCCTCCCCCAAGGCCAAATAGATCCTGCCACCTCCACTTCTCTTCCCTCCTGCTTCTCAAAAACTAGTCTTGCCTTTTCAAATTATTAAACAATTTCATTAAGGAAATTAAACTACATTTAGATTATTGACATTTAAAATTGCTTAATGTTAGTATCAAGTAGGAGAAAGAGAAAAGGACACACTTAAAAACACATTATCAAAGCTAAATTCAATCCGACAGTTTGCCTACAATTCATAAACCAGTCCCAGCTGTGCTGTCCTTGGTTTGTGATATTTGAAGTACAATCTTGAATGCTCCCTGAGCCCACACTACATCTTTATTGGTTCTCCATAGGCATCTTTATGGGCAGAGCCCCAGTTTTCCCTTTTAAAAACTTTCCAAATAAAAATACTAAAACATTTGACTACACTGCCCCTGAGACTCCTTCTCAACTTTTAAATTTGAAGATTCTGAAAATAGACAGACTATGGCAGCATTTTTAGGATAAAAAAGGGTATATTCAGGGAGTACTATTTAGCACTTACCTTTATATTCTAACTGGATTCCTACAACCCTGTCTGTTTGTGCAACTATCTGTCTAAGTGAAAGGCTTGATTTCAGAGAGAGAGACATAATATTTATTGGTTTACAAACATAATGGTCATTGAGGACAGTGTGGTACAGTGGGTAAAAGATGGCTAAAAATCAGAAAGCCTGGGTTTTACCTGTCCAGCAAGGTGCTGGTAAATATTTAATAATTAGCTCTCTGGGAAAATTTTATATGTGTATATATCTATCTACCTGTCTATCCACACACTTGCATATGTGTGTATGTGTATGGATATGAGTATTCGTATACATGTATAAATAAATGTATATGTATGTATATATACCTATACATACATACACACACACATACACATACAACCAGGGCATGCTTTTATACTTTTAAGTTTAATTGCACTATTGACAGTTTCCGCTTTACTTTCTTAAGTCTAAACAATCAGCAAAACGATAAATTAAAGCCTGATTTATAGTGTTTGCTGATTTCTGAGGTGTAAATGCTCACTTTAAAATTTTAATAATCAGCTTTCAGAAGCCTGTACAGGATGGCTCAGTATACCTCTAGTCTCAGCCCTTCCTCCACCACTTACTGCCATGTGACCTTAGGCCCAATGTTTCTCCTATGCAAAATAAGAGGGTAGGACCAGAGCAATGGTGTCAAACTCTAAAAAAAGCTATTGACATAGAAAACCACAAATGACCATTATCTTTGTGGCATTTCATTCTCATTTATTTTGTTAAACATTTCCCAATCACATTTTAATCAGATTCCCTGGAGTCTAGGGCGCCCCGTGGGGCCAGCAGGCCCCAAGTTTGACACCTTTGGACCAAGTGATCTCTAAAGTTCCCCACCAATTTCAACATTCACCTCTAAGACCCACTCACTCCCGACAGCATTTTCCTTCTTTCTTTAAAATGTTTTGAAAGATGAAATAGCACTGAGGCCGCACACTGAGACAATCTCTATAAAATTCAAATTGATTAATAAACATTGATTAAGCCCCTGCTACATGTCAGGCACTAAGCTAAGCTCACGGTCATAGATTAGAGCTGGAAGGGACCTGAGAGGCCCTCTAGTCCAAACTTCTCCCCCTTTCCTTTTCAGATGGAGAAATGGAGGCTTAAGAAGGTTAAGCAACTTGTACAAGGTTACATAGGTAGCTTATAAGCATCAGAGGTAGAATTTGAATTCATGTCCCGTAACCCTGAATTGCTCCCCTCTGAGATTATCTCCTATTTATCCAGCATACTTCATATTTGTACATAGTTATTTGCATGTTGTCTCCCCCTTTCAACTGTGAGTTCCTTGAGAGCAGGGGATGATTTTGTGTTCCTTTGTTTCTCCAGTGCCCACTACAATGCCTAACACATAGTAGGTGCTTCATAGGTACTTTTGACTTGATTTGTTTTGACTTGACTCTTGAGCCATTGTGGGAAGAGGACACTGTGTTTGCCACTAGCTGATTGATAGATAAATTAACAAGTCATATTTGTCAAAGGAGGTTAATTTCTATTTCCTCTCTTCATCCCAATGGCTATTGGAGTGGTGGGGAACCTCAGTTTCAACCAAAGTTATTATCGCAGCAGCTAAGTGATATAATAGATAGAATAGTGGAACTGGAATCAGGAAGACTCGAGTTCAAATCTAACCTCAGGCACTTACCAGCTAAGTGAACTGGCCTAATCACTTAACCTCAGTTACTCCTATTGTAAAATGGAGATAATAATAGCACCTACCTCCCAAAATTGTTGTGAGGATTAAATGTGATAATATTTGTAAAGCACCTGACACATAGTAGATGCTTAGTAAATATTTATTTCTTTTCTTTCTTCTATAATACCATTAAATTGTCTTCTCCAGAATAAGAGCAACATACAGTGCCGATTTTTTCAGTCTACTTGATCCTCACCCTTTGTTGGACAAGGTTCTTTCCCCTAGGAGATTTCCACTGTTTTTCTTTAAGGGGCATCTCTTTTACCTGGAGGAAGCAGTCATTTAGTGGACATGTTTGGATTTTAGAGTGCTAGAAATGAGTATGTGAGAAAGGTTTATGGTTGCAAGGGTAGAAGTATTTGCTGAAGAATACACATACGCAGGTCAGGTCGGATCCCCTTAGTCAGATCTTAAATCCCTGAAGTGGTCCTGCCAATGGTTGGCTTGGGGCCTCAATTTCATGCATCTACCTAAGGTATACTACAAATTCCTGTGATATCAAAGATGTACAGTGATCATGTAGGATGCTGTCAACTCATTTTCCTTCTTTTTTCCACTTCTCTTAGTGTAATAAAAATAGTAACAGCATTTATACAGCACCTACTTCACACCAGGCACTATGCTAAGTGCTTTACAAATATTATTTCATTTGTCCTTCACAAAAAACCTGGGAGGTTGGTGCTATTATTTATCCTCATTTTACAGTAAAGGAAACTGAGGTTAAATGATTTCCCCAAAGTCACATAGCTAGTAAGCTTCTGAGGCCAGATTTGAACTTAGGTCTTTCTCCAATTCCGCTGCACCACCTAACTGCCTATTTTCTAGCACATGTCCACAAACACAGCCTCAAACAGTCCACAGACCCCTAGTTGTACTTGTGATGGCTTAGTATCAAAGATGAGCCTCTCCTAAGATAAGTGCTAACCCCATATGAGGGCTGTGTGCAGTAGGTACCACAATCCCTAGGCCAATGAAAAGAAAAATAGAAATGGAATTAGACTGGACAGTTCAGTGGACACACAAATCAACTCTTATTAATTAAAAAGATTTGAGTTCTATCTACAAAGACAAGAAATGTGGCTCAAACCACCCATCATCCTAAACAAGGGTTTATTGATTGATTTGTGGCTGGGCATGGGTGCCAACAAAGCCTAATTATATGATATGCTTCTCTTCAGAGGACATTGCCAGGTATCTCTAAGTAGAAATAACAAGGCAGAAACTGGAGAGAACAAGGAGAGTGGTACATTACGGTCATATTTCCAGAGGGGGTGGGATAGAAACTAAGGAAATCTGGTTGCTAGGAAATGGAAATCTAAGCAATGTTTGAACCATGCAGTATGTTAAGGGGTATGTTCACAGATGTTTAATAATCAGCTTTCCAACAAAGTTATTAATATTTTCTCCATCACTTTCTTAAGTCTAAAGTAACAGTCAATAAAACGATTGATTAAGCCCTGATTCACAGCATTCACCAATTTGCCAGCTGGAAATGCTCATTCTGAAATTTTAACAATCAATTCTTGAGTGATTCCAGCTGGCACCAGCCCACCCCTGAGTATGCAGTCACCACATTACATGTAAATAGATACAGTATAGGTTTGGGACCTTTCAAACCAATTCCCCAGCCAATAATATCACTGTTTCTCTCTATAGCATCAAGTAAATAGTTTGTCATTTCATTTTCATTTTTCAGAGACAATATAAGAAGGTACCTGTGTATCCTAAAATCTGCTGTAATTTATCTAGGAATTTAATATGTAGGTCTCCTTTGCACTGTTACTTCTCCCAGAAAATCCACTTGTCAGCTTCCAGGGAAGGGCTATATACTATGAGGCCCTAAGTGGCCAACTTGACTTTTAAGAGATTAATAATTATTTTACCTTAGTGAATGAACCAGACTCAAAAATTCATCCAAGTTTGTTGTCAAGGATCACTAATGTAAAAGCAGGCTGATGGGTGGAGTTGAACTCATGGTTCTACCAGATAAAAAAAGAATGGAAAAATGAAATGGAAAGGTCTAAAAGAAATACTAAAAAAATATGTGCATGCATGAATTCAAATACATTTTACTAATACTACAGAGAGAGTAGAAAATTGTTCCTTTTCTATTACATATAAGACTGGCCACAAAATAAAGGCTCTCACTTGGAGATTTTCCATTGCCAATGAGGGCAAAATAAAAGGAAATGGATTTATCTTACATATGAGGCATTCAGGGTAGACCAAACAGAGAATTCTCTGTTCACAAACTGTTTCAACATTGAAATGAGTTAGGTCATCTGAGTGCCTTGCATTAAACGTGGGACTGATATGCCTCAGATATCATCTGGATTGAGAATAGGCTAAGAGGCTAAATAACTCATCAAGGTCCCTTCCACATCTAAGATGTGTTATCTAAAATCTGTTGAATTCAGAACATAGTGACTCCAGATTGCAGAGAGAGGTTCCCCTTTCTACCCCTTTCATTCTCCCATCAAGTAGGAATTCTGTTTTCTGAGCCTAGAGAGTTGCAGGAACCAGAATAAACTATGTGTTCAAAATAGAAGCAATTCCAACTGTGGGTGGAGGAAGTGTTTCCAGTGATATTCCTTGGAGTATCTTTCTTCTACAGCAAAGTGTTCCACAGTGAGAAAGCAAACCATTTGGCTACTCCAGTCCTTGTTTCTCCAACTCAATCTGACCGCAGTTTTCCATCCCACCAGGCCAATCTCTAAATCACTGACAGCCCTTTCATGGCATGTGTGACTTAGCACTAATAGCATGATGGAGGCCAAAGAAGCAAATTTCCTTCCTCACATTTAGGGCACATAAATAAGACCATCTGAGGGACTTATTCTTCCCGTATTTGGTGGGGAAATTGGGCTGTGTGATTCGGCAACTAATTTGGACATAATCAGTCACAGCTTCTTTCTCAGGACTGGTTATAATTAGAAGGTTTTTGAAGTTTGTGGTGGAAAGAAGGAAGGGGAGTGGGGAGTATTTGAGGATACATTATAGGATAGGGGCACATTAGTGAATACATTAATTGGACTCATGTGGGCAGGTTAAAAGAAATCTGTCTTCAGGTACTTCCTATGCCTACACACACACACACACACACACACACACACACACACACCCCACACACACACACACACCTCCTTGGTTAGTAAATGGAATGCACTCCCAAACATCCAGTGTTCTGATTGAAACAGCTCAAAGTTAGAACAGCTTAAACTCTGTTCATTAGCATAGTCACTCCCTCTGTATCTTACCAGATGGTTTCATGAGTCGCTATAGCCAAAAATAAGTAATCACATCTTGGCCAGCTTTCTGGTGATTAGCTCTCCACTTTTTAACCATTCTGGTTCTCAGACAACAGATGTTCAGACTGCCACTGGGTCTACATTCAAAGTTTCTCCAGTTTGACCAGTCAAATCCATGCTTCAGCAGTGTAGCCTCTGAGCCCTCAGGCTCCCCTTCCCACCATGATGAAGGATCACAGCAGGATTTCAGTTGGGGATTCCATGGCTACCAATGCTAAAATACTTAAAGAGTTCTTAACCTATTTTGTGTCATGGACCCCCTTTACTAATCTCGTAGAACCCATGGACCCCTTCTCAAAATATTTTTAAATGCTTAAAATAAATTATGTAGGATTATAAAAGAAACCAATTATATATCTATCATATTGAAATATAGTTATCAAAATATTTTTAAAAGAAAAGTTTATTAACCCCTGGCCTAAAAGAACATGACAAAGGAAGTATGGTGACATGGCTTGAAACCTGATCTTCGAATCAGAAAGATAGGGGTTCAAGTCTCACCTTTGGCAACAATATCCTCCCAATCTCTTAGGGCCTCAACCTAGGAATCATCTGGATTCTTCACTATCTTTTACCCCATGTGACATTTAAAAAGGTTCAAGAAATACAATTTCTGGGTAATTTAATCATTTTATCAATAATTTCAGCATATTTATTAATAAATGGATGATCATTTGGTCATCTCTCTTAGACCAAAGATAATCACGGCAGCAAGCTCATGTTTATATTCCCATTGGAAGGGAATTACCAAAGGTGGTAATTAATTCTGATTGGCTAACAGTTAATGAGAGAATGAACGTTACAATGAGGGGCTGGACATGAACTTTGATGATGTCATTCATTTCTAAGTTACCCCTAGCCTTGGACAATCTATTCAAAGAATTTACCCCCCACCCAAGCCTGAGCAGAACACAATGGCTTCCCTATCAGTTGTTGGCTTAAAGACATGTTCCACAGTTTGCCAGAAACTTTTGTACAGAAAATGTCTAGATGTTCTTTTAAAGAAGCCCACAAGCAACTGTGGGAACCAACTCATGATGAAAGTCAGTCATATAAAACTCTCTTGATTTAGAGTTCTTTTAACAAGAAAGTTCATCCAATTTCATTATCAGTAATGTCCTTCAAGAGACTGAACTTTTAAAATTAGGGCTTTAGAAAAAGGGGGGAACTCTGGATCTCCCCCAAATCATTAGTTACTAATAATTATTTTTCTCACTGTCACATCCAATCTGTTGTGAGGTTCAAATGAGATAATATTTGTAAGCATTTGGCACTGTTCCAGGAACATAGGAGATACTTAATAAATGCTTGTTTCCTGCCTTGACCACTTTTTTTTGTCAGTATCAATGGTGTCTGGATTTTTTTTTCAACTGTTCGATATCCTCCCCTTCTTTACAGATATCTTGAGTTGTATTTCTTCAACTCCCTCAAAACTCATTATCTACAGCACAAACTTCTTCAGGGTGTTCTGTATGTACTTGATCAAATCCAGCTACTCATTACTACTTTATTTTCACTAGTTTTATTTCTCCTGCTTTATACAGCACATCAGGAGATGACTTTTAGAGCCCAGTTGCAATAGCTCCCCATCATTGACAGAGAGTAGAGTTCATTAACATAATTTTCATAGATCTCATTTCTTGTTTGTGTTATCCTCCTATTTTCATCCTTAAATGTTATTACAATGACCTAGCTTAATTGACTTTCTAACCATAAAAATGAAAAATGCTTTAAAAACTATCTTTTATTAATGTCTACTCATTCTTTTCCTAACCTCTATAGCTGAGAGGAGGGTCACAGTCTCCAAGGGATCTGCTATTTGGAACTGAGCCCATCAAACTATTCTGCCTGCAGAGTCCCCATTGGCCAAAGATATCAGTAGGCATTCCACCCATCAAAAGGGCTTCAAGAACAGACCCAGAGTTTGTGACATGAGGAAATATTTCACTGCTCTGTGCTAGAGATTCTCACAGTTGTTGGTTTAAAGACATGTTCCACAGTTTGCCAGAAACATTTGTGCAGAAAATGTCTAGATGTGCTTTTAAAAAAGCCCACAAGCGACTGTGGGAACCAACTTACGATGAAACTCAGTCATATAAAAAACTCTCTTGATTTAGAATTCTTTTAAGAATTTAAAACCCAGAAAACTTTAGAACCATTCTTCCTCCCTCTGGTTTAGTTTTTTTTTTTTTTAAATTAACACCTCCAATACATGGTTAATTTAATCTACCACCTGTATTTCCAGTCTTGAATTTAGATACATAGTAGGCCTAAAATCTTGCTAAAAGTATACAGCTCTCTTTAAGTGAAATTTATATGATTTTTAAAGATCAATTCCATCAATCTCTGATTCGAAGAATATTATACTCAAATGGCATCACTAACCATTAGTATTGTTATAGGTATAGACATAGACGCATATTTGTACAAACATAGAGAAAGAGTGTATATGCATAAGGAGTTGTGCCATTGGATAAGTTCAATCAAGACTTTAAATGACTTAAAGTCCAATTTGAGGTGAAGGATACCCTCGAATCTGACAAGTATCCAGAACAGCAGTGAACTAAAAAAATAAACCCAATAAGTCACAATCCCTTCTCTCAAAGAGCTTATATCAGTCAGAAGATGTGCTAGCACTAACCAGCAGAAATTTGGGAAGAAGCCAAGCCAGCTGCTTCTTTTCTTTGCTGGGCTTTTAACTCCCTGGCCGGCAGTCTCAGCTCTTTTATTTTATTTTCGTGGACAATCAACCTGTAACCCCGCAAGAGAAACTTTGTGGAAGGCTGCTGCCTCTCATCGCCTCACTGAGGTTCAGGGAAAGTCTTTTAATGCTAAGCTTTTAATTGTCACTCCTTTGTTCCCAGCCTACTCTGATTCCTCAAAACTGTACTCGGAGAGAGCAGACTTAGAAAGGGGAGCTCCGTTTTGTATCAGTAAAAAACAAAAGTCTTTTTTTTATTTGAAATCGGGGGAGAGCATTAAAAAAATTAGGTTTTGCTATTATAAAGTTTTGCCCCATTCCCTTATTATTGTGTACATGATAGATTTAGACTTAGAAAAATACTTGGAGATTGTTAGAAAAAAACTTGGAGATTATTTAAGTAAACTTTCTCCTTTTATAGAATTAGAAATTATGGTGCCAGAGAGGTGAAGTGAATCATTTAAATTCACAAAGATAACGGAGCAGAGATGACATTTGAACCCATAGACTGAGATCCCTTAGGTAGGGCTCTTTCACTCTTCACCAGGAAGTAAAACTGAGCTCTAAAGGTTGTGTTAATCCTAGTGCAAGGCCTGGCAAATGAACCCTCAAGCTACAATGGATTCAAGCAAGTTTGGGGCTGGCAAGAAATCAGAATAATAGACACTAGTTCTATGCTGCCCTCTGGTCTTCCTATAGAAGGCCCCAGAGGGTGATTTCCTTGGAGTGGTTAGGGTCATAACTAAGCAGAAAGGGATTTTCTCATTCTAACAAAAAAAGAAAAATGAATTAAAATGGCATCGGCAGAGGCAGAAGGAAAGTAAGGAAATTTTCATTTAAAAATACTCAGAAGAGAGAGTGAAAGAAAGTTTAGACAAGCAGGGCAGTGTTGGTACTGCTGTGTAAATTATACATTATATACATGTATGTTAAATATATATGATATGTGTGTATATGTATGTATATATGTGTATATAACAATCTGTACATAATAGAAATTCTTATTTTTAAGCCTCTTTTTCTGTTCTTTCTTTGCATATAGAAATGTTCATATTTGTTGATTTTTGTCAAGTTTGTAATTTTAAAAGTATTTAAAATTTTTAAATTAAAAAAATTTTAAACTATTTGGAAAGATAGACTTAAAACTGGGACAGCTCAGTGGATGGAGCACCAGACGTGAAGTCAAGAAGGCTCATTTTCCTTAGTTCAAATCTGGCCTCAGACACTTACTAGCTATGTGACCCTGGACAAGTCACTTAAACCCTGTTTGCCTCAGTTTCTTCATCTATAAAATGAGCTGGAAAAAGAAATGACAAACCACTCCAGTATCTTCACCGAGAAAACCTTGAATGGTTGAAGTGTTGAACGCAACTGAAACAACTGAACAGCAAAAAGACTTAAAACCTAAAGGCTTCTCTAGTTGACAGTAACTATGTGTCTAAATCACACACACACACACACACACACACACACACACACACACACACATAAAGCTTATTTGGTCCCTGAGTCTGTGAACTAAAAGAACTGATATACCTCTTCCCTATAAGGATATACTACACAGTAGCTGTAATTCAGTGAAGAACCAACGGGATTATCTCAATTCAGACATCGACATATGACAATGCAGCAAAGGAAAATGACCCGAAGGGGACCCCATCAATGTTCAGGAGCAGAGAAAGCAGCCCATAGCCTAATGACCTCAACAGGTCAGTAGATATCTGTGGCTCTGCAGGGAGGTATTCCCACAGGGGTGTGCCCTAGGAATGCAAGTTGCCCTTGTTATGTATGTTCTCTGGCCACACATGTTATCGTTCTCTCTGTCTCAGTCTCTGTCTCTCTCTCTGTCTGTCTTTCTGTCTCTGTCTCTCTCTGTCTCTGTCTCTCTCTGTCTCTCTCTTTCATATGTGTATGTGTATTCCCTCTCTCACCAGTGCAATGGTAACCAATGGGAAAATGTGCCCCTTTGTGCATGGAAAACTTTCTTTGCCATTCATTTTGCAATGTTATTTAATTGATAGCTCCCCATACCCACTGATATACTTCTGATGTCAAGAGAAAGCAAGCAAGCCCCTTAGCATATTGAGAGTACCCTATGTGACAAATTTATGGGAGAACATGAACAAGGGTCACAGAGGAAGGACAGGCATGAATCAATTGCAATCTGTATTATTGGAAGGAATATCCATATTAATGAGATTACAGATTCATTTGAATATTTGAGAATCTGTCTTAGCTAAATGTCTTTTGTTTTAAACTAGTGTATCCTCTGATTAGCCTGGTAAAAGACAGTGGTAAGGGGCAGCTAGGTGGCCTGGTGGATAGAGCTCTGGTTCAAATCCAACCTCAGACACTTGACACTAGCTGTATGACCACAGGCAAGTAAATTAGCCCCAATTGCCTCTCCAAAAAGAAAAAAAAAAGACAGTGGTGGGAACTTAGATGTTATGGTTTTGAGTTGATGCTGGGCCTAAGTATAGCTGGTACCTGTTAAAGCTTCTGAGGGGCAACTGGGAGGCTTGGTCTATATTTCTTAACACAAAGATGGGCTATAACTCTCGTCTTAGAAAGGCTTATTACCAGAAGGTTGGCCATTAGGTGATGACTAGGGGGTTGGGCACAAAAACTCATGAAAGTCATATAGTAAGGAGTTTTGGGGGGGTTACTATTTGTATCAGTAAGGGAGTATCCAAATTAATGAAATCATGGGTCTTTTGAAGCACTGAAGTACAAATAGGATCATAAATATAGAATAGGTAGGGACTTTAGAACTGATCTATTCTAATCCCCACATTTTATAGGCAAAGAAAGTAAGACTTAGAGAGATTAAGTGAGTTACCCAAGGTAGTATTCTAATTATATCAACATAATACTTAGACTCAAATACATTCACTGTCCTTTCTTTTCTACTTACTTCCTCCTGAGGGTCCCTCTGTCCATTGTGTTCTGGTCCAAGGTTTTCTCTCACATCTCTTAAAATTTTCATATTTGTTGTTCTAGGACTCATTAAATGTTGCTTTTGTCTAGCATCCAATAATAAAATTGAAAATGACTAGTGGCACACTGATTTTCCCTCTAATTCAACTGCTATTTCAAACTGTTTTATCTGTTTGAACCTTATGTGTTGAGGTTTTAGGATTCTATAACTTATAGACATTTGTGGATTTCCAAAAGTTATGAAATCGTAGAAGCTTAAAATCAGAAAGAATATCTGGGTCATTTAGTCCAATTCGGGAATCCCCTCTACAGGAGCCCAGACTAGTGATCGTCCGCTATCTACTGCAGAATTTCCAGTGATGTCCCCTTCCTAGAGCAATCTATGCCATTTTCAGCAACCTCTAATTGTTAGTTTGTTATCTTTCCATGAAGCTTAAAATTGTTTTTCTGCAACTTTCACTCATTTCACCCGCTTCTACCCCATTAACCAAATAGAACAAGCCTAACCTTTGTGCCACATGTTCTTCAAACATATTAAAATATCTGTTACATGACCTATCTTCAGGCTAAAGATCTTTTGTTCCTCCCTGTCCTCATATGCCATGTGGTTGTTCCCCTCATCAGCCCAGACAATCTTCTCTGGACATAACCCTATTTGTCAATGCCCTACTTAAAATGGGGCACTCACATCAGCAAAATTCTTGTCAGAAACATGAAGACACACCTTCCAAGAGATTTCAGTGAACTTCCTGGCCATACTGCCATCAGGATTTTGTCTTGAAATCTTGGGGTCTCTGAAATCTTTATGGGACTTATACTTTCATACTTCAAAAGTCTATGATTTTACACTTGATGCAAATCACAATACCTCTGCCATTTGGTAGACCACCATTAAGAGTCATTGTGGCCAAAGAATTCATCACCCAATTACCAATCTAGTGATGAGTTTGTCTGTTCTTCGCTAAGCTGGGACAAAAGTACATACAGTTTGTCATTGGGTCTATTCTCAAAACCATCCCAGGTTCCTGGAACCTGCTAGAGCTTGTTGTCCCCTGGCACATGATCTCTAGAGCAAGCTTGGGCCTAAGAGTGGGGCTTTAGGGAGAAAACATAAATTATTTGGGAAATGGAGACTACTAGCTCAAGATTGCCAAATTGAGACAATGACAATTGAGACAATGTCTCCAAATAATTTGGATGATACAAGACATTTTAATTGTAGCATCTGGAAGCACCTTCACCCACAACTTTAGAGAATGCTAGAGCAGGGGGGTCCACCTTGCAATCCCTAGGCCACATGCTATCTGAACAACTCCAGAGTATGGCCAGAACCAGAGCAAAAGGTAATTGGAAAATGTTTAACAAAATAAATAAAAATACAATTCAACATGGATAATGTTAATTTGTGGTTTTCTAAGTCAATATATGTGGCCTGCAGGAACCTGTTTCTATTTTAATTTGACACAACTGCCCTAGAGAACAGCTACCCTAGGTTCATGAACCCCCAATAAGAAAAATAGCAACAAAACATTCCCATCATAAGCCTGGGGCTCATTCTACCACAAGTCATACAATATCAATAGGAAAAATAATCATAAATAGGTAACGTGTAAGGGGGCACACATTCAATGAACATACATGGTGAAGCACACATGTTGGGGACCCATTGCCAGGGCATGTGTTCAGGAACACATATACTCAGGGCTGGTATGTAGAAGAACACCTTATGCCTCTGTTGCCTCAGGGCCCCTGACGTCTCCTAGTATTGTCATAATTCCCGCTCTCTGGTCCTGCCATCTCCTCTAGGCACTGCTCATTTGGTTGTTACTCAGTGGGAGAGTCTCTAGCGATGCTTCTCCAGATTCTGTTCTGCCAGATGTTGTTCAGTGGATGCTTTGGCCAGACCTTTCCATTGGATACATACTGCTTGACTAGAGGCATATATAACCTGAACCTCAAAACTCTTTTGCATGGGACTCTCATCACTGGTAGAAATTGTTCATGCAATGCTCAGTGCCTGTGTGAGGAGCAGAACTGGGGAGGGGTGCATGGGAAAAGAGAGATCCTATCTTCTTCCCTCCAACTTTAAGAGAAAAGACATGCAGTTCCAGATTCTCTTCTATTCCCTGAAGTGAAAGAAAGACTCTGGAAAAAAAAAAACATGTAGAAGAGCTGACAACTTGATAATTTCTCTGACCCCAGGTAAATACATTAGAGAGTTCTGGGAATTTCCTCTTGAGTGAGATCTGGAACTTTTTCTCTTGGTTGAGTCGAGTTATCTCACTTATAACAGGAGAGCTCATTCATTCTGTGTATTGTCTGGTACATATTCACATCTATATACTTTCTCTGATTTTTGTTTACTGTAGGCTTGAATAAAGTGTATAAAATAATAATAATTAATAATAATAATAATAGCTAAAATTTATATAGCCAGACATTGTGCTAAGCACTTAATAATTATTACATCATTTTATCCTCACAACAACCCTGGGAAGTAGGTGTTCGTATTTACTATTTTCTATGTATGTTAACTGTAGAATTGATATTTGGCAGGAATCTTAGATTTATAGCTTGGGGCACCCTTTCCTAATTAAAGGATAGCCATTAGTAGCTCTTAAATCTAGCCCATGGGAGCATGTTGTTACTCAATGAATAACGTGGAAAATACTTTTAAAAGTCAACAGATTGAGTACAATTGTAGCTAGGTATTGCAATGTTTATTAAGATGTCAGACCTACTGGGATCCTCACTTTTATTCAGACCCACCAGATTTGTTCCTGGCCTCCTCAAGCAGATTAGAATATAATGAGGCAATGGATACAAATCAATTAGAAAAGCCTTGGTGTTAGTCTCATTGCAATTATCATTAGAATCCTATGTGTGGGAGAGGAAGGAAAGGTTGTCAATAGCAGAAATTAGTCAAAGCAGCCCTGGGGGTCCAAGAAGGATTAGGGAAGCTGATCAGAAGAAATGTCCCCCGATATTTTTATTCTCAAGATGGTGGCCGAAAAAATGTCCAGAGTTATTTTGCATATGAATAAGATCTTTTCCTAGGTCTGTTCTGCTTGGGGAGGAAATAAAAGGAAGAGTTGAGCTGCAGGTCATTTGGGTATTTTTTGGCTTTCTGCCCCAAATGTGACATTCATCCTTACCACTCTGTCAGATGCCTGAAATTCTCATGTCTTTACAAAATATTTTTCTATTTAGTTGAGTCAGGCGGCACAACTACAATATGTCTTCTCTCTGTGACTGCCTTTCACAGTCTTTGCTTTCACGAGACTTAGATGAGGTTTGGGTGATTCATAGTGCTGAAACTTCTCCAGAGCACTTTTTCAATTGGAAAATTCTCCCAAAGTGAATGCATCATCAGGCCCGATTGTCCATGCATAAAGGAACTACAAGCAAAACAATGAGCACCATTTTTTAAAACCTACGCTTAAGCCAAGAAAAACAGTTATATCACAAAATATTAAAAGACCTTATTTTTCAGTTTCCAGGAATCTTTCATGAAGAACACACTGGCTTTGTCTCAGAGTGCCTTATTCTAGGGTCCCTAAACCACAAGGAAAAGCAATAGCTTATATGCAATTTAAGGCAGTTTCCAGTTTTACCATGATCCATATCAACATAAATTAGCTGCCGACTAAACAATAGGATTTCTTCTCGCTCACTCTCCCTCAGTAGGGAAGAGCAGAAAAAGAGCTGTTTCTCAGAAAAAGGAAGGCCTAGGTTCAGTTCATCCTGATTGTGTGACCTTGGGCCGTTCACTTAATAGGTCAGAGCTACAGACAGCTTTCTAGGACTACATGGTACCCTCCTATCTTAGAAGAGGAACTTCACTAAAGCACTGAAATCAGGTTCAATCTCTCTGCCTAATGGCATTCTATTTATACTTTCTTGCACTAAAATTAAAAGGAAGCTGTTTTTGAAGCATTTCTACAGGATTTTGTGGCCTGGCTGGAAAACAGAGCACACAGCCAGAAAGGTCCATTAAGTGCTTGATAATTAGAGGATTTACTCATAGTTACTTTCGAAGGCCAGAGTGCTATGAGGTGGAAAGCACATAGTGGAAGAGATTTGGAGACCTGGGCTTCTGCCTTGATTCTCCCCACATCCCCCTCTCTGCTTCCTCCCCCAACACACACCTTCCTGCCTGACCTTGTGGTAGTCACTCCTCGCTTTTGTTGCTCACATGGTCTCTCTCTACTTCACAAAGATATTAAATGGAAGGGGAGGATTAGGTAAAAAATTCAAACATATATTTGAAAAAATCAAAATTTCTATGTAACAAATGCACCAAGCAAAAACCAGAAGATAATTCCTGGCATCTTTCTGTCAAACTTTAAGTTCATTGTCCAATTTATTTTTATTCCCAGGACATCAGCCCTAGTAAACAGTCTAGAACCTTTTCTCATAAAATGTAGTAAATAATTGTATAATGATTGTGAGTGATACTTAATGAGCCCCTATCTTTACGCTATTCTCTGGGAATAAATTAAGCACCTTTGGAAACCTTAATTAACTCGTAAAACATGATACTTAGTGAAGTAGGATCTCCTTTCCACCCCCTCACCATAGAGGTTGGAGAGCAAGTCTGGGGAAAGCTTTTGTATTCAGTCAACAGAAGGATACATTATATAGGGAAGCATTTCCCTCTCCTGAAAATGTGTTGGGAGTGCCCTAACACCCTTGGGAGAAGACATAGAGCAAGGAGGGGCAGAATTAAGAACACCAATCACTCTAGAGATTCTGTAAGAGCATTGCTCTGCTCTTTATGCTAGATACATGAACATTTAGAGCTGGGAGGGAACATGGAGCTTATTTAGTACAATCCCAGAATTTAATACATGAGGAATCAAAGGTTTAGAAGGGAAGTGGATAGTCCAAGGTCGGAAAGTTAGTAATTGGCAGAGCCAAGGTCAGCTCAAGCCTAAGTCTTTTCATTCTAAATCTAAAGTTCTTTCCACTGCTTCATCCCAGTTGAGCCATAGGGTCAGAGAAATGAGAGATATTGTTGTCTTAGAATCATGGAAGTCAGGCAAGATTCTCTTCCTTCCTTACTAGAGAGAAGTTACTACTGCCTTCTCTGAAGTAAGGGAAGACTGAGTTTCAGGAATTTGTTCTTTAAATGTACTAATTTGTCCTCTCCTGATCCTTAACTACTAATGTGCCCTAGAAATACATATAGTTTATTGGTAGTGTGTCACAATGGATAGAACTCTGTCTCTATTCAGATGCTCCTGGGTTCACATCTTACCTCTGAGGTTACCTGTGTGACTCTGGGCAAGTCACTTAACTTCCCTGGGTCTCAGTTTCTTCATCTATAAAATGAATGGGTTGGATTAGATGATTTTCAAGGTTCCTTGTAGTTTTAGAGCTATTATAATTCTGAATACTCATAGGCTCTGACTCAGTTCTTTGTAAAACACTTCTTTCTCACAAGAGTTTCAAAGAATAGTCCTCAGTGTCATTTAATCATTCTTCCCACATTATTTTGCCAAATTATCCCAGGTTGTGTCAAGAAATCTGGAAATTTTTAACATTCCCCAATTCATAGAGTGAATTACGGAGACCCAGAGAATTGAAGAGGTTCACCAAGGTGACAGCAAGTGTAAGTCAACAGTGGAGGTGGAATTAAGCCCAGAGGCATACATATTACACAATATTTCAATATTAGGGTAGAGGGGCCACACTTATTGGGGCTCTAGTGCAGTCCAGCGAGTTCTGTCTAAACCACTTCCAAGAGAATTAGTTTGTTAATATGTTGATGAAGGTCTGGAGGAGGCCTATTGGCTTGAGTCATTCTGCAGCAGCCCAGGATTTAAGAGGGAAGGGATGGTTGACTTTTGTTCAAAGCCTTTGAGTAAAAAAGATATAGAATAACACAAAAGAATACAGAAAGAGAAAAGAGGACACAGATTAACTTAAAAAAAAACAAAACAGAATCCTATATTTGGATGCTCTCACATTCCTATCTGACCACTGGACACAGACAAATGGTTTGCTCAAAAAAACTCTGGCTAGAGTAAGTTTCTCTATAGCAATTAGTTATTGCAAGGACTGAGTACAATATTACCCTATGTTGAATTTCCCAGTACCAGCACCCCCAGTGAAGTCGTTTTAAAACTTGATCTCATTTATTTAATTTATGTATTCTATCTTTTGATACAACTGTGAGTCTTCTGATTTATAAATTAGACAAGATTTTTCTCCTAGTAGAGTCAATGTTGACTCTATGTAGATGTTGAAACCTATTCATCTGAATGATTTTCTTAACCCCTGGAAAACTGTGTTTAGATGGACCTTTGGGAGATAGGTTCATTTTAAAGAATGATTTCCTCATAATCCTCCATTAGATCATAGACGTGGTCTTAGAGAACAGCATGTGCTCCACTACCTGAGAGAATCAGACTCATTATAACATATGTTAGATATTTCCATTATCCATAAGGAAAAAAATAACTGACTACTTATTTCCCAAAGTCTAAGAAGAAGTAATTTCTAATTGACTCATGTCTAGGACTAAAATTGAAAATCTGAAATACTAAAACTGGCACCAGGGTCATTGTTACAATGCCTCTTTACATTCCCCTCCCAATGAAAGTCAACGTGATCATATCCCCCACCCATGAAAGCTAACATGCCATCATGATGATGACCTATCACCCATTCTACAGAAGCCCATACCTGGGCTGCTGTCTCTACTATGCCTTAGACCCAAACTTGACTCTCAATCAGTATGCTAAAAGAGAAGAGTTGGAAGTCTGGAGAGAAGCTTTTGAAGGGCTTGTGTAGGAAAAGAGTCATCAAATCTTAAACTTAGAAGAAACCTGAAGCTCATGTGATCAAACCCTGATCCAGTGTATGAATTCCCTCTTCAACATCCCAACAAATGTTCATCTGATGTTTTCCTCAGAAATTCCAGAAGATAAGGCATTCAGGTATCCCCTTTGATTTTTTTGTAGCTCAAAATTTAAGGAAATTATTTATTGGAATGAGTCAATCTCTTATGTCCAATAACTTAGAATCACAGATTCTCATAGTCCAACTGAAGGAGGATGCACCTCTTCATCACTGCTGACAAGTCATCAGCCGGCCTCTATTGGAGGACCTCTAGAGATGAACACTTCACAGCTCACCTAGCAGATTCATGTCTGCTGGGGGAAGCTCTAATTGTTAGGAAAGGGCAGCTAGGTGGTGCAGTGGATAGAGTGCTAGACCTGGAGTCAGAAAGACTGATCTTCCCAAGTTCAAATCTAGCCTCAGACATTTACTAGCTGTGTGAGGCACTTAACCATTTGCCTCAGTTTTCTCATCTGTAAATGAGGTGGAGAAGGAAATGGCAAACCACTACAGTATCTTTGCCAAGAAAACCCCAAATGGGGTCACAGAGTCAGACATGACTTAAAATGACTGAACAACTGTTAGGAAATTTTTCCTCATATTGAGATGAAAACTACCTCTCTGTAAATTCCACCCACTGCTTTTTTAGTTTCTGCCTCTCAGGCCAAGCAAAACACATCTAATTCCTCTTCTAAAAGACTATCCTTCAAACATTTGAAGATACTTTCCTCCAATAAGCTCTCTCTCCTCCAGTCTAAACATGCCACTACCGTCAGTTGAGTCCCATGATTTTCAGTCCACTGACCACCTTGAGTGCTCCCCTCCATATATGATACAGCTTCGTTGAAGCAGCTGCATGGTGGATAGAACTCTGCACCTGGAATCAGGAGGACCTGAATTCAAATCTAGCCTCAGATACTTACTAGCTGTGTAATGATGGGCACATTACTGAACTTGTTTGCCCCAGTTTCCTCAACTGTAAAATGGGGGTAATAATAGCATCTATCTCCCAGGATTGTTATTTCAAATGAGATGATATTTATAAAGTTCTTAGCATAATTCCTGGCATGCAGTAGAAATTTACTAAATGCTCATTTCCATCCTTTCTTATCATTGGGACTTCTAAAATGTCACTAGATCTAGACACAGTACTCCAAATAAGATCTGGTTAGGGCAGACTAGAGTGGAGGGATGACCCCTCTCCCTCTGGTCACCATGTTTCTATCAATGCAGTTTGAAGTCTCATTAGCTCTTATGACTGACCCATCTCCCTGATGGCTCTTATTGAGACACTTAAGTCCCCTCCTCAACCTCTCACCCTCTACCCCTGTGCAAAATAAAACCAAAAAAAAAATTTTTTTTTAATTCAATTTTGTTCTACTGTGAACTGCTAGTTAATTCTGTACTTGTAAGTAGTAGTAGAAACTACTGAGGATTTTACTTCTCTTGTGGGACATTGTTACATAGGAATAGTAAACTTGGTGAACTGCAACTAACCAAGTTTAATTGCTGCGTTTCTTTGTAAGATAAAGGAATAAATGACAAGCACTTTTTTCCCAGCCCGGGCACCTCTTACAAGCTTCCCCGAGAAAGGTTGCCCTCACTCTGACTTGATTATCCAGTTTAGTGGATTATAAGCAGTTTCATTGTTCTAATTAAACTTCAACGGCTCATAAGGCATACACCTTATATTGAGAATGACAGACTATAAAGAGTAATTGTGGTTTTATTTAAACAATGCCATATAAGAGCAAAGCATGGCAAAACCCCAACCCACACTGACGCAGCCTCAGCAGCATGAAACTTGTTTTACTATGTTCAAACAATCAAGTAATCTGGTGTTTTTAAAAATATCACTGCGAAATAGTCCTGTTATCCCAGTTGAACCTGCAGAGAAGACAATTTATGGGATTTTTTGTTAATAACAACAATAATAAGCTACATAAATATAGCAGTTTAAGGTTTACAGAGCCCTTCCCTCACACACACACAAAAAAATGTCAGTGAAGTATTCTAAGTGCTATTATCCCCATTTTCCAGATAAGGAAACTAAGGCTCAGACTTGCCCAAAGTCATAGTGTAAGAATAATAAGAGTCATCAAAAAAGATGAGAAAAAAGATATACTAGCTGACATTTACATAGTACTTTGAAATTTGCAAAATGTTTTACATATATTATCTCATTTGATCCCAAGGTTAAGTGTCCAATGTGAGATTCAAACCCAGGTCTCTACTGACTCTGCTTAGATTTGCTGTTACCGAACAAAGGAGTGAAGCTTCCATAAATATACAAAAGAAAGGAGTTAATGTGATGTGGAAAGGAGTTAATGTGATGTAGAAAGAAAGACCACCAGATCTGGAGTTTGGAGAGCTGGTGTAAGCCCTGGTTCTGACATTAACTAGCTATAAGACTCTGGGATGGACAAAGCCCTTAACATCTTTGATCTACAGCTAACTGTTCTAGAAAATGAGAATTGCTATATTTCCCTCCCAGGATGGTGAAGGAAACATTTCGTAAATCTATAAGGTTTTTGTTATGTAAACATAAGCTATGTATACTCTAGTACATGCTCTATCGATGGGAATTGCTATCATTAGTAAGTGAAAAGGCTATAACTTACCAGGTAAGGAATCATCTGATCACAGAATCCCAGAATTTCAGACTTGGAAGGGTTCTCAATTGCCAACTACTTCAACAAGTGGCAAGAATTTTATTACCTCACTTAACACAAAACTGTGTGCAGATAAGCACTGCATAAATGCTTTCAATGATAATAATAATGACAAATTTATTATTTAAAGGGTGGTGCTGAATTGAGAGTCATTTATTAGTTTGCTTATTACTAAAACCATAAGTGACTAGAAGCTGAAATCAGCTTTTTATTCAGTACTCTTTTCCCTCACTTGAATGGCACTAAGGAAACCCTGCTTTTCATATCTCAAAAGAAATATGGTTTCCTCAGTTACAAATACATTGTATCCCATTGCTTTGTAGTTAACAGATACTTGGGACCTAAAAGGTCTAAATTTTACATAATGAAGTAGACATATTTCTCAACAAATCACATTTTCCCATCCAAAGGAAGCACAAACAATAACAAATCTGGAAATTCATATATCTGTAAATTAACCAACTACTGTTCTTTGAATATTTATTCCACCCCATTAGTATATTTGGGGTTGTAGGTGATAGAAAACAAGTATTACATTTCCTGTCCACAGAGGGGCTTGTAGTTTCACTGAGGAGACAAAATTATATGAAAGTGCAATTTCAATTTTCTATTTGATGGATTCATTAATTCACCAATGTGGATGCCTTCTCCACTGAGGCACATAAAATCCTCTTGAAGGTCTTTTAACTTAGATAACTCTTTCCATGTGCTCCCATGGATCTTCCATACAAGTTCCACCAGACATAATCAATGCCATCCTTTTATTCTTTTAATATCTCATAGCAGCTATTATATTATTCAGACTATCCCAATGAGAGATCTGTTGCCTCTCATTCTAGCTAAATTCAATTCATTTCAACTAACATTTACCAAGTAAGTACTCGCTAGATGTAAGGTTCTGGAAATATTATACAAAGACAAAAACAAAACAGTCCTCACCTTCCAGAATCTTATATTCTCTTTGGGAGTCCATGGGGTGAGTGGGGATGAAGAGTGGATAGAAAATGTATGCAGATAGGTAAATAGAAGGCAGTTCAGGAGGGAAGGTGAAATAACAATTTGAAGGATCAAAGAAAGATTCATAGGGGAGGTAACCCTTGAGCTTAGTCTTAAAGGAAGATAAGGATTCTAAGGAGATGAAGAGAGAATGCATCCAGGATATAGGAGACAGACTGTGTAAACTCACTGAGGCAGGAGATAGAAGGTTGAGTTAAAGGAACAGTCCTATATGGATATACCATAGTATATGTGAAGGAGAACTATATAAAATAAGGCCAGAAAGGCAAATGGGACCCATATTGTGGAACATCTTAAATGCCAAGCTAAAAAGTTTGTATTTATCTTAAAAACACGTCACTATCAAAGGTTTTTGAGCAGAGAAGTGATATGTCAGATCTGTACCCTAAGAAAACTATTTTGGCAGCTCTGTGGAATCAGGATTGGTAAAGGAAAATACTAGAGCCAGGAGCTATTATAATAGTCCA
>NW_020955033.1:12356724-12361542 GCF_900497805.2 Vombatus ursinus
GATTGGTAAAGGAAAATACTAGAGCCAGGAGCTATTATAATAGTCCAGGCATGTGGTGATCAGCGTCTGAACTAGGGTAGTGGCCTTATAAGTAGAGAGAAAGGAATGGATGCAAGACATGTGGAAGTAGAATCAGTTGGAGCTGGCAACTGAGAGGGGTGATAGGAGCTGAAGGAGATGAAGTCTAGCATGACTGTACGGATACGAACCTGGGTAATTGAGAAGACAACAGTGTCCTCAACAGAAATTGGGAAACTGGGGTTGGGGCAGGGGCAGGGAGTTTAAGGGGAAAGTGACAAGTTCTTTTTTGAGCATCTAGTTGGAGATTCCAACAAGCAGACAGTTGGAATGAAAGTCTAAGACAGAGATTAGGACAGGTTATATAGGCTTTGGAGAGAGCTGTATAGAGATGATGATTAAACTCATGGGAGAGGATGAGATCCCTGAAGGAGAGAATACATAGAGATAAGAGGGACAAGAAAGAGCTTTGGGAAAACCAGTGCTGGAGGGTGGAAAGGGGACATGTAAGTGAATGGAAAACTAGCAAAGGAAAATGAGGAGTAGTAAGACAGTCATGAGAACCAGGAAAGAGAAGAACCATGGAAACCAAGACACGACAAAAATCCAGAAGAGGGTGTTTGTCAGTGTCAGAAGCTGCAGAAGGGAAAAGGAGAATTAGAATTAAGATAAGGTCATTGGACTTAATTAAGAGATAATTGTTCTTTTGCAACATGGCTAATATGGAAATATGTTTTGCATGACTGCACATGTATAATCTATATCAAAGTGCTTGCCTTCTCAAGGAGGGAGGAGGAGAAGGAGGAAGGGAATTTGGAACTCAAAAATAATTTTTTAAAATGAATGTTAAAATTGTCTTAAACATGTAATTGAGAAAAATAAAATTAAAAACATTTTTTAAAAAGAGATAATTGTTCATCTTTGGAAAATATTTCAGTAGAGCTTTTTCAGTAAAAATTTCCATAGTGTTTCAGTAGAGTGATGGCAAGGCATTAAGCATTGATTAAGCCCTTACCATGTAGACGTGCTTAACACAGTGCCTGGCACATAGTAGGAGCTCAATGGATGCTGATTGACTAATTGATTACCAGGCACCATGCTAAGCACTGGGGATACAAATGTAAGCAAAAAGAAAGATAGTCTTGGTCCTTAAGGATCTTACATTCTAATGGAGGAAGACCACACATAAGAGGAATCTAGAAAGAAGAGGGGTCGGGGAAGGAGGAGGAATACAAGGAATACCCTAGTGGGAGCAACTATGGTGTCAAAGTCCATAAAATCAGAAGCACAGCCAGGAGGGGAATGAAGCATGACTGTCCATGCCCATCATCCCCAAAAGGAGTCCATGAAAAGAACTTACCAATAGGAAAATGGTAGAGGGATATTGCAGAATGAGAAGGTCCCAGGTGAAGAGGGAAGTTCCAGGTTGAGAAGATAGTTGAGTCATGGTGACAAAGTCTATAACATTAGAAGCACTACCAGGAGGGGAATCTGGTGGGATCTGAAGCCAGATAGCAAAGGGTTGGAATAAGTGGGTAATGAATATTAGCAACAAATGTAAATGAGTCCCTCTCAGAGTTTGATAGGAAAGTTGTGAGTAATAGGACAATAATTTGAGGGAGTGTTCAGGTCAAGTGAGGGTTAAAGAATGGCAGAGACTGGAGCCTGTTTTTTAAGCAGTGAGGAAAGAGGTAGTAGAGAGGGAAAGGCTGAAGATGAGGACAGAAAGGATCAATGGAACAAGTTTCCATACAAATTATGAGGGCACTCCCAATTGAGGAATGGCTAAACAAGACGCAGTACACTATTGTTATGAAATACTATTGTGCTATAAAAAATGAGGGGCAGGATGGGAAGACATATATGAACTGATGCAAAGTGAAATGAGCTGAATCAGGAGAACATGGTACACAGTAACAGCAATATTGTAAGGATGATCAACTGTGAACTCTGATCAAAACAATTATCCAAGACAGTTCCAAAGAACCCATGATGAAAAGGGCAGTTAGGTGCCACAGTGGATAAAGCACTGGGCCTAGAGTCAGGAAGATCTGAGTTCAAATCCAGTTTCAGACACTAGAGAGGCGACCCTGGGCAAGTCATTTAACCCTGTTTGCCTCAGTTTCCTTATCTGTAAAATGAACTGGAGAAGAATGGCAAACCACTCTAGTATCTTCACCAAGAAAACCTCCTCAAAAAGGGATCACAAAGATTCAGGCATGACTGAAATGACAAAACAACATGATGAAAAATGCTATCTATCTCCAGAGAGAAAACTGAGGAACTCTGAGTGCAGATTGAAGCATATTTTTCTTTAAACTTTTTTTCTTGTGTGTGTGTGTGTGTGTGTGTGTGTGTGTTGTGTGTGTGTGTTTTTGCAACATGGCTAATCTGAAATGTGTTTTTCATGACTTCACATGTATAATCGATATATTGCTTGCCTTCTCAATGGATAGGGAAGGGTGGCAGGGAGGGAGAGAATTTAGAACTCAAAATTTTTTAAAATGAATCTTAAATTTTTTGCATGTTATTGTGAAATTATGAAATAAATAAAAATATATTTTAAAAAAAGTTATGAGGGCACAAGTAGATGTGTTAACCTTGGCAAAGAACTAGGACACCTTTTCCTCAGAGACTAGAATAAAAAGTGAAGGCAGTTAGAGAAAATTTATAAGTTTTGAGGTGAAGAGTAAAGTATATGAAGCTCACAAAAAACGACCTACTTTTTCTCAGTAAAATAGAAGAAAAGGTCATCTGCTAAAAAAGGGGTTTATGGGTAGCAGTCAGAGTTTAAGGAGACAATAGAAAATTGGAACACTTGTGAGAATTGTAATACAGTCGAGGTAAGAATAGGATTGTCAAAGAGCAGCAAAGGCCAAGTTGAAATTAAATAACATGAATTTGTTGCGTCCCAGTTGTGTAACTTTCTCCAGCAGTGCTTAGCAACTCAGGAGTAAAAAAAAGAGGCGAATGATGGAGGTGGCCTAGGGTTGTGGCTTTGTAGGGTATGAATAATGGAAGGACAAAAGGGCAAGATATTCAACAGTGCAACACAGGAATAAGGTTATGATTGTGGAAGGAGGAGAGTGAGATTGGGGGAGGGGATGGATTAAAAGAACAGAGAGAGATGAAAGGACTAGAGGGTCAAAATAAAAAAAAAAAAGAGTTCAGGTTTAAGAAAAGCTGGCCAGAGGGAAAAATGGAAGGATAGGATAATCTGATCAGAGAGGAAAATTTTGATGTTCAAAATTACGGGAGTGAAAGCTTGATGTGATAGTAAGATCTAAAGATGGACTACCACAGTAGCTAGCTCACATGAATTGGAAATAGAGACATCACAGAATCACAGACTTAGAGTTAGAAGAGACCTTAGAGGTCATTCAATCCAATCCCCTTCGTTTTAAAGGTAAGGAAACTGAAGGCAATAAAGGTTAAGTGATTTGCCCAAGCTCACTCAGGTAGTAAGTGGCAAAGTAGAATCCAAATCCAGGTCCTCCTTGTCCTAAATCCGGGGCTCATTCTACTGAGGAAGATGATGAACTGGGAGGCCATCATGAATGTTGAAGTTCCCAAATACAAAGATGAAGGTTGGAGTATAGAGATTGACTATGAATCAGAGATCTATCTCCTCGACAAAGTCTGCAATATATTTTTACTGGTCCACAAAACGTTTCCAACCAAAGATCCTTACTTTTTAAAACTTTCTTAAAAAGAAAAAAAACCAACAACAACACTCCTCTTTCTCGCCGTGTTGTTTTTCTCCTGCCTCTGGTTAGTGTTTTTTCCCCTCTGATTCCTGGTTCTAAGTAAGACTCTGAAGGGCAGAGTGGTAATCATCAGATAACTTAGATGTTATATTGCTCCACAGATTTGTCTGCTTTGGGAGACACTGTTGATGCCACTTCTCACAAAAGTCATCATTGGCAATGTGCTTCCACCCACCATGTTCTCAGCAGCTGTCTTGCTGCCAGGATCAGACAACAGGCCCTGGAGGACTTAAGTCTTTTAGCTTCAGAACTCCCCTTGGAGCCCTGGTTGTCCTAATTGATGAGTGTCTCCTGAGACCCATTATATTTAAGCAGCCTCCACCATGTTTTACTTTATTTGCCAACCTCCTGTTGCCAGCTGCCTTGATGTTTCAAGCATACACTCTGCTGCTGCCTCCCTGTCATCCCTGCTTTGCAAATTTGGAACCAGAATTAAATCAATGCTGCCTCTACTACTGAAAAAGGTATGTCAATTTACCTGCGTCTCCACTCACCATCCCCATAGCATTCCAAAACAAAATATTTCCACTGACCACCATTCCCCTATAAGTGTTGCCCTCTCTCCATTAAAATACAAGCTCCTTAAGAGTTATCTCACACCTTCACTTTTCTATTTGTCTACCCAGTGCTTAGTAATCTGCTTGGCACATAAACAAATGCTTTATGAATGCTTTTTCATTCATTTATTCATTCTTCATTCATTTATCTACATCTCTACTGTCCTTTAGGGCTATTTGTAATTTTGATTCTTCTGAAATGATGTTGGTCTAAGATTCACAATCTTACAAGGAGAATATTTGTATGAAAAGTAGGCTTTTTGAGCAATTTGGGACCACTAAATGCACTGACCAATTTTCTAAGTAAATTCCAACCCAGTCTTCTCCCACATGAATCTGAACTTGGCTCATAATACATCTGAAAGCCCTGGATGCTAAATTTTGTGGGTGAAATAATAAGTGAAATAAGACTTTGGAGAAGATCAATGTGAGCCAGTCATCAGAGGAGACTTGAGTGGAGTCTTAAATAGAGAATG
>NW_020955033.1:12361552-12397205 GCF_900497805.2 Vombatus ursinus
GTAACAGCCACATTGTGCAATGAATGACTTTAACAGACTTGGCTCTTTGCAGCAATACAGTGATCTAAGACAATTCCAAAAGACTCATGAATGAAAATGCTGTTCATATCCAGAGAAAGAACTGTGGAGTCTGAATGCACATCAAAGCATACTATTTTCTCTTTTTTTTTTCCTTTTTTGTGGTTTTTCCCTTTCTTGTGGTTTTTCCTTTGTTCTGATTCTTCTTTCACAACATGACTAATGTGAAAATAGGTTTAATATGATTGTATATGTATAGCCTATGTCAGACTGCTTGTTGTCCTGGGGAGGCAGGAGGGGAGGAAGGGAGGGAGAAAAAAATTTGGGACTCAAAATCTCATAAAAGTGAATGTTAAAAACTATCTTTACATGTAATTGAAAAAATAAAATATTATTAAGTGGGGGAAAATAGCCTGACAAGCATTTTTGTAGGGGAGTAATGGATGGTAATGTTAGGTAGGTAGAGCCTGACTAGATTATAGAGGCCCTTGAATGCTACAATAACAGGTTTGAACCTGATCTAGGTAATAAGAAGGGTCACAGAATTTTGAGCTGGATGGTACCTTAGAGGTCACTGAGTTCAACCCCTTTCATTTTACAGAGGAAGAAACTGAGGGCCAGGAAGGTTGTCACTCATCAGACGTCACACAGGAAGTAAGCAGAAGAGTTGTTACTTAAAACAGGTGGAGTCTTATAACTCAAAATCTAATATTCTTTTTATAACATCATTACACATTTGGAGTAGGGCAGCTAGGTGGTGCAGTGGATAGAGTGCCAGGCCTGAAATCAGGACTCATCTTCCTGAGTTCAAATCTGGCCTCAGATATTTACTATCTGCGTGACACTGGGTGAGTCACTTAACCCTGTTTGCCTCAGTTTTCTTATCTGAAAAATGAACTGGAGGAGGAAATGGCAAACCATTCCAGTAATCTTTGCCAAGAAAATCCCAAGTGGAGTTGAACATGACTGAAATGACTGAACAACAGCAAGGGATATAATGAAATCAGTACTTTAGCACGACTGTTCTCCGAACGGTGTGCAAAATGGATGAGAGAGTCTGGAGGCAAGGTGACAAATTTGAAGACTGCATTTTGCAAAGCCTGTGACTGCCACTGTTTCCTGAGTCTTTTCCACTATCCTGAAAGACAGCGTGTGATGAATCTTGCTGCGTCAATTTAAACAGTGCACAAGCTGCTTCTGTCTCTGAACCTAGTAGCGGGCTCCCTGGTGCAGATCCCCCTAGAAAGAGCAGACTGGGAGCTCCATTAGAGAGCCAGGGATGCTTTAGGCACTATGGAGATTCTCTCCATCTGCCTGGAGAACAGCTGGCTTGGGGCTTGTGGCCCTCTAGTGGGGCTGGGTGGGTTCCGAGTTGAACTGAGACTGGCTAAGCATGGATGCAGACCTCGAACTCCTAGGGATTGGGCTGTACCAACCCCGCAGCAGTCCCCTGCTTGGGGAGGACACGAGGAGAAAGAATGATATACTATCCCCCCTGGGCAAAACAGTCGGGCAAAGACCGACTCTAGGAAGGAAATACACACTAAAACAGTAGGAATGTTATCAAGAATATGTAATAGGAGCTGACATTTGTATAGTGCTTTATAGTCTACAATGAACATTACATGCATTAGCTCATTCGGTCCTCACAACAGTCATCGAAGGGGTAGAGCAATGTGAGCCAGTCATCAGAGGAAACTTGACTAGAGTCTTAAATAAAGGGTGAATACTAGAAGTGAGGTTTCCAAATGAAGGACAAACAGCATGATAGCAAAACAATGCAAAAAAAAAGAAAAGAAAAGAAAAGAAAACAATTCCTCTGCTAATATAGAGAGGTCAGGGTGGTACGGTAGCTAAAGCACTGGCCTATGAAATCAGAGGAGCTGGGTTCAAATCCCACTTCTTGTTGTTGAGTTGTGTTTGACTCTTCGTGACCCCATTTGAGGTTTTCTTGACAAAGATGCTGGAGTGATTTGCCATTTTCATCTCTAGCTCATTTTGCAGTTGAGGGCAGCCAGGTGGTGCAGTCCCTGAAATCAAGGAGAACTGGGTTCAAATCTGAACTCAGACACTTACTAGCTGGGTGACCCTGTGCAAGTCATTTAACCTTCTTTGCTTCAGTTGCCTCATCTGTGAAGAGCTGAAGAAGGAAATGGCAAACCTGAATTTTGGTTATGACATTCATGAGAGTTTTCAAGAGCCAGTCATCAGAGGAGACTTGAGTGGAGTCTTAAATAGAGAATGAATGCGAGAGGTGAGGTTTCCAAATTGGGGACAAGTAGCATAACAGACAATACAAAACTATGAAGGCAGAAATGAGGCTATTGTGTGAAGATGACAGCAGTTAAATAGCCTGGTAGCAGACTTCAGAAAAACCTGGAAAGACTTACACAAACTGATGCTGAGTGAAGTGAGCAGAACCAGGAGAACATTGTACACAGTAACAGCCACATTGTGCAATGAATGACTTTAACAGACTTGGCTCTTCGCAGCAATTCTCTTATTAAGTGAGGTTGAATGTATCTCGTATCTTTGCCAAGGGGTCATGAAGAGTGGAACAACTGAAGTGGCTTAACAATAACAACAATAAAACGCCCTGACTCTAGGCCCAATACTCGATCTCTTGTGCCACCTAACTGTGCAACATCTAACACTAACTAATTATGTGAACCTGGTCACAGCACTTAATAATTGCCACCATTCATGTAGCATTTGATGCATGCTGTCTCATTTGAGCTTTATAACAACCCTATGAGTCTGGGTGCTGCATGGCCACCACTTTGCAGATGGGGTGCTTGGGGCTGACAGTAGTTAAAGTGATTTGCCTAGCATCATACAGCTCATAAACGCCTAAGGCAGGATTTGAAATGCGGCCTACCTGACTCCAAGTCCAGTGTTCTATCAGCTATGCCACCAAGCTATCTTTACATGCTTAATTTTGTATTTTCTAATCTTTGAAATGAGGAGATTCAACTATGACCTCTGAAGCATCTTACAACTCTAAACTTATTGTCCTCTGATTTAAAAAAAAAACCATCAAACAATAAAAAGCAGTATTGGCTCTGAAGTCAGGACTTGAATTCAAATCCTGCCTTTGATGCTGGGTCTCACTTAACTCATTTGCAAAATGAAGTTCTACTCCATGGCCTCTGAGGCCTTTTCCAGTTCTATATCTACAAACCTTGATATTTATGTAATGATGGAACTCCAGTCCTTAGAGCATGTGTAATATCTGCCAGCTGTCATTACATATGAAATACTCATAAGCCTGCTTTAGGAAATGTATGGGAAAAGATCTTTCCCTCTCTAATTCAGTGCCTACACAAAGATCCTGACTATAGTACTTAGTATCAGCTTACTTCACAGTGGTGAAAAGCCTTTTAGTTGGCTGCTAAGCCATGACTAAGTATGCATTCAAAAAGTTGAAAAGATGAAGCCATTCTTTCTTCTCTGGTGGTAAGAGAGCAAAAACTGCTGTGGGCCTCCAGGTGGAGAAAGAGCCTCAGGCCCTCTTCACTCCCAACTACCAGGTGGCTATCAACACCTGGCATTGCTGTTTATCTCTGCTGCATTTACTCTTTCTTGATCTTAAATTAATGATTATTAGAGAACAAATAGAGAGTGTTACAACTTTGTGAGCTTCACAAGGTTGGGAGAGCCATCGGAGATCCAGTAACTGGAGTCCACAGGAGAGTGTTCCAGAAGTTAATACATCCAAGTCTGTTGAGAAGCCAGTTCTGAGGGGTGACTTACTTACTCAACCTACCTGAGCAGTGAAATGATGCTGAATCTGACACTGTGTTCTGAAAGCAAAAGGAGAGATCCATTGGCCATGCCACACCAAAAAATGAACTTGGTTGATAGAATGTTTTGTAATAACTACTTTAAGTTTGATCTCACTCTCCCAGAAACTGTGTGGGTATGAAGAGGAGAAAATGTGTTCCAGTTGGGGGGAGGGGGAAATGTATTTGTACCTTTGTCTTTCTATATAGTCTCAGTAAATGTCTTTTTGCAAAAGCTAATTGATGTTGCTTGGTTATTTGATGTTAAGGAGATATCAACTGGTTAACTGACATTGGGGAGATACTTACTGACTGAATGTGTTGGGGAAGTGTACCAGAGGGTGCTTATGAGTGACAGGACTAAAATGGCACCCTTCAGGCACTCAGAGTTACCTCTAGAGTCCTGAGGGGAAAAATAGCAGCCTTATTCTGCAGATCTGATGCCATTCCAAGTGAGATTAGGAGAGTGATTCCCAGACCCCAAATGTTCTGCACATATCTTGAACATGCTTAGAAAGGTGTTATTATTATTATTATTATTAATCCCCATTTTATATAGGAAGTTTAGAGTTTTTATATATGAGGAAACTAAAGTTTAGCTTTATCCAAAGTCATATGGCTATTAGATCTTAGAACTGGAATGTAAACCTAGGAACCCTTTCTATTATTGTAGAAAACTATGATCCTATACTCATTTGGGCTCCTGGTATTTCCTGCCAGTAGATGTGATATTATGACACAATAATTATGAAAACAATTAAGTAAAAATTTTATCCACTGAAAGGGATTTTAAAATTTACTTGCAAGGCAAAATGAAAACTCTCATGAATGTCATAACCAAAATTCAGAGCTTTCAGATCAAAGTAAAAATACTGTGCGCAAGCAGCCAAAAAGAGTTCAAGTACCAAGGAACCACAGACAGGATCACAGAAGACTTGGCAGCTGCCACCAAGCACAGCTATCACATGGTCAGTACTGGCCAGAGGCAAGAATTTAACTTAGGTCTTCTTCCTACTTCTCCCCAGCATTTAAAACAATTCTAAACACAATAAATGCTTAATAAGTATTCACTAAACTGGATTGAATTCCTCCATGAAACTGTCTAACATCAAAATGAGCCCTTCCTCCTTGGACTCCTATGGCATTTACTTTCTGTACCACTGAGGTGGCATTTAACTTAACACCTTACATTGTTATTAACATTCCACATATGTGTGACTCATCTTTCCAACTATATCACATGCCCCTGAAAGCAGGTACCATGTTTTAGGTTTCTTTGTCTTCTTCCATGATGCCTACCTAGTATGATGGTAGGTACATGGTAGGTACTTGATGATTGTTTGTTTCTGTTGACTAACTCAGACCTAGGATGGATCCCACTCTAGCTACTCCAGGACTGGGCCTTGATGCCAATGTCCAAGTCAAGCTTTAATCATCATTACCCAGATAATTTAATTATCTGTAGCCTGCCAAATTAGAGGAGATGGGTCATTTTTGTTAGCCTAGGCTATCCATCTTGTACTCTAAAGTACTATATAAATACCAGTTATTTATTATTATTATTATTATTATTATTATTCTACATTGATAAAATTAATTTTAAAGTTGCCAAATTTTGTCATGTTGCTTCATGCTTTTACACTTGGTCACAATGTTTATAGTACTGTACACAAAGCTTTATTCCCAGTTTGCCGAAACTAAAATGTGTATAATTCAATTTGTTCTGGAAAGAATAAGAGGCAGATAGGGACCATGGTTTCCTGTAGCATAGTGTGGAAAATATTTGTTTAACAACCCCTCTGACATAATGCCAGTTGGAATTCTTGTTCTCTCCTGAACTAGCCCTTGGCTCAAAATGTTGTAAGATAACAAGTATTTATTGGGTACCTAAAGAGTACTTAGAGACAATCACAAAAGGATTTTTTACTAGTTCTTTAAATGTATGATTTCCATTTTATGGAACATGGTGTTTGGTTTCAAAAGAAAAGGCAAGTTGAAGTTGTCATTCAAGTTTCATTTATATTCATACTACTAATCAATGTCACTCCTGCCATGTTTATAGGTATTTCTGAGCACATGGCAAAATGTATCTGAAATCAGTGAGCGGACTGGCATATTTTCCAGTTTCCCCCTTTTTCTAAATAGCTGCAAAGTTTGAAATGTCACATAAAGACAAAAAATTCAGGCATGCAATCAATATTGACATGTGCTTTTCACTAACATTCACTGACCCTTCAGGTCAATATATTTTGAAGTTGACTTAGCAAGTCAATAAGACATTTTAATTTAGATTAAATTTTGGTTTCAATTTGCAAGTTTTTCTTTTTTTCACAAATGCAAAACTCTTTTCAGTGTACTATTAACATACATGGCAACTGAGATTTTCCTTTGGGATTAGAGACCTCCTACTTTGATAAGCTTTTTTTAAAAAAAATAATACAAGCATATTATGAAAGTGACCTTTTGTGTGTCTCCCATTCACCCTACATAGAAAAAGCTATAATGTCTCGAAAGCTGTACAAACAATTAAGCTAAATCATTCTGTAAGCGGTTCTGTGAAACGCAAGAGTGATTTTTTCTTAAAGTTTAAATGTGTAACTCAGCTTACATGAGCATATAAGCATATTTTGCTTAAACTACATTTTCATCTGACAATATTAATTTCATCAAAGAAGCTTAGTATAAAATTAATTATAGTTATCAGTTATGTTATTTCATCTTTCCTTTCCATTGAAGCTTCAATGAGAGCACATCGGCTGAAGGACATGATCCACATTTTAATAATAAAAAAGAAAATAACAAAAAAATTGTGTTTAATTCTACTGGAATCTTGTGCTTGATAATGTGCCCCTTTCATTCCTACCAAATGTAATGTTGCATTTTAAAATTCAAATGAAAAATCCTCAAAGAGGATTATAAAAGGACATCAGCTGTATTGTCTTGCTGATTAATAAAAGATGGCACAGAGGATAGAGCCCTGGGCCTAGAGTCAAGGAGACTTAAGTTCAAATCCAAACTCATATACTTATTTGCTATGTGATCCTGAAAAAGTCATGTAATCTCAGTTTCTTCATCAATTCCTCATCTGTAAAATGGAGATAATAATAACACTTACTTCCCAGGATGCTGTGAGGTTAAAATTAGCTAATATTTGTAAAACACTTTGCAAACCTCAAAGCACTATGTAGCTACTATTATTAGTAACAATAATAATAGCTTATGCTAATAACTGATACATTAATATGTCAATATAATCAATAATAGCTTACGCTAATAATAACTGATACATTAATATGTCAATATTAAATTTAAGATTTGCGAAACCTTTTACATTTGATCCTCATAACAATACAGACTATTACAGTTTCTTTGATTAAGGTGAATAATAATAATTCACAGGTACAATAGCATTTTAAGGTTTACAAAGCACTTTTCCCAAGAAAATTCTGCAATCATACAAGCTATAAAAAATAGTTTTCTTTTTTTTTAAGATGAGAAAACTGAGGCTTCAAGAGTGGAAGCCAGTATGTGTTCACAGATCTGCTACAATCAAGTCTAGGGCTGTTTCTACAATGCTACCCTGCCCCTCACATTCTCCTATTGCTTTGATTAAGGATATGGGGAGTAAAATTCAAGGGGAAAATAAAGAATACTGAGTGGATATTTTAAAATCAAATCATTTATTTTCCTATAACTTGCTTTGGAAGTTAAACATTTATGTGAAGACCAGAAGCAAGGGGATCTGTCCTTAATGCAATCATACACTCATTTGATTCAATTCATCAAACATTTATTAAGTGCCTCCTACAGTCTATGCTAAACACTGTGCTAGGTGCTGGGTAAACAAGGACAAAAATGATCTCCACTCTTGAGTAGTTTACATCCTTGGAGTGAGGAAGAGAAAAAATACACCATGTACATAAATAAATAAATGCCAAATAATACAGAGGAATTAGGAGAGAATGCTAATAACTGGAGGCAGTGGGGAGGAAGGCTGTGTTGGGCTTTAAAGAAAGCAAACAATTCAACGAGGTAGAAATTAGCAAGGAGTACATTCCAAAAATGTACAACAGACCACTTACACAAAAGCATGGAAGTATGAGGTGGAGAATTGTTTATGGAGAATGCTTACAAGCCAAGTTTGACTAAAATAGGAAATTAAGGAAATCAGCATGGTCCAGTGACAAGGGCATGGGCTTTGGACTCACCAGACCCAGGTTCAAATACTTGCTCTGCCACTTATCCCCTGGGTGACCTTGGAAGGGTTGTGGAAGAAGGACACACTAATGCATTCCTAGTGGAGCTGTGAATTGATCAAACCATTCTGGAAAGGAATTTGGAATTATGCAAAAAAAGTGACCAGAATGTTCACACTCCTTTGACCAAGAGATTCTTCTGCTAGGCATTTACCTCAGGGAAATCAGTGACAAAAACGAAGGCGTCCTCAGTTCTGATGTTTTGCTTCCATGAAAGATGAGGAAGAGGTAGACCCATGATGGCAGAGTAGCAGGCAGAAATCGAGCCAGCTCCCCTATAATAAAACTCTTGCAAAAAGATCTAGAAAGTGTATCAGACTAAATCATGATTGGGAAATCTAAGAAAAAAATCACAGCGAGTCACTTTTTTCAGCCCATGTCAATATAGGGAGACAGATAGAGGTCTGTGGACATTGGGGATAGGGTCTGTTTGGAAGTTCTCCACTAATAGTACCCCAAGGTGAGGCAGTACATGAGGGCAAAAGGATATCCCAGACCCATACTGTTGCACTTCATTCAAGGTGCAGGAACTCACGCCACATGGCAGCTTTGTCGTTCACTACCCAGATCCAGGATGGACAGAGGAGGGAACCTGTACCCAGGAGTGGCAATCCAGGGTAAAGAATACCATCAGGCCCTGGGCTCTGTCATGAGAAAGCAAGCAGCAGCAGCGTGACTTGGGTCCCAGGAGCAGAGCAAGGTCTCAGTTCCAGCTTCTGGTGCAGTTTGAAGGCTGCAAAGGAGTGACCAGAGCAGGAATCCCAGACCAAAGGGACCCTTGTGGTTTCATCATTCTAAATCAGCAGAGCTTCCCAGCCAGCTGGTTGTGACTGAGTCCAGCTGCAATCTGTTGTTGATTAAACCCAAACCCAGGTCAGGAACTTGCGGAGTTCAGCCTGGGGCATGCTGACTTGCTTGCTTGATCTCTCATCAGTGCCTGTGCACTGGCTAACACCTAGTATTCCTCCTCACCTCGCAATCTTAGAATTCTTGGCTTTCTCCTAGATTCAGTTCAAGTGCCACCTTCAAAAGATGGGCTTTCTTGGTTCTCTCTATATGTTGATGTCTTCCTCTCTAAGGTGGATTTCTATCTACTTTGTATTTTGTATGTAACTAGATATGCATAAATTGCCTCCTCCATTTGGATGTAAACTCTTTGAAAGCAGGGAGTGGTTCCACTTTTTTTCTGCTATTCTATCAGGCTCTATGCATCCTCCCTGGCTTCCTACAACTTCACAAGCTGCCTAGTTTCAGAGGTAATGCACCAAGATTAAGGAGGACTGGGTAAGTTTCTAGAAGAAGTCTGATTTTAGCTGAGACTTGAAGGAAAAGTCAGGAAGTAGAGATGAGCAGGGAGAGAATTGCAGGAATAGCAGGCGGCGAGTAAAAATGTCTGCTCTTCTAACAGCAAAGAGATCAGAGTCACTGGATTGTTTGGTGAGAGGGAAAGTAAGACATAAAAAAACTACAAGTGTGCATGGGGAAGGGTGGAAAACTGCTTATGAAGTGCTTTAAAGCTAAAGTGAGGTTTTTATATTTTATCTTAAAGGTAATAGGGAGCCACTGGAGTTATTGGATTTTTAAATTATTTGAATATTTTGATTTATTGAATATTTGAATTATTGAATGGAGTTATTGGAGTTTATTAAATAAGGGGGTGACATTGTCAAGCTTGCACTTTAGGAAGATCAATTTGACACATCAGTAGAGGAGGGATAGACTGGATTAAAGAAACACTTGAGTCAAGGAGACTAATCAGTAAGTTATTATGATAGTCCAGGCATCAGCACCAAGATACAGAGAGTGATATAGAAGGTAGAAAAAAACAGGACTTGCCAATTGAATTTGAAGGGGCAGTGGTGTGAGAGAGACAGTGAGGAGTCAAGGATAACCTCTAGGTTGTGAGTTTGGGTGACTGGTGGTACCCTCTATAGCAGAGAGGTCAAATTTGCAGCCTGGCCACCAAACTCCCAATTGCAGCCAGAACCAGATTCTAATGTAATTAAAAAATGCTTAGCAAATATATATTACAACATAGATAACGTTAACTTGTGGTTTTCTAAGTTAGTATGTGGTCCACAAGGATCCATTTCTATTTGAGTTTGGTACTACTGGTCTGTAGTAATAGTGACATTAGAGAAGGGAAGGATTTTGGTGGATGGAGATAATGAGTTGAGTTCTGGACATGGGGAGTTTAAGTTGTCTATAGGATTCCCAGTTCCAGATGTCCAATAGTCAGTTGAAGATAAGAGATTAGAAGTCAGTAGAGAGATTAGGGCTGGATAAATAGATCTGAGAATCATCTGTATAAAGATGATAATTAAATCCGTGAGAGAGAATAAGATCACCAAGAGAAATAATATGGGGAGAGGAGAGTCAAAGACTCTGGACAGAGCCGTGTGGGATGCCTGTCGTTAATGGGAGTGACCAGGACGCAATGTAAGATTTTCTTATTAGATTATAAGGTATGGCAAGGACTATCTACATATAAAATCCTGAAAACTGTTGTACCATTAAAACTATGATCTTGGTGAGGGAAGGTTTTGGAGGGATATTTAATTTAACTAATCAATTGATGGGCATCTAGGTGGCTCAATGTATAGAGTGCCCGGCCTGGAGTTAGGAAGACTCATCTTTGTAAGTTCAAATCTGGCCTCAGAGACTTCCTAGCTACGTGACCCTAGACAAGTCACTTAACTCTGTTTGCCTCAGTTCCTCACTTGTAAAATGAGCTGAGAAGAAAATGGCAAACCACTCCAGTATCTCTGTCAAGAAAACCCCAAATGGAATCACAAAGAGTAGGACATGACTAAATGGACTAAATGACAACAAAATCAATTGATAAATGGTTGTTTATTAAGCATTTATCTTGTGCCTAGCATAGTGCTACTAAAGGTGAGATTAGTAAATTCAAAAATAGTTCCTGATCTTAAGGTGCTTACCACATACATAGGGATCCACAAGAAAAAAAAAATCAGCAAATAATAGGACATAATTAAATGTCCTATTATAATCTGAGTGACCTTGGGCAAGTTACTTAATGTCTCTATATCTTCTGCCTCATCTGTAAAGGCCACAGAAAAAGAGTGAAGAAAAGAGGACATGGAGGAAAGTACTATGTGCTTCCCCCCACCCACGGAGTATGACTAAGAAAAAGAAGAAATACAAGAAAATGGCTTCCTGTTGTAAGAAGATAGCAAGGTTTTGTGCTACCAGGATTTGGGGTGAGGGGAGAAGGCCGGGATTATTTTTATGACTGGTACCGTCCAGCAGGAATACAGGCTTAAAGAGTGGAGGACTGTGATATTCCCTTCTTCACTTAGCTTTTATTCTAGCTCAACTTCTGTTGCATGTAAATGAGAGAGTCCCCTGGGAAGCATTGTGTCTTCTGGGTGGCTAGTTATAGTGGATGCAGCAGTGAATGCTATATTTTTGAGTAGCGGCTAACTCATAGAGTACCTCAAACCTGGGGTCACTTTTCTGGGGTGCTCCAGGTGATGTCCCATGTTGTTTTGTTTGTTCTTAAGACTAAGTCTCCCTCTCGCACCCAAGTCACTCACAGGGCAGATTTACAACCTAACAAACAGTGAAAATAGTGTTGCTATTGACAGAGACAGTCAAGTCCGAAGGGGAAACTTATCAGCAGGAAAGTTGATTAGCTCATTTCAGGATGGGATAAATTTTAAGATAACAGGATGTTTGATTGAAAACAAAATATATGTTGTAAGCACCTTTTAAAAAGTGGGACTAAAGCTTGGCTTAGGGGCCAGGGCTGAAGATATAAATGTGAGAGTCATCCAGTAGAAATGATAGTATGCATCAATAATGTAAAACTGAGAATAAAGTGAAGCATGTGGATTGTGAGCAAGGGTGGTGATCTGACTGAGCAGGAGGGTCGATGCCTGAGACAAGATAGTAGTGGAGTTAGACAGTTGAGAGGAAAGAGGAGATGGAGAAAGAGAGCACTACTTTCTCAAGTGACCTGATTGCTTTTTTGTCACTGGAGAAAGCTTTGATGCTGCCAGCAGATGGGATATGTACGTGGAGCATTTGTCCTTATCTGTGAATCATTGAGGACACCAATGTCATCCTCATTCTAAATGTCATCCTTTTTCCTTTTCTTATTCTTGGCCTTTCACACAAAAATCAAGAAGGGAGAGCTTTGAATTCATCTGCGCCAGGCTCTGCCTGTTGGCCTGTAACACCATTCCTCTAAAGTAAAAGGAAGGTACCAATTGTATTAAATGTGTTCAGCTATTTTGGGTCCATCTTCTCTGCAAGTACTTCTAATGTCACACGTATTTTTCTACTTTCAAAAAAAAATGATTCACTCTTCAACTCTAGATCTGATGTCTTGTTGCTTTTCCTGAAATGCAATGCTTCTCAAAATGTCCTTTCCCCCTTTTAATAGGTTTTTCTATTTTTCTCTGCAGTTTTGACTTTGAGACTGTAGAACAAGGATTCTTAAACTTTTTTTTTTCTCATAGATCCCTTTGATAGTTTGGTTGAAACCTACACAGCCCTTCTCAAAATAATTTTTAAACATTAAATTATAATAGAAGGATATTCTAAATTTCTCTTTAAAAAATGAAGTGAAAATAAAGTTGTATTTTTCCCATCCAAGTTCATAGACCCCATGATATCTATCCAAGGACCCCTTAGGGTCCTCCTCTGGTAATGTTTTTTCTCCTGGGAAGAGGTTTTTAAAAAATGTTTTCAAAATGCTGGGATTTTTTTTTAGCTGTTAAAATTTTATTATTAAGCATGTATTTTAAGCGGCACAGAGCTATTTGAATTTTACTTGGTGAAAAAAAAAAGAAAATACTTTATAATAACACAACTTTAATCTTTTAGCTGCCATAAGATAATTTGTCTTGAAAAAGAAAAGCACAAGCAATAAGTAGCATTCTCAGGTGCCTTTACTAGTAGAATTTTCCACATTTCAAGTCATGTTTCATAAACTTTACTGCTTGAAAATGTGTTCAAACTATGTAATAATGGTGGTTTGGCACTGCCTTATAAACCATTCTATGGTGACCAGTAGGATGTCTCCTCTAAAGCTTTATTCTTTATTATTCATTATTGTTGTGGGATGTGAGGAAGAAAGGAAAGAACCATTTTTCTTATTTTAATCAACTTTCTTAAAAAAAGCCTATTTTCTTCATTTTCTCATTGCCAAAGTCCTCATTGTTGATACATACACATATGTATACATATATACATATGGGCATATATACAACCTCATGCTTTTCTACTTCTTTTCCTCCTATTAGAATGTGAACACTTTGAGAGTTAGGACTGTCTTATTTTTCGATTTGTATCCCTAAGTCCTAAGAATACTGCTTCACACATAAAAAGTGCTTCATAGATTCCCAGGTCACATGATCAACAAAATGAAGAACTAAATACTTTCTCCAATGTGCATGGCTTCTCAAACATCTACATAATTCGAGTAATGCACTAAAAATAAAGAGATTTTAGCTGTCTCAATGATCTAAGAATGCCAAGGACTCTTTTGAGATAACAACCCTATGACCTAAAAGTAGAGAAGGCTAATCTCAAATCCCTAACCTGCTCCCTCAGTACCCCTTCTCCTATTAGCCACCATGATTTCTGGCAGAACTGTATAAGCTAACCCACAGGCTTGCAACAGAACTCAACTCTACTCACCCACTCTGTACTATGGAAAACCAAAAAGCAGAAATTTCCTTTGGCTGGCAGTATCTGTACTGCAACAGTACTCAGCAAGAGAACTGAGAAACAGTTTTAAATGAGATAGGATACCATCATGTATATGGATCCACCAGACCTGAAAGAAAGAGGATTGACATTTAGCTGGAGCTAGTCCCATCACCCCAGAAGTCATTTGTCATTGAGATTGAGATCAGTCAAATATGAATTGCCCAGAATGGAACAAGGCTGAGACACCTTTGAGACCCAGCCCCTGAGGAAACCACCATCAAAGAGGAAAGAGTCAGAAAGTGAACAATAGGGAGATAGAAGGAAAAAAAGACTGAAACTACCAAAACTTTCAAGAGGAAGAAAACTCAGTTAAAAACCATGATAACAAGATCATCCAAATAAACCTTGTCATCTGAATAAATATGGTAAAACAAAAGAAAATGAATCAATACCTGAAGAAGTAGGTGAGCCTGTAAATTCTCAAACAAGCATGGAACCATAGCAAGATGTTCCTGAATGATTTAAGGAAGGCATAACAGTTGTGAATGAAGAATTATGACCTGCACAGCAAAAATAATTGGCATAATAGAAAAGCTTCAATCCATAGTAGCAAACTTCAACAAAGTGAAAAAGGATAAAACAGTGGATTGAAAATGTAAATACATAGAAGTGGAAGTCAATATGAACAAAGAAATGCAAAAAGCAATAATGTTAAGCGCAAACAGATTTCTATACAAGTAAAATACATTGACCTTGAAGACAGGATACTTAGAGATTATTTAAGAATTAGAAGTCTCCCAGAAGAACATGACAATTCAAAAAACATGAACACCATAATGCCAGAAATAATACAAGAAAACTATCCAGAATTTCTGAATACCAAAAAAAAAGTGCCAATTGAAAGAATCCACATATCACTTTCAGAAAGCACTTGATAAATGTCTTTTTCATTCATTCATTCATTCATTTGTTTATTTGACTGCTATGGTTTCTTCCCATTTCCCTTTATCATTCCTCTTTTGCTTCTCTCCATTCAAATAATCCCACATAATTCTCTTCCAACGTCCTCATCTGTAACCTTTACCTATTTATAATAATACATTATGTTCCCCCCATCCTTTTTTATATAAATACTTATCTCCATCAAAACTGAAAAATTAAACAAAAGTTCTAAATCTATAATCCTACAATCTCTCATAAAAAAAACCCAACTGTGTTAAATCTTGAAATAAATATAGACTATTCTACATTCCTTTCCCTCTATATTCTGGGGGCTAAAAGGCCTATTCAGTTGTTTGTCCCTGAGATAAATCGTGCTTTTCTTCACCAGAATCACTTATTAATAATCATGAGATCAGAGCAATAGAGCTACAAGGGATCTTAGAGACCATCTAAGTTTATTTAATTTTCCAAATGAGGAAAAGGTCAAGTGGCTTGCCCATTGTCACAGAGCTAGTAAGAATGAGAGCTGGGATACATTTGTATTGTTATCATGGGAAGTTGTGCCCTCATAGGCATAAGGCTAGAACTACTTTATTTTGCATGTGCTACGTAGTTCAGATTTACTTGTATGTTCCCCAGATAGAATGTAAGTTTCATGAGGACAGAGATTGTTTCATTTTTATCTTTGTATCTCTACCACCTACCACAGTATCTGACACAAAGGAGACTCTTAATATACTTTTTAAAATGACTTATTGGTTGACTGAACAATTTGTTAGAAAGATGAGAAAGAATTGTTGATTTTTCCCATGCTTCAAATCAGCTTGTTTGTGGAGCTCTTGGAGAGAGTTTTAAAAGCTATTTGATTTTCCAAATGCTGAATAGATTTTCTGAGTTCGTGGATATTGTTTTAATGAAGTTTGATAAGCATGTAACTTCAAATTTAACTCTTAAACTCATAATTTATATTGATAGAGGAAGTTTCCTCACTGGGAGTCCCTATGCCAATGAAATGACAGATTTAGTCCCTGACTTATCCTAGGAGGTCTTAAAAACATATAACCTGAAGTTTCTAACCTTATGGCCAAAAAATAAACATTCTTATCCTTTTATTAACATATTTAGATTTGAAATATCTTTTTTGATATTACATTTTAATTTTAGAATGTAAGTCTAGGAAGCTTTTAAAACAGGTGAGTAAAATACTACATAGTTTTACTACAGAAAAAGAATTTTGAGAATCGTTAAATTTCTTTTTACCTCTTCAAAAATTGTATACTCTCCTTGACTATTTTTGAAACCATCTATTGCATGAACAGTCTGAACAAATATAGCTTACCTTATACATTTGCCTTTAGCTCATGGTTTATTCTTCCTTGTTCTTTTTGGGGTAGGATAGGGATTGGTTTATTAAAGGGTAGAATTTAGTAGTGATACTGAATTTATGCTGTTACATATACACTAATAGATTGATCCTGAGCAAAACTATGAAGTATATGAAGTTGGTCTTCCTTGGCTTGCGGCTTCCTACTTTTGACCTTTTCCCCTTTGTGGTGTATTCCTTTCTTTCCCTTTCAAGTACTCAATGCATTTCTATTTTACTCCTATCAGAACTCAAGTCTCAAGAAAGACTCAATTGCACTATACTATAAATGATTAAGAAGAGTTCCCAATGTTCTTCCTTCCAGAGTACTATCTATTTTTAACATTAGTAAGGCCTCAAACTAAAGTTATGAAGTGTCCAGAGTGGAATTTAAGGTGAGTAGGTTAGGAATATTTTGAAAGGGTAGGAACCTTTCTAGCACCCCTGCATCCTAACATGTAGATAGTTACTTTCTCCACCTACAGCTAAGACTACCCCTGAATGTGTAATCCTTGACTAGTGTCTTTCATGACCAATGACATGCATTTACAAGATTAATTGACTTGGGTTAGTGTGTAACAGTCTAGTATACTTTACACCAGAGAATTGGATCCATTTCCCTAAAAGAGGGATGAACAGACCACTATCTTACATTGATGAAATTACCTGTGGCATTCCATGTTTTAATACTATATACAGTCATTCAATTCAATACAATGTTTCTTGTGCAGTTCTCCTAATTAACGACCCCGCCTGAATTCTGATTTGAATCCCATCTTTACTTCCCCCAAAGAGGGTGTACAAGACTCACCCTTATTTAGGTCACTCTCTTGGTCATTTTGGTCTGAAACTGGAATGAATTAAAACATGGGTAATCTACCTAACAGTTAATAAAATGTTTATTTAGCCGTAGAATGAGAAAGATGTCCAGAGGAAGGAAGGGATAATCATTCCAGATAAAGCACATTGAGCACAGCTTCCCAATCTTGTTTAGGCTGATGGTCTAAGGCCTAAGGTCTAAGAAAGGGCCCCCCTCCCTCCTTCCCTGAATGTTTTGTATATATGTAGCCAGGGAGCTACATCAGTGGCATGAGCTCTAGTCTCTCGAGCCAATTATATCTCAAGGACAGTTCCAACACATTTTAAGAAAAAGCTAGTCTAACTTAGACAATGAGATCCTTGAGCTCAGAGACTATTTATCTTTTTTTTTTTTAACCTCAGGGCTTAGCACAGTGCCTGGCATATTAATAAATGCTTATTGACTGATTTGCGCGGAGTGAGCAGGGCTTAGGATATTGCTCCCACTATAGAGGAAAAGGGAGTTTTTCTTCAGACCAAGTGATTGTTCCCCTGAAGAGACACAAAAGTATAATCTAATCATATTCTCTGATATCTGTAGCAGACAATAACTGCTGCCTTGCAAGCCCTAAAAAGTCAAATTCCAGAACTCAAAGAGTGGTGGATCACTGGAATAGATTAGATATGCAATAAACAGTAATAAACGGCAGCTTGTTAGTGCAGTGGATAGACCGCTGGGCCTGGAGACAGGAATATCTGAGTTCAAATCCAGCCCTAGACGCTTACTACCTGTGTGACCCTGGGCAAGTCACTTAACCCTGTTTGCCTCAGTTTCCTTATCTGTAAAATGAGCTAGAGAAAGAAATGGCAAACCACTCCTGTATCTTTACCACGAAAACCCCAAATGGGGTCAAGAAGAGTCAGACATGACTAATAATGACTAAACAACAATAAAGAAAACTCAAAGAAGAAATTGGTGTAGACTTTTGAAGAACTGAGCATGTTGGAGGTAGGGAGTGTGTCATGGGAGAGAGTCATCTTCAGTCATATGACATCTGGAGTAATGTATTCAGTTCTAAGAACCACTGGATTTCATCACAGATTTGCCCCTGACCCAAAATTACCATGTCTTTTTGGACGGAGTATACTCTCTACCAAGATATACCTCTTACCACTGGTAAGACCTCTTGACAGTTCCTCAAACAAATTTTCTGTATCACATCACCTACTCATCAAGGTTCCTAGCTTATTATATCTCTAAATTGAACTAATCATAGTTTTTCAAGTATATATTCATCCTTCAATGCATATTACCCTCATTCTAATGGATAGATGGAATGCACAAAGCAGGAATGGCATCACAAATGCTACAGTTCCTATCAATGAAATCATTTGAACCACCCTACTGTCTGACATAGAATTTAATTGTAATTTCACTGTTCACTCATCTACCTAGAATAATCTCTTTTATGAGAACTGTGGCACCCACTATTTGATTGGCATTGTACTAGGTGCAATGAAACAACTCTACAAAAATGTAGGTGATGAGTTCTTCAGTCGTGGCAACCTCTGAGACAAAGGGGAAAAAAATATAAAAAAAGATCCTCAGTCCTCTGGCCCTCTTTTACTCTCCTAGTGATACTGTTAGACTGGTGGAAGAATGGTCAAAAGGTTCTAAGAGTTAGATAATCTATAAATATTAACAGCCATTTGTACCGTAAAGTTGAGATCTTTGTCCAGCAGCCAATATATTAGTATATTAATGGAGGAACTGAATTCTATCAATAATGGCATTCTCAATGTAAATAAAATCAGAAAATATAAGAAAGCTATAGCTACATAGAACAGATAATTGGTTCTCTTGGGAGAGTCCACTAAAGGAATTGGTTTAATTTAAAATTCTAAAGCAAAAAGAAATAATTTCATGGGATACTTGTTAATCTTTGCAGTATTCATGATGACATAAGTAAAAAATAGTCTTGATAATTATAGCTCCTGTGCCATCTTATGTTACAGAGCGGATAAAAATAAAAAATCAATATGAGCTTTCAAATCAAGTCAACAAAAACATTGATACTTGGTAACTTTAGGGAGAAGGTAGACATAGAAGACAGAAACTACTTTTTGTTGTTGGTTTTTGTTTGTTTTTTTCTGGACCCACAAAGTCCTGATTGGTGCAAAAAAACAAACAAAAAAAAAACTACCAATGTGTACACTTTCTCCTATGACACAAATCAGTACCTCAGTAACTTATAGTCTTAAAGAGACTTTGAGAAATTTATTTTCTTGTCAAGAATAACACAGATATTATGTCATGAGCAGGATGGAAACCCAGGTCTTTGTGATTCCAAAGCTAGCCCCCTAGCTACAACTTGATACCTCTCTCTTTCACAGGTGTGGATGACACATGCTCCATTGTCTATGCTATCTTTAAGTTAATGGAATTTCCCTTTTTGTCTTTCTTGACATTATCTGTCTTTATAGTTCCTTTAACTGAAATAATGACTGAAAAGTCTGATTTTTAGTTGCTCAAGACGTACTAGATTTTGTTCTATCCTTTCTTTTCCATTCTTGAGTCCATCTGCTTTAAATGTGTTTAAGCCACGAGTTATTTGATTGTGTTTTCTTATCCATTCTTCTATTTTTTAATGAGTTTAACTTTTTCACATTGATAAGTTTGTGTTTTCTTCCACTGAACTCAAATATTGGTTTTTTTCCCCCCTTATCTTTTAAGTCGAGAGAACTTTAAGTTAAGAGAATGACTTCTGTTGTTCATTTCACTTTACACCAAGCTGATTCTGGTCTCCTCCCATCTCCTTTACTCTTCCAAATAGCCTACCCAATTCCTAATTCTTTGAGTTTATTTTTATCCCCTCTCTCTCTGTGTTTCTCTCTTTCTGTCTCTGTCTGTCTTCTGTCTCTGTCTCTCTTCTGTCTCTGAGTTGTTCTCTGTCCCTGTGCCACTGTGTGTGTGTGTGTGTGTGTGTGTGTGTGTGTCTGTATGCTTGTGTATGAATGTAACTTGATACCACTCACATCTATGAGGAACCTGAAGTATCCAAAGAACAGGACAAATACAAATGAAACCCAAACTCAAACCAAGTCACCCAAAATAGGACATCAAAAAGAGATCTATCCACTGTGCCTATCAGTGTTGAGTGGAACAACTGAAAAGAGAAAATTGGAACTGAAAAACCCGAGTACAAACCACAGCAGAGTTAGATGGGACAGCACAACTCTGAGTCACTCTGGAATCAAGTTCTTTAGCGATAGAGGGAAGTATCCATTCAATACATTAGATTCCAATCTCCTTGAGGGCAGGGATTGTCTTTTGCTTCTTCTTGTATCCATGAGAGCTTAGCGAGGTACCTATCACACAGTAGGTGCTTGATAAATATGTATTCATTGATTAATTGATTCAACAAGCATTGATTATTTGAGATATTGAAGACCCTGTACTAAACACTGGGGATGCAAAGTAAAAAAGCCAACAGTCCCACCCGTCAAGGATCTAATATTCTACTGAGCATGTACACAGAAGAGTTCATACAAAAGATGTACAAAGTAAACATCAAATAATGGGGACAAGGAAAGAGGGTGGTACTAACAATGGAAGACTTGCAGGAGGTAGAAGTGGAGCTGACCTGGAAGAAATCTAGGGATTTTAAGAGATTAAAAAGAGACTAGTGTGTGAAGATATATATAAATACCCCCAACCTGGTCTCTTAGTGTTGCCACAGTAAGGAATCCAAAGGCACCGACACCCTCAAAATGCACAGAATTCTAGTCCCCCACGGTTGATGGAGTTGTGAACTAGTCTGAAGAACAGTTAGGAACTATCCCCAAAGAGCTGTTAAACTGTGCATACTTTTTGACCCAGCAATACCACTACTAGATCTGTATCCCAAATAGATCAAAGAAGAGGGGAAAGGACTTACATGGACAAAAATATTTATAGCTGCTCTTCTTGTGGTAGCAAAGAGTTGAGGGAACAGACATCAATTGGGGTTTGGCTGAACAAGTTAAAGTATGTGGTTGTGATGGAATACTATTGTGCTATAAAAAATAGCAATCAGAAGGGTTTCAGAAAAACCTGGGAAGAGTTCTATGAATTGACAAAAAGTGAAGTGAATAGAACCACAAGAACACTATACACAGTCAACAACAATATTGAAAGGAGGATCAACTGTGAAAGACTTAGCTACTCTGATCAAGACAATGAATGATCCAAGACAATTTCAAAGGATTCATGATGAAAAATGCTATTTACCTCTAGAGAGATAACTGATGAACCTGAGTACAGATTGAAGCCTACTTTTTTACCTTCCTTATTTTTCTTGAAGCTTTTTGTGTGTTTTCTTTTGCAACCTGACTAATGTGGCTAATATATTTTGCGTGACTTCACATGTATGATCAATATCATATTGCTTACCTTGGTGGGGGGGGGAGGAAGGAGGGAGATAATTTGGAACTCAATTTTTTAAGAAAATAAATTTTTTAAAAAATGTACATGTAATTGGGAAATATTTAACAAAATATATAAAAATATATTTGAAAAGAAAAAGAATTCTAGTCTCTCTATAAGGATAAAGGCTACTTGGGCTATGACTGCATCTGTTACAGTTTGCTATCACTCAGATATACTGAATTTGTAAAATCCACCCATGAAAAGTTGGTAGCAGTATAGTATAACAGATAGATCGCTGAGCCTGAAGTTAGTGGATGTGGGTTCAGATTCCAGCTCTACCATTTAATAATTGTGTGACTTTGGACAGGCCACTTAACTATTCCTCCGGGCATGTGCTGTCTCCTGTCCCTTCCTCAAGGCACCTCACTGCTTCAGCTAGGTTGGGTCGCCTGCCTTGTGAGTGGCAGCAAGTTGGCATTTGGCAGGGATTGCTGGCCCCTTCTCCACAGAACTTCTGCCCAGGATAATGACAACAAGGACTACACTGGGAACAGGATGAGTATCTATCCTGGGGAGTGCTGCCACTCCCTGTGCCTATCAACCTGCTGGCTGGTAAGGAACTGTGCTGGTAGTGATGAGAAAGGGGAACCCCTTTTCAATAATGATTTCTCCCCTTACTGATAACTAAGGGGGAAGGTCTGGTGATTTGGGGAGCCGTGTTATTCCCAAGGCTCGTGGGTTAAGAGTCCTATGATATCCTCATGGGTATCATAGTCTGAGGGGAGAGAGTAGTCACGGTGGTGGTGGTCTGACTTGCCTAGCATATGGGTCTCTCCCTCAGGGTGCCCTAAAGCCTTCTTGAATCTAGGATATTAAATTATTTTAATAATTTCAAGTCAGAAGACCTGCAATTCTAAGAGCTGCCACGTGGTGGTGGTGGTGGTACTTAGACTTAAGTTCAATTTTTATACTCTTTCCCTAAACATACAGACGTTGACTTATGGCAAGGGTTCTTAAACTTTTTTTGTGTCATGGCATCCTTTGGCAAAATACTGAAGTCTCTGGATCCCTTCTCAGAATAACGTTTTTAAACATATAAAGTACAATGCATAGAATTACAAAGGAAATTAATCAGATTAAGATAAAAGTATCAAAATATTTCTTTAAAAAAGAACAAATTCACAAAACCCAGGTTAAGAACTCCTGTTTTAGAGTATGTGTATTTCTGCTTATTTAATTATATGTTATGTTTATAAAAGCATAACTTTATGTTAATACTTGCCAATGAAAAAGTGATTGCTTATATTCATACATTAACATTCAACAAGTGTTACTAAGTGCCTGATACACGCATGGTGCTATGTTCTGTACTCTCCATGTCTCAGCAGAATGTGAAGGTGACTTTCAGCTCTGCAAAGCCATGCCAACAGAGCACAAGCCCTGGCAGGTTCTATCAAACTGGAAAGACCTGGAGTACAGGCCTGTTGTTGATGGCTGTCCAAGGACCCATATAGTGAACTTTACAAATGTTCATCACAAGACTAGTCACAGGGTGCCGATTTTATAATCAAAGGAATTCTCGAAGGCCATCTACTAAAGTTACATAAGGGCTCTGATCTATGCCTATGGAAGAAGTACAGTACTTCTTCGTATTTCATGTACCCCTTTGGTAGTCTGATAAAGCTTACGGAGCTCTCTCAGAATAATGTTTTTATATAAATAGGATTTAAAAGAAAACCAATTATATTGAAATACAATTATCAAAATGTGAAATTAAAAAAGCCCATGTTCGTGGTCCCCAGGTTAAGAACCCCTGACCTACACCAACAAAATCACAGATCCTTGAAACATGGGAGTTCTTGCACTTGGAGCTGAATGAATTGAATGAATAGTAGTAAAAGAAAATACAATTTGAAATAACATTTAAAGACATAAAGCAACTTAGATGCAAATCCTATGCCTCCTTAACTAATTCAAAGTGGTTTTGATTACTGATTAACTTAACAATAATAATAACTTGTATTTCCGTAGTGCCTTTAGGTTTGCAAAAGGATTTTGTCACAATAATGATGAGAATAATACTAGTACCTTCATTTTTTTAAATTTTCTTTTTTTTTTCCTTTTTTGGGGGGGAGGGGACAATGGGGTTAAGTGACTTGCCCAGGGTCACACAGCTAGTAAGTGTTAGGTGTCTGAGGCCAGATTTGAACTCAGGTCCTCCTGACTCCAGGGCCAGTGCTCTATCCACTGCACTACCTAGCTGCCCCCAGTACCCTCACTTTATAGATGAAAAAGCTAAGGTTTAGAAAAGTTTAGTGACCAGTCCAAGGTTACGTTAGCTAGTAAATAGCAAAATCAGAATTCAAGCCCAAATCTCCTGACTCAAGTTCAATGTTTCTTGGTTCTTCTTGTTAGGCCCTAATTGTAAACATTTTTATTTTGTCCATTGCAGATTTCTGGGCTAAGCTTATACCAGCTGGCCTTGAAACTTGTTTAGTGAGGCTGAGGTGGGAGGGAGGTAGAAAGTGTGGAAGAAGCCAAAAATGTCTTTTTGATATTACTGGGTTAATTCTCCCCCTAAAGAGCGTGACCCTGGTCAAGTCACTTAACTCTGTTTGCCTTATTTTCCTCATGTGTAAAATGAGCTGGAAAAAGAAATGGCAAAGCGCTCCAGTATCTTTGCCAAGAAAACCCCAAATGAGGTCACAGAGAATGAGACAGGACTGAGAAATGACTCAATAACAAAACAGTTTGTGTACCCGGGTATTTTATCCCGTGCCTTGAAGATGGTGACTTCTCATTACTACCCCAAAGGCTGGCATCTTTTTATATCCTTCATGATCCGATCTTTCCCTATTGCTCCTGACCATATCCAAGATGAAAGAGAAATTCTACTAGTACTTCTTGGTCTCCCCCCAATCCTATCATTCTTATGATCACACACACACACACACACACACACACCAGGCAAGCACCTGAATACTTATATAACCAATCAGATTCTTGTCGTTTCAAGCATCTTAGCTTTAAACTTTTTCCAATCTTGTGTAATCTTCTGTTGAAAGAAGGATTTTTTTCTTTTCATGAAATTTCTTTTCTTCAAATTCAACAGACATTCATTAAGAACTTATTATGTGTACAGTCCTATGGTTCAGCATGGCATTACTAGATAGAGAAACAGAAATGAAGTCAAGAAGGCCTGGATGTTGGTAAGGAGTCACCTGACTTTTCTGTGTCTTAGTAGGTTCATCTGTAAATTAAGGATAATGGTACCTATCAGGTGAGATGTAAATAAGATAATGTATGTAAAGCACTTTGTAGATTCCAAAACGTGATGTAAATCTCAGTTATTTTTTTCTACTGAACCCTGTAAGCAGATTTTTTACACAGTGAATGGTTCAGTCACAACACACTCTGAAGAAGGAAAAAGGAGGCAGGTAGTTAGTGAGGACTGTCTGCCTCCCTTCCTCTGAGACATGCTTTCGGTCCTTAACCTTCAACAAGCTAAATAACATCACCAGAAAATTAAAAGGCTTGACTTCTTAGAGAAAGACTTCGAGGTTGTGAGAAAAATGGAAAAGGAAGTGATTGTACTAAGCTTAAAATAAACATATAGTAACTCCAGAGTAAACACATTAATGGCAAACAATGTTGTAAAAGAGACACAACTCAGGGTCAGAAGATGTGAGCTCAAGTCTAGACTCTGCCATTTATCAGCTTTGTGACTTTAATCTATCTGAGCCTCAGATCCTTCATCATCAAAGGGAGGTATTGCTCCTCCTTTGTTCTAGTTTCTTTTGAAGAGGTAGGTGGCCCTCTAACTTGCAAAGCCCAAAGCCTCCACTTGAGTCCCTGGTACCATGCCCTCACATCTCTTCATTTTGACTTGACCCTGGCATTCTGTCAAAATACTATACTTTCTTCTCTCATTCTTGTCCAAACTCCCAGAAAAAGTCATCTATGCCCACTAATCTCCATTTCTTCATCTCCCCCTCACTTTTCAAACATTTGCAATCTGACTTGATTGAAACTCTGAAATCAACTTCATCAGCACAAGAAGGAGGAGATGTGGTGAGATAGAAGTTTGTCAAGTTTCAATGGACCACAAGCTTAATTTGAGACAACAGTGTGATGTGGCAACCGACAAAGCCATGTAATCTTGGGCTTCATGAAGAGAGTCATCACTATTTGGAATAACTGGATAAGAGTTCTGCTGGAGAAAACTGGGAAAGAATTTTTACAACCAGTATCTCTGATAAGAGTCTCGTTTCTAAAATATATAGAGAACTAAGTCAAATTTATAAGAACATAAGTTGTTCTCCAATTGATAAATGGTCAAAGAATATGAACAGGCAATTTTCAAATGAAGAAATTAAAACTATCTATAGTCATATGAAAAAATGCTCTTAATCATTACTGATTAGAGGAATGCAAATCAAAACAGCTCTGAGGTATCACATCACACCTAACATGACAAAACAGGAAAATGATAAATGTTGGAGAAGATGTGGGAAAATTAGAACACTAATGCACAGTTGGTGGAGTTGTGAACTGATCCAACCATTTTGGAGAGCAATTTGGAACTATGCCCAAAGGGCTATAAAAAATGTGCATGCCCTTTGACCTAGCAATAGCACTTCTAGGGCTGTATCCCAAAGAGATCATAAAAATGGGAAAAGGACCCACATATAAAAATATTTATAGCAGCTCTTTCTATGGTGGCAAAGAATTGGAAATTGAGGGGATGCCCATCAATTGGGGAATGACTGAACAAGTTGTGGTATATGAATGTAATGGAATACTATTGTTCTATAAGAAATGATGAGCAGGTGGACTTCAGAAAAACCTGGAAAGACTTGCATGGACTGATGCTGAATGAAATGAGCAGAACCAGGTGCATGCTGTGCACAGTAACAGCCATGTTGTGCGATGACTAACTTTGATAGACTTAGCTCTTCTCAGCAAGGCAAGGATCTAAGATATCTCCAAAAGTCTCATGATGGAAAATGCTATCCACATCCAGAGAAAGAACTATGGAGTCTGAATGAAGGCTGAAGCATACTATGTGCTCTTTTTTTTTCTTCTGTTTTGTTTTGTTTCTTCTTTCTTGTGGTTCCTCTTATGGGTTCTAATTCTTCCTCACAACGAGACTAATGTGAAAATGTGTTTAATAGGAATGTAGGTGTAGAGCTTATATCAGATTTCACACCACCTTGGGGAAGGAAGTGGGGAGGGAGGAAGAGAAAATTTAAAACTCAAAAGCTTTTGGAAGTGATTGTTAAAAACTAAAAATAAATTAATTAATTTTTTAAAAAAAAGAGTTCTGCTGGATTCTGCCCTAGTCGGACCACATCCCATGTATTGTGCAGTTATGGGCACCACATTTTAGGAAAGACACCAATAAGCTAGCAAGTGTCCAGAAGAAGACAACCAAAATTGGAATGAGCCATGAGTCTCTGTCATATGAGAATTGTTGGAAAGAAAAGTGGATATTTAGCCTGGAGAAGAGAAGACTCAGAGGAGACATGATAGCTATCTTCAAGTATTTGGAATATTGGCATGTGGAAACAGATTAGACTTCTGTTTGGCCTTATAAAGCGGAACAAGAAATGGTTGGTAGAAGTTGCAGAGAGGTGATTTTGGTTTTTATATAAGGCAAAAATTTCTTAAATTGGCACTTTCCCAAAGTGGAATGGGATGCATCAGAATAATTGGGTTTTTCCTCACTGGAGGTCTTCAAAAAAAAAATCTAGATGACCACTTGTTGTTTTTCAGTCATGTCTGACTCTTTGTGACCCCATTTGGGATTTTCTTTGCAAACATATTGGAGTGGTTTACCATTTCCTTCATTAACTCATCTTATAGATAAGGAAACTGAAGCAAACAGCATTAAGTGACTTGTCCAGCTAGTAAGCTAGTAAGTATCTGAGGGTAGATTTGAACCTAGGAAGTTTGGTCTTCTTGACTCCAGGCCCAGTACTCTATGCATTGCACTTATCTAGCTGACCCATGAAAAAGAAGATTCTTTTTCAAGGATGAGTTAAACCAGATGGCTATCAAGATCTCTTCCATCTCTGAATTTCTATAATTATGTGATATAATAGTTTTTGATCCAATCTAACAAATATTTATTGAATGTCTACTATATACAAGGCAGAGCGCTAGGCACTGGTGATACAAAGACAACATCCCCTGATCTCAAGGATCTTATATCCTACAAAGGAAATACTATAGATAAACAGATAAGTCCATGTATATGACATTACAGATCTTTTAAGAAGGAAGAGGAAAGTAACAACTAGGGGTATCAGAAAAGGCATCTTGTGGGAGGGAACCCATGAGCTGAGCCTTGAAGGAAGCTAGGGATCCTAACAGGGAAAAATGACTAGAGAGCAGATTCCAGGTGCATGAGCAGACAATGCAAAGACACAGAGGTGGAATGTTGAGTTTCGGAAATAGAAAATAAACCAGTTTGGCTGGAATGTGGAGTGTGGGGAGGACCAATATTAAATAAGCCTGGAAAGATTGGGTTATGCCAGATTATGAAGAACCTTAAATGCAACTGAAACTTTTGCATTTCATTTTAGAGGCAATAGAAAACCATTGAAGGTTCATAATATGGTATCACCATACTTTTGCTATAGAAATATTATTTTGATGTGTTGTTCAGTTGTTTCAGTCATATCCAACTCTTCGTGACCACATTAGCAATGATACTACAGTAGTTTGCCATTTCCTTCTCCAGTTCATTTTACAAATGAGGAAACTGAGGCAAACAGGGTTAAGTGACTTGCCCAGGGACACACAGCTAGTAAGTGTCTAAGGTCAGATTTGAACTCAGGAAGATAAGTCTTCCTGACTACAGGCCTGTCACTCTATCCACTGTGCTATCTAGCTGCCCTATAGCTATTTTGGTAGCTATGTGTTAAATCTATTGAGTAAAGAATAGAAGTCAAGAACCTAATCAGGAAGTTCTTATAATGAACCTCTCGGTGCCTCAGTTTCTTCATCTGAAAAATGATATTTGAACTACCTATCTCCCAGAAGTAAGCAAAGCACTTTATAAGCTAGAAAGCATTACAGCATACAATTATGGGAGTCTACCACTATTACTTTTGTAGTCCAGAACTGGAAGAGATCTTCATGAGTCTTTAGTAAGCAGGTCTTTCAGTACCAAGACCCACAGAGTAAAATTCATCCTGGCTTGATTATAGCATGAGTTTGAGCTCCTCAAGAAAAGTCTTGACCAAGCAAAGGGTGGGGAATTTCCACCCCAAGCCAACCTCACAAATGCTGCATTTTATAAATAACCATCTTAGTCTTTCTTAAGGTAAGAGCTAAAGACAGTGGTCAGGTGGGTGGTTTAGGCAGGTTTCCTTATTTCCCTGGGATGGATACAAGAGGTTGCTCTTCCTTTTATCTTACTTTCTCCACGGTGGTTATCAGATACTAGTAGGAATACTAATTTCTTGGGTTTACATTTCAGTTTCTAGGGGCCCAGAGGCTTTTAGGTGTGTTGCTCTCAGAAATGCTTTTCAAAATTGATAAGTTAATTTAGGAAGGAGGTCCCTGAGGTATGCAGGAATTGAAAAATACACTTGAAACCAACCTAACTCTATGTTTGCTAAACACCTTCTATCTCTGAGTGACAGGAAGTTCTTTCACAAATACTTCCTGCAAATGACTAATTGACATTCCACCCAGCAATTAATTAGAAAGTTGAGTCATTGTGGTGCTATTTAGATATTATAGCTTGCATCAGAAAAACTTTTAGTGAAGAACAGAGAAGTTTCTGGGGTTGTATAAATAGGGAAATTGTCACATGAAGAGTGTAGGTGTGTCATAAGCCACTTACTATTGGAGACTTCTAGTTCTTTCAATGACCTTAATCATCTTTCTCTGATTCAGAACATAATAATGGGCCACTCTTCACATCCAAAGCAGTTAGGTAGCATAATGGCTAGACTTGGCTTGGACAGGGTGTAAGAAAGGCCTGGATTCAAATCCTGCCTTAAATTCTTACCAGCTCTGTGACCCTGGGCAATTCATTTAATCTCTTTCAGAATCAATTTCCCCTTGCTCTCAGAAAAACCTGGAAAGACTCACTTGATCTGATGCAAAGTGAAATGTACTGTGTATAAACTAACAGCAGTATTGTAAAATGATCAGCTGTGAATGACTTAACTATTCTCAGCAATACAATGATCAAAGACAACTCTGAAGGACTTATGATGAAAATACTATCCATCCCACAAGAAAGGACTGCTGGTGTCTGAATACAGATTGAAGAATACTTTTGTTACTTTACTTTTCTTAAGGGTTTGGGCTTTTTTTTTGGTCTATGTTTTCTTTCACAACATGATTAATATGGAAATATGTTTTGCATGACTACACGTATATTATCTATATTGAATTGCTTGTCTTATCAATGGGGATGGGGAGAGAGAAAGGGAGAGAATTTGGAACTCGAAGTTTTAAAAATTAATATTAAAATTGTTTTTACATGTAATTGGGAGAAAATAAAATATTAAAATACAAAGAAGAACAAAGGGGGAATATGGATTCAAGAAATCCCAGGTCTCAGTCTGTTTCTGATGGGGTTGGGATCTGAGCCCCAGAAAGGAAGAACCCTGGACTTTCCCACATGGCCAAGGGAGAATGGAGAAATGGCCTGGGGCCATAGGGAGGTCTACAATGAAAGGCCAGTTGATGGGATTATAGCCTCAGGGGAACGCCAAAGATTTGGCCATGTGGGAAAGTCCAGGGTTCTTCCTTTCTGGGGCCCAGATCCCAACCCCATCAGTTCTGCTCTGAGTGATGGGAGGAACAAAAATAAAACTCTTAAAAAAGTATCAATTTCCTCATCTGTAAGATGAGAACCATAATACCTATAACACTTATTCATGAGGTTGCAAGGAGAAAATGAGATAAAGTATGTAAAGTGCTCAAATGAATGTTAGCAATATGCATTATTACTATATTCCAGTGGCTTCCAGACTTTTTTAATGTAAAAAAAAAAAATTCCTCAGACCCCCAGACAAGACAGTATTATCAATATCCATTGATCTAGAAAATACTTAAGAACAAAAAGGTACAATAAAATATGTACAGTAGAATGAATGTAAGCTCTTTGAAATCAATGACTATTTTTCCTTTGTTTTTTTCTTCTATATCTCACCCAGAAGAGTGTCTTACACTTTTTTGGGTCAAACTTGTGCTACCATTAATGTGGAGAACTGGGAAGAGAAGGGAACTCTCTTTCAATGCCAATTAGTAACTATTTGATAGTATAAAGCCTGAGAAAATGGCATCAGGCACTGAGAGGTCAAGTAAGTTGTTCAGGATTACACAACCAGTGTGTGTCAGAGATCGGACATGGACCTGAGTATCCTTGACTCCAAGGCCAGCTCTTTACCTAGTATGCTCTACTACATCCCAGTAACTGCTTTGTTTTTTTTTTTTTCAGTTTTAAAAATTTATTTTTAGCATTCTTTTTTTTTTAAATTTTTGAGTTCTAGATTATCTCCCACCCTCCCACCACGCCCTCATCCATTGAGAAGGCAAATAATATATCAATTATTGATTTGAAATCATGCAAAATATATTTCCATATTAGCCATATCTCAAAACATAGCAAAACAAAACAAAACAAAAGGAAAAAAAAAGAAAGAAAGGAAAGAAGGAAGGAAGAAAGGGAGAAAGAAAGAAAGAAAGAAAGAAAGAAAGAAAGAAAGAAAGAAAGAAAGAAAGAAAGAAAGAAAGAAAGAAAGAAAGAAAGAAGGAAGGAAGGAAAGAAAAAAGGAAAGAAAAAGAAAGACTTTAATTTATACTCAGAGTTCATCAGTTCTCCCTCTGGAGAGGGATAGCATTTTTTCATCATGAGTCTTTTGGAATTTATTGGATCATTGTATTAATCAAAGTAGTCAAGTCTTTCATAGTTAATAGTTAGTCATAGTTAATCATCATTACAACATCAGGGTTACTATGCACTCCCAGTACTATGATCTCCCAGTTCTTCTTACTTCACTTTGTATCAATTCATATAGGTCTTGCCATGTTTTTTTTTCCCTGAAACCACCCCCACTTGTCATTTCCCACAACATAGCAGTATCCCATCATAATCATATGCCACAACTTGTTCAGCCATTCTCCAATTGTTGAGCATCCCCTTGATTTCTGAGACTTTACAGCCACAAAAAGAGCTACTATAAATATTTTTGTACAAATAGGTCCTTTTCCTTTTTCTTTGATCTCTTTCTTTGACCTAGTAGTAGTATTGCTTGATCAAAGGGTATGCACAGTTCTATAGCCCTTTGGGCATAGTTCCAGGCTATTCTCCAGAATGGTTGGACAAGTTCACTACTCCACCAACAATTAATTAGTGTATCTGTTTTCCCTCATCTCCTCCACCATTTGTCATTTCTGATGGGTGTGAGGTAGTACCTCAGAATTGTTTTAATTTGACTTTCTGTAATCAATAGTGATTTAGAACATTTTTTTCACATGACTATAGGTAGCTTTGATTTCTTCTTCTCAAAACTGACTGTTCATATCCTTTGACCATTTATCAATTGGGAAATGGCTCTTATTTTTATAAATTTGACTCACATCCCTATATATTTGAGAAATGAGGCCTTTATCAGAGAAACTTGGTATAAAATTTTTTTATATTACTTCATTGTCTATGGTACCTTTTAGCAAAATGCAGTTTCCCTGGTTATCTCTTAATTAGTTCTATTGTTGCTTTTGCTTTGTCTGAGATCATGATCGCTACCATTTTTACTTCAGATAAAGCATAATAGATTCTGCTCCAGCTCTTTACTTAGCTCTGTGTGTGTCTTTCTGTTTCAAGTGTGTTTCCTACATACAACATATTGTTGGATTCTGGTTTCTAATCCATTCTGCTATCTACTTCTGTTTTAGGGGTTAACTCATTTCATTCACACTCACAGTAATCATTACTATGTGTTTCCTTTCATCCTATTTTCTTCTGCTTATCTCTCTCTCTTTTTATCCTGTCCCTCCTCAAAAGTCTGTTTTGTTTCTGACTACTGACTTCCTTACCTGCCCTTTTTTTTAATCATTCCCCCCATATCTTTTGTCCTCCTCCTCCTTCTATTTCCCTGTTGTGTAAAATAAATTTCTATACCTGAGTGTACATCTATATTCTTCCCTTTTTGAACCAATTCCAATGAGAATGAGGTTCAAGCATCACCTACTGCTTTATATTTTCCCCTCTACTCTCAAAGCTCTTCCTTATGCACCATTTTTACATGAGAAAATGTTCCCACTCAGTCTTGTCCTTCCCCCTTCCTCCAGTGTATCCCTCTTTTTCACCACTTCTTTTTTTTAGATCATCCCAACATAATCAACTCACACCTGTGCCCTCTGTCTATATAGACTCCTAACTACCCTAATAATGATAAAGTTTTAAAATATTACATGTATCATCTTCCCTTATATGTAGGTAAATAGTTTAACTTTATTGAGTCCCTTATGATTTTGATGTGATTATGATTATGAGTTCTTTTCCTTTTTACCTTTTTATGATTCTCTTGAGTCTTCTGTTTGAATACCAAATTTTCTTTTCAGTTCTGGTCTTCTCATCAGGAACACTTGAAAGTCTTCTATTTAATTAAATATCCATTTTACCCCCTGATGGTTTATACTCAGTTTTGCTGGAAAAGTTATTCTTGGTTATAATCCTAGTTCCTTTGCCTTCCAGAATATCATCTTCCAAGTCCTCTGCTGTTTTAACATGGAAGCTGATAGATCTTGTGTGATCCTGACTATGGCTCCACAATATTTGAATTGTTCTTGTTTTTGTTTTTTTATTTTCTGGATGCTTGCAATATTTTCTTCTTGACCTGGGAGTACTGGAATTTGACTATAATATTCCTTGGATTTTTCATTTTGGGTTCTCTTTCAGGAGGTAATTAGTGGGTCCTTTCCATTTCTATTTTACCCACTGTGTCTAAGATATCAAGGCAGTTTTCCTTGATAATTACTTGATATATGATGTCTAAGCTCTTTTTTTGTTATCATAGCTTTCAGGTAGTTTAATAATTTTTCAATTGTCTCTCCATGATCTGTTTTCCTGATCAGTTGTTTTCCCAATGAGATAGTTCACATTTTCTTCTATTTTTTTCATTCTTTTGACTTTGCTTTATTGTTTCTTGAAGTCTTACGGAGTCATTAGCTTTCACTTGCCTAATTCTAATTTTTAAGGAATCATTTTGTTAGTGAGCTTTTGTACCTCTTTTTCCATTTGGTCAATTCTGCTGTTTAAGGAGTTACTGTTGTTTGTTGTTGGGTTATTTTTTTTTCCTTCAGTGAATTTATGTATCTCCTTTTTCATTTGGTCTATTCTGTTTTCAAAGGAGTTCTTTTCTTCAGTGAATTTTTGTGTCTCTTTTACCATTTAGCCAATTCTGTATGTGTGTGTGTATGTGTGTGTTTTCTTAAGGTGTTATTTTCTTCAGTATTTTTTGTGTGTCTCTTTTATCAATCTATTAATTCTCCTTTCATAATTTTCTTGCATCATTCTCATTTCTTTTCCCAATTTTTCCTCTAACACTCATCTCTTTTTTTAACTCTTTCAAGAATTCTTGCTGCCCTTAGGTCTAATAAGCATTTTTCTTTGAGACTTTGGTCGTAGATGTTTTCACATTGTTGTTCTCTTCTAAGTTTATGTCTTGGTCTTTCCTGCCACTGTACTAGCTTTTTATGGTCAAGTTCTTTTTTTTGTTGTTTGCTCATTTTCCTACTCTATTTCTTTGAACTTTACGTTAAAGTTGGCCTCTGCTTTCCTGGGGCTGGGGAAGGTAGTGTGCCAAGCTACAGGATTTCTTGCGCTGCTGTTTTCAAAGCTAGTTCTGGGGGTCTAGAAGTTTTTAGTGCTTCCAAAGTAATGTTAACCTGGGAGAGGTATAGATTTGTGCTCTCATCTTTACCCAGGAAAGGCCCCTGGCTCCTTTACAGTCACAAATACTAGTGTTCTTCTTGGCCCTGGAACAATGACCAGAGACCCTCTTCCCTTGTGATTGATCACAAGTGTTCCTTTCTGCCAGGAAACTGCAAGCAGTTTATGGGTAAAAAAGTTGCCAATCAGCACCAGCTGCCACCAGTGCCAGCAAAGGGCCCACTGTAATCTCTTTCTGACCAGTTGTCCAACCCCCTTACCATCCCTGGGCTGAGAGTTCCTGAAGCTGCTGCTGCTGCTAATGCTGCATGGCTGCCTCCAAGGCCCACCACTGGTTCTCCTCCCACATTCTGGGCCTGCACCCACCCTGGTATTATACACCTCTCCTGCAGACCTCCTAAGCTGTCTTAGGTTGGAAAAATGTCTCCCTCTGACCTTTAGTTGACTCTGCCCCTCCAATATTTGATTTAAGGCATTATTTTAAGTCTCTCTGGAGGGGAATATTGAAAGAGTTCATTTGGCTCCCAGCCTGTACTCCACCATCTTCCTAGCAACTGCTTTTGAATTAAATATTATTCATTCAGTATACTGAATATGTGTACCTATTTGTTTTCATTCAGTATACTGAATATGTGTACCTATTTGTTTTCATTCAGTATACTGAATATGTGTACCTATCTGTTTTCCAGAATTAGTGCTAAATAAAGGTAAAAATTACAATATTTGGTGCACATATGGATTCTTGAACTCTGCAATAACTCCATGGCCCCCCGGAGGTCCTCAGCCCATAAATTGAGAGGCTGTTTTTTTGGTTTTGGAGGGGTTTTTTGTTTGTGTGTGTGTGTGTGTGTGTGTGTGTGTGTGTGTGTTTTACAATCCACATATCCTAGGCCCCTTTGTAAACAATGGTAGGCACCCTTGAGTTCACTGGGATTTGGAGTACAATTCATTGTTCTGATGTCCGTAGGGTCAGTAGCAACTTCAAGCATCTCAAAGCCCCGAGTGAGGATGGGGGGCAGACTTTCAAGCAATGTGACATTTGTCACTGTGTGGGCCCTCTGACCTATCTCCGTAGGTGCATTTCAGGGAAAAGGGAAAAGAATGAAAGGAACAACCTACATTTCAGACAATGAGATTTAAAGAAGTCACAAAAGTGCTCTGCTACATCAATGGAAGCTGAGGCTACCTTTGCGTGTGTGGAGCTGGGGGAGGGAGGAGAGAGATGTATTATAGCATACTCCTGTACTTTATAAGAAAACCATTTGAGAGGAATGTGTTTGAAAGGAGACAGAGAGAAAGAGCAGAGAGACAGGTAGATATAGAGAAACAGAGAAGAGACAGAGACATACAGAAAGACAGAGAGAGACAGAGAAGAGACAAAGAGAGCGAGGCAGACACAGAAAAACAGAGACAGAGAGAGACACAGACAGAGGAGAGAGAGAGAGAGAGAGAGAGAGAGAGAGAGAGAGAGAGAGAGAGAGA
>NW_020955033.1:12397215-12472525 GCF_900497805.2 Vombatus ursinus
AGAGAGAGAGAGAGAGAGAGAGAGAGAGAGAGAGAGAGAGAGAGAGAAAACTATTATTCACCAAGAAGTGATAAACATTAGTTCTGATAGTGGTCCTTTGGGAATAAGATGAGTAGAGATTGAAAACCAAAAGGGGACTAGATGCCCATTTATCTAATAAAACCTGATTACAAGCAACAGGTGCACTGACATACAAAATACCTTGGACTCATCAAGAAATCCTAAAGAAAGCTGCATCAAATTGGAAATGATATGGCTTTCACCTAACGATGGGTATTAATTATATAGGAAAGCTTGCAATAGGCTCATAAAGTGGGTGTTTGCATCTTCATTATTCAGTATTTCATGCCATAATGATAGAGCCACAATGACAGAATAATAAATAAGCTTTTATTTGTTTGTTTACCTCATTGAAAATGAAGCTTTCAAAGTCAAACCACAAAGTTGGAAAGGATAAGAATTGCTTGTCTAAGATATGCTACAGGCAGGAAGGGGAAGATGGCAGGTGTGTCTGGAGCCAGAAAGAACTGAGACAGCAGGTGGGGAAATGGCTTGTTTTTAATCTTGGCAAAATATGTCCCTACACTTGAATGTGACTTGAGATGGAGATTTCACCTACAAGGTGATGGGAGCATTTGGTTCTTGAGTTTAGGAAGTGAGCGCCCAAGCCGTTGGAGAGAACCACAAATGACCTCACTACTTGTGGGAGGGCTAGAGGGAGTGAGAACACACTGGGCCTTGTATTACCCACAGGAGAGCTCTGCCACTTTAAACATTTCAGAAGGCTCCACCCATTCATTTAACCCCAGTGGAAGAGGAGAGCGATTCTGGTTGTGGGAAAAAAGCAGTGGGTGGAAGTGAGGGAGGGAGAGAGGGATATATGCTTCAAGATTGCCATCAAGGAGAGAAGCCCTGGCAGGAAGTGGTGGGTGGAGAGGCAGGAGGAGCCACACCCTTCAGGACAAAATGTCAGGAGAAAACAGCTCCACACCAGTACTTGTGCCAGTAGGCAGCAGGAGCGCTCAGCCAGGTAGCTTATAAAACAACACATCTGAAGCCTAGGGATAGAATTCCCTGAGGGGGGAGGAAGGCAGGTCAAAGGCTGACATAGTTGGAATGCCAAAATATGCCTCTCTGTGGCCAACGTAACTTGTTTTGTTTAAAACAAGATAGATCTCCACCCCCATTACAGGCTGTTCACCCGCCTGCCCACCCTCTTTATTTCTCAATGCTACTCACGTTGCTTTGTTTTACTGTTTTGGTATGTCTTATTTCCAAACACCAGAGAATCTTAGCTTGGCTTATGACTCAACTCTTTGCCTTTTATTGGAATGGGACAGAATACAAGTTTCATTTCACTAGAAGAAATAATAGATTATTTTAAACACTCTGAGTTTGCCTTTGATTACTAACTCTGAAAATAAATGCTAAATGTTCAGAGCAGGTCATTTACTGATTTACATACCAGCCCAGTTTTATATAGTTCTTCCAAATAATATTTGATAACAACACATAAGACCTAGGCTGGAGTTGGGGACGTGAGGGGAACCAAACAACAAAAGGTCGGCAGTGGTTGAAAATTAAAACGTCATTGTCAGACCTCACTTGTGTTTGTGGTTTGTCCTTTGATCTTGAAGAGGACCATGACATCAGGGAGATGATGACATGACTTTGATTTGAGTGAGGGAGGGCTGTGCAAGGTCATCAACCTCATTTTCTACTCGAGAGCCATCTGAATCCAGTGGCCAGATATGGATCAGGATGATTCACTAAAAGGACCTAGACCTCTCTAATTCAGACTAGGACAAAGTTTAAATTTGGTACTTTCTTTGAAAAGAGAGTTTAGCCAGAAATGTAGTCCAAATGGGATGGTAGAGAATATGCTAGACCTCCTTGAGAAAGCCAAATGCTTTTAGGTTTTGGCTTAAGGAGGCAGTGAGGCATGGTAGAAAAAATGCTGGGCCAGAAGTCAAGGAACTGAGTCATTCATTGTCTTGGTTCTGTTACTGACTTGCAGTGCAACCTTGGGTAATTCACAATCCAATTCAGCCAATTTTTATTAAACACATGTGTGTATGACATTGAATGAGATAAGCTAGCCTCTGTGGCCTCTCATCTGGAGACTGTAGCATTCATCAGACATTGGGTGTGTAAAGAGCTGGGCCCAAAATTGAACAAGAGAGTAGGTTTAATTGCCTTTGGGAAATTGTAGTGTTTTTAATTACCGCAAGTTCCTCCTGAAACAAAGGCCCATCTTATTTCTTTTTTTTTAAATTGTTTACACACATTTATTATTTCTCCCTCTCGCTGTTTCCCCTAATGAGCACTTTTTTTAAAACTCCTCATAAAAATATGCATAATCCAGCAAAACAAATTCCCACATTGAAAGGTCCATCATTTTAATAATATTCTAGTAATACTGTGTGACAAATCTTGAAAGATAACAGTCTTTGAAGAATATGTTTCAAATGAAGAACAAAAATATAACAATAATAAAACATTTTTGTTATTTCATTAGTGTTTGTTAATGTAGGAAACTCCCAGTTCTTCTACAATTTATAGTCTTAGAGAGTTGCTTGAGGCACTTCAAGACAAGGAGCTTGGCTGAGATGACAAAGCCAGTATATGTACAAAGCACAGTTGAATTCAGGTCTTCCTGGTTCCAAGGCTCACTCTGCTACTATGCAACACTGCCTCTCAATAACCCATAGACTAGATTATAAAGTACCTAACATGGTGGATTACACATAAAAGACACTTAACAAATATTTAATTAATGAATATATTTAGGTAATATTTTAATGTTTTAAAAGCATTTCCTTCACAATAATCCCTTAAGAAGGGTAGAACAATTATTATCCCCATTTTACAGATGCAGGAATTGAGGCTTAGAGAAATTAAACAATTTAACCCTGGTGGCAAAGCTGAGAGCAAACCCAATTTTTTTTCATTCTAAGCCCTTGTGCTTTCTACTGTATCACATTTCTAAACTTCTAAAAGTCTCAGGACATCTAAACAAGTTCATTTTCAAGAAGATTCCATGTCATTTTAGTCAAAAGTTGTCCTAAACAAGGGTTTTTTTAGATGTTTCCATAAATGTTGTGAAGAACTTGTCTAATTTGTCAGACACCTTTTTTCTATTCATCCTCATTTTCCTCTGTTCCACAATTTACCATCTTAAACCAAGACAACAAATTGACACAAAGTCTCCTCGAAACTTAGGAACTCAAACAGAAAGGGGAATAGAAAGGTTGAATAAAATATTAGGTTCATCATGCTCCTACCTAGAATTCTAGGAAACTTTTTAATATAGCTTATCTATAGCTCATGTCTAGGTTTCCACAAATATAAGTAACAGGGTTCCTAGCTCCTGTATAAGCACTTAAGGTAACAAATGTATATTTGGTAGAAGAAATTCTTTATTTTACCCCCTAGAAAATTCAAAAGGCACAAAGGACTCACAGGAGTCTGTAAACAGATAGATAAAACATATAAACAACAGTAGGCTAGAAATACTCAACAAAATTCTTTTTCCTCTTTGATGCATTCCTCTCTTCCACCAGGGTTCAAGAGTCTTTTCAATTTAGCATTGCACCCACCCTGCTTTAGAATCCTCTTGGAAGGGAATTGAACTTGGAGTGGCCAGCAGTTCAATGCCCAGACATACCAATGAATCTCTCACTCTCTTACAGGATGCTCATTTCCCTTTTTAGGCAGGATTATTAAACTGGTAGTAAGATGTTTTATGCCATGGTGGATAGAGAACTGGCCTCAAAACCAGGAAGACATGAGTTCAGTTCCTGTCTCTGACACATATTGGTTTCATGACCTTGAGCTAGTCACTTAATCTAAGTGCTTTAGGTAACTCTCTCAAATACATAATTAAACAGCCGTTCATCTAGGAGGAAAAAAATCTGAGCATTTCAGTGGACTTCAAGCTTAATATGAGTTAGCAGTGTGAGTGGCAACCAAAATAACTAATGTAATCTTGAATTGCTTTGAAAAGCGTAGCTTCCAGAAATAAGGAGGTGATAGCTCCTCTATAGTATGTCCTGGTCAGACCTTATCTGAAATATTATGTTCATTTCTATATGCCACAGTATAATAAGAATGTCGATAAGCTTAAGAGGATTCAGAAGAAGGCAACCAAGATGGAAAAGAGCTTTGAGTTAGAATGTGTGAGGACAGATTGAGTGAATCAGAATGTTTTCCCAAGATAAGAGAAGGCTTAGGGAAGGATATGTATTCAAATACATGGGTTATCAAATACATATGATAACCTTTCAAATATTTGAAGTCTAATCCTGTTATCACAAAGAACAGAGATTAGACTTGATTTGTTTGGCCTTAAGGGGGAAAACCAGAAGATAAGGATGCAAATTGCAAATAGGCAATTTTAAACTTGCTTCTGGGAAAACTTTATAATGATTAGAATGGGATCCTACAGTGGAATAGGCTGCTTAAAAAGGTAATGGATTCCCCCTCCTTGGAGGCCTTCAAGTAGAGGCCCAAGGACTACTTATGCTGTAGCATGGAATCTTTTTTAGTAGGTTCCTTCTAGCTTTCAAATTCTATAATTCTGTAATTCCATATTAGAAATTTATCATTTAATTTTTGTCTTTGTATCCTGGTATAATTCATGGTACTTATAATTCATAGGCTTAGAGACCTGAAGTTGGAGGGTTCTCAAGGACCTTCTCATCCAACTCATATCTGAAGAAGGGCATGCTTGTTTAGTATCTTTGAGACCTCATCTATAAAAGGAAGGGATTGAACTAAGCAAACTCGGAAGTACTTTGCAGATCTAACTCTATGATCTTATGTATCTTACAAGTTTCCTCTTAGATCAGCAGTGCCAATCTCAGGTCCAGATTCCCCCTCAAAGCAGAGGAGAAGATTTCTTAACACTCACTTTAAGTTTGAGCCCACTTTCCTAAGGGATTGAAGTGTATGGAGGGGAGAGCCTGCTTATGGTTCAAGATATTGCTGATCTTTGGTCCTTGGCAAAACTCAGTAAATATCCCTATTTAAAAGTTAATTTATGTTAATTGGTTAATTGGTGTTGGTGATGCGGTTCAGGGGTTCAGGGGTCCTGGAACCTCAAAATCACAACACATGGGTCCTACCCAAAAGAATTTGGCCCAAGCCTTCTTTCAGCCAAAGACAAGGTTTATTAGAACATCCCTCATATTAGGCATACTCTTAAGGAGTCTGAACATTAGTAAACTATTGGCTAGATTATAAGAATCTGAGCAGTGGCTAGCTTTTAAGAATCTTAGCATCTTAATGGAGACAAGGTGGACCTTATATACAGAAAGATTATGGAAGAGACCTAGGAATGGCCAGTAAGCTGGGGTGAACAGAACTCCTGGGACCTGGAACTTGTGGCCAAGGGAGAATGGAGATTAAGAGAGGGAAATGGCCGGGGGCCATACATAGGGAGGTAAAACAAAGGAAGGGAGATTGGGTGTAGGCACAATGAAAGGCCAATGGATGGGATTCTAGCCTCAGGAAATTGCCAGAGTTTTGGCCATGTGGGAAAGTCCAGGGTTTTTCCTTTCTGGGGCCCAGATCCCAACCCCATCATTGGGGAGAGATTAACTGTTTAAAAAGTATTGGGGGAAAACAAACCAGGTGAGAGATTATGAGTGATAGGTATTAGAAACCACCCCCAGAGCCTCAAGGTCACCCCTAGTACTAAGAAGGGAACAGTAATGACCTAAATCTGGGGAATCATCTTTGCAGTTGTGAGGTTGGAAGAGTGAGCCAGATCTTATGCACTATAATTAAAATTAGAAGTATCCCAAAGTTCAATGTGCAATCTCAGAAGGTAGTGGGATTCCCATCACTAAAGATCTACATCCCTTAAAACAAGAGATAGATGACTACTTGTCAAAAATGTTATAAAGAAGACTTTTTCAGTTATGGACTAGATGTCCCTGAGGTCCCTTCTAACTGTAAGATTCTGTGATTCTGTGAATTTATTTAATCATTCCCCTCTTGTCAGATATATAGATTGCTGATTAGCAACAATGATTATTGGATCAAAGGATATAGTAATTTTTGTAACTTACTATGTATGTCCAGATTCCTTCCTAAAAAGACTATATTGGTTTACAATTCCACCAGCAACGAGTGAGCACACCTGTTTCTCCAAAACTCCATCAGCATTGAGTTTCCTTGCTTTTAATTTCTTTTGTCAGTTCAATAGATGTAAGGTAGAGGTAAGCTGTCCTTCAGAGGAGCAGTTAAGTGGATCAGTAGATAGAGTGCCAGGCCTAGAGTCAGGAAGACCTGAGTTCAGTCTGGTCTACCAGCAGTATGACCTTGGGCAAGTCACTTGGGCAAGTAAACTCTGTTTATTTCAGTTTCCTTATCTATAAGATGAGTTAGAGAAGGAAATGGCAAACCACTCCAGTCTGTTTGCCAAGAAAACCCCAAATGGGGTCATAAAGAGTCAGACATGATTGAAACGAATGAACAACAAGTACCTCAGAATTGTTTTTAATTTATATCTCTTTGATTACTCAGTATTTTTCAAGTGATTAGTATTAATATCGTTAATTAACAATGTTTCCTCACAAAAAATGTCAGACATACATATATATGCATACATACTTATGTGTATGTGATGTGAACTAAAAGTTCATACATACATTTTTGTTGTTCAGTCATTTGCAGTCATGTTTGACTCTTCAAGACCCCATTTGGGATTTTCTTGATGAAGATACTGGAATAGTTTGCCATTTCCTTCTCCAGCTCATTTTAGAGATGAGGAAACTGAGGCAAAGAGGGTTAAGTGACTTACCCAGTGTTACACAACTAGTAACTGTCTGAGGTCAGATTTGAACTCAGGAAGATGAGTCTTCCCGACTCCAGGTCTGGCACTCTATCCACCGAGCCACCTAGCTACCCTCAGACATACATATATTAAGCAGCATGGCATAGTACCACTTCTGCTTGATGCAGGATCTATGATCCTGTATAAGTCACTTAAATTCACACTGTTCTAAGCCAGTGATATCCAACTCAACTGGAAATAGATCCACAAATTGACTACCTCTGTTTTTATAATATTTTTATCTATGCTGGAAAAGTCTCTAAGATTTTAGGTTTCAGAGAAGGAGACAACCTGCATAGGTACACAATTTCCACTCCTGGATGTTCCCCATACCAATAAAATTACAGGTCCAGTCCCTATGTAGTTTAGATGTAGTTTAGTTGGGGAGTATGGGATGTTCAGGAGGACTAGCATCTCTGGTGGGAGAGCTTACCAAGCCCTTTTCAGGGCTGCTCATCCGCCTTTGGTGTTCATTTGATTCACCCAACTCTCCCCTGGGGCTCCAAGAAGCTGAAGCATGTGCAGTGGCCACATCCTGGTAAACCATCTCAGCAGACGAGCTAAACTAGGTTAAGGGTAACCTACAGGCTTCAAACCAGTCTGTGAATCAGGGTAATGTCTAACCCAAGCACGTGGACATCTTCCGGCAGAAAGGGTGGATGCGAATAATTTGTTCCAACAGCCACAAAGGCAGCTGAAGCAGGTGCTGTGAGGCACGAAGAGCTTGGTCAGACATCAAAGATGCCAAGGTCATTCACTTCATTCCAGGCCATCGCCAGTCGTTCTGACCTTTGTCTTACCACTTCTGCAAACTTCAGACTTCAATGACTGTGGAAGAAAGAGAGAGGCTGATGACTTTGTGCAACTCTGTCTCATTTAAATCCAATTCATAACCAAGTCAAGGCATCACCCCATGATATCATAGGTCCTCTTTGAAAACAAAGGACAAACAATGACAACAATTTAGATGCCAAGTTTTTAGTGCATTTTCCTAAGTACTTTTGTTAGATTATGAATTCCTCCAGTTTTGAACATGTTCATCAGCATGTGCAGGCACATTTCATTTTATTGTGCTTTACAAATATTACACTTTTTACAAATTGAAGGTTTGTGACAACTGTGCTTCCAACAAGTATATCAATGCTGTTTTTCCAACAGCCTGTGCTCACATCACATCTCTGTGTCACATTTTAATAATTCTCAAAATATTTCAAACTTTTTCATTATTATTTCTCTCATGGTGATCTGTGATCAGTGATCTTTGATGTTATTATTATAATAGTCTTGGGGTGACACGAGCCACACTCATATAAGATGGCAAACTTAATCAATGAATGTTGTGTATCTTCTGACTATTCCACTGAGCTTCTGAGACACAACATTGAAATTAGGCCAATTAATACAATGAGGTTACAATGGCTCCTAAGTGTTCAAATGAAAGGAAGGGTCAATCAATGTGGCAAATTCACTTTTGTCTTATTTTAAGCAATTGTCACAGCCACCCCAACCTTTAGCAACCACCACCTTAATCAGTCAGCAGCCGTCAACATTAAGGCATGACCCTCCACCAGCAAAAATATAATGACTCACTAAAGACTCTGATGATGGTCAGCATATTTTAAGCAATAAAGCTTTTTTAATTAAGGTATGTACGTTGGGTTATTTTTTTAGACAAAATACTATTGCACACTTGATAGATTGTAATATAGTGTAAACATAACTTTTATATGCAATGGCAAACCAAAAAATTCATGTGACTCACTTTATTGCAATATTCACTTTATTATGGTGGTCTAGAACCAAGCCTGCAACATCTCTGAGGTATGCATGTATATGGGCAACTAGGTAGAGCAGTGAATAGAGGTCTGGGCCTAAAATCAGGAAGACCTGAGTTCAAATTTCACCTTAGACACTTACTAGCTCTGTGACCCTGGGGAAGTCCCTTAAATTCTGTTTGCTTTAGTTTCCTCCACTATAAAATGGGGATAACAATAGTACCTTCCTCTCTGGGGTGTCAAAAGGATCAAATGATATAATAATCGTAGAAGCACTTAGCACATAATAAGCATTATATAATTGTTAATTATGTATATTGGCAACAGACGGTACAAATGGGCACATTGGTTCCAGAGTTGGGGGATGAGGGGGTGAGAGATTACTTTTAGAACACTGCAAAGCTTCTTTATTGACCTCAGGTTTCTCCTAGAAACAAAGACTCATCTTTTGAATATCTATTCTCTACCATATAGCAACAAACCATGGAATTCAAAAACCTCCAAAGTCCTGAAAATGAGTATCATGCAGCAAGCAATGGAGACATGCATGGTGGGTGGGTAGGAAAAGAATGCAACATGTGAAAAGCAGAAAGTTGAAAAGAAATTGGCATTAGGGCAATATATTATAGATAGAGAAGATAGACTGATCACATAGCAAGTATAAGAGTTGGCATGTGGGCAGCCAGAATGCTCCTGTGTTAGAAAGATTTCAGCACTTGGGGTTCCTCTGGGGTTAACTTTTAGCAGGGCATGAACAAGAGTCACACAAGAGGGGCGGGCTGTGAGGGGTGGTGAGTGATATCATAGAAGGGAATATGCAAATCAATAAGATCACAGCTCCATTTTGATGAATATCTTTCCTGAAGTTTATTTTCCCAATAGGTTTACTAAACACTTATCTTTTGGATTTGTTGGTTTGGTTTACATAGGTATTTACTCTTTTCAATTGATAATTTTCTCTATATTTTGTCCCTATCAGATATTTTTGTAATAACTATTAGTAATATATGTTTAAAATGTAAAATAATTTTCTTAAACTTTTTAAAGTATGTCCCAGATTTTCTTGCCCATTCAATTTTCCATGTAAATTTTGTTAAAATTATCCAGTTGTATAGAAAGACCTCTTGGTATTTTTCTTGGCATTTCGTTAAATGTTTAAATTAATTTTGGAATTAGTGTCATCTTTGCTATATTAATTTAACCCATCATGAAAGTTGAATGTTTCTACAATCATTCAGGTCTTACTTTATTTTAGTCATTATTGTTTATGGATGTCATTGTATAGGCATATCTAAGTACTTTAATTCACAAAGCTTTGCCGGGTTTTGTTGATACTGTAAATGTGGTTTATGTTTTATGATGTTTTCTTGATCTTTATTGCTAGTAAATAAAAATGCAAAAGATTCTGTGGGTCAATCTTGTATTCTCTGTCTGCTGAACCTATTCATTTTAACCATTAATATTTTTTCAGTATATAATCATAACACCAGCATATAATGATATGCTGACCTTTTCATTTCCAATGTAAATTCTTCTAATGTGTTTTTGTCCTGACATCTCAGTTGCTAACATTTTTAATAGTCTCCCCTACCAAAAAAAAAAAATTGAAAGTGAACATTCTTGTTTTGTACCTACTTCTAATAACTTTCCACTGCATATTATGTTGGTCTTTGGTATACTACATATAATTCTCATTGTGTTGAGGAAAAATCCCTCTCTGCCTATTCTTTTTTATTCTTTTTAGTGTTTTTACGATGAGTGAATGGTAGACTTTATCAAAGTATTTTTAAAGTTTTATTGATAGAGAATGTAGGACTGGGGAGTTTTTGTTTATACTTTTCATGTTACAAGTTTTTCTCAAGTTGAGCCATACTTACTTGCCTGTTATAAACACAATTTGGTGGTACTGAATGATGATAGACAGATAGATAGAAAGAAAGATAGAAAAGACAGATATGTGTATTTCTATATTCTATTAGTTTATATTTTATATTTCTGTTTATTAGGGGAAATAGTTTATAATTATATTTTTAGTGTTATTTTTAACACATTTTAAGAAGGTTTGTAGGAGATTATAGACCATGCCTTTTGACCAAGAAGATCTGGGTTCAAGTATTGACACTGACACATAAAAGCAAACTCTCAGTGTCCTATGCAGTTTTCCAGTCTATAAATTACAGATGAGTTACAAGTCTTCAGGAGTGGAGGAAGTTTCTACACTAGAAATTCTCCAAACCAATGTGATCACAGGTCAAAATCAAAGCTCAGCACCGTATTTGCCTAATAGAAAGTATTGTATAACATTCTATCTTTGTATTTTTAAAATATCTCTGTAATTGGCAGACCTATGAATTGGTCCATCCATTCTGGAAAAATTTGAAACTATATGTGAAACATCGCTTAAATATTTATATCTTTCAAGGCAATGACTTTGTTCTTAGACATATGCCCAAAAATTTCAGAAAGATTTCATATGTAACAAAATATTGAAAGCAACATTCATTTTGTTAGCAAAAAAATAGAAACAAAGTAGGCCTGTGTCAATTGAGAACTGTCTGAACAAATTGTGGTATGTGAATATAATGGAATATTATTGCATTATCGGATATGACAAATATAATGAGCTCAGAGAAATTTGGAAAGAGGTGTATGAAGTGATATGTAGCAATGAAAGCTGACATCTGGTGGCACAGCAGATAGAAAGCTGAGCCTAGAGTCAGGAAAACATTAGTTAAAATCCATCCTCAGATACTAGCTGTGTTACCTTGGACAAGTCCCTTAAACTCTATTTCCCTCAGTTTCCTCAACTGTAAAAAATGGGGATAATAATAGCACTCATATTTGTAAAGGTACTTAGCACATAATAGGCACTTTAGAAATACATAATTCCCAAAGGAAGCAGAATCAGGAGAATAACATACTTCTAGACAACAAATGAATTCGAATTCAATGCCATAAACAACATGGCTACCAGAGGACAGAGAACGTAACATAAATTGTTCTTGTTGGTAGAGAGCTGGAGGACTACTGATACAGAATACATCGAATGTTGATAGATTTTTTTGGTTTTGCTTAACTGTTTTTCTCTATTCTCAGGAAGAGTTCATTGGGAGGGAAGAGTATATTGGAAATGATTCATTTTTTTTCAAGCATCAATTTTTAAAATGGGAAAAATTATCTGTGTAATATTGGGAGTAATTGTTCTTGGAAAGTTTAAAAGAATTCAGCTGTGAATCAATCTGAACAAAATCTCTCTGTCCCTCTGTCTCTGGTTCTCTCTGTCTCTCTGTCTCTGTCTCTGTGTCTCTGTCTCTGTCTCTCTCTTTGCCTCTCTCTCTCTCTCTCTCTCTCACTCTCTTTCTCTCTCTTTCTCTCCCACCTCTGACTCCAGGTCTGGCAGTCTATCCACTGTACCACCTAGCTGTCCCATACTATTACTATATTGTTTATTTCTTCTTGTTTCATTGTTAATTTTTTGTTTATTATTTACCTGTAAAATAGAACTGCTTCTTACTTTCCTTTGCTTTCTTTGAGACACTTTCTGTGGGAGGCCTTTCCAGGTCCCCCACATCCTACCCTCTGACAGTGTCTTCTGACAGAGTTTACCTTCCACCGACTCTGTTTATATTTTTTTATTTATTTAAGTAGTGGCATGTTGTCTTTCCCATTAGAATGCAAGTTCCTTGAGGACTGGGATAGTGGTTTTGCATTTCTTTATATCCCTAGCACTTAGCACACTGTTTAATAAATGCTTGCTGACTGACTGCATATAAATGGAAAATTATTCCATATTTTTATTTATTTGTCTAAAAACTTATGTTTTTTGTCTTTCAACTTAAAAAAATTAATTCCATTTTATTAGATATCATTACTGCCACTACTGCCTTTTTGAAATTGTATTTGTTTGTACAATATAGTTTAGGCCAACTTATCATATCTTCTTTTCCCATATGTTAATATGTTTTGTTGAGATCACTTGTCTTCACATCACTCTCATTTCAATACTCCTCCTCTGGAAAGAAGTCTCCCGTGTGATGAAGCAAAACAATTGAACAAAAACATTTGATAAAGTTACCACATCTAACAACATAGACAACATTCTGCCGTAGTAATCCCCCACCTCTTTGTCTTGAGGTGAGAGATGTTTCATTATTTGTTCTCTGAAACCAAAAACTGGTTTTTCCACTAATCAAAGTTTACTTCCTTTTTAGTGATCATTATACTTTGTTGTTGTCACTGTGTATATTGTTCTCTTGATCTGTCTATGTAGATTTGTTGCTGTTTGTGCAGCTCTTCCCAGGCATGGCAGGAAGGATAGTTTTTAGTGTCTCTTCCCTTCCCCCTTCCCAGGGGTGCTGGGTGAGTTTTTCTTAAAATGTATTGAAACCATCCTCCAGACTTAATTGGCTCAGGGGATTAAAAGGTCTAGCTTTGTTTCCTGAAGCCCAAGTACAAAGAGGCAGGGAGAACTACAACACCTGCCCATAACAGGCCTATAGAGTTGTCCTCAACTGAATCAATAGACTTTGCTCACTGACTATCCTTGTAAAATAGCCTTCCCCTACTACAGCCAAGCAAATCTCCATTTGTTAACTGTCAGATCTTTTATGAATGTTTCATTTTGTTCCAATTTCCAACCTGAGGTCCTCCATCAGCCTGATCAACCCTAGCCTGCAACATCATGTTTTTCTGAATTTCTAATGGTTTCTAATAGTTTTATTTCTAACTGCATAATGCTATTCCACTATATTCATATGCAAAAGGTTTTTTTGTTTTTTGTTTTTCCCATCCATTTCCCAGTTGGTTGGTACCCACTTTGTTTCTAAGAGAGACATCATGGCCTAGTGGATAGAGTACTAGGTTTGGAGTTAAGATCTGGGTTCAAATTCTGCATCAGACACATTTACCCTGAGTATCAATTTCTCATCTGTAAAAAGAAGACCTTGGACTCAATGACCACTAAGATCATTTGTATCTCTAAAGCTACGATAAGCTCAATTTTCTATACATTAGTTCATAAAACAAGTTATAGTTATGTGTTCTAAATTATTGTCTTTTGTTTCTCTGATGCTTAGTCCACTTTTTACTATAGCTAAAGAACCCCTGCCTTTGGTATTTTGGGCTACTTTTTCTTTTCCCCCTTTTATTGCTATCATTTGTATTAAATATATTTAAATAGTAAATAAGGATTTTTTAGTTTTCTTTGCCTTTTTGTTAGCCATTATTATAATACATTTTATCCCATGCTGTAATTTGATCATTTTTATTACTTTTACAAAAGATATGCCTTATTTATTATATATGTAAAATCTTTACTATAATTACTCATAGGTTTATATTATTTTAATAATCATTAATCAATCATCTATTTGTTCAGTTTGGATTTCCTTTTCCATACCTTAGAGTGCCTGCTTTAGTTGTGCATTTTTATTAATAACTTCTTTCAGGTCTTGAATGTCTTTGAAGTTCATTATCTTGTCAAAAATTATGTCTTTAGGATATGTAATGTTGGGGTCTAATTCTGTTTGTTTTTTTAAATGTATGTCTTTGACTCTTGCCTTCTCTATTATCCTGAGGCTCAGAAAATCTATCACTCCTTCCGTCTGAAGTTGAATAAATCCTTCAGGCCTTCCTCCTGCTGCCTTCTTCTACAATTGCCATCTTTCAAGTCAGCTTCTAGCCACAGTTTTACTACCCTAGAGACATCTCAGGCTGTGGTCAGCCCGGGGCTTTGACCTTGTCTGTCAAGCAGTTTCCTTTTTCTTTGGTTTGCTTGTGTTCTAAAGTCCTTATTATTGGAAACTATACACCACAGTGAAACGTGTCCCTCAAAAGTTTTCAGTGGCAAGGCAAGGCATTCAGGGCCATGCAACAATTTGACAGCATTTCAGATTCTACTCCCCAAATTGTGCCCCCAAATATATGTGGGAAGCAGAGTTCCCACACTGAAGAAATCATAGATCCTTCCTGTATTGAATTAAGTAAATGCTCCGAATGAATCAGGCTTACCATTCTCTCCTCTCCTGCTGTGAGAGCACATACTGTTCTGCACTGAGGGAAAATTATCCTAATGTAGGAACAATTCAGCTCTGCCAGTGACTGAAATGGGATATAGTATGTGACGGGCAGGGATAGAGTACACACAGCCTGTGAGAGTTCTGGCTCAGCTCCAACACTCTGCTATATCCCTTCATTCAATAAATGTTTATGACACACCTCTTGGACATTATGGTAAAATTGAAAGTGCATATGACACACTTCTATTATGTGCAGAGCTTTATGCCGACATTATGGTGAAATTGAAGGCATAAAAGTCATGGTCCCTGTCTAAAGAAGGAGACAAGGGAAGTAGAGAGGAGGAAAAGGACAGAGAGAAAAACAATTGTTCTGCTTCTGTTTAGCTAGTGAAGGCTCAAAGAGTGAAGGGTAGAGAGAATAACCCTACCTCATGCTTGAATTATGCTTTTTTAAAAAAACAAAACTTATGTGTTATGTTATCTCAAAATCATAGAAGTAGAGAGAATTTTAGGAGATCCCACTGAACTCCACACTTCCAAGGTGGGCAACCCATCTCAGGCTTCTGATTATCTATCTTGGAGGGCACCTTGAGAGAGGTAATTTAGGACTAGTAAAAGGAATTATTACTATGTTACACAGCAGGCAATACAGAACTTATCATGCCAAGAGATGGTATAAGCTTAAAATATGAATTGATTTTTAAACAGCTAGATAAATTTATGGATGACAGCTCTATAATTGGTTTTGAAATGAAAGTAGGATGAATTGAGGGTATTCATTTCAAGTATTTGGGTGCCTACTATGTGGACAGCTGGTGGTACAGTAGATAAAGGTCTAGGCCTAAAGTAAAGAAACTGAAGCAAACAGGGTTAAGTGACTTCCTCAGGGTCACACAGCTTGAAAGTGTCTGAGGCCAAATTTGAACTCAGGTCTTCCTGACTCCAGTCCTAGCACTCTATCCACTGTACCACCTAATGTAAGTTCTTCAAAGGAAAAGACCACTTTATATTTGCCTTTGTATACACAATATACACTTGGATATAATAGGCCTATAATATGTTTGTATAATTGAAATGAACAATCTAGGATGGGTTGGGGTTGCACTTGCTGCTGCTGCTGCTGCATATGTGAGTGTGTGTGTGTGTGTGTGATATGTTTTGGTTAAAGTCTTTCACGCTATGTTTGTGAACAAGGAGAATATTTATAGTCTACATCAGGGATGGGGAACCTGTGGTCTCTAGGCCACATAACCCTCTCTAGGTCCTCAAGCGAGGCCCTTTGACTGAATCCAAACTGCAACATTTGCTCTGTGAAGTTTGAATTCAGTCAAAGGGTCACATGTGAGGACCTAGAGGGCCATCTGTGGCCTCTAGGTCACAGGTTCCCAACCCCTGGTCTAGATGATAGCACACTGGGTAGATTTAAAATTGGTTGAATAACTAGAGCCAATGAGTAGTCATCTATAGTTAAGTGAGAGCTTGGAGACATGTCTCTAGAGGAGTGCTTCAAGTATTTGTAATTGACTCCCTACTGTTCAACATTTTACCAATTACTTATTTGAAGATATAGATATAGGGATATTGATCAAGTCTTCAAATGACATACAGCATGGAGAGATTTATAACACATTAGGTGACCAAGTTCAGATCCAACCAAATCTCAGTGGACCCAACTGAATAATACGAATAAATAAAATGTTTTCTAACTTGGTTCCAAAAAATCAACTTTGCAAATGTAGGGGAAGACATACCCTATATAGCAGTTTTTCTGACTATGAGGACCTGATTTCAGCTCCTGCCTCAGATATAGACCAGCTATGTGGCCCTAGGCAAGTTATTTAACTTCTCTCAACCTCAGTTTCCTCATCTGTAAAAAAAAAAATGTTTTAAAAAGAGAAAAATTAAATTGGCTTTAAAAGTCCATTCCAGTTCTAAATCTATGATGCTATGAACCTATGAATAAACAATTTAACATGGAGTCAATAAAACTAATGCTAAGCTGGGAGAAAATAATTCTATTGGACTCTATAATCTTATATGACATTTTTGTTGTTGTTGTTGAGTTGTTTCAGTCGTCTGACTCTTCATGACCCCATTTGGAGTTTTCTTGGCAAAAATACTGGATTGGTTTGACATTTCTTTCTCTAGCTCATTTTATAGATGAAGAAACTGAGGCAAACAGAGTTAAGTGACTTGCCCAGGGTCACACAGCTACTAAGTATCTGAGGCCAGATTTGAACTGAAGAAGATGAGTCTTCCTGACTCCAGGCCCCACACTCTATCCACTGAACCGCTTACTTTCCCCTCATATGACATACTATGTTCTTTTATGGGTATCATATTTTAAAGAAGATATAGCCAAGCTAAAACAGGTTTAGAAGTGGGCTGTTGAAAAGATAGTGAGAGGACTAGAAAACATGCCTTACAAGGATTTGGTTGAAGGAATTGAAAGTGTTTAGTTTGTGGAAGAGAAAACATTTTGGGAAATATATTAGTTGTCTTCTGAAGCACTAACACACAGAAGAAGGATTAGATAATTCTGTTTAGTCAAAAGAATAATAGATTGAAACTTCAAAGAGGCATATTTAGTCTTAGTGTACATAAGGAAAAACATCTTGATAATTTAATTTAACCCAAAGTGGAATGGCTTCTTGGGGAAAGTGCCTGAAAAAAGACTTAAGGGAAATGTTATAGAAGGGATTCTTGGTCAAATGTTATGAAATGAATTAAATGGCCCGTGAGGTCCTTTCCCACTCTTAGATCCTGTATGTATAAAAGTACATATCATAGTGTGTGATCTGCACTAATGTATATTACTGTATTGTGTGAGGACAGCTAGGTGGCACAGTGGATAGAACACCAGCCCTGGAGTCAGGAGGACCTGAGTTCAAATTTGACCTCAGACACTTGACAATTACTAGCTGTGTGACCCTGGGCAAGTCATTTAACCCCATTGCCTAGCCAAAAAAGAAAAAAAAAAACATTTATCATCAATGTATTGTGTGTACATCAATGGTGTCAAACTCAAATAGAAATGACTCTTTGCAGGCTTCATATTGATTTATTAATGTTGTCTGAATACAGACTGAAGTATACTATTTTTCACTTATTTTTGGTTCAAGTCTCCTTATAAAAATGAATAATATGGTAATTTGGGGGGGGTTGATAATGTTTTACATGACTGTATATGTATAACCTATATCAGATTGCTTACCACCTCAGAGAAGGGGAGAAGAAAGAGGAAAAGAGTGAAGGATAGAATCTGGAACTCATAACTTTAGAAAAATTACATTACAATTAAAAATAATGACATCATTTTAATGTAATTGGAGAAAATGACATATTATTTTTAAAAAATATAAGCACTATAAAAAACGCTACCTATATTGTATTGTATTTTTATATATTTTGTTTAACATTGCCCAATTACATTTTTATCTGGTCAGGAGTTTTGCAGGCTGCAAGAGGTTGTGAGTTTAAACTTCTGGTATGTGTGTGTATGTGTATGCACACACACACACATATAGTGTGGTACCATTTTAATGACAAAGGACATAGAGGAAGACCTCTTGCACATTGGGTAGACCTTAACATCCCCCTCCCCAAAGGTTTTATGGAAGGGTATGGATAAGAGTCACACAGGACGAGAAGATATAAATGAGTTGCCATCTACCAATTCAGAAGGAGTTCCCGTATTGATGAGATCACTGATTCACGAAAGCGTCAAGCTATAGATTGACATGTGGGTGTGCATATGTGCAAATTTATATATGTGCACATATAACCTAGAAAATACTTTCAATAAGGCTTAATTATTTCCAGTGGTAATTAGTAACATGTTGCAGGAAACATTCAATTCAACAAATTTAATTCAACAATCATTAGTGAAGTAGTGTTTATTAGTGCAAAGTACTTTAAGAGATGTTCAATGTACAAGATGAGCCTATAGCTTAGTAGGGGAAATAGGGCATATGTACAAATTATTTTTATGCGAATTAGAATTTGCACTCTGCAGAGTGTAAGTGCTTGTTGAATTGGGTAGAATGAGAGGCAGCTATAGTGTCTATAGCTTGGCCAAAAAGATCTAGGTTCAAATCCAGCCTGACACATATTTGCTTTGCGACCATGGATGAGTGATCTGACTTCTCAGTGCCCCAAATTAACTCTTCTCCCTAAGATTTTAAGTTACAGGTTAGCTGTTGGTCTGTATCAAGGGAGGCAGTTGACATACCAAAGAGTTCCCCATGCTGATGAAATCATGGGTTCAGGTCTAATAACAATAAGATAATTATATTGTACATAATATAATTATATAATATACAATAATAATAACAATACACCTATAAGTACAAGACAATTTTTATGAGAAATTCGAGGTGGAAGAGATTACTTCTGCCAGCTAGAACCAAGCATGATTTCATGAAATAACTTTCCCTCAGGAGCGCTGGCATGTAGAAAAGGAAGGCAATTTCAAAAGGCAGAGGCAAGTGAGTATCATGTCTAGGTCAGCTGCATGAATTAGGAAGGGGTTAACAACTGAGGATGAGGATAATGGGAAGAGTTACATTGCACCGGGTCAGGGAAGGGGCCAGCCATCTGTGAAAAAAACCAGAGTGGGAGACAGAGCAGAAAGCTGATGATCCAAACCAAGAAATCTGAATATCACACCATTATGGAAGAAAAAAAAAACTGTGGGAGTGGAGAGTTTGGGATAAGTCATTCCACAGAGATTAAAACATTTGCAAGGGCTAGAATGTTGGCAAGGACACCTTTAGAAGAGTTTTCACTGACTAACAACATTAGAGATGGTCACTTTGCCTTCTGGGAAAAAAAAACAAAACCTTTTTTGGTGAGAGAGCTAGGCATTCCATCCACACCATTTAACTTTTTCAAAGGGCAATGCTGTCAATAGTAGGAACCACTTAGCAGGAGAGCGAATTCCAGGTGGAGGTAGAGAGAAAATAAAAGCAAGAGAAAAAGAGGCAAGGTCAGGCAAGGGAGTGGTAAATAGTCCAGTTTGACCAGATATGGAGTACATAAAAGGGATCCGTGTAAAACAGAGTAAGAAAAATAGGTTAGGGCCAGATTGTACAGAGCCTAAAATGTCAAGCTCGAAAGCTAGGCTTTTATTCAATGGGTAAAGAGGAAATTAGGAAGATTAATCAGGCACCAGGATATGGAATAAATTGGAGTATCCTAAAGGGAGAGGGCCAATCCCACCAGGATATTCCAGCCACCTTGTCCATAGCTAACTCTAAGGGGCCCAGTTCAGGAGGTTGTTTCAATAGCCCTAGAAACAGGTAATTGGGGAAGGAAAGGGAAAGAGGGGCTGAAGCAGGTTAGGGACACTAGGATGCAAAAGAAGGCTCTTATCAGAGAAATGCTGTAGAGGTGAAATTGACAGGACAAGGCAACTGTATATGAGAGGTGAGGGAAAAAGGAGGAATCGAAGTATTGTCAGATGAGGTTTTGTCTGAAACTGGATATGAACAGAAATAAGAACATTACAAACAGGTCTCCATGTATCTGACTTCTTTTCCTACAGTATGTAGAGTTATATCTAAAACTTGGTTACCATGTTATACTTTCATATCTTAAGCTAATCCAGTCACTTGTAAAATCATAACTTTGTGCTGTTTACTTAGCATATGTACTTCATTTTATTTGAGAATACCAAGATTCAAATACTATTATCCTAAATGATGTTAAGAAATAGTGTTTTCAGTATCAGCAAAATATAATGAAAGATGCCTGACTGGAGACAGGTCAGAACTGATACCCTTGTAAATACAAAAAAAAATGAATATAAGGCATTTGAACATGACCTATTAAAAGTAACAAACAGTACTAATACACATTTTCGCATTGCTTCAATAAAGTATTAAAATGACATTTCCTGAGTTTATAAATTTTAGAAGGCATGCTTTGTTAGGGGTCTTCTCCCACTTTGGTTATAGATGTTTTTAAAATAAATTTAATTCTTTTTATAATTCCTGAACCTTGATTTTTTTTAATGTTGGTAATATGAATTCCCTTAAATTTATTAAATACCAGTGGAAAAATATTGCCAATATTAACAATGCTTTTTCTGCCATAAGTCAATTGGACATATTCATTTTGTAAGAGGGAAAGGAGAAGGTGCATGTGGAAACAAATCTACTCAGCACATTTGTTATAGTTAATACCTAACATTAGCCAACTAATGTCCAACATTAGTCAGACTGACTGGCTAATCTTCAATGTAAATTAAAGCACAATAAAATCTCTCTTCACTCCATGAGGCTTTGATTTTACTGAATCAATATGAAAAGATAAGAGCATTGAATTTAGGATCAGAATCCCTGAACTCAAATCTGGAATTTTCCAGTTAATGTATCACTTTGAGTATGTCTCTTTACCTCTCTAGTCTCAGTTTCCTCAACTGAAAAATAAAGGACTTGATCCAAACGGCTTCTGAGACCTTTTCCAGCTACAAATCTATGATACTAAAAAATGAAAATACAATCTCATCTTAGGTGGATTTTCCATTGTTTTAATTTCTTTTGAACATCAAATACAGTTAGCTTCCTCGGAATACATATTATAATACACTTAGCTACAACATACCATATGTGGGTTAATTTTTAATGATATGACTTACTAAGTAAGATATTTGATGGAGCATTTAAGTACAGATTTATAAATTAAGCTTTCTGCATTTGAAAGCACCATCGGTAAAATTCTTATAATTTTATAAAAAATTGTTTTTGTTCTTGGAGTGAGTCTGTCCTGTTAATAAAGTTGATGTCAATGTGAAGGCACTTCTTGGATAAAAGAATCTGAATAACCACAGAAACAGTTGCTCTATTTTCAGCTCTTGGTAATTGGCTAAACAGTTATTTTCTTTGTAGGAAATTTATAGGTAGAAGACTATTACTATAGATGTAATGACTGTCCTCCTTATATGTTTTGTTATTACTATTCATCACCAATAGAAGAATTTGCCAGAATTTAGCCTTTCAATCAAAAATCATCTTAAAGTCTTAATTAGCTAAAGTACTAATCATTGAAAATTGTAGAAGGAATCAGACTAACTCAGTATCAGTCTGCTTCTAATCCAAAATTTATCTGACATGGATGCAAACTACACCCTGTTGCTAGCCTAAAACATCTATATTTGTATGTAGGATCAATAATCTGATAAATACAACTCTGTAACATAACTAACACACACACACAAAAACAAGGTTTTGAGCATTAGTTATTAAGAAATTTAATCTCAATTCTGAGATGTAGGAATGAACCCTTTTTATAGGCAAGTCCCAGAAAGCTTTAAAAAGATCTTTGTCTCCTTGTTTCCTGAATGAATTGAGGTATGTATTTAGATAATATTGGCAAGAAGTGGAGATATGCTAGAACTAGGTTTAAAAAAAAAATGGGATGGTCCCCGAAGAGGGAAGTCTTTTCTCTCTACTTTGAAAAAGAAAGGCAGTGCACACAACAGAGAATAAAAGAAAACCAACAAGGAAGCAAAGAAGAGCTGGGCAGCTTTGAAAACAATGTGTAATATTTATTATATAGGTTTTCTGGAAATGGAAATTTATTGTTTCATATTGATTCTTTTCTTATGACCTGCTGTTACACGGCAATTTTTTTCTTTTCTCATTTTGTATTTAAAATTTTTAAATTTCCAAAAAAAAAAAAAAAGAAAAAGAAAAGAAAAGAAAGCCAGTGTTGCATATTGGATAACGTATTAGAACTGGAGTTAGAAAGACTTCAGTTTGCAGTCTACCTTGTGTACCTATTAGCCATGTGATGCTGGGCAACTTCAGTTTTCTCATCTGTAAAATGGGAATATTAATAGTACTTACCCATGGGTTGTTGTGAAGATCAAATGAGATAAAGATCAATTATTATTTCTATCACTATCATCCCAGTTCACAGAAAGCAGCTCCCTTGATTTAAAAAAGAAAAGTCCTTAGACTCTTTGTTCAAATTCAGTTCCTTTCTCTTTTTCTTCTATTGCTTCAATTCTCTCTAAATGTCAGTAGAGCATAAGGATGCTTAGAAAGGTTCATTAAAGTTATTAGCACAATTTGAGAGTTATTAGTACAACGGCTTCATCTCCCTCAAGTACAGATGCTACCCCTCCCCAAAGCTCAAAAAAACCCAACAAAGTAAATCTAAAAACAGAATACTTGTTTACTCTAGAATGGGAGCTAGTGGTTTCTTTTAATGTAGTGGACTTGCTTCAGTTTAAGTGAACAGTGATTTCCTAGAAGAGATCATGTAAACAGCATTAACCAGAAAGATTTCACGGGCGATGGGATGATGGCACTTAGGTATACAGTCATTCCAATGCAATCCGTGTCATAATCATCAGAGCATTTGGTAATCTAGCTAATTCTCCGTCATATGTAGGTTTGCTCTATTTAACAGTCATGCACAGAGGGGGAGTCTATTTTAGTAACTACGCAATTCCAGAATGGCACAAAGTGGGAAGCAAGCTATGCAGTGTTCGAAAGGCTTTAGAGAAATGGTTTCATGGCACCCATTCTGATCAAGCTACACCTATTAATCCCAAGTTTTCACATTGATGGGAACTTAGCTACTCTCTTGAAACATGAGGCCACACTTTCCTCAAGTGTAAAGTGATGGGGCCTCTGAGGACCTTCCCAGCTCTAGAACTATGTTCTCTGTGATCTTATGACCTTAATCAGATTACAGAACAACGCTGGGGTAGAATTCAGAGAGGTTCAAAATAGAACTGAGTCCCCCATCACTTTTCTGAGAATGTGTCAGCAACTTTTCCACACTTCTAGCAATGATACAGATATGATATATGATATATTATAATTTACCATAAATGAATAGGAAAATAGAATAAATAATCTTTAGTGCTTTCTTAGCATGTTTTGCTATTTCACTTATGGACAAACAAATCTTTAAAAGACTGTATTACGTTAAAAATAAATACAAGCATTTGTCTCTCTCAGATATAGTGAGAGTTTGTTGATAGATATCAAATTCATCAGAACGGCTAATGGTTTGAGGATCAAGATTCAGTTGCTCAGTTCTTTAAAGTTAGTCCTCTCAGGCACTTTTGAACTTAGCCAATGGAACATTGCACATGGACTATGTTTCTAAATCCCAAATAATGTACATGTGAATTTCTTTTAAAAATAAAGGCTATTTACAAAGCACAGCACTATCAAGCATGCAGAATTTAACAGAAATTTCTTGGCTGATGTAAATATGTAAACCTACTCAAAAATAGTTTTGTAAATTGAGACTGACCCAATTAGCACTGACTTTATGGTGCATACACACCTAAATTCTTGAGGGAGAGGAGTAGAAATAAATTGTTAATATCTATATACGTTGTTCCATAAAGGTCTATAGCAATGGTGTCAAATTGAAACAGGGCTACTTTATATAAGGATCCCTATGGCTGCAACACTGACTTAGAAAACCACATATTAACATTATTTATGTTCTATTATAGTTTCATTTATTTTGCTAACTATTTTCTAATTATATTTTAACCTGGTTCAGGACACACTTAGGAGTGCCATGGACCTCATGAGACAGGGATGCATGTTATACACAGTATACAATGTATGCAGATACAAATAATATATTATATAAAATATAATATACTACATTGTATAACTTCTGGGTCATAATTGACTTCTTATTGATGTTAAGTTATATGGTCTATAAGATACAAACCCCAAAATAAGAGCAATGAAGAGTTATGGGTGGTCTTGAAATAAAAGATTTCAAATGTCAAATGCTATATGTATAGGTATATATGTGAATCTATATGTATATATATACATTCACACACATACATAAATGTACATGTATGTATAGGGCAACTAGGTGGTACAATGGATAGAGCACCAGGCCTAGAGCCAGAAAGACTCATCTTTCTGATTTCAAATGTGACCTCAGACACTTCCTAGCTGTGTGACCCTGGGTAAGTCACTTAACCTGTTTGCCTCAGTTTCCTCATCTATAAAATGAGTTGGAAGAGGAAATACCAAACCATTCCCAGTATCTTTGCCAAGAAAACTCCAAACAAAGTCACAAAGAGTCAAGTACAACTGAAACGACTAACAACATATATATACACACATACGTGTATATATATGTATGTATTCACATATATAGTTATATTACATATATTATTGCATATATTTTATATGCACAATTATATACACATATACATACATACACACACACACACACACACACACACACACACAAATATATCCAAAAATGTAGCAAGAAAAAAAATTTTAAGAGAAGGAATGAGAGAGTCTAACAGTTAAATATCTGACATCTTTAGGATCAGAGAAGCCTGGAACTTTCCTCAGAAAGGCATTTCCTGCAATTAAGAGGAAAAAAGGAAGAGTAAGTGTGGTATACTGCCTCTGCTTAAAGACTAGAAGGAAGGAAACAAGCATTTATTAAGTACCTACTATATGCCAGGCACTGTACTAAGGGTTTTACAAATATCATCTCATTTGATTCTCACAACAACTCTGAGAGGTAGGTAAGTGCTTTTATTATCCCCATTTTTAGTTGAGAAAACTGAGGCAGACAGAAGTTAAATGACTTACCCAGGGTCACACAGCTAGTTAGCATCTAAGACCAGATTTAACTCAGGTCTTCTTGAATCCAGGCCCAGTGCTCTATCCACTGAGATATCAAGCAGCCTCCAGAGCTTCTAGCCAACTTTCCGTGAAATATATAATTGCCCCTAGAAATTTCCCTCCAATTCCATGGGCTTTCTAGTTTTGTGATTTTTAAAGAAATATTTGATATTGTACTTGTATAAGAGTATAATTTGTAACCACATTTATTTGTATCAGAGGATATATACATTTTCAAGGTCACTGGCCAGGTTCCTTTAGAATACCCTTTCTTGGGTATATCTGTCAAGAGAATGGGACATTGAGGAAGAGAGATGCACAGAGGCTGCTAGAGGCCTGAGAAAGCGACTTCTCAAGTCCTACATTGTAAAGCAGTTGGAGGGCAGGAGCAACAGTTTACAATGGGAGCAGGGGGATTGGAACACTGGGCAAGAGACAGAGGAATGAGTTGTGACAAAAAGTGCTGCACGTGGGACAGAGACTAGAAGACTAGCAGTTGTGAGGGGTCCAGATCTGGTGTAGGAAGAGAGAAGGGAATGTCAGGGGGGCCTGAGAGAGGCCAGGAGGGAGTCAGTGGTGCTTCCTTTGCCTTGGGTCTCCTTCCCCTGTAATGTCATCATGGTGTTGAGGGTTCACATGGTTGGTGGTTCTGATCAGGGTCTGTGGCTTAGATGTTCTGAGACCCTCAAGTAATCTAAACCAGGGCAAAAACAAGTGATGACCATGGTTGTGAGATCCAATGTATCGAGTTTTGATTTTCTAAAACATGCCAACCAAACCAGCTTCTAAACCTTATAGAAATGGAATATTACTGTGCTATAAGATATGACAGGCAGGATGATTTCAGAAAAACCAAAGAAGACTTACATGAACTGATGAAAAGTGAAGTGAGCAGAACCAGGAGAACATACACAGTAAGAGCAATATTGTTCAATGAAAAATTGTGAATGACTTAGCTATTCTCAGCAATACAATGATCCAAGTCAATCCTAAAGGATTAATGATGAAGCACACTGATATTGTTTGGATACAGACTAAAGCATGCTATTTTTCACTTTCATTCTTTTTCTTTTATTCAAGTCTTCTTGTACAAAATGACTAATATAGAAGTGTTTTACGTGATTGCACATATGTAACCTATATCTGATTGATTACTGTCTCAGGGAGCAGGGAGGGGAAGGATTGAGGGAGGGATAGAATTTGGAACTCAAAACATTTTTTTAATATTAAAAAAGTTATATCATATAATTGCAGGAGAAAATAAAATATATATTTTAAAAACTTATAGAGGTTGCCCACAATAGTACCTGTTGTTCAGTTGTTTTTCAGTTGTGTCCAATTCTTCATGACCCCATCTGGGTTTTTCTTGGCAAAGATTGTGGAGTGGTTTGCCATTTCCTTCTCCAGCTCATTTCACAGATGAGCAACTGAGGCAAACAGAGTTAAGCGACTTGCCCAGGGTCACACAGCTAGTAAGTGTCTGAAGCCAGATTTGAACTCACAAAAATGAGTCTTCCTGTCTTCAGGCTTGGTACTCTATCCACTGCCCCACCTAAATGCCTTCAGGTGTGTATTACCACCTAAGACTCATCAAGCTGGACTGGGAGATTTACTGTCACTCTAAAAGAGACATGGCAAGTAAATCAATGAATGAAGCACAGTGCCTGGGACTGCCAGTTTCAGTAATCCCTGTTCTTTAGTGCCCAGAGCTATTTTCTTCCTGGTTTGCCCCATACTTTGTGATGGTATCTAATTTAACCTGTCTGTCTCAGAGTGTGCTTGCTACTTTGTGTCCCAGTTCTCTACTCTTCCTGTTGGATAAGCCTCCCTGTCTTGCCCCTCAAGGCACTGATCTCAGGTTGCCTTGCTCCTTAAGTTTTTGCTTTTATTTTGGTGCTATTGGCAAAACATTCCACTTCCTCCCTTCATGTGTCCCAAACTGACACCTTAAAGAAGAATCAGTTCCCCTACCTGGCAGGCCCCAGACCCAGCCCAGCCCTAGCCCCAGGCCAGGTCAAGTAGGTTAAGACATTCCAGGATCTGCCTTCCCATTACTCTGCCTACCCAGGACACCAAGGCAGATCAAGAGCTGCCCAGGCAGGAGAATTGACCTGGTAGCAGTATCTGTGAGAACTGCAAGGCCAGGACACCAGGAAAAGGGTGTCACTATGAACCAGATTGTCACCCTGAAAGAAGAAAGCAAATTGACTCAGGAAACAGCTGTTAGCAATCACATCATCTCCAGCATGATGTCAATTGATATCTTCAGTTTTATGAGGTTTGCAAAAAAAGTATCCCAGAGTCAGAAAATTATAGATTTTGAGCATTGGAAAGCACCTCACTAACCCTGCACAGGAATTATGTATACTGCAGACACCTAAAAGACTACCTCCCTTCTCATATCATTTCCTATTTTAGCAGAGAGTAATGAAAAATCAAGTAAATGACAATTGTGGCCAGGGATTCCAGTTGGTAGACCACAGGACTTACTAGCTAGATATGGGACAGGGACCTATGGCTCAATCTGTTATCATTGCCATCAACATCATCATCATCACCATCACCATCATCATCATCATTATCATCATCACTAGCCTTACAAGGTTCGCATAAAGCTTTTATGCTTGTTATTTCATTTAATTCTCATAACAACCTTGACAGTGCCTTGTCACACAGTTTTCATGTTCTTAGACAAACTTAGTTCCTTATGTGTCCAGTTTCTCCTATATTACTATGGTTATATCTTCCATTTATGTGCAGGTTTGATGGATTCTAATATCCCCTGTTGGTCATCCTGGGATTTTTAGTTCCTCCATGTAGCTATCAGATCCTGGCACAGGAGCATCTGAAATGAGTTGAGGGAGAGGAATTTGGAGTAAGAACTAGAATTCTCATGAAAAGGGGTGCTGAGGGGGTGGAGCCAAGATGGCAGAGTGAAAGCAGTGACTTGCTTGAGCTCTCCCCCAAACCCCTCCAAATACCTATAAAAAATGGCTCTAAACAAATTCTAAAGCAGCAGTACCCACAAAAAGACAGAGGGAAACAAATTTCCAGCCCAAGACAACCTGGATGGTTGATCAGAAAGGTATATTGTGCAGGTGGGGAGAGGAGCACAGTTTGGCGTGGGCAGGCAGGCTGCAGTTAACCTGGAGCAGGCCTCAGAGGACTGAATCACGGGCAGCTGTGGTGGTTTCCAGACTTCTCAACCCAAGAACTCCAAAGACAACTTAGAAGGTTGGTGGGAAAAGTCTGTGACTTCGGTGAGAGAGAAACTAGGTCTCAGCCACAAGTCCCAAGCGTGGCCCCAGGGCAGTAGCTGCTTCCTGAGCTTCGGGCCCACAGGCTGAGGGGGAATTGAGTGGCTGGTCAGAGGGGGATTACAGGGATCTCTTTGCCAGTGCTGAGGCAGGAGTCTCTTGCTTTACCCATGCTTGGATCTGGGTCACAGTTCTGAGGGGCGGTCCTGGGTTAGGAGGAGCGCTGGTGTGGTGGAGCTTGTTGTGCTGGCAGAGAGGAAACACCTTGCCCCTTATAGCATCTTGGAAAAACTGAAAATTTTCAGGTCCCTAGAAGTATCTCTGAAAACAGCTGTAAAAACCCCAAAGCTTGGGACAGTACATTCTCCACAGTGGAAGCAGACTCTTACCTTAACAAAGAATTTAAAACTCAAAGTAATTGGCCGGGATCATGAGTAAGCAGTGCAAAAAGAGTCAGACTATATTATCTTACTTTGGTGACAAAGAAGATCAAAACATACAACCAGAAGAAGACAACCAAGTCAAAGCTCCTACATCCAAAGCCTCCAAGAAAAATATGAATCAGTCCCAGGCCTTGGAAGAGCTCAGAAGGGATTTTGAGAAGGAAGTAAGAGAATTAGAGGAAAAACTGGGAAGAGAAATGAAAATGATGCAAGAAAATCATGAAAAACAAGTCAACAGCTTGCTAAAGGAGACCCAAAAAAATACTGAAGAAAATAACACCTTAAAAATAGATTAACCCAAATGGCTAAAGAGGTCCAAAAAGCCAATGAGGAGAAGAATGCTCTAAAAGGCAAAATTGTCCAAATGGAAAAGGAAGTCCAAAAGATTACTGAAGAAAATATTTCCTTAAAAATTAGAATGGAGAAATTGGAAACTAGGGACTATATGAGAAATCAAGACACTGTAAAACAAATACAAAAAAATGAAAAATTAGAAAACAATGTGAAATATCTCATTGGAAAAACAACTGACCTGGAAAATAGATACAGAAGAGAGAATTTTAAAATTGTTGGACTATCTGAAAGCCATGATCAAAAAAAGAGCCTAGACATCATCTTTCAAGAAATTATCCAGAAAAACTGCCCTGATATTTTAGAACCAGAGGGCAAAATAGAAATTGAAAGAATCCACAGATCTCCTCCTGAAAGAGATCCCCAAAGGAAAACTCCTAGGAATATTGTAGCCAAATTCCAAAGTTCCCAGGTCAAGAAGAAAATATTACAAGCAGCCAGAAAGAAACAATTCAAGTATTGTGGAAACACAATCAAAATAACACAAGATTTAGCTGCTTCTACATTAAGGGAACACAGGGCATGGAATATAATATTCTGGAGGGCAAAGGAGATAGGAGTACAACCAAGAATCACCTACCCAGCAAAACTGAGTATAATCCTTCAGGGGAAAAAATGGTCATTCAGTGAAATAGAGGACTTTCAAGTATTCTTGATGAAAAGACCAGAGCTAAATAGAAAATTTGACTTTCAAATACAAGACTCAAGTGGAACATGAAGAGGTAAACAGAAAAGAGAAATCATAAGAGACTTATTAAGGTTGAACTGTTTACATTCCTGCATGGGAAGATGATATTTGTAACTCATGAGACCTTTGTCAGTATTAGGGTTAGTTGGAGGGAAAAAATTATATGTATGTAGATAGATAGATAGATAGATAGAGGGCACAGGGTGAGTTGAAGATGAAGGGGTCATATCCGGAGAATAAAATTAAGGGGTGAGAGAAGATTATTCTAGGAGAAGGAGAAAGGGAGAGGTAGAATGGGGTAAATTATCTCACAAAAAATAGAAAAGGCTCTTACAGTGGAGATGAAATGGGGGAAGGTGAGAGGGAATGAGTGAATCTTATTTTCATAGGATTTGACTTAAGGAGGGAATGACATACACTCAATTGGGTATGGAAATCTGTCTTACCCTATAGGAAAATGGGGGGGGGAAGGGGACAAGGGAGTAGGGGGATGATAGAGAGGAGGGCAGATTGGAAAAGGGGGTAATCAGAAGCAAATGCTTCTGAGGAGGGACAGGGTCAAAAGAAAGAATAGAATAAATGGGGGGTGGGATAGGATTAAGGAAAATAGAATTAGTTTTTCACAGCATGTCTACTATCGAAGTGTTTTGCATAACTGCACATGTATAACCTATATTGAGTTGCTTGCCTTTTCAATGAGAGTGGGTGGAGAGGGAGGAAGGGAGAAAGTTTAGAACCCAAAGTTTTAAAAACACATGTTTAAAAAAAAAAGTTTTCACATGCAACTGGGAAATAAGAAATACAGGAAATGGGGTACAGAAATCCATCCTGCCCTACAGGAAAATAGAAGGGGAAGGGGATAAGAGAAGGGGGGGAAGAGATAGAAGGGAACACAGACTAGGGGAAGGGGTATTCAGAACGCATGCCATCTAGGGGTGGGGGAGGGTGATATGGGGTGACAATTTGGAACTCAAAATCTTGTGGAAGTAAATGTTGAAAACTAAAAATAAATTTATTAATAAAAAAAGAATGTCTTCTGTGTAAAAAAAAGAAAAGGGGTGCTAAAATCATAACATTGTTATATCCAAATATGTCTTAGGTCTAGTCATTTTGTTGATAGGACAAACAAAAATAGAGTGCAGGAGCAAGCTCCAGATCTGATTGTCTCTCTGTTAACTGAACATCGTATTGTAATTCATGGATTAATAGGCTTAGAGCTAAAAGGGACCTCAGGGCTCAACTGGCCCAACTCTCATTTTATAGGGAAGAGAACGGAGTCCCAGAGGGTTTAAGTAATCTGCCTGAGGGCACACAGAGCTGGAATTTGACTCCAGGTCCTCCCATTATAAACCCTTCACTATTTCCCCTAACCCCATTGTCTTTGCTGAGAAGTGGTGGAGGGAGATATTTTAACCTGGCAAATGATGCAAAGTATGGGCCAAAAAAAAAAAATGATACAAAACTTGAAACATTGGTATGAAGTGTGTGTGAAGGGAGATTATGTAGCCAGAAAATCTCTCTAAGGAAATGTTATGTGGTATTGGGTTCAGTCAGGAGCTGGTGCAAGGGATAAGGTAGGCCAACTTCATGGGTTTCTTCTACCATAGGGGTAGTCATTTGTTAGTGTGGCAGCAATTCCACAATTAAATCTATTGTTGTTGCTGCCTTGGCACCTCAGAAAGTTAGGAGGGATTGAAGGAGTCCTGGGGATTTCCCTATGGGGTACCTTGCTCAGATGCAGACTTTGCAAAACTAAATAAAGCCATATTGATATTATGGTGGAAGAAGGCTACCAATATTTCCAAGCAATTACATACAACATCTGGAATAATCCCTTATGCCTTTTTGTAATAGCCAAGAACTGGAAGGAAAGTTGATGTCCCTAAATTGGAGAGCAAATTGTGGTCTAGAAACATGATGGAATTGTGCCCTAAGAAATTATGAATAAAATGAATTCGGAAAATCTTGGGAATGAACCATCGTCTAGCAATGCAGATTGAAGTAAGAAGAACCAGGAGAACAATAACATAAACAATGATATAATATGATGATCACAACGATGTAAAGGTTATGAAAACATTGAAAGAATTCAAAACTCCAATCAATGCAGTAAACAGTCGTGGCTTAGAGAAATGATAGTGAATCACGCCTCAATCCTCTTGGGAAAGAGATGGCCGACTATTGGCACAAAATGAGCATACATTTTCAGACATGGCCAATCATTGATCTGTTTTGCTTCACTACTTATCTGTTTCAAAGGTGAGTCTATTTGTGGTAGAATAATAATAATAACAACAATAGTTAGTATTCATCTAGTGCTTTAAGGTGTGCAAAACACTTTAGCAATATTATCTCATTTGATCCTCAAAACAATCATCTCTATTTAAAGATAAGGAAACTGAGGCAGACAGATTAAGTGACATATCTAGTAGTTGTCTGAAGAGAAATTTGAACTCAGGATCGTCCTAATTCCAAGCCCAATGCTCTATTCACTGTGCCATCTAGTTGTGGAAAAATAATAGGGAAGTTAAAAAGATGTTTGGTTGGGTTTTTAAGTGTATCAATAAACCTTCAAAAAAAATTCTCATGCACCTCACTATTGGACTATTACAGAACAAACCATTCATCATCAGTTAACATATGGTTTATTGGAGATCAAAGGTAGAACAGCTCAGCTGACATCATTCTTCTGTCTGCCACATTTGGTCCTTCTATTTAGATGGCAGTCATCTGGGCTCATATATGTGCACCCTCAGCTTATTGTTGGTCTCCTAATGTAAAATTTAATATCTTTTTTCTAGTGTTAGCTTCCTTTGTCTCTTTGCAGCATTTGACACTACTGACCACCCCATCCTTCTGGAAACCTCTTATCACTTGGCTTCAGAGACACTGCAGTTTAGTGATCCTCATTTCTCTAAATGCTCTGCCTTTTTTTTCCCTTTCCCTCCCCCTAATTCTTAAACTAAATGTCCACCAAACTTCTGTCCTTGGGCATCTTCTCTTCTCCCTCTCCGTGCACCCTTGGTAATTCCATTTATTCCCATGGTTACAACTATCACCTGCTTGCAGGCAAATTCTGAATCCATATCTCTAGGCCTAATCTCACTTCCCCATATCTCCAACTGCCTACAGGATATCTCCACCTGGATGTCACAATACCAGCCCAAACTAAAATATACTCCAAACTGAACTTATTATCCCTCCTCTTAAGTCTTCTTTCTGACTTCAGTATTCCTATCAAAGGCACCACCATTGAAACATTCTGTTTCTCATGTTCAAAATATGGGATTATTTTTAACTCTTCCCTCTGAAGTAGCTAATGGTGCAGTAGAAAACTGACCCTCCAGTTAAGAAGATCAGAGATCATATATTGCCTGATACACTTACTAACTGTGTGATCCTGGGCAAGTCACTTAACCTCTGTTTGCCTCAGTTTCCTCAATTATAAAACAAGAATAATAATAGCACAGAGTTGTTGTGAGGATCCAATAGGGTATTTGTCAAATAAAGGCACTTAGCATGATGCCTGGCACATAGTATACACTATGTAAATGCTTACTCCCTTCCCTTCTCCATTTCCTGTTATAAGCACTCAGTAAGTTCTATTAGTTCAGATTTGACCACATCTCTTGCATTACTTGGTCCTTCGCATTTCCAGAAAGGGCTGGATAACATGGCCTCTGAGGTCCCCTCTAGTTAGTTCTATGAGCCTATGGCCCTATATTTAAGAGGAAAATGTAAGCACAAAATAGGTGAATACATGGGAAAAGAGCACTCAGCTGCTCTACAAGGTCAAGTTCAAATCTCCTGGCCCAGATATATAGATATATATAGATAAAAATATATATGGATATGTATATACACACAGAGAGATACACACATATACACATTTATGTGTGTGTGTGTGTATATATATATATATATATATGTTATTAATCAGTCATTTTCCAGTCGTGTCTGACTCTTCATGACCTCATTTGGAGTTTTCTTGGCAAAGACTAAAGTGGTTTGTCATTTCCTTCTCCAGCTCATTTTGAAGGTAAGGAAATTGAGGCAAACAGGGTTAAATGACTTACCTAGCGTCACATAGCTAGTAAGTGAGGCCAGATTGAACTCAGGAATATGAGCCTTCCTGACTACAGGCCCAGCACTCTATCCACTAGGTAGATAGATAGACAGACAGACAGACAGACAGACAGATAGATAGATAGATAGATAGGCAGACATATACACACACATACATAGACATACTATATGTGCATGTATATATATATGTGTGTGTGTGTGTGTGTGTGTGTATATATATATATATTTATATATATGGAGAGAGAGAGAGAGAGAGAGAGAGAGATCGATCTATCTCTTTCTCTAGATACAGATATATACACATGTAGACTCAATTTTGTTTCTGCAACATCTCTTGTATCCATCCCCACATGCTATTCCCCCTCTACCATTCTGGTGCAGGTTGCCATTACCACCTATATGGAATATTATAATAGTCTCTTAAAGGGTCATACAATCCCTACACTCTTTCCTCTCTAATCCATACCATTCCCAGACTACTCTTTCTCACACAAACTGTATTATCACTTCTCATGTCACTTCTGTGATCAAAAAATCTTCAGTGACACCTTATTGCCTGTCAAATAAGGATTAGATGTCTTTTTCTGCAGATTGATGTCCAGCTTCCAGATATTTTTTTCTTTCTTCATAATTCCTCAAAGATTATTGGCAATGGTTTAATAATGACTCTTACAAATTACTTAAGTATTCTGGGATATAATCATCTAGTAGGATATGAGGAATATATTAGAAAGGGAGATGGGCCATGGAAACCATGTAATCCAGTCCTCTCTTTTTATAAATGATGAAACCGAGTGACTCGCCCAAGTTGCCCATGTAAGGGGAAGGAATTAAATCCAGGTCCTCTGACTTCAGAACTTTTGTTCTCCCTTCCTAGTGGCTTTCTTTTGCCAACTGGTTTTCCTTTCCTGGAATTACTCCACCATTCCAATAAACCAAATGGTTTTCCAAGACATAATGGTCCTAGCAGATTTATTCCCACTTCTCCAAAGTGAACTTTTGCACAGAGAGTATTTACAATCTAAAGGGGAGAGACAATATACAAAAGGAGCTGGAAATAGGAAAGATGAGATACAGGTTGGTGAGGGAAAGAGAGATGGGACACCATGGGGCACCCAGTGTCAAGATATCTTGTTCTATAGAGTTGAAATCAGACAAGGCAGCAGATACAAAATGGAAGGCTAAACTCTTTACAAAAATTATCTCATTTAATCCTCACAACAACCCTATTATCATGCCCATTTTACAGTTGAGGAAACTGAGACAATTAGAAACAATTAGACTTGGCCACACAGCTAGTAAGTATCTGAGGTAGGATTTGAACTCAAGTCAGCCTGAATCTAGGTCTGCTGTACCATGTAGTTGCCTCTGGGAATGACATGGTTACCCTCTGCTTTATGAATATCGCTGTCAATTCTAGGAAGGTTGATTTTTAACCATGCCTGTAGTTTAAAATATACATGGCTGGAATCCTGGGAACTTTCTAACTTCTTCATGCAAAGCAGCTAACAACTGGAGTCACACTGAGTAGAGTAACCCTCTGTGCTCAGCAACCATACTTGCCCATATCCCTTCTGTGCATGTAGAGCAATCATCCAAATTGTGAATCCTTGGTAAGCCAGGCTATTTGATGCTCTTGTCCTACCTTTTCTACAGCTAGCATTTATATATCATTTTAAGGTTTGCTAAATATTTTCTAAGTTTAATTTATAGGCTCTGGCCTCACTCTTTGAGGGCCAGTCCTGATACACCTCCCTGGAGTTCCAAGTGAAGGTGTGCTGTAATCCATTCCTATTGCTAAAGCAGTATGATCATTTATACCTGGGAAATTGGCAAATGCTATGAATTAGGGCTTGATATATTGTTTCGTGTTGTTGAGACTTAAGAAAGTGATAGAGACAATGCAAACAATAGAGATTAAACTTGAAAACTGCGTCATTTGTATTTTTCTTTTTGGAGAGTCAGGTGTTAAACATTTATCAGTACATCATTGGTTTCAGGGAACCCTGAAAGGTTTGTGGGGTATATCTCTTCTCTATTGCCCTAGAGTCGAACTTCCACTTCCTGTGTTTCCCCCAGTGTTAGAACCTATGACTAAAGCTCCCAGTTTCTTTTAACCACTTAACAGCAGGATGAGTTTACAAAGAGATATTTACTTCAAAGATCTAAGCAAACAGACATTTCCCCAAATACCTGAGGTATACTCTCCCTACACCACCTTGGTCTCTAGGGGAACAGGCTTAACACTTAGCTCTGATTCCACCAAGTTCATGCATTGTCCCTCACTGTATGTTGTGAGAAAAGTCACCCAGCACTCCTAGACATGAACGAGGCAAAATGGAAATTAGTGAAGCTATTTGAGGGCTTTTTGAAGATACTGACACTTCTGATTATGCAGCTAATTGAAAGAGACTCTTCCCAACCACAAGTTTAATCAATTAGAACCATTTACTGGATGTTTCTCCATGTTTGGCAATCTCTTCAAAGTACTTCCTTAATTTAGCATCAGGATTCTTGGAAGCCATCTCCCCAGTGTCATGTCCATAGAGAGGTTACATCTACCAAACAAGCTGATGGAGTTAGCACATGTACTCCTATTACACACATGTTATCTCATTTATAGGGAGATGCTATTATTATCCCCATTTGACAATTGAGGAAATTGAGGTTGAGAGAATTTAAGTGACTTGCCCAGGGTCACACAACCTGTAATTGTCTGAAGCAAGATTTGGACTCAGGTCTTTATGACACCAAGCCTGGCTCTTTACCCACTGTGCTACCTACCTACCTCTACTTCAGCCATTACACAGTCAATTATAAAAGGAAAACATTTGGTATACAAATACTCCAAAACTGATTGCATAAGACCAGCTTTGCTTTAATGGAGAAGTTGAAAAAGTTGGCATCAAACAAGATGTAATACAGAAGTTCCAAGTGTGTTACATTGGAAGAAAAGCAGGCAAGGTACTGGGGAACTCTCATAGAATAAGCATCTGCTTCATTGTCACATTTTCCTTGTTTTCCTCCATCTCCCTTGTCAACTGGAACCTCCCCACAACTGGGAATATTCAAGGAAAGGAAACCCAGTAGGAGACTGTTGTAATTGTCTAGGAAAGAGGTGATGAGGGCCAGAATCAGGGTGTTAGCTATGAAAGTGGTGAGAAGTTGGACAGGTAAAGGAGATACTGTACAAGTAAAATTGACAAGTTTGACAACTAAATGGAAATATGGAATGAGAGAGATTAGGAAATTGAGAGTGACTTCCAGGTGGCCAAATCAGGGCAACTGGAAAGATGGTGGTAAAAACAGGAAGCCTGAAACCTTGGAGCACTCTTTAAATCACAGCCTTATGGAACAGGGAGATATGCCAGAGGCCATCTGGCCCCACTCAAACCCTAGTAGTATCCCCTAGCCATCCGGTCTTGGATGAAGTCTTGAAGACTTGAAGAATTTTGGAACCCACTAGCTCCCAAGGCAACCCATTTCACTTTCGACATCTCAAATTAGGAGCAAGTGTCTTCTGTTAGAGGATCAAATGAGATCGTGTGTATAAAGTGCTGTATAAATGTTAGCTATTATTTATATCAAGCCAAAATCTGTCTCTGCAACATCTACTCATTGCTCTCAATTCTGCCCCTTGGGGCCAACTAGAACAAACCTAATTGCTCTTCCCCATGACAGCTCTTCAAATGCTTGAAGAGCGCTATCATGGCTTCCTAAGTCATCCTTTTTCCAGGCTATCTACCCAACGTCCTTTCAGCTCAGCCTCTTACTGGTTCTGACAGGTTTCAAACCTCCAAATCATTCTCAACTTTTCAGGGCTAATCAGTTGCCAAATCTTGTCAATTCTACCTCCATAATATCTCACAAACAATCAATCGATCAGCTAACATTTATTAACCACCTACTATATGTCATACACTGTACTAAGGACTAGAGATAGAAAGAGAGGCAAAAACATCGCCTCTGCTCTCAAGGAGCTCACAGTCGCCTTCTCTCCAATAACGCAACTATCCTCATTCAGGCCTTCACCCCTAGGTGTTCCAGCATGCTCAACCCACATGTGAGCTTATGCCCTCCTTACCTCTATCCTGGACTATTGTACCAGCTAATTGGTTGTCTCCCAGCTTCAAATCTCTCTCCTCTCTAATCTGTCCTCTACATACCTACCAAATTTATATTCTTAATGCACAGTTCTGACCATATGATTCTCCTATTCAATAACCTATGTTTGGCTTTTAAAGCCCTTCACAGTTTCCAGACTACATTTCCAGATATTATCCCCTTTCATGAACTCTAGAATCCAGCCAAACTGGCCTTCTTGTACCTTATTCATGATATTCTATCCCCCAGCTCTATCCTTTGTACAGACTGTCCCTGATGCCTGGAATTCATTCCTTATGGAATCATTTCTGACCAGGTCATCTAGCTTTTCTGGAAGATTTCCAGTAAAGGAGAATCCACTTCCTCCTGAAGCAGGCTATTTCTACTTTCAATCATCTCTAAATATTAGGAGGGGAAGAGAGTAAGGCTGGTGACTTTGCACAGCCTTCCCTCACCTAAATCCAATTCACTTGCAAGTCGTGGCATCACCTTCCTGATGCCATGGTCCTCTTCAAGAATGAAGGACAAACAACAACTTGTGAGCCCACTGGGGACCCAACTGGCCAGTTCGAGTTGGGCAGCACAGCTCCCTCCTTTCCTCCTTCCTTCCTTCCTTCACTCCTTCCTTTCCTCTTTTTCTACCTTCCTTCCTCCCTCCTTCCTCTTTCTCCTTTCCCTCCCTCCTCTCTCTACCCACATACGATATCATCCCCTTACCTGTGAGTGCTTTGCCCAAAGGAATGTAAATTTTGATCGCTGAAACCTTGCAAGGTATCTTGGGATTTTCAGACTGTATTTCTTTCTTAAGGACCATGCCTTAAACCCACATCACTCCAGCTCTTATTGATTAGTGAATAATAGGTCCCAAGTCAAGCCTCACTTGGTCATTGCTTCAGCCCTGATGGCTCAGAGTGAGTGTAAATAGCAGTTGTTTCTGTTTTGGCCAGAAACCCTGAGGGTCTTCCCCTCCTGGATTGATTTTGGTTTTTGACTGGGTAAAAGAGGCCATTCTTTGCCTCATTTCTTACCTAGCCTTAATCACAGAAAGGGCATTGCCTCAGTCAGACTGGAATCTGGAAATACCTGAACTTAAAAAGGCCAAGGTCTCCCACTGCATCCTAGGCCATCTCCAGTCATTCTGATCTATATCTTGCCACTGGACCCAGGTGGCTCGGGAGGAGAGGTTGAGGCTGGTGACCTTGCACTCACTTAATCCAATTCACTTGCAAGTCACGGCATCACCTTCCCAATGTCATGGTCCTCTTTGAGAATGAAGGACAAAAAACAACAACAAATATCAGGAAGTTTTTTCTTCTGTGGAATCTCAACTTGTCTCTGAAACATTTGCTCATTGCTCTTAGTTTCATATTCTAGGGACGATCAGGGAAAAAATCTCATCCCTCTTCTGCATGGCAGCCTTTCAGACTTGAAGATGACTGTCATATGTTCCCCTGATTCTTCTTTTTGTCAGGCTAAGCATCCTTGCGCCTTCACCAAATATTCATCTTAAGGCCTTTTATCATTATGGTAGACCTCCTCCAAACATTCTCTAGCTTAAAACCCCATACGAACGTCAAAGTGTCTACCAATAAGTTCAAATAAGTTTAACATAACTGAAAAATGTCTTTAGTATAATACAGAAACAAAGTCATTAAGATGGCATTTACAACTAAATAAATATGATTACATGTTTAATGCTCTCCATCTCCTAACTCCTTGCCTTTGCAATGGCTGTCCCCCTAGCCTAAAATTCCCTCCCTCCATTCCTCCTCCTCTTAGCTCCTCTGGTTTCTTTCAAGAATCAGCTAAAATGTCACCTTCCGTAAGGGGCCTTTTCTAATCCCTCTAGCTACTCATTCCTTCCCTTTTCAGATTACCTAGATAGAGACAGAGAGAGAGAGATAGAGGACCCTGAAAGGAGATAACATACTAATGAAAAGGACAAATGTAAATATGTATATATATATATATGCACATATACACATACATATATACACACGTATATTTATATGTATTTATGTATATACTATTCATCCATCTATATCTAGATAGATATATAATAGTATGTAGCCATATGTAATATGTGTGTATATGGTATGTACCTAGATATTTGTCAATTATAGCATTTAGCACATATGTGGGATAGTATATATAAATAATGTACATAGATATTTACATTTAATTGTATCCCACTCCATCCCATTAGAATATTAGCTCCTTCAAGGAAAAGATTTTTCCTTTTTCTTTTCTTTGTACCCTAACACTTAAAACAGTGCCTTGCCTATGGTAATTACTTAATAAATACCTTCTGATTAAATGATTAACTGTGCTTTTGAATATGAAGTTTGTTATCTGTCACTAAGTTAGGGCTTCCAACATGATCACCTAAATGACTGTGTTCCTCTGTGGCCATTTTTGTTCTTTTTTTCCACTTTTAGACCGCCTTATTTATATCTCTGTGCACCACCTGAATTGTTAGGAAACTCATTGAGGAAATTCAACTTGATCATTGTAGAGTAGTGGTTCATAATCTTTTTGTTCTTAAGACCCCTTTATGCTCTTAAAAATTATTGAGAACTCCCCCAAGAGGTTTTGTTTATGTGGCTTATATCTATCAATATTATCATATTTTAAATTATGTCTTAGGTTGATTGTGAAAATAGTTTTGACCCTTAGACTCCCTGAAAAGGTCTTGGGCTCCCCAGAACACAATATTGTAGAGCATCAAAAGTCTAACCTACTTGTCCAAAGATTGAATAAGTGCTCTAGCCTTCTTTCTTTTCAAGTAAAGTTTTGTTTTAGGCTTTTCAGACTATGTCTATTCTTTCATTTTGATTAGTGGAGTATTGTTCATTTTTTAAAAGAATTTCTTTCTCCAAAGTGATATCCACTTGTCTTAAAAGTATGCGTGGTCTAATTAAATAAGAGGGATTCAGGACTCTTATTCACTACCTGGGCCACATATGAGTCACCAGGCATGGCCAGAGATCCAGTTTCCAGAATCTACCACATTCTTTCTTTATCTCTCCCTGTTAAAATCTTTCACTTTTTTAAAGGTCCAGCTCAAGTGCTGCCTGCTCCATGAAAACTTCCCCGACTAGAAAATTTGTGTGTGTCTCTCTCCCTTGCACCCATCTCAATCGACCTTGTAGAGGGTTTGATCTTTAATATTGTGGTCATTTGAAATTCATTGCAAAAGATGACATAAGACGTTGGTTCAAGCTTAATTTTTGCTAGGCTTTCCAGTTTTCCCAGCAGCTTTTGTGAAAGAGAGTTCTTTCCTAAGTAACTTAGGTTTTTGGATTTATCAAACACTGAGTTTGAGTTAAATTGTTTGTCCCAGTGAAGGGACAAATTCCCTCCATTGAAGACCCTTGTTTTAATCTTACTTCACAATTCCTTGGTGTGTAACCCTGGGCAAGTTTTTTAATTTTTACCAAGCTCAGTTTAGTAGAACCTACTTCATAGGGTTGTTATTAGGATCAAATACAATAAGTTGTATCAGTCAGTCAGCTAGCATTTAATGAATCTTCTATGTACTATGCATCTCCATGCTAAGCACAGGGGATACAAAGAAAGGAAAAAAAAAATCTTGATTTCAAGGATCTCATAGTTTAATGGGGGTGGGGGACAGTATACAAATAACTGTGTACAAAATAAATTAGGGGTAATCTTAAAGAGACAGTGTTAAAACTAAGAAAGCCTGGGAAAGGCTTTTTACGCAAGGTAGAATGTTAGTTGAAACTCAAAGGAAGCTAGAAAAACTAAGAGTCAGGGGGAGAAAGCATTCGAGGAATGTCCAGTGAAAAAACATGGAGTAAAGAGATGAAATATCTAGTTCAAGGAATAGAAATACCAGTGTCACTGGAACTCAGACTATGTGGAAGAGAATATAGCACAAGAAAACTAAAAAGGAAGGGTGGAACCAAGTCAGACAAGACTTTAAAAGCCAAACAGAGGATTTTACATTTGATCCTAGCAGAAGCCACTGGAGTTGTTGAATAGGGAGTGGGATTGGGGGTGAGGAACCGGGCAAGGGTATGACATGGTCAGATCTCTGTTTTAGGAAGATCAATTTGACAGCTTGGTAAAGGATGGACCTAAGTGGAGAGAAACTTGGGACAAGGAAACCAACCCAGAATGTTATTGCATTCTACATGGAAGGTGATGAGAACCTACATCAGTGTGGTGACAGATTCAGAGAAAAGTAGACAGTTAATAAGAGATGTTATGGAAGTAGAAATGACAGGACTTGAACACTAATTGGATGTGGAGGATGAGAGAGAGTGCAGACACCACCTAGGTTATGAGCCAGGGGATCTGGAAAGATGGTTTTATACACACTAAGGCACTGTATAAATGTCAGCTATCCTAATAAAATGAATGAATAACTTTCCTTGAGTGTCAAATCAGGACAGGCATTTGAGTTTCTTTGAGGGGTCTTAAAATTAAATTATCCTCCCAGAACATCAACATGTTTCAACACCCTGCTCCAAGCTAAAAATCTTGCCTCAGAAAAATCAGAGTTAACCCTAGAACTCTAGTGCCTTTGCACAAAAAGTTCTTTCTGTTGTTCAAGATGAGTTTCAAACTGAAAAGCTCCATTTCAAAGTAAGACAACTAGTATTGTCTTTTCACACAAGTAGAATATCTGAATAAATGATGCTTCACCTCCTCTACCCTCAGGGTAAATCTCCTTTTGATCCCTCTCCAGAGGTGTGGGTAGGCCCAATATGGAGCAATTCCAAGAGGCCAGTCTCTAAGTATTGTAGGTAAAGGGTGTCATTCACATTAAGAAATGTATTGCTTTCTTGGACTTGATTTTCCACTTTTTTTCTGGCAAAGCAAGGCTTATGATTGCCACATCTTTTTGCATTTTATATAGTATTCTAGCCAGCGTGCTTTACCTGGTGATTACAGTTGGAAGATATAAACCAAGTAAAAGCCACATTTCACACTTCTCAGGGGCCTTCAATACAGCAGGAAAAAAAGTGAAAAATACCAATAAAATACACAAGTTCCTGAAATATCCAAACATATATAATCTATTGTGGGTATATATGAGGGCTTGGAAGAGGGAGTAGTGAATTTTATGTTAAGAGGAAAGGATTCAGGGAATGGAAAGAAAGCAAAAGCATTTTGATGCTTAAAGAAGTACTATCATGCTGAGGGTATTAGACTTAAATATAACAACTATTTCACATTGTGTTCAATAGTTCTTCATTCTTCATGCTTAGTGCTTCATACCATGCACCCATAAGTTAGACATCTTCTGTATAATAAGCCCTATGTGAACATGAACAAATCGTGTAGCCTCTTAGTGCACTAGAGAATTCTCTAAGACTGTAAATTATGAATTCCCAATATGCACTAGGGAAAAGAACTTCCACAGTGGGAGTTCCTTATATTGTTGAAATCACAGATTTAGATAATTATAATAATAATAACAAAACTTACAGAAATACCTTTGGACTGAACAGACATTGCTTCATCTAGAAATAATCAAGGTTACTACAGGTAGAGGCCGACTTATTTGTCAATGTAACTGAAAGGGATTTGGCCACAGATATAGTCTACAGAAGGATTAAAATCCAAGAATAGAATCAAAAGGCCTTCCATGGGTAACATCCATATGATCTCAGCAACAATATGTTAATAAACATCAAACAAATGACTGTCATTACAATGATACCTAAGAACTTAAGAGCATTTTCAGTAGATGTTACCTCAAATCCTCATGCTAGGTGGAATAGAAAATTCTTGATATTTAAAGACCTTACAGGAGAAATCATCCCTGTCATCTAGGCTGCTGCTGAAGTTTTACTGGGGGTATGTTTAGTGAGTCTACAGATAATGAGCTTACATGCTCACACTTTTATCCAACTATAAAAAGCAGTTATTTTATCCACAGGTACAATAGTCCATAGAATATTAAATGTGTAAGAATAATAGGAAAGTAAGTTGTCCCAGGACCATTTCTAGCTAAACTCTGTTTTATAAAAAAATGAGAAGTGTTTTTCTAAAATAATAGTACTGTGACTTTCTTTTACTTCAGATCACTCTTCAAAACATAATTTAGAAAAATGTATCCCTATGAAAGAAGCCAGGATGGAGTCTGGATTTTTTATGCCAAAGGAACAAAATAATGATCCACTTTCTATCCCCAGAGTGTATACATCATTGATACTCTCCAAACACTTTTGTGTCTCATCCCACACTAGTTGAGTTGTCACAGTCTAACTATCTATCTTTAATAGTAGTTTGATGAGTTCCTTTCTTCTCTTTGCACTCTAGTACATTCCTAACTAAATGACAAAATTCTACAGGCTATGAAAGACTAACCTCATTTCTTTCTTCCTTTCTTTTTTCCTTTCTTTCATTCTTCTTTCCTTTCCTTTTCTTCTTTCCTTCCTTTTTTCTTTCCTTCCTTCCTTCTTTCTTTCTGTCTTCCTTCCTTTCTTTCTTTCTTTCTTTTTTGATAAGGTTATTAGACTGAGAGAACGAGTAGAATGCCAGAGATATAATTTATCTAGATTTCAGCAGAGTATTTGACAAAGTCTTTTATGCCCTCCTTGCAGATCAGACGGAGAGAGATGGGCTAGAAAACAGCAAAGTAGATTTCATTTGGAACTGGCTGAGTAACTGGAACCAAAAAGTAGTCATTAATGGCTCAGAGTCAAAGGAAGAGTCAAGGAAGTCCTTAGTGGAATGCCTCAAGGATCCCCCTACAAAAGGATTTTTTAAGTCCTTGGTGACAGTTCTAACTTTTAATTGCCAGTTCCTACTGAATACTTCATTCATAACCTTTTGTGATACAGTGACCTCACAGAGACTGACGGATAAAATAACAATTAACACAAATTAGGGATTAAAAATTTTCATCTCAGAATTTTTATTAAATAGCAAGAAAGAAGAAAGGAAATAGGTATTTATTAAGCACCTACTATGTGCCGTGCACTGTTCTTAGTGTTTTGCAAATATCTCACTTAATCTTTCACAAAAATTTTGAAAGATAGGTATTATTATTATCCCCATTTTTTTGTTGTTATTCAGTTACATCTGACTCTTTGTGATTTTATTTGGGGTTTTCTTGGCAAAGCTACTACAGTGGTTTGCCATTTCCTTCTCCAGCTCATTTTACAGATGAGGAAACTGAGGCAAACAGAGTTAAGTGACTTGCCCAAGGCCACATAGCTAGTAAGTGTCTGAGGTCAGATTTGAACTCAGGAAGGTGACTCCAGGCCTGGCACTCTATTTACTGTGTCACCTAGCAGCCCCTATCGCCATTTTACAGTTGAGGAAACTGAAGCAGCAGAAGTAAAGTGACTTGCCCAGGAAGTTTTTGAGGTCAGATTTGAACTCAGGTTTCCTGACTCCAGGTCCAGTGCTCTATCCACAGAACCAGCTAGTTTGCCTCTAGCAAGATCCTTAATGCAAATTTTAAAAAAAGTTTCATACGGTCTTTAACTACTTAACAGTTTTATTAATTATGGGATAAAACGCTGTTATCGAATGTGTGATGACATAAAGCTTACTGGGAGAGTTGGTGCACTGGATGAGAAATTAAGGATCCACAAAGATCTTGTCAAACTAGAACAATGACAAGAATAGTGGCCATAACTGTAAAGTACTACACTTGGGCTCAAAAAATTGACTTCGCATGTGCAAGACAGAGGAAGCAAAGGCTGACAGTAATTCGTGTAGAATAGACTTTCAAGTTTGAGGGGATTGCAAGCTTAATATAAGTCAAAAGTGTGACACGCTAGCCACAAAAGTGAATGGTATCTCAGGGTTTATTAAGAAAGGTGTAACATACTGGAGGTGAGGGAGGGACACAGGAAGGGAAAGAGAGAGAGGGAGAAAGAGAAAGAGATGGAAGGAGGGAAGGAGGAGAAGGAGAGAGAGGAGGAAAAGGAGAGGGTCAAGAGATGGAGGGATTGAGAGAGAGAGAGAGAGAGAAAGAGAGAGAGAGAGAGAGAGAGAGAGAGAGAGAGAGAGAGAAACCTCACTGTACTCTGTCCTGGTCAGATCACATCTGGAGTATTTTATTCCTTTCCACATGCCACATTGTAGAACGAGCGTTGATGTAAGCTGGAGAGTCCAGAGAAGGGCAATTGGGATGTGAAGGTCCTCAAAAGCAAACCGTGATAGGATTAGCTGAAAAAACTGGGGCTATGTAGCCTGATCCTATATTGGTTCAGGCTGAACTGGATATCCTCAGATCCCTTTCAGCTCTGAGATCCTGTCAGTTACAGAATTTTGTCCAGAAATTCCAAGCTCCCTTTTCTGCTGCCTTGCTCTCCTCCCCTTTCATCATGCTTTCTGCCTCTCAAAACTCACTCTCAGAAGAAAAAAAAAGTTGGGAAGCTCATTCACAGCAAACTAAAATTAATTGATGGGGTTTAAGATCTTATGCCATTTGGTGGCCATTTTCATATCATCAGATTTTTTTTTTTTAATTCCTTCAGATAAAGCAAAGAATTGCCATTCACCATTTAATTCTAGACATCAATGAGATGGATGAGGTCAACACTAGAGAGGACAAGGACACCTCCATATATCAGTAACTTTTCTGCCCAATGAACACAGAATCAGAGGGGAGATACGTCAAAATGTGTCCTCAATTCCATAATGTCCCCTCCCTGCTTTCCTAAGGGTAGAATTTAGTCTGAGGTTTTGTTTTTGTTTTTTTTTTTAGGCAATTGGGATTAAGTGACTTGCCCAGGGTCACACAGCTAGTAAGTGTCAAGTGTTTGGTCTGAGGCCAGCTTTGAACTCAGGTCCTCCTGACTTCAGGGCCAGTACTCTATCCACTGCGCCACCTAGCTGCCCCTAGAACTTGGATTGTGAAGCATTGTTGAGTCAAAGAAACTCTGTAAATGAATATAAGCCTCTCACACTCATTGTTTCAAAAAACCCATAACAGTAGCACTAAGCAAAATAATTTGCATTTATCCAGTATTTTTAAATAATTAGACTTTGTCTAAATGTATGCATTTGATGAAAGACATTTTGAAAGACTCTTGGTACCCTAATGAGTTTCTTATCATTATGATTCTCAGTATCTTGAGTGCATTGATCTATTTCAGCAGATATGATGGATTTTCTCTTCAAATTTTGCTGAACCACTAAGTGCAATCCCAAGAAAGCAACTTCTTAAACAGTTTGCCATGGTGACTTAGAGATTACAAAGCTACTTTCATTTTACAAAAGACAGGAAATAAAACTAAAATATTTCAAATACCTGAATCAGCCTAAAAAACTATACAATGGGTACCATGTACAAGGCAAGGAAAGAGAAACAAGGGATGAACCAGACAAACCAGGTACATACATGAGATCACACCCCAAAATGCCATATACCACATCTTTACAAATTAAAAATGAGGAAAACACTCTCTGATAGCTGTTTCTTCAATAAGTGTTTGCAGAGACCCACTTTAGCAATCTTTTGGCTTCCTGGTATTTTCTCCCAGGTGGTTCTAAGCAAACAAGACTAACGACCTGGCTTTGTTTGGATGGTTGACATGTTGTAATTGCATATGATTATTGCTGAGGATCATTTATAAAGGTTTCTTTGTTTTTATGTTGATTAGAGATACATGATTTCATAAGTTTCAAAAGTTGTTTATCTGTTAGTATATACTGTAAGCTACATGTAATAGCATGTCATTTTTGGAAGTACCTCACATTGGAAGGGTAGCTACTTAAGGGTAAATTTTTGGGTTGTGGTGACCCATAAAAGAGAAACCTCATATTAAAAAACTAACTAAATAACATTTCATTATAACTATATATTCCCTTCCCTTCTCAAAAAATAAATATTGTCACACATTTTCCTAAATATCTCTCAAGGAACCCTGTCTTACAGGACCCATGATGAGATAATGGCAGAATAACCTAATCACCCAACTCTGTTCCACTGAGGCTAAGAGTTCTTTCTACAATGACAGTTCCATGTTCTGAAATTCTAATGGCATCACTGTGTTTTTCTGACTTCCTGATTTTTTAGGTACCCTTTTCTGGTTTGATACATACTCCAAATGGGAAGCTTGGCTAATTCATAGGATCTCTAACTCCTTGACTTAAAGTTTTAGGGGTCAAAGTTCTACTCCCTTGATTTTACAGATGAGAAAACTAAGACCTAAAGAGGTTAAGTGATTTGCCCAGTCACAAGGGAGTAAATGACAGGGTAGGGATTCAAACTCAAATTCTCTGACTCCAAATCCAGCACTCTTCACTACGCTATGCTTCCTCCAATGGTTCTGTAGGACTTCCTTCAGTCTATCTACTTTCCCATGATAAGGTATCTTGATGAAAGTTCCTAAAATGGATCAGAATCTTGGACTTTACTTTGTTCTTCAGTTGTTTCAGTCGTGTCCAACTCTTCATGACCCCATTTAGAGTTTTCTTGGCAAAGATACTGAAGTGGTTTGCCATTTCCTTCTCCAGTTCATTTCACAGGTGAGGAAACTGAGGCAAACAGGGATGCCCACAGTCACACAGTTAGTAGGTGTCTGAAGCCAGATTTGAACCCAAGAAGATAAGTCTTCCTGATTCCAGGCCTGGCACTCTATCCCCTGTGCCCCCAACTACCCTTGGACTTTATACAATTCAATTAAAATCAGCACACATGTATTGAATTCCTATTGTGTAGCAGCAAGAATTATACTGGCTATTAGGAGGGTTACAAAAGTTTTACATAAGAAATATTCTCTCACTTCATGGACCTTACAGTCTGGTAGTAAAATATGAATACTAGTACTAATAGTATTTATGTGGTACTTCAAGGTTTACAAAGCACTTTATGAATATTATCTCGTTTTATCCTTACAATATCCCTGGGATGTAGGTGTTATTATTATCCCTATTTTATAGTTGAGGAAACTGAAGCAAAGAGAAGTGACCTGGCCAGAGTAATATAGCTAGTGTAAAATGGGATTTGATCTCAGTTCTAGGCCCCTCTCTCTCTCTCTTTCCTGTGCTACCTAGCTGCCTCATAATTAAAGAAAAATAATCACAATTATGGAAATAAAGATAAAACAAAAGTTAATTAGATGATTGTTGATAAAGATACAAAAGTTTCAGATAACAAATAATAGGGGGCAGCTAGGTGGTGTGGTGAATAGAGCTCTGTCAGGAGGACATGAGGTGGATTTGAATCCAGCTCGGACACTTGACACTTATTAGCTGTGTGACCCTGGGCAAGTCACTTAACCCCTATTGCCTCACCAAAAAGAAAAAAAAAAGATGAGAAATAATACTTGACCTGAACCTTAAGATTTATTTGCAAGATATTATAAATAGTAATTCACATTTACATAGTAGTGTCAAGATTTACAAAATACTTTCCTCATAGCACTATGAAGTAGGTAATACAATTATTAACATCCCCATCTACTGATAAGGAAAGGGAAGCTCAGAAAGGTTAAGTCACTTACTCAAAATATCATGTATGTAGATAATTATCTCTATTGCATCCTTTAGAAATAAGTTCTAATAAATAGCACAGCTTATATTTAAACGAATGTCTTCTGATCCTTAAATTCTTTCTATTGAGAGATACAAAGTGATCTATGAAATTTGGGATGTAGGGGGAGATCATTAGTGACTGAGATGATTGGGAAAGTCTTTCTGGAATTTAAAACCTTGAGCTTTAAGGACTAATTCTAAATTCAGCAAGCAGGAGAAAGGGAGAGGAAGGCAGGAGAGGCACTCTATGCACAGGAAGCATGAGCAGAGGCACAAAGGTAAGAAAGGGCAGGAAAAGTACAGTGGACAGCAAATAATCTACCTGGCCAAAGTGAAAAATGTGTCGACTTTAAACCGCATTCCTGGAATGTATTTTCTCCTCACTTCTACCTCTTGTAATGTTTAGCTCATGTGAAAGCTCATCTCAGTTGCCACTTTCAATAGGGAATCTTCCCTGGTGCCTCGAGTCATTGATGTGTTCTCCTTTCTCAAACAATCTGTACAGTATATGGTCATCTCTTTACACACTGTATCCCTTAAAAGAATGTAAGCTTCTTGAGAACAGAGGAAGTTTTAATTTTTTGTCTTTATATCTCCAATGCCTACCTAGCATTCTACAATGACGGTTCCACGTTCTGACATTCTAATGGCATCACTGTGTGCCTACAGAAGGTAGGCATTTAATAAATGCTTGTGGAGTCAAATTGAATTTGTTAATGGTTCCTGCCTCCTGCCTCACAGTTCTCAATACCAGTTTCTATTTCATGTACTGGTGATCCGCTTCTCAGAGAAAGGCACTTAGATCCTTTACTCTGGTCCTCTTTGACCTGATTATACCATAATCAGACAGTAGTTCAGGGTCAGCAAAGGCAGTATCAAACTGTCAATCAAGGGAGCAGTCGGTAAGTAGGGTTGAGTTACTAGACTGGAGTCAGAAGCACAGAGTTAGGGATCTGTAAAGAAACAAAGAGATCAAAAAGTGGGTGTCAGGCATACCTAACACCCAATTTGGACTGCAAAACCAGAACCAAGGAGGTAAGAAGTCCTGTCTTCAGATGTATAATAATATTCAATTTGACAAACGTTTGTATAACATAGAACAAGTTCTAAAGGCATGTAAGGCAGAGGTATACATGAACTAGGTGGGATTAGACACAGAAAAATGTCTGAAGGAGACAGGTTTATGTTTATGTTTTGAACTGGCTTTTGGATATGGATAGGAGGAATCATTGGGTGGTGGAAGGGAGAGAAAACAATCTAGATGGTGGAATAGCAGAACAGTCACAGAGCTGGGACTTTACAAGTCCAATCAATTTTGCTGAAGTGGGGTGGGAAGATTAGGGGGTACCAGTCTGCAAGACTGGCAAACATAAAGCAGACTCAGCATTTTATTGAAAAAAGCACTACACACTCTATAATTCAGAGAGTGACCTGAAGAAAATTTTTTTAAATTTTTAATTAATTTATTCATTTTTAGTTTTCAACATTCACTTCCATAAGCTTTTGAGTTTTCAATTTTATTCCTTCCCTTCTCTTACCCCCTCCCCAAGACAGTGTGCAATCTGATATAGGTTCTATATATACATTCATATTAAACATATTTTCACATTAGTCATATTGTAAAGAAGAATTAGAACCAGTGGGAAGAACCATGAGAAAGAAGAAACAAAACAAAACAAGAAAAGAAAAAAAGAGATCAAATAGTATACTTCAATCTGCATTCAGATTCCACAGTTCTTTCTCTGGATGTGGATAGCACTCTCTATCATGAGGTCTTTGGAGTTGTCCTAGCTCCCTGCATTGCTGAGAAGAGCCAAGTCTATGAAAGTTAGTCATCGTTCAATGTGGCTGTTATTGTTTACAGTGTTCTCCTGGTTCTGCTCATCCCACTCAGCATCAGTTTATATAAGTCTCTCTAGGTTTCTCTGAAGTCTGCCCACTCATCACTTCCTATGGCACAACAGTATTTCACCACATTCATATACCACAACTTGTTCAGCCATTCCCCAGTTGATGGGCAACTTCCCTCAACTTCCAACTCTTGACCACCACAAAGAGAGCTTCTATAAATATTTTTGTAATGTGGGTCCCCTTCTGATTTTTATTATCTCTTTGGGGTATAGACCTAGAATTGCTACTGCTGGGTCAAAGGGCACACACAATCTTATAGCTCTTTGGACATATTTCCAAATTGCTCTCCAGAATGGTTGGATCATTTCACAACTCCACAACAATGCATTAGTGTTCCAATTTTCCCACCTCTTCTCCAACATTTATCGCTTTCCTGTTTTGTCACGTTAGCCAATCTGATAGGTGTAATGTGGTACCTCAGAGTTGTTTTAATTTGTATTTCTCTAATCAATAGTGATTTAGAGCATTTTGTTCATATGACTATGGATAGCTTTAATTTCTTCATCTGAAAACTGACTGTTCATATCCTTTGACTATTTATCAATTGGGGAATGACTTCTATTCTTATAAATTTGACTCAGTTCTCTATATATTTTAGAAATGAGGCCTTCATCAGAGATACCAGTTATAAAATTGTTTCCCAGCTTTCTGCTTCCCTTCTAATCTTGGTTGCATTGGCTTTGTTTGTGCAAAAACTTTTCAATTTAATGTAATCAAAATCATTCATTTTGCATTTTGTAACATACTTTATCTCTTGTTTGGTCATAAATTCTTCCCTTCTTCATATAACTGACAGGTAAACTATTCCTTGCTCTCCCAGTTTGCTTATACTATCAACCTTTATATCTAAATCATGTACCCATTTTGACTTTATCTTGGTAGAGGGTATAAGGTGTTGGTCTATGCCTAGTTTCTGCCATACTATTTTCCAGTTTTCCCAGCAGTTTTTGTTAAATAGTGAGTTCTTGTCCCAGAAGTTAGAGTCTTTGTATTTATCAAAAAGTAAATTACTACAGTCATTGATTTTGTCCTGCATGCCTAATCTATTCCACTGATCTACCACTCAGTTTCTTAGCCAGTACCAAGTAGCTGTGATGATTACTGCTTTATAATACGATTTAAAATCTGGTACAGCTAGGCCACCTTTCCTTGCATTTCTCTTCATTAATTCCCTTGATATTCTGGACCTTTTGAAGAAAATATTATTTGATGAAGACTATTCTATCAGCTATGTAGGTTTGATTGCAGTAGGGATGGACTGAAGACAAAAGCGGTTAAAATGCTATTGTAATAATACAGGTCTAAGATGATGTGGGCCTGATTGAAATTTTGTTTGCTTAAGACCTCCTATATCTTTTTTCTTCAGCTATTTGGTATTTCATAATCAAGACTTTCTTTGTTATTTGTTTAGAAGCATCAGTGTTAGACTCTATTTTCTAAGACTCCACTTTCAAGGAGAAAGTTCTGTTAACTCAACAATGAGTTTTTTAGAGACCTCCACATTTCAATAATCATTGCTTTTACATGAAATACCATTTTCAGCTAAATTGCCAACCTTTCCCTATTCAATCTATCTTTGTGAGTGTGACCTCCCTTTTAAAGACCAAAGTTGAAGCCAAGGGAATGGCTCAATATGTATAGAAATGAGTCGGTGTCAGCACAAAGACACACAAAGACAAGAGAACTCAGAAGGAAAGAAATGCATATTTCATCTGTGGAGTTCAAATCTTGTCAAAAAGACATAAGAAGAAGAAAAAGCACTGATGCTTTCAAAGGACCCACTTATTACCTACACAACCTTGGGACAAGTAATTAAACCAAAAGACCTGCTTGGTACCAACATGACCTTGGGACAAGTAATTAAACCAAAGGACCTGCTTGCTACCAACATGACCCTGGGACAAGTAATTAAACCTCTATTGGGATTGACTAAATGGCCCCTGAAGTCCTTTCCAACTCTAGATATATGATCCTATGATCTTATTTCTTTCCTCTTGGAGCATGCCTAGGCACAATCACTATGAGTATAATACAAAGCGGAGAGAGGCAGGATGCAAAATGTAATATAAAAGACATATCCCAAGATACATGTGACCAGAAAAAAAAAAAAAAACGGTGATCCATTTATGTAGCAAGAATAAGAGACAAGAGATGGAGCGCCCAAATGTTATACTGGTAAATAAGATGCTAAAAAGTAAAAAGGCCACCAGTTTGGGGAGGTAAATCCTCTAGGGAAGATTAATGATTAAAAAATTATGGACAAGAATCACCAATGATGAAAAAAATATGGTGAGGTTACAATATGCGTTAGTGAATGGAATACACACAAATGAGATGGAATCTCATATCAGTAAGACTGACCTGACACAGCTGCATTACGAGATTTAGCTCCTATTCTGTCCCCTCTTGATATGACTAGTCTAACTCCTACCCAACCCCTTAATGAGAGGAGAGCACTTAACTGGCCCAGCTCCAAGATGGAGAAATAGGGTGATGGCGGAATGGGAAGAAATCCAAGAGTACAAAGCTGGCTGATAGGAATGAGACTTCTCTGAAAGAGATGGGATGTAAAACCAGCTGTGGTTATTTACCTATAGAGTTTCAACGTAATAAGGAGACAATTCAAAACTCTGTTACTACAATGCTAGAAGGCATTGAAGTAGCCCAGTTTTCGAACTGAAGAAAATTGGCAGCAATGGATAGCAAGGAGCCAACCAGTGAAGGAGCCTTTTATAAAGTTGACTTGAACAGAAGAGAAATGACTGAAGGGAAAAAAGCCAAGAGAGAAAGTTTGGATATGATCCTAGCCCTCAAGCAGAAAAACTAGCAGTGAGATTCATGAATAAAGAAGGGAAAATGTGCAATCTAGATAAGGCTACAACATAAAGAAAGCAAGACAATAAATTCTACAGAACCTCCCCCCTCGCCATCCATCCCCCCCCCAAAACCTATAGGAACAGCAGCAAGAAATCCTGGAGTGGTTCAGAAAAGAAATCAGATTTTTAAAAAGAAGAGTAAGGGTTGAAATTAGACAGAATTTAGGACAGGGATCAGAACTCTCAAAGAAGAAATCAATAAAACAAATGACAAAAACAATTTAGGGCACAAGACTGAGAATATGTCCAAAATTACAGAGGTGCTATGAAAGAATGTCAGATTTTATAACTCAAAAATGCAGAAGTAGAAGAACATTTGATCGAATATAATCAAAAGATAACATTTGAAAACCAAGCATTCTATACAAATTAAGTTCAATTTAATTCTATAAGCATTTATTAAGCATCTACTATGTGCCAGGCATGTAGTGCTTGGTGTCCTGTGCTAGGTCCTAGAAATTCAATGAAAAAAACACGACCGTCTTGGATGCAAGGAACTTAAACTAAACTCCCCTCCAAACATCCCCACCAGCTGCTGCTTCTTCCCTAGTTTCATAAATGCAAGTTTACAACCTTCTCCTCTTATCCAAACAGTAACTGAGCTGAAATATAAGCTTTATTAATCGTAACAGGAAAAAATATCTTTCATTTCTCATTTAAGTCCTTCCTAAATATTTCAACCATCCAGTCGCTCTTCCCAAGTCAAAATATCTTCTAAATGTTGAAATTCATTCACTATTAGCAACTGGTTCCCATATTACATGTATCCTTAACATCACAATGACTACATTATATTTCTGATATAAACATATATGTGGACAGCTAAGAACCCATGCTTAAAGCATTTATAATGTCTCAACAATCACTTCTCTTCATCCATCAGAGAAATGTCCCAATCAAGGGCAGCCTCATAATTTTTCCATAATAAAAGCTGCCTACACTTGGTCTGTCATGAAAGCATAAAGCAAAAAATGACTAAGATATTATTCACACAGGCCAGTATCTTATCCTAATTTAAGACTATCAGAATTGGTTACTTTGGAAGGTCATCTTTTAGGCAAAAAGACACCTTGCCTGGAAGACAAAAGGTCACATGGGTAGGTATGTAGTTGATCTGTAGCCAATATAGTATGGTATACAGATTTCCATGAGTAAGACCATATAAGTCCAGACAACTGTAATTTCCAAAGCAGTAACCACTTGCATATACCTAGATGATATCCTAGGTTTCTATTTCAGTTATACTCATCTCCTTTATGGAGAAAATAAAGGCAAAGCCCCCTGAATACCAAAATTTCTATTAGACTGTGAGCTCCTTAGGAGCAAAGACTGGGTTTTTGTTTGTTTGTTTGTTTGTTTTGTTTGTTTTTTGGTCTTTCTTTGTATATGCAAGAATGACTACATGTGGGAATTAGGAAGAAATGTCCATAAATTCTCCCTAGAGTGATTTAGACTTCACCAGAGGTAACCAAAATCTCCTACTCCCTTCTCTATGGAGGGAGGTAGAGAAATATTAGGAGGATGCTTATAGCATAATAGCTAGGGGAACCCAGAAGGGCCACACTAGCAAGTGAAGACATAACTAGTGATTTCACTGCTTTCTCTTTTAGATATTTAAGGAGAACAAAGGGAGCATCCTGTTGATTTTAAGATGATCATTTCCTTTTCACCTTTCCACAGATTTGGCTAACCCTGGGGAGAGGATTTGACTCAGGTAAAGTCTGAGAGCTCAGAAGAGACATAACTACATTATGAATCCCCAAGGGCACTTTGCTGTACTTGAGCGCTTTTCTGTGTGCCCCACTTGTGGGAAGCAATCCAGAGGACTGGGAGGGGATTAGGGGAATTTTTATGTCTATTTCCTTCTTCAGTTATATTGTATGCCATACCTGTGTTTAGTACTCTCCTTGAGGTGTATGAACAGAGGGAAGATGTCAATTTACCCAAAATGATGATAAGGCAATTCAGATACTTCCCAAGGTGTTTATCTGATACGGCAATTTTTTCTGAGACTGTGTCCCATCAGCCTAGGGGCATGTTTGAGAATTCCGACATAACACATCTCATCTTGCCATTCCTTTTAGGTTCCATTGTCTTGGCGCATCTTAATTTTTCACTTTATTTCTGTTCATGAACTGAATCATTAAAAAATAAAATAAAATAAAATAAAATTGGCTTGATCTAATTGTGATTCATATCTCAGCAGTGTCTTTCATTTCTTTATCGATCCAAAGTTAAACCAAAAGAGCTACCACTGTTTCGAAATACAGGCATCTTTATTTCACTTGAGGTCAATTTTCACATGAAATAAGAAAAATATGTTGCGTTGCTATAACTCTTTGAACTTTGCCAAGTGTTTCACATCTCAATACAATTCTACAAATATTCACTGACCACCTATTATCCTCTCAGTGGAATCTGGTTTTCAGAGGGCCTGAAATATAAACCAGACCTCATTTTACCACAGCTTCCATAACACTCAGCCCACACTCACTGGAAAAATAAAATTCCTCCAAGTCTAGGCTTTTTACAGCAACATTTTTATTAAAATACTTTTGTTGACAACAAATTCTTTATGTTAGGGCTTTTCAGCAGACTGAACTGTTACCTCTTTGGATTGTGGTTTCTAAGATCTCTGACCTCATGTAATTATTTGGCTTTTAATCCCCTAGATAGGTATTCTTCTTTTCAAAACTTTAAGCTCTTCTCTGGAAATCCACTTCTCTGCTTCATTAAGCCGCATTGTATTATCCAGAATTAAATAGTGTACCCCATTTATTTTCATGGTCGTGGGTGGTATTTTCTTTTTTAGTGCAACTTTGGAAATGATTTCAGAAAGAATAACATGAAATTTTAGGTCATTCTCTGGCCAAATTAAAATTCCTTCAAAAACGTTCATTTTTATTTTAACTCTAGGGAGTTATGAAAAGGGGATTTATTTAATTTTCATACTTCCCATCTCCCTTCCCCCCCAACCTTTTCTTCTAAAATTACCTTCCATTTACACATATATATCTTATGTATACATAGTCTTTCACCCATTAAATTGTGAAATTCTTGTAAGCAGAAACTGTTTTCGCCTTTCTTTGTATCCCCAGCACTTAGCACAGTGTCTGAAACATAGTGAATAATAAATACTTATTGACTGACTGAAAAGATTTAGGGGAAATAGAAGTTGTGGCACATGATAATGGTCTTCAAATATTTGGAGCCCTGTCACAAGGAAGAAGGATTAGTCATACTCTGCCTAACTCCAGAGGTCAAAACTAGAACTAATGTTTGGAAGTTCCAATGAGACATATTTTGGACCAATATTGGGGAACTATTTCCTAACAATTACAATTACCCAATGATAGAATACGCTGCTTTCTGAGATAGTAATTCACAATCACTGGAAGGAATGTTGCAGAGGGGATTCCTGAGTAGGTTAAGAGGGTGAACTTTGTCTCTAAGGCCCCATTCAACTGTAAGTTTCTCATACTCTAATATCTTCTGTTTGTTTGTAGACACTAATCTCTATCCATGTTTTCTGACCAATTTTAAATTTCTCTTGACACTGTAGTGGAGAATTTCCAATTCTCAATTTAGGAGGTCCTTCCTCATAAGTATTTTAAATGACACTCTTTTCAACATTTCAGAGATGGGATAGATTTTAATGAAAAAGCTTAAAAGGTTATTTTCAAGACATTGTTTGAATAACATAGATGATTTAGATTTTAATTAATATGTCATTTGATTTGTTAGTTTATCTGTTGGAGTAGACAAGGACAACAGGGAAACATGTCATATGGAAGAAGAGTAAGGTGATAGGTTGAACAATGGATTTTGAGTTAGGGGACCTGCACTTGAATCCTTGCTCTGCTACTTGGCTTCATGGATATTTGCCTCAATTCCCCATTTTTCTTTTGCCTGTGTAGACATAAGCATGGCTGGGGAAAATGCCTAATTAAAAAAAATGGGCTAAGCAAGACTTCCTAGAATGGGACAAAATAGATATTAGTAAAAAAGTTGCTTGCCTTGCTAGAACAAAGACACCAAGTTCACCTTTTATGTCCTTTCTAGCACTAAATCTATGATCTTTAACCTAGAACTCATTGCCCTTTTTACCTTTTTCATTTTTTAGGGCTGTAGAGACAGTTGTCTGGCCTGGAAGGAGAGCATGATTATATGGATATAAATGCTGAGAGGGAGCTGAAGCCAGATCTGTGCTGAGGAGAGGGCCAGGGGTAAATACTAGGGGAGGGTGGGGAAGAAGACCAAATAGCGGTACTGCCTCACTATCAAACCAAGAGAGCAATATCTCAAGGGAAAAAAATGAACACATGGAAGCAATGCTGATGAAGACATGGAAATCATACGGCTGATGGGGACAAGCTATTTTAGGCAGCTGAGGACTTTTCAGATATAATGTCTGTGAGCTTTGTTTTCTTTGGAATCAGAAGGTCTGAACTTCTGTAGTTTGCAAATATGGTACTGTATTTGAAGTAGCTTCCAGCTGGATGATTATGCTTTCCTACCAGCCTTAGTGGTATTGTGTGTGTTTGTGTTTTAATCAATCAGTGTTCTTGATCTCTACAAATTCATGCCATATTCACATATGTTCCTCAAAGCATAAGACAAATGTTTTGCTAGTTGAATTCCACTATGTTTCTGAGCACATATGTGATAATAGTTGTGGTAGTGGGATCAGGAAGAGAGACCAGTGGGGGAATGGGGTGTGTCTGTATATTATTGTGTTTTTCTGTATTTAGGACTCTTGTAAGCCTAGAAAGGAGCATCAATAATCATATATATTCTTTGTGATACCATACCATTTCTAATTATGTAAGTGTAATTTACTTAGTTATATACTGTTAGTACTACTTGAATACAAAAAAAGTTCTAGAAAAAATTAAAATATTTTCTGGAATAAAGTGACAAAGAAAGGAATGCCACTCTCCCAACACAGGAATTTCTTGAATAAGCTAAACTGATATTTCCTTACACTGCAGCAAGTGATTCTGTCTCTTCAATTATTTTCAGCACCATGGAGATAAGGGGAAAAAGTGTTAATTTAGGAGTCTTTTAATATCTAAGATTGTCTTCAGATGAGGTATTTAGGACCACAGGCCAAAAAAAAAAAAGCATTATAGTGGCCTAGAAATTAGTCTTTGAAGGCTCACATACAATAGTATGTTCTTGATTCTCTTTATATTGCTCATAAGTTTGTAAGAGAGAGATCCCGGATCCAGTCAAGTAATTAACTGATCAAAAAGCAAGGAGAAAAAAATGGTAAGAGTTTTCTCCCTCTTCCTTCCCAGTGATATTCTTTACCTTATCACATTCTGTAATAGGATAATAGAATCATAGATTTTGAACTGGAAGGGACCTTAGAGGTCACTGGGTTCAACTCTTTAATTTTATAGATTAGTAAACTGAGGTTCAGAAAGGTTAAAGTGACTTCTCTCCTTGTATACAAAGAATAAACCATGGACTTACCTTGACTGAGACATGTAAAGCACTTAGCACAGGGCCTGGCACATAGTAAGATTTATGTAAATGACAGTTATTATTATTTTTTTTTCAAAAGTTGAGATGGATTTGGACTGACGCAAACAGTTTAATTTAAGATCCAACACCTACTATGCACAGAACACTACACTATGCTGAACATCGAGGGAGACATAAAGTTCAGATAAAACATGACTCCGGCCCTCATGGAGTTTAGAGTCTAGGAGGGAAGACATAACACAAACAGAATCACAGTACAAAAACAATACATTTACTACATATGAGGTACATGGGGTGTAGGGTGTGCTTGGGAAAGACTATTACCTCTGGTGTGAGGGATGCCAAACCCTTTTCAGGGCTGTTTTCCACCTTCAGTGCCCACTTGACTCACCCAACTCTCACCTGTGGCTCCAAGAAGTCGTAGCATGTGCAGTGGCCTCACCCCAGTAAACTGTTTTGGCAAATGGGCTAAATGAGTTTGAGGATAACTGAGGGGTCTCAAATCCTTTGGTGAGTTAAGAGAGTACCCCAAGCGTATAGAGACTTCCCCCACTGGAATGGGCAGATAAGAACAATTTGTTCCAATAGCCATGACGATGGCTGAAACAGGCACTGTGGAGCACTTAGAGCTTGACCGGGCACCAAAGATGCAAAGGTCATCCACTGCATCTGAAGCCATCACCAGTCATCTTGACTTTTGTCTTGCTACTGGACTTCTATGACTCTGAAAGAAAGAGTGAGGCCAGTGACTTAACACACCTCTGCCTCACTTAACTCCAATTTATGCACAAATCAAAAGACATCATCCATATCATTTTACCATTTTTACCTACCTCAAAGATGACAGACAAGTGATGAAGCCACACGTGCAAATATACTGGGAGCTGTAGGCACAACCATGCATATAGGTCATGCAGGCCATAAGGTCATCTTCTCACTGGACTGAAGAAGCAGTGGGATTCAGTAGCTCCCTGGGTGTCTAGCAAACTTTTTGAAAGACCACACTGCACTGTTCACCTCCTGGCATGAGAAAGGGGCTAGAAAACATGCCATAAAAATTGTCAGCTTCACTCAACCCTGGCTTGCTTACCATGGCAGGCAGAGATCTCAGCCTGCAGTTAAAACACAAAAAATGTACAAAAACTTTTGCAAAGATGATTCTACTCACCCTTAGTACATGGAATGTTTACGTGCTTATGGACAACACAAAATCCAGTAGACCTGAAAGATGAACAGCTCTTGCTGTGAGAAAACTCTGCAGGTATCACATCCCAACAGTAGCCCTGTGGCAAATGAAGGGCAGTTAACTGAATTTGGAGCTAGACGTATGTGTTTTGTTTTGTTTTGTTTTGTTTTTATTGGAGTGGCCACAATGACAGGAAGCACCATGAAGCTGGTGTAGGTTTTGTAATCAAAACCAATCTAGTCAACAAGCTTGAATACCTACCAAAAAGAGTGAATGACTCGCTCATGACAATGTAATTGCCACTTGCAGGAAAGCACCATGCCACCATAATCACTGCCTATTCTCCCACCATGACAAATCCTGATGAGGTTAAAAAAAAATTTGTAGACCTGAAGACCCTTATCATCAATGTGCCAAAAGAGGACAAGCTTTTAATGCTGGGTGACTTTAATGCAAAAGTAGGCACAGACTAATAGACATGGCAGGGAGTCTTTGGGAACAATGGAGTCAGACACAACAACAATAGTAATTTACTACTGAAGACCTGTGCATCTCATGACCTTATTATCACTTCCTTCCATTTATCTAAACACAATGAAATTTTGTGGATGCACCCTCACAAAAAATATTGGCGCTTAACAGACTATGTCACTGTAAGGAGAAGAGATAGGATGTGAGAGTGACAAAAGCAATGTGCAGTGCAGAGTGCTGGACTGATCATAGACTTATCCTCTCCAAAATAAATATTTGTTTTCAACAAAATCGGCAGCCCCAAGGCTATCAGAAAATTTGCTGTCACAGATTAGAGTGCTTTTCCAAGCAGGAACAGTGTCTTGCTAACTTAGAGGAGAAGCTGAATCAACACACGATTGGCAACAGTGGAGCAGAAAAGATGTGGGCAGCTTTCAGTGATTTAATGTACAGCACTGCATTTACTCATCTGAGCCAGAGCACTTGCAAACATCAAGATTGCTTTGATGAAAATGAAGGGAAAATTCATAAGCTGCTAACAAAAATGAGAACTCCATACAGTTTGCCAGTGGGACAGTTCATTCATCTCTAAGAAGGCAGCATTTAACTCCATTAAGAGTAAAGTGCAAGCAAAGTTTAGAGAGATGCAAGATTCTTGGTTCTGTAAGAAATGAGGTGAAATTCAGTTTTATGCTGATAGTAACAATCCAAATCATTTTTATGATACTCTGAAGGTTTTTTATGGGCCAAACACATATGGTGCATCTCAACCATTCAGTGCTGATGGAGTCACCTTGATTAGTGATAAGGACGCGATCCTGGAGAGATGGGCTGAACACTTCCATAGTGTTCTCAACAGAGTATCAGTCATGTTGAAGCCACTGACCATATACTCCAGGCTGAAGTCAGTCCCTCTCTAGACAGATTTACATCTGAGGAAGAGGCTTTTTAATGCCATTAGGCTCCTCTAGCGTGACAAAGCACCTGGTGCTGATTCTATTCCAGCTGAGATTTACAAGGTGGGGGGTCCATTGCTCATACAAAAGCTGACTGAAATTGTCTGGGTTACATGGCAAGAGGAGGTTATCCCTCAGGAATTCAAGAATGCCTCTATTGTCTGTCTCTATAAAGGTAAAGAAAATAGATTGCCCTGTGACAATCACAGCTGGGGCAGGGTGGGGGAGGGGGGGTGTCTGTCTCTTACTCATTGCTGGCAAGATTCTTGCCAGAGTCCTCCTTAATAGGTTGATCCTTCACCTGGAAGATTGTTATCTTTCTAAGAGCTAGAGTGGCTTCAGAAAGGGCCAATGAATGGTTAATATGGTGTTTGCTGCCCAACAACTCCAGGAAAAATGCCAGGCGCAGAACAGAGATCTGTATGCAATGTTCATCAATCTCACCAAGGCCTTTGAAACTATCAGTCATGAGGGCTTATGTAAAAGTATAGCAAAATTTGGATGCCTAAAGAAGTTCATCAGTATTGCATGTCAGTTGCATAAGGGCATGCTTGTACAGGTTCTGAATAATGAACAATGCTCTAGTGCTTTCCCAGTCACCAATGGAGTGGGACAGGGCTGTGTGCTTATTCTAGCAATGCCTTCAACAAGGACAAAAATGACATCAAGGTCAGCTACCGACTGATGGTAAATTATTCAACTTGAAGAAGCTAGAAGCCAAGAGAAAAGAAGAGGGAGAACTGGTGCATGATTTTTTGTCAGCAGATGATTATGCACTCAACGCAGCCTCTGAGGCTGACACCCAAAAAAAGTATGGATTGATTCTCTGCCACTTGTGCCAATTTTGACCTGACAGTTAGCACCAAGAAAACACAGGTTCCACCAGCCAGCACCACACCATCCATATGGGGAACCATTAGTTACAACAAGTAGAGAAATTGTGAATGCTGTGGATAAGTTCACTTACCTTGGCAGTATACTTTCCAGGGATTTACACATACGTGATACAAGATAAGGTTGATACACACATTGCCAGAACTAGCTCAGCATTTGTGAGGCTCTAAAGGAAATTGTGGGAGAGAAGTATTAGACAGCCAACCAAACCGAAGGTCTTCAAAGCTGTTGTGCTGGCCTTGTTGTTGTATGCTTGTGAAACCTGAACAGTAAATCAGCAGCATGCCAAGAAACTGAATCTTTTCCATTTGAATTGTCTGAGGAAGATTGTGAAGATTACATGGCAAGATATGGTCCCAGACACTGAGGTGCTTTCCTGAAATGAACTGCCAACCATTCAAACCCTATTGCAGAGTGCAACTCTGATGGGCTGGCCACATTGCTCAAATGTGAAATGTACTTTTGCCTAAAACGCTACTTAAACTCACACAAAGCTAGTGTTCACATGGCGGTCAAAAGAAGTGACACGAGCACACCCTCAAGGTCTCTCTGAAGAACTTTGGAATTGATTGTGTGACATGGGACACGCTGGCAAAGACCACCAAGCATGACATGCCCACATCAAAGAAGGCAATGTGCTGTACAAGTGAAGCAGAATTGCAGTAGCTCAAAAGAAACATGAGATGCACAAATTTAGAGCTATCTCCACTCCAAATGATCACGTGGATTATTTGTGCCCAACCTGTGGTAGACCCTTCCAGGTTCATATTGGTCTGATCAGCCATAGTCAGACACACTGTACACCCACACCAACATAATGACGTCATTTTCCTCCTCTTTGAGAACAAAAGACAACAACCAACCAAGAGGTATGTGCAAAATGCTATGCAAAAACCAAGGAAGAAAAAAAAAACATTTCGTCCTTGAAGGGATCAGCCTTTTTTGAAAAGGTAGCATTGAAATTGGAATTTAAAATATAGGTAGGAATTCAACAACTGATGGAAGGCTTTCAAGGGAAAGCAAACATTTTGATCAAGGGTGAAAAAGCCTGAAACACACAGACACCTGAGTAGTTGAGTTTGGCTGGATCACAAAATACATGGTAGGAAAAGAAAGAAGAAATAGAGTTGGAGACACAGGGGGTGTCAGATTGTGAACAGTCTTGAATGCCAGAAGAAGTTAGACCTTTACTTTTTAGGAAGGAAGGCATCACTGAAGAGTTTTGAGCAGAGGAGTGATGAAAGGAATGCATAAACTAGATTAGTCTGACAGTGGGATGATGGCAGATTGGAGTAGGTAGAGAGTAGAGATAGGGAAGCCCTAATTGGGAAGCTATTGAAATAATACTAAGGTGCAGCTAAGTAACACAGTGGATAGAGTGTTTGGCCTAAAGTCAGGAAGACCTGCGTCCAGATCAAGCCTCAGACACTTACTAGCTGTGTGACCCTGACCAAGGCACCTAATGTCTGCTTCAATTTTCTCATCTATAAAATGGAAATAATAATAGCACCTTATTCTCAGGATTGTTGTAAGGATCAAGAGAGATAATACTTGTAAAGGACTTCATATAGTGTGCCTGGTACATAGTAAACACTTTATAAATGTTAGCTGTTTCAGAAACTGAGGTAGATAGAGGCTTAGTGACCTCCTCAGGGTCACACAGCTAGTAAGTATCGGAGTCTGCATTTGAACTCAGATCTTCCTGACTTTAAGTCCCAGCATTCTATCCATTGTACTACCTAGATGAATTATGTTTGACAAGTTTGGGGGTACAAGAAATAAGCTTAATAGTATATGTGCTGAGTTTGGGAAACCTGTTGGCTATCCTGATAGAGATGTTCTATGGTCAGTTAGAGATAGTGATCTAAAACTTTAGAACACATTTTTCTCAAGGGCTAGGGGTCAAAGCTAGAAGATAGGTTGTGGAGCCATATTTGAAGAAGTGGTAGTAGAAATTGAAGTGAAGAAGATTTCCAGGCAAAAGAGCACAAAGAGAAAAGAGACCAAAGACGAAAACAGATCTTCAGAAAATTCTCCTTTTAAGAGGACAAGAAAAGTAGACATAGAGAAAGAGTTAGTTAAGAGAAAGAGAAAGAAAACTAGGAAAATGTCACATTTCCGAAGCCAAAGGGAGAAGACATAACTAAAACAAAGTGGTGGTCAATAATGGCAAATGTAGCAGAGAATTCAAAGAGAATGAACACTGAAGAAAAAGTCTTTGAACTTTATGATAAGGAGCTCATTAGTGACCTTAAAATGAGCAACAATAGTAGAATAGTAAATTTATGAATACAGATGATAAGAAGCTGAGTAAAGAATGACTTGTAAAGAAGTGGAAGCAATTGATCCAGGAAGCTTTTCTAAGAAATTTGACTGTAAAGGGAAAAAAGAAATGAGAAAAAAAATTGAAGGGGGTAGAAAGGTCAAAGGTATTTTGTTTGTTTGTTTGTTTGTCTGTTTTTAATGATTTGGAAAAACTGAACGTATTTGTAGAGAGATTGGAAGGAATAAATGGAGAGTGAGAAATTGAAAATTGACAAAAGAGAAGCAGTGATTATTGGAGCAAGGTCCTAGAAGAGAACAGAGAGGAAAGGAACAAAGACACATACAGAGAGATTAACTTTAGAACAGCTTCTTTTTTCTCTGCCCAGGAGAATGACCTTTGCAGTAGAAAGGACAGAACAAAAATAGCTAATAGGGAGTTGATATCCAAAAGAAACAAAACCTAGCTCCCTTTTGATGAATTCAAGTCACTTGGCTCAGTTGAGTTACATCCTCAAGGATCAAAAGAATTTGCCAATGCGATTGCTGAACCACTGTAACTGATATTTAAAAGATCATAGGAACAAGAAAGGCACCACAGGGGTGAAAAAGAACAAATGTCTGAGTTTTCGAAAAGGTAAGACAATAGAGTCCAAACAATATTGGTTAGTGAGTTGGATTTCAATTTCTGGAAAAAATCTAGAATGGATCATTAAAAAGGTGGTTAATGAACATGTAGAAGAGGAAGCAGTGATTACAAAAAACCAGCATGATTATACAAAGCATAGGTTATGCCAGACTAACCTTATGTCCTTTTTTTTTTTAAAGTCAGGAGGCCTTAAAAGGTCTTTAAAAGGCAGGTATTACAATGGATAGAGTGCTGGAAGTGGAGTTGGGAAGACCTGATTCCAAAGCCAGCCTCAGACACTTACTAGCCATGTGATCCTGAGCAGGTTACTTAACCTCAGTCTACCTCAGTTTTCTCAGCTGTAAAATGGGGATAATAATAGTGATAGGGATGGGATCTGAATCCCTAAAAGGAAAAGACCATGTCTTTGGGATCTGGACCCCAAAAAGGAAAACCCCTGGACTTTCCCACATGGCCTAGGTCCCTGGTTCCTAAATCTCTGGCTTTTGCCTAAGGCATCATCCCAGTAATCCTCATTGTCTGCACCTGGCCCCACCCTAGACCTCGGTGCCTTCATCCTGTCTAGACCCCAGTCTTCCTTGGCCATGGTGTCCAGGTCCCTGGCTTTCTGGCCCTTCTCTGTTACCTCACCAGTCACCTCAGACTACTTGGCCACTCCTAGATCCCTCCCACAGTCTTTCTGTATATAAGATCCATTTTGGCCACCATTAAGGTGCTCAGATTCTTAAAATCTAGCCAACAGTGCAGACTCACCCACGCCAATCAGTGCTCTAATAAACCTTGTCTTTGGCTAAAATAAGGCTTAAGTTGAATTCATTCAGGCTGGACCCACATCTCTTGCTCTTGTTATTTCAGGGTCCCAGCACCCCTAAACCTCAATAATAGCACCCACCTTCTAGAGTTATTGCAAGGATCAAATAAGATAATAGTTGTAAAGCATTAACACACTTAATTATTGGTTGTTTCCTTCATTCCTTTGACAGGGTTACTAAACTTGTAAGTGAAATATGTTTATTTAGATTTTTCGCCAAGCACTTGATAAGGTATCTCATGTCATTCCCGTGAAACAGATGTAGAGATGTGGTTAGATGATAGCATATGTATGAAATCAACAGATTTATATCTTGTTGAATGGCCACACTTAAAGTGGAATTGTTTCAATGTCAACTTGACATTCAGTAGAGAGTTCAAGATATCTGGGGTTGTTGTTCAGTTGTTTCAGTTATATCTGACTCTTTGTAACCCCATTTGGGGTTTTCTTGGCAGATATACTAGAGTGGTTTGCCATTTCCTTCTCCAATCTGAGGTTGACCTTGTACACTTTAACACTTATCAATGAATTAGATAAAGACACATATGACATACTTATCAGACTCGCAGATGACACAAAGTTGGAAGGAATAGATAAGCTAACATATTGTATAACAGGTCAGGATTCAGAAGATCTTTTCAGGCTAAAGCATTGGACTCAATCTAATAAGACTAAATTCAGTAGACATAAAAGGAAAGTTTTACACTTGGGTTTAAAAAACTGATTTTAAAAGTACAAAGTAGAGGGAGGCCGACTCAGACAATAGTTTATCTTAAAAAAAAAAAAAAAACAAGGGGCTAGTTAATTATTGAAAGCTCAATATGTCAGTTTTTCTACATTGCAGCCAAAAAAAAAAAAAAACCATTCAATTTTGGGCTTCATTAAGAGAGGGATAGTTTCCAGGAATATGAAAGTGAGAATCCTTCTGTACTTTGACCTGACTAAACTACATCTACAGAATTGTATTAACTTCTAGGTACCACATTTTAGGAAGGACATTGATAAATTACAGCATGCCCAGAGGACAGCAGTCAGGATGGTGAAAGGCATCTTGAATTATTGTCATATGAGAATCAATCAACCAATAAACATTATTAAGCACCTACTATGTGCTGGGCACCTTGCTAAGTGCTAGGGATGCAAAGAGGCAAAAGACAATCCCTGCCCTCAAGGAGTTCATAATCTAATGGAAGAGACAACAAATAAACAAATACAAGCTATTTATAATAAATAGGAAATAATTAGCAGAAGGAAGGCACAAGAATTAAGAGGGGTTGGGAAAGGCTTCCTATAGAAGATTGGATTTCAGTTGGCATTTGAAGGAAGCCAGAGAAGCCAGGAGATGGAGATGAGGAGAGAGAGCATTCCAGACATGGGGGACAACAATGAAAATACCCAGAGCTGAGAGATAGAGTGTCTTGTTCTCAGAACAACCAGGAGGAAGAATACATGGCAGGGAGTAAAATGTAAGAAGACTAGAAAGATAGGAGGGGGCTAGGTTATTAAGGGGTTTGAATGTCAAATAGAGGATTTTGTATTTGGATCTGAAGATGACAGGAAACACTAGAGTTTGTTGAGTAGGGGCAATGTGTCATGATCAGGTCTGCAGAGAAGGAAAAGTACTTTGGTGGCTAAATGGAGGATGGATTGGAGTGAGGAGACAATTGAGGCAGGCAGATCCATCAGCAGGCTGTTGGCAATAATCCAGGTATGAGGAAATGAGGGCCTGCACCAGAGTGGTGGCAGTGTCAGAGGAGAAAAGGGGACACATGTGAGAGATGTTGCAAAGGTGAAACCAAAAGAACTGGAGATATTTAGCCTGGAGAATAGAAGATTTCAGTAGATATGACTGCTCAGAAAAATGTAATCCTTCTTCGATGTGACAGCCCAAAGGGCTGTCACATCGAAGAAGGATTACATTTTTCTGAACAAAAGTTGCAAAGAGACAGATCGTGCTTAATACTAGTAGCTACTATATAGAGCTTTAAAGTTTGCAAAAAGCATTGCAGAGGTTATTTCATTTCACCTTCATAACAACGCTGTGAAGTGCTATAATTATCCCCATTTTGTAGGTGAGGAAACTGAGCAAGTAAAGCTGAGAGAAATCAGATGTCTTACTTAAAGTCACATAGCTAGTGTCTGAGGCAGAATTTGAGTTCAGGTCTTTCTGAACCAAAGTCCAAAACTATGCCCTATTCTACTTCACTTCTTACTATGCATTCTGTTAAGGAAAACCTCCCTAAAAATTAGAACATTAATAACATAAGCAGAATAGAATGTCTCATGGAAAGTCTTCAATCTCAGGATAAATGACCACTTGTCAAGTATATTGTAAAAGTCTTTTTCAGGTATGGATTGCCTCTTTGGGACCTCCTAGTTCTGAAATTCTGTGAATTCAAGGCAACCTCTTTCTCAGAAGCAAGAAAGAATGAGGAGAGAATGGATGATGCTGATTCTGAGGGTTTTCTAAGAGTAGAGGATGGAAAATAAAGAGAGTTTCTATTAGATGGCCTAAATTTTCTCCTTAAGGCCATTGATAATAATAATTATAATAATAATATAATAATAATAGCTAACATTTATATGCACTTACTATGTGCCAGGCACTATGCTAGCACCTTACAAATGTTATCTCATTTAATCTTTACAACAACCACAGGAGGTAGATGCTGTTATTATTCACATTTATAGATGAGGAAATTAAGACAAACAGAGGTTTAGTGACTTGCCCAGGATCACACAGTTAGTAAGTGTCTGAGGCTGGATTTGAATTTGGGTCTTCCTGACTTTAGGCCAAACATTCCATCCATTGTGTCACCTAGCTGCTCTAAGTCATCTCCTATCTCACTTCGTTAGTGATAGCAAACATTTTTTATTCTTTTTTAAAAAATATCTTATTGATATCTGCCTGTTGTATTTATATCACAGTTATTTCTGAAAGAAAAAAATCTCACTTCCTCCCAACTAGGTGCTGCCTCAGATAGAGCACTGGGCTTGGAATCAGGAAGACTCATCTTCATGATTTCAAATCTGACCTCAGACACTTAACTAGGTCTGTGACCCTGGGCAAGTCCCTTCACCCTGTTTGCCTCAGCTTCTCATCTGTAAAATGAGCAGGAGGAGGAAATGGCAAACCATTCCAGTATTTCTGCCAAGAAATCCCCAAACGTTGTCACAAAGAGTTAGATATGACTGAACAACAATCCTAAAAATATTCCTTCCTTTATGAAAGAAAGGGAAAAAAGAAATCACCTCTGATAATATTAACTAGTTCTGACAATGTATGTAACATTCTGCCATGGTAGTCTCTCACTTCTCTGAAATTAGGAAGGAAATATGCTGCATTAACTATTCATTGGGACTTTTTTCAATTTTCCAGTTACTCAGAGTTTTAGTGATCTTTTCATTTATATTGCTATAGTCATGCTGTTTTTTTTTTCATTTTGCTTATTTCACCTTCTATTTGTTCTCACAGATATTCTTGTTTCTCTTAATTCATAGTAGTTATCTTTTCTTACGACACAATAATATTCCATTACATCCATATTCCGTAGTGTTTTCAGTATTTCCCCAGTTAATAGGTAGCCAGTTTGTTTCCAAGGCTTTGCTACCACAAAGAGTGCTTGTGTGACTATTTTGATATATAGTAGACCTTTGCTTCTGTCTTTGACTTTCTTGGAGTAGCAGTGGTATCACTTGTTCAAAGGATATGAACAGTTAATCACTTTTCTTATATAATTCCTAATTGAGGTCCAAAACAGTCAAAACAATTCACTATTTTACCAACTGCATATCAGTATGCCTATCTTTACACAGCTCCTCCTTCATTAGCTATTTCCATTTTTTGGTCATTTTTGACAATTTGTAGGATACGAGATGAAACTCAAAGTTTTGATTTGCATTTTTCTTACTATTATTAGTGGTTTGGAGCAATTTTATGGATAATTTTTTTTTATCCATAAAAAGGACTGTTCATGTTCTTTGACCCCTTATCTATTGGAGAATGACCTTTGCTGTAAGATACACGTGCCAATTTCTTATGTAAAGGCTTTTGTTTGATCATTCCATTTAAAAAGAATTACCTTATTGGGTCATAACACTTCTCGATTGAATCAGTTAATAAAAATTGAATGTGAACAGGTCCTGCACAGCTTCTCAAATAAATCACAGTCATTATCTGAGATTTGGTCACATTTTAGGTCTCACCTTGTTTAAAGGAAGAAGCTCTCTCCAAACCAGATGTTCTAAAGGTCCAGAAGTAGGTTTCTGCCAGACCAGATGTTCTGAAAGTCTAGAAGTGGAAAAGTTTTGTCAAAATTCTTCACAGTTTCGTAATATTTCTTGTCAAAAATGTTCCCCCAGTAACTTATTTTGGGGATTAATTTAGCACTAGACTACCATGCTCCATTGCTTGTTTCTTACCTATTTGGTCTATTGCACTGATCTACTTTTATGTTATTTTTACCAGCACCAAGTAAATTTGATGACTACTGAATAATAATGTAGTTTGAGTTCTGGTAGTGCTATGACCCCTTCATTCCTGTTTTGTTTTGCTTTGTTTTTCTTTTTTTCCCTTTGGAATTCTATACTTTTTTTCCCTCAAAACTAATTTTGGTGTACATTTTTTTGTCTAGTCCTATAAAGTGCTTTGGCACATTGATTGGTATAGCATTGAAAGTATAAATTAATTTAGGCAACAGTATGATTTTGGTGATGTTAGCATGGCCCAACCATAAGCAGTGAAAAGGTTTCTACTTACTTTATTTCTGTAAAAAGTATTTTGTAGTTGTATTTATAAAAATCTTTCACGTATCTTGGTAGGTCAACTGAAAAATTTTATTTATTTTGTAAATAGTTTATAATATGTTGTAGATATTTTATGTATTTTAGCAATTTGTAATCATTTTTCTGGCTTTCATTAATGCAGCTGATCACTTTTGTGGATTTATTTTGTGTCCAGGTACATTAATGGAGTTAATGATTGTCTCAATTTATTTCTTCACTAATGCCTTTAGTTTTTCTAACTACCAGTATGTCATCTGCAAATAGGCATAATTTTTTTTCTTATCAGAGCTTATGTGTTTAATTTTAGTATCTTGTCTAATCTCTACAGTTAGTACTTAAAAGATATTTATCACATAATAGTAGGAGAGGCATTTTTGTTTCATCCCTGCTTGTAGGATGAAAACTTCTGGTATTTTTTCCATTGCATATAATATTGGCTCTTGGTTTTAGATATGTGCTTTTGACCATAATAAAGAAGCCTTCCATGCTTATGCTTTTTAGAATTTTTAACAGGAATGCATACTTTATTTTTAAATGTTTTGTGCTTAAACAATTTTTATGCTTAAACAATCAGGGTTAAGTGACTTGCCCAGGGTCACACAGCTAGTAAGTGTCGAGTGTCTGAGTAAGTGTCGAGTGTCTCTGTATTTTAAAAGCTTTTTTTCTGAATCATTTTCATCATTTAGAAGTCACCATAGATCAATCTAATCTAATTTTTCCAATAGTCCATTTATCTATATATTTTCCTTCTTGTTTATCTTTCCATTAGTTTTATTCAGCTCTTAGAAAAGAATATCAAAGTATCCTACCCTTATAGTGGTGCTATCAATATCTTTTGCAAATTACCAAACTTTTAAGAACTTAAATTCTATGCCTTGGGTATGTATATATTTAATAGTATTACTCTTTCATGTTTGTTATGGTATCAAAAATCATGTCATTTACCAATTTGTCTCTCTTGACACTATCAGTTTTATCACTGCCTTCTGGAAACCATTTTCACTCTGTATTTATCTATCTATGTCAGAGGTAAGGTAGAAACCAAAGTCTTTCTGCTTCTACACGATGAGCCTTGCTTCTGTGTAATATACTACCTGTGTGACCCTGGATAAGTCAATTAACCTCTCAGCCCTCTAGGCAACTATAAGATACTGAGAAGGCACCTGGTAGAATTGGTAGAATCAGTTTTCTCATCTGGAGTCCCCTATATCAATTATAGGTCCAGTCCCTATGCCAATCCCGTATATATCTACATGTTTTAAAGTATGTTTCTTATAAGCATCAAATTGTTGGAGGGTTTTTTTTTAAAGTTATCCCTCCACTTTCATTTATTGGGGAATCTGTCATTGAGAATCTATTACTGCCTGCTTTCTTCCAGGAAGACTTCTAAACACCAAGAAAAAAAAGCACTTAATTTCTTTTTAGTCATGATCCCCAGCTTACCTAAAAGGAACAGAGTTCTGGGCATGTTTTTTTTTTTTTTTTTCTGATCTTGTTTATGGAAAAGAACCATAACAATGACTAACCTCTAATGCCTGCAACTAATGTTGCAGTGATTACCAAATAGACAAATTCTAATGGTATTTACATTTAGTGTAAAATATCTATATACATTTTGTCTTATTCTTTATTATCTTGATAAACCTTTGCATCTAAATAGCAGGAAATGATGCCTGTGCGTTGGTAAATCTTCGACTGAAAAAACCTTTCCAGCTGTTTGTCCCTGGACAGAGTTAAAAGCATCTGACTTCTAATAAGCCACATTCAATAAACAAGTGCTTGCTAGAGACATTTGATCCGAAGAGACGAAGAATGGCGCAATGGAGAGATCAGAGGAGCTGGGATCATAAGTCCTGGGTTGAAATCCTGATTCTACTACTGACTACCTGTGTGCCTTTGCAAGTCCCATGACTTTTCTGAGGCTCTGTTTCCTCATCTCTAAAGTGAGGGGAGTGGACTGGATTTATGATCTTTTAAATATGTTCTAGCTCTAAATCCCATGATCCTAGAAAAATCAAACTTGCTCTGGGCTTTTGAAAAACATTATTTTCTAATTTATCATAAAGTAATATTGGTAAAACAAAATCCATAGATATCATTAGTATTTCTATATATTACTAACAAAAGTAGAAAAATGATAAAAAGAAATGCTATTTAAATTAACAATAAAACACACTAAATATTTGATAGTTAACCTATCAGGCACACCCAAAACCTATATAAATATGACTATAAAACAATTTGTACAGAAATAAAGAAGTAAATCATTAAAGATGTATATTAATATCCATGATTGAATAGTGCTACTATAGTACAGATGATATTACCAAATTCATTATAGATCAATTGACATAAAGTCAATAAAAATCAGTGAGATACATCATATAATTGTATACAATAACAAAATTCATAGTTACAGATTGTTCTGCTGAATCAAACTTTATTTATAGTCAACAAAAGGTAATGTGAGTATTAGGTTCTTGTATTCTTAGTCTTTCAGTATAACTTAAGGTATAGTCTACTGTAGAATGTGATTTGCAAAAGACTTTCTCATATATTTGTCAAGCACTAAATTCAGTGCTGGTGTAGCTATGGAAAAACTGGCACACATTTATATTGCTGATAGAATTGTATACTAGTTCAGGCTTTTTCGAAAGCAACATAGAAATATATAACAAAAAGTGCCAAAATATTCATATCCTTTCATATCTTTTTACCCAGCCATTTCACATCCAGGACTATAAGGAATTATGTGCTTGAAAAAGTAACCTATTTTAGGGGCAGCTAGGTGGCACAGTGGATATAGCACCAGCCCTGAAGTCAGGAGGACCTGAGTTCAAATCCGACTTCAGACCAAACACTTGACACTTACTAGCTGTGTGACCCTGGGCAAGTCACTGAACCCCAATTGGCTAAAAGTAAAAAAAAAAAAAAGTAACCTATTTGTGCAGAAATATTCCTGGTAACACTCGTGTGTGTGCATGTGTGTGAGAGAGAGAGAAAAACCCTGGAAACAAACTACATGTGCACCCATTGGTGAAAGACTGAACAAGTTGTCGTATCTGAATGTAATGGATTATTCTTGTGCTATAAGAAATAATGAATATGACAAATATGAAAGAATATGGGGAGACAGAGAACATAGTATAGAGTGAGGGAAGCCCAACTAAAAAAACCACGTACACATTGATTACAGCTATATAAAGACAATAATAATGGGAGTGGGGGGACTTTGGAGAGGGGGAGATACAGAGAGAAAGAAAGAAAGAAAGAAGGAAGGAAAGAAAGAAAGAAAGAAAGAAAGAAAGAAAGAAAGAAAGAAAGAAAGAAAGAAAGAAAGAAAGA